>NC_141048.1:63830311-64432811 GCF_041138505.1 Cibotium barometz
ATTGTTGTTGAAGACTTAGGTATACATCATGTGGTAGCTTTTCCATCCTATCGACTTCCTTTGTTCCATTGGGCCTCCTTACCTTGTCTATCTTGGTGCCCACCATCATATGTAAGGAGGCCTAATGGAACCTCAATCCATTAGGCCTCCTTACCTTTCCTATCTTAGTGCCTATTACATATGTAGTCACATATTATGTACACATCTTTAATTGATAGGATAGGACATAACAATTATAGCATTGTTGAATTTCTCTAAACCTATTGACTCCATCTTGCTATGCTCATCTAGATCTTGAAAAAGCACTCAGAGTAGTGATACTAGAATCTTGGCTAGTTTTTACGTCTCTATGAACAATGTGGCCATGCACTTGTTCTATATGTACTCCCCCCAAGTGATTTCTTTTATGTTGTATGCCCTCTTGGACCTCTTCTTAGGCCTCTTCATGGTACCCCGCATTGGCTCTTATAAAGAGAGCAGACCCTTTATCATCCAATGATGTTGAGTGAGATTATGTGTATTTTGAATTTGATGAAAGCTTATTCTTTGAAGGTACCATCTTGTTATAAAAATAAACCAATAGGCAAGCCTATTGCTTTATTTGGGCCTTGTTGCCTTCTTCCCTATAAGATAAAGGCAAGAAACAGAGGATATTTGGGTACTATAAATCTATGAATTTCTAAGGCATGGCTTTAACTATTAATTATATGATATTTTCCCAAATTATCTAATATTGCCTAATTTATTTTCAGTTTGTTTCTTGGG
Organism: Cibotium barometz; assembly: GCF_041138505.1. NCBI lineage: Eukaryota > Viridiplantae > Streptophyta > Polypodiopsida > Cyatheales > Cibotiaceae > Cibotium > Cibotium barometz. The sequence goes on from NC_141048.1 coordinate 63,831,077, forward strand.
CATGTTTTAATTGTAATTTTTGGGGCATGGATTTAACTATTAATTTGGCTTCAATTTGTGTTAGTAGAGTTCAAAACATTGACTTTTACTCCACCCTCTGTAATGGTGAAATTCTCATAGATGTGAGTTTTTATAGAGTTAGTTTTCACGATGCAAGTATTGTAACGAGTGATGATCCTCACGTGCATGAAAACCACAAGCTGGCTGGATTAGTGGCATGTGGCATCTTCTAAACCTGATTATCCCTTTAATGCACTAAATTTGTGCTTTGGAAGAGCCATCATCCATATGTACATGTAAATTTTATGTTCTTATATACTTGAAAATGTTGAGATTCTCATGCATGAGAATCATCTCTTTGTGATTTTTGCCCCTTTTGAGGTGATTTAATTCTTTGTGGAACATGATATTGACATGAAGCCCAACCAAAATCTCTTAACTTTGGAGTGTCAGGGTTACAATGTTTCATAGCATGAAAAGGTGCAGATGATGTTTTTTAATCTTTCATAAGCTCACCGGATATTTCTAGGAGCATGTTATACTTCTTAACTTTGGAGTGTTAGGATTACTACTCATGAGCTTATTGGGTCTTTCTAGGAGCATGCTATACTTGTAAACCCCCTTAGATTCCTATGCTATACTTATTGGGTCTTTCTAGGAGCATGCTATACTTGTAAATCCCCTTAGATTCCTATGTTAGTGTCCATATGTTTTCACACCATGAAAATTCTCTGCATTTTTGCATGCATAAAAATATTTAGGTGTACTTGGAGGAGTTTGAAATCCAACATCCAACAAAGGGTATGGAATCTCTTTATAATGTGGGTTCATTAAGGACTTGTCACACTTGTTAAGAGTAGGGATTCTCACAAATGTGAGAATCAGTGAGATCCTCATGCATGAGAATCCACCTCAAAGGTGGTTGTTGGACCATACATGGGGTGTTTAAATGGGAAGAAGTCTTTTGAGAGTGTGCCAAGTGATTCTCACATGGGTGAAAATTAGATGGAGTGGGATTTTAAAGGCTTGATAGCATTGGGCAGAAGGTTATATATCACCAAGATACTAAGGGTGTAGTTGGATCTCCTCAGTTTAGATATCCCTTAATTTTGACACACATGAAAATGCAAGTTTATGAAGCATGGAGAAAAGTTAAGGTAAATTTGTTCCCTTCCTTTAAGAATTTAAGGTTGAATGATGTGACTTAGAATGGGGGAAACTAGACATCATATTATGGGATTCATATTGATAACCCACCCCACATCCACACCTCATAGTCCATATTATTTCATATGTTTCCCTAGAATTCACATAAATTCTATGTGCCATTTCCAACATGCATGCCATTCCATTTCCACCATGTTTTAAGCTTGTTGCCACATAATTTTTAATGAAGAAAATATGTAATTTCAAGGCCTTCCTCCCTTGCCTCATTATCAAAATCCATGTCATTCCATGATAATAGTGATTTGAAGCCATATTGCTACCACAAGCCTTGAAACCAAGCTATTTATATAGGCTCATTCCACATCATTTTTAAGCCTTGTTTTTAGGCAACACAAGCACACATCATTTCCATTAATTTGGAAGATTAGAGCATCCCACTCCATGCCTCAATGCATCAATATCTTAACGTTCTGCTATCCAACATCTTCTAGCGTGACTGAACTAGAATAGACCTTATGCTCAAAACTAAACATGATTCCACAAAGTAAGTGTCTTCTTCATAATTCCCACAAGTAGGACCCATTGGAAACTTCCCAAGGCTCACACATGATGTCCTAGCTCCTCAATTATGAAGGTGAAAAATTCTACCAAAACCCACTAATTCTTCAAGTCTAAATCTAATTCTCATTTTTTCCCAAGTGTCTAATTTTTTCAATAGATTGGATCTCGTGTTTAGAAAGCACCCATAATCTCAGGTCCACCCAGCCTCCCACTTTCTAAGTTTGATCTGTTAATGACTCTTTGACTAGATCCATAGACTTAGTCTAGCCCCATCCAATCCCGTGGGTCTAGCCTTTCACCTAACCATTGAGCCAGCTAGTGTGGACTCACACACCTATAATTGAATTATTATTTTTTAATCACTCACACACACAACTACATACAGAGTTCACTCACCCACTTTGTAACATCATTCCATGTCTTCAATAAGACATACACAACATTTTAACTAACCAATATATGAAAGGAATAACCAAAAAGTATCAACATAGAATTCTACAAATCTATATAAAAGCTACCAAAGTATCTCTTCAACTCCATGACCGTGTTCCTCAAACCAAGAAGTTATGTGCTACTGACAAAACACTATGCTGATTGGATGAGCCCAACAAGTCTCACATCCAACTCTAACACATGTAAAAACCATCCAAAAGGAGCCAGTTCAAACACTCCCAAAACACTATGCTGACTGGATGAGCCCAACAAGTCTCACATCCAACTCTAACACATGTAAAAACCATCCAAAAGGAGCCAGTTCTTATAGCCATACCACTCCCAACAGAATAAACATTCCAAGCATTGACATCAGGAGCCACATATGACTAATGTGTACATTCAAGTCACCAGACCTCCCTTGCCCGATACACATCGAAAAAGCTACCTCTTGTCCCTCACACTAATAATAATAGTCTTAATGAATACAATGTCAAATATTATAAAACATAATTTAGGCAATCATGCATCACACATGTAATTAAAAATGTGTGAAAACCATTATAAGTTTAACAAGATATCCCCTACTCTCTAGTTGTAAGTCTGATTAAAAATCCTCCAACAACTGCATGATTTTAGCAAGGTCTTCACAATATCACAAGTCAATTATAAGTTTTACCTCGATTTTCTTAATATTTGATTAATCCTTAGACTTCTAGCTTATGGTTGTTAATACCAGCATCCTACTTAAAAGAATATTCTTTATCTATTTTAAATCTTTCTAAGGTCTTAATCAAATTTAGGATCTAAATTAGTAGCCAATGGTGAAAGGGTATCTTATACCTCTATAAGGGTCTAGGTCATTATAACCTAAGGCTTTTGTATACAGCTTTAAAATTTGATTTTCTAACTTCTAAAGAAAAAATAATTCCCAAGATTTATACAACTTCTTAAATTTTGATTCCTAAAGCTTAAAATGAGATTTGTGCCTTTAATTCTTGAATTTCTTGCCTTAGCAGGAGAGAGAGAGAGAGAGAGTTTCATATTTCTTTCCTTAAAACTATACTTTTAAATTCAATGAATTTATTCTTTTAAGTTTCCCTAGACTTGTATTAGAGATATAACCCTTGTTTTTAAATAGGACACTCTAATTGATAAGAGGCTAACTAGGACTTTCTCTCTCTAAAATTTTACTTTCTTTAAGAGAATCTAGAAAAAAGTAGATAATCTAAAATTAATTTTAGGAATTTTATCTATCGTTCGCCTTACCTTTTCTTGCTTAGAAGGTCATCTCACTTTCTTTCACTAGAATTCTTCCTTTTCTCTCCAAAAATCTCCTTGTTTCTCTTTATCTCTCTAGGAATTACTTCTTAAATCAATTTCTTTTACTTGGAAAAATCTACCGTTCTTGATTTCTAGCCTTGATATCTCTATTTAGTTATTTCTACATGTATTTAAACTCTTTTCCCACACATTCTCTCTCTAAGTTGGTGTAATTTATACATTTCCTCTCTTAAAATATACACAACGGCTACCTAAAAATCAAACAATCTTAGGGCTTTGATGATTAAGCCTAAGAAATTCAATATGCAAACTACTCATTTTGTAGCACTCTCTCTCTAGAGTCTTGGTCCAATGCCTATTTCTCTCTCCCTATTTTTTCTATATCTAGATCTAAAACATAATTTCACTTATTACCATCATAATTCTGGAATCCTAGATTTTTCTAAGGTCAACTAATACCATAACTAATTTAAATTACGCATAAACTTATTTTCTCTCTCTAAAAATCTACCCAATCTATTCCAAAATCTAATCATAACATAGTAAACATAAATTCAAAATTTCTAGATTCTCCTATGATCATCTAAGGCCAATTCTTAATTTAAAATATATATTTATATATTCTCTCTCTAGAGCTAGTATGATGTTTTAAATTCATAAAATTATGAGAATCGTCTTAATTTATCATTTATATCCTAGGGTATAAATTTATTCTTCCTTCAATTGGGAACTAAAAATCATTTTAAAAGGGTAGACTATGGTATATGCATGCAAATTTAATTAAAAAAAGGGTAAACTAAGGTCTAAAGCTATTTCTCTGTTATTAAAAACTGTGCAGGAAAATTGAATTCAAATAGGAAGATACTAAGGGTTGAATCATCATAATTAAATCTAATTTTAAAATAGAAAATAATTGTGAATAATAAAATTTTGGAAGTAGGCATAATTATCTTTTGATAAATTGGTTTAGGGATGAGTAAAGGCTTGATATAGGGTATTGCAATTCACCTTCTCTCCTCAAAAAACCAATGCTCGAAAAGATTGCATGAAAGTACTATCAGTACCTGGTAGATATTAAAAAGGTCAATGTATTAAGCCTAGGTATGGTTAGTAGGGCTCTGGTACAATGTACAACACAATGTTCAAGGTGATTTTGACTCCTCCAAGGCTCTTGAAGTAGGTGTGGAGAAAAAGAGGCCTCCTCCTCCCCCTATGGATTGAAAAATGTGACAGTTGGGGAGTCTAAGATAAGCTTGAGCCATATTGTGCTTTTCCCTTGATTTTAGGCTTAAATTTTCTATTTCTATATGCTCTCCACTCTTTTTCCCATAATTTTTGCCATTCACATGTAGCCATCCCTTTTTCTAACTTTCATGAGCTAGGAGGTGCACAACATCACTCTTCTCTATTTATTTTCCCTAAAAGCACTCCCTTTACTACTTGAAGACAACATAAAGTCGATTTTCCTTTGCTTAGACCATTCAACTATCTAACCTTACAAAACTAAATATGCGCCTAATAAAGCATAGTTTTTTATTTATTTGACTTGTATACCATCTACACATGTTTTAAATATTATTTATCTTGTCTCCTTGCTATTTTTTGTTACTATTTTATTGTTTCTATTATTATTTCTATTTTTCTAATTCATTAAGCCATATTTTAACTCTACCCCATTACTCAATTTTTTGAACTAATTGTGTAGAGTATGTGCATGTGCACACTCTAAGGGGGTCAAAGTAATTTTTTATGCATACAAACCCTATTATTTTTATGCAAAACTTATCCTTCTAAATAAATATAATTGTTTATAAGATTTTTAACAAGCTATTTTTAGTGTAAACATATTGTTTTTACATATTTCTCTCTCTAGAACGAGATTTATATTAATTATTCATTAGGAAATTTAATATGGGGGGGATGGTTATCTTTACTTTGTTGGTGACAAGAAGGAAAAAATGGTGGAGCTTGTTTATAAAAGGGGGTTAGTGATATCTTTTCAAGATAAGGTTGTAATTCCTACCAAAGTGATAAAGGTAATGACTATTAATGGGCCATGGGTTATGGGGTCTAGTCCAGTTAGTACTGATTTTTTATGCATGGAGACCTCTAAGGATGTTATTATGTTACTACTTTATTAAACATTTCTAGGCTGCCTCTATAAAACCCTTTGATCCTTAAGAATATCCCCAATGGGCCTCATTTAAAATCCCTAATTTTCTTTTGATCATTCTTTCGGTTAACCCCACTAACCCATTAAGCTATGCCATTGAAGCCTAGTTATTGGCAAGTAAAAAAAGATGTATATTCAAAAAGAGAAAGAAATTTTGATATATGTGTCAAAGGAGATTTTCCAGCACAATGACGGGAGGATTGATAGCTTCTTGTAGGATGATTGGTTCATTTGTAAAAGAAAGATAAGTTTAATATTGGGCTAATTTACTACATAGATTATAATCCATTTTTATGATAAGGGACTTCTTAGGAGCAACACCTCATGCTATTTTTGTTTGCAACTAAAGTGGGTTTACAGGCATGCAACCATTTTTGTGATAAGGGATTTCCTTAGGAGGGCGAGATCAATTTGTGCTAGTATCCAGGGGTGAAGCCCATAGATAGCTTGCACACATGTGAAGGAAAGCTCATGAACCTTTGGGTAATTTTTATTGGGCCCTAGATCCTAATCAAGCATAAAGATGCGATAAATTAATATTAAAAGCATAACACATGGGTGTGCCAAAGTGAAAAGAGTAATTGATTAGATGATTCCAAACCTTTAGTTCTTGGCATGAGCCTTAAATGGATTATTTTGATCATCAAAGGGGTTACCAAATCACGAGCAATGGAGATATCATCTGCCTTAATTCAACTAAGAAGTTTGACCATGTAAACAAAGTTAAATTGAGCCTCATCATCAATAACTTCAATCATATTAGTCCTTGCCTACACATCTCATAGAGTCCTAGCCTACACATGTCATAGACTAGATGTTAGTCATGTGTAGGGGACAACGTTAACTTTGACAATGTTGAACTTAAGAGAGAAAGAAGGTGTTGGGTTAAAGTGTGTGATTGTGAGGTTGGGTGAGACTGGGAGAGGCTGGGTGAGACTGGGTGTGAACATCCAATAATAGAGAAATCTCCACATCTAGGGAGATGGCTTAACCATCAATTAGAGTAGCTAGGAGATGAAGAGACAGGTGCAAGACTAGGATTAGGTATAGGTAGAATCATGGTGTATTCCTTGCCCTCATTAGTGGGGTGCTACATCTCCTAGGTGATAGCTAGAGGAGAGATAAACAAGTAGATATAGGGGGTTACATTAAGCCTTGTTGAGTCTAACAATAGCATAATATTTTATTCATAAGAGCTCTATACATAAGCTCTTACACATCGAGCTTATGGAATTTAAATTTGAAAAAGACTTTAAAACCCCCAATACATGCAATGGTGCCATAAAGATACAAATAAGGGAGAAGAAGTGTAGGTTCCTACCTGACAAGGGAGATACTAATTAGACTCTTACCATAGACTTGGTAATATTCAACTTGATATGGTGAGATAATGGCTTGGTTTTCTCCTTTGCAAGATACACAAAAAAAATAAGCGAGACATAGTGTTGTCTATGAAAATAAGTAGTGAACTCTTATCATAGAGTGAGGTCATTTTGAAATGGACAGAGGTTATCGTGAGGCCTCATGCTATCAAAATTTCATCATAGAGTGAGACCACACATCTTGAAAATCACATTCCTCCATATATACCTCCATGCTTTCCAATCCATCAATGAGCATGGAGATTGTTTACTTTTATATAAGAAGAAGCATGGACTCATGTGCATAAAAATAAGAAAATATAAAAGAACTTGAAATAATAAAAAACTAACATATTTAGTAAAACCCTATTAAAATTATGCATAAAAGAAGAGAAAAAAGAAAAAAAACTAATTGCAAGAAGATGCCAAGGAGTGGAGAACTAATGGGCACCTGTAAACACCACCGAATTTAAAAAGAGAAAATATTTACCTGCAGTGCCAAGGCCAAGGAGTGGAGAACCAGTGGGAATTTGTTAGAAACACTATCAAAATTTAAGAAAAAAATGGCTACAAGGAAAAACATTGATTAGGTAAAAGAAGAATTATAATTAAAAAATGGGAACCACTTACCTATAGTAAGGTGCAAATGAGTGGTGGAGTGGGGAAGGAGAGATGGAGTGGAGGGATGCCCTTAGGATCAAAGGTATAAGAGGAAGAAAGAGGTGAGAGATGAAAGCATTATTCTCTCTAAGGTTAAGCCAAAAGCATATATCTTTGTTCAAGGATTTGTCACCCTTTTTTTAGTATAGACTTGCTTAAAAGCAACTAGATGGCTAGATGGCTATAGGGATCTCCCATTCCATCAAGGTTTGAAATCAACTTGGCCGTGCGAGAGATGTCTTATCCTAGGATGACCATAGTCCATTTCCTCCCTCAACCCCTTTTGGTAGGTCTAATTAGTGCCAAAACAATATCTATGTCCTTCTTGTTTCATGAGCCAAGTGAGTTTTGAACCCAGTTTTTGTTGGTTGTGTAATTGGCTCGGGAGCCATTGCAGTCATGTGCCTTGGTTCCATTTTGGGAGGTACCTGAGTATAGGATGGCCCCACATATCCATAGGTTGGCACCCCAAAATATGTTTCTCTTAGTTGTTCAGGGGGTACACAGCCTGAATGTGTCATTGGGTATCCATATACTGGTGCTCCAAGAGCTATTAGTACGCTTGAGACCCTATATTCATGGCTCTCAACTCTTGGGGTCTCCCCCATCCTAACTAAATTGGCACTACTAGTTCAATTAGGGTTACCAATCCGGTTCTTTCCAAAGAGGCTCTCACCTAATGGTTCTCATCTCTAGGATGTTAAACGTTCCTCCCTTATTGGGTCTACCCATATAGAGGGAAGCCCGACTCTTCAACTTCAAGTTTGTGGGTCGTTTCCCTTGTGGAATAGAAATAAAATTCTCCTTTCACCGTGGTGCGCTTCTTGGCCTTGAGGTGATTTCCTTAGGAGAGGTCCTCACTTTTCTCTAGAGACAAGAGAGATAAAGCTCTCAAAGGATAATACTTGTCCTATATCCACAAGGGCTAGTTTAGTGCTGCGTAATTAGGTGTAGACCACTTCATTATGGGAGTGTAGACACATATTAGAAAAGTTATCCTTAAGGGAGGGTGTTGAATATGAAATGTGATAAATGTTTGTAATAAAGAACTTTGCCTAGTTTGATTATATCAATTGTAAGGTCATTTGAGGACTAAGGTTGAAGATGATATGAAGAGAGGTGAATGTATGCGTTGTGTCGAGCACATGGTTGGTGATGTGGAAGGTTATGTAGGGCTAAACCAACAAGAACTACTCTATTTTAATGGTGTATTTTATATTTTCATGAATTATTTGAATTGGTAGCTTATAAGCATGTAAAACCAACAAATAATAATAAAAAAACACTTAAAACACTTGCCTAACCACTATTAACTAGGATTAGGACTCTTAGTCACCTCCTATCAAGTCTAAAAAACTCTAAAAACTAGGCTAAACAAGCTCTTGAGTTGGGAAACATGAGCCCATAGTCCCGTGGAAAAAAGACTAAGTCAACACACATGAGCCTGGAGTCTAGACATGTGAGCCATGAGTTTAGAGTCGTGAGTCTAGAGGTAGGTATACCTAATATTAGACCAACCAATTATTACTGCCTTCAAGACTTGTAAGGACATATTTACTCATATTCTTTAAGGTTTTATACAATCTGTACAAACTATAATTTCAAATGAAAGTATGGTCTGGTGTGCAATTTTCCACTAAAACCATACAAGCACAGAGTGTCCATTGCTAAGGCCTAGACAAAAACAATATTGTGCTCATTGGTAGTGCCATGGGAACCACGATTTTGGCACCACAGAAACCCGACACCATAACCTATGCTCTTGCCACTTGGGTAACCACTAGCCCTACCGCCCATACCAAATGCTTCTTAACCGTCGAGGCATAATGTAGTGTCCATTTATTAGAATCCTATATCGATCAGTATATATAGATTGTCGCCCTACTAATGACATACCCACCTCCGGTATTACCATCCAGACCAGTTTCTCCTGAAACCGCACTAGTACAACAATACTCGGTGACTTTGCCAACAGACTCGGAGAGTCTAGAACAGGAAAGCTATGAGTCATATGAGAAATACAATTCATAAGGATATCTAGAAAAACCTCCATCCATTCATTGTGTCTCATTTTTTGTATTTATGGTGTAACAAAGAGCTAGATACTTCGATAACATATCATGTAGGTTCCACATCATGTTGTTGGGTGTCCGCATTGTTAGCTTGGTTAGCCTAGAATTCCCTAGTGTGAACAACCCTACACATGAGAATTTTATGTGCTATGTTGGCAGGGGGTTTTTCTCGTGTGAATACACTCTTGTGTGTTACCACATCATCCCTAGGGCTAGGGCTTATATTTGTACTCTTGTATACCACTCATTTCTTACCATTATCGTACTTTCCACCTTTGCTTTTGGTTTCTCTCGTTCTTTGAGCTTGATTTGACTCTGTGTGTGTGTGTGTGTGTGTGTGTGTGTGTGTGTGTGTGTGTGTGTGTGTGTGTGCAGAGCATCTTATCCCTCATCCAACATTAGTATCAGAGCTAAGGTTTATGGCCTCATTTTCAATGTCTTGGTTTGGGAGCTTGTGCGCATTTGATTGTTGGCACCTGCCACCATCGACATTCGCGCCTCCTCTCGCCTCGACTTTCTACCATATTGGCCTTGACACTCTCCTTGTTGGTGTGGCCACCTGTTTTGATTTTCAGAGTTGGTTTCAAAGCTTTGGCTCTGCAAAGCCATCAGTTCCTCGCCGGTAGTCTCTGAAGCCATGAAGCTTGGTGTACATTGATGGTGTTTTACAACTACGCTGTCATACATTCTTTCATCTTCGCTGCTGCCGCATAACTCCTGGATAAGCTCTTGTACTTTTAACTTTCCACAAGTCTAGGGTTTCTGCCTCCTCTGTGCATTGGTCAGCTTTCTTTTTGCTAGTGTACATTCTAGCCAACCCCACACACTAGCACTACACTTAGCTCAAGCTTTTAGAAGCTTTCAGCATTGGATTTTGGTATCCATCCAGTTTTTGCCATTTTTGATGTTGTTGCTACTGTTTGAGTACTGGCTTTTAGTTTTTGACATTAGACTTCTGTGTCCGTCAATTTAGCCCAGTCAGCCATTCAGATTTCCATTTGGCACTAGACTTATGTGTTTGTCAATTTTGTTTGGTCAGCCAACATTCAGCTTTAGTTGTACTTTATCATTGATCAGCCATTCAGCTGCTTCCGTTGGTTTTGCCCAATCAGCTTTAGTTGTACTTGATCATTGATCAACCATTCAAGTGCTTCCATTGGTTTTTCCCAATTAGCAACAATTGAACCTTCGACTTTCAGCTCAAGGCATTAGAGTTCCTTGTTCATTAGTTGTATCAGTCGGCTTTGCCTGGTCAGTCATTCAGCATTTGGCTTTCCTCATTCAGCCATTCTGCTTTAGGCATTCCGCATTAAAGAATTCAACTTCAGCATTCATCTGTTTAGCTATTTTGGCTTCAGCTTTGAGCATTCGGCACTTGGCTTACGACATTTAGCCTTCAGCTCTTTAGTCTCCATATTCAGCCATTCAGCATTCGGCGCTAAAGTTGCCCTTTTATCCAAAGGGCAAAGACCACAAGGCAAAAGAGAAGGTGGAAACCCACTAGTGGATTTGCAAATCCATGCAAAAGTGGTTTTCAGATTTTCTTAACCTCTTGTTGATCTGTATGAATGAAATCGGCATACAAAGGAGGATTAGGCTCCACTTCTAGATTGCTAAGCAATTGGCTAGGCTTTATACAGTCAACTTTCAGCACTTGGCTTTCGCATTTAACTTTCAGCCACCATCAGCGTTCAGCATTTGATTGCGGCCTCTGAGTTAGTATCTTGGCTTTTAGCTCTCCACATTCGGCAAATCAGCTTTCCATGCTTGGCTTTTGGCATTCAGCTTTCTGCCACCATCAGCACTCTCAACATTTGATTGCAGCTTCGCATTAGCAGACAGCTTTCGATCGTCACCCATCAACAGTCACCTTTCTGCTTCAACACTCTACTTTCGACATCTAGATTTATGACTTCGACCTTCGATGTTCGGCATTTGACTTTCAGCTTTCGTTAGCTGATTCTATCAGCCGATTCATCGACATTTGACTTTCAACTTCTGTCAGCAGTTGATTTAGTCAGCTGATTCAGTGTATGTCCATTAGCCAATTTAGATTACGTCCGTTAGCTGGTTTAACATCTATCTAGTTCCACGTCCATCAGTCAGCTGATTCTGACATGATGACTTTGCCTTCAACTTCCAATGTGCTGATGCCACGTCAGTTCTCAACCTACTAATCTATTGATTCCATGCCAACTTCCGACCCTCTGATGCCACGTGACCTGCTGACTTCATGTCGACAGATTTACAACCTAAAGATTATGTGACTTTTGATTCCTCCTATAGCTTTTGACCTACAAATTGCTGATTTGGTTATGCATTGCTCATTTTTGTTACCCTAACTTCACCTCTCTTATGTGGTCATAGCATCAGTTCAAGAGTTGGCACCTATGCAGCTCCCACACAAGCTCCTGACATTGCAAACAGATCAAGGAGGGAATACTGGTCACATGTAGGATTGTCAGTTGTTGTGGTGGGTTCATTTGATGCGAAAATTCATGATGCTACAATGCCTGACATTGATCCTGGTGATGATCTGTCCTCAGTTAATTATGCTTTATAGCAGTTGTCAGCAGAATTGTCTATATGGCTTTTGCATTTGAGGAGGGAAACATGATGTGTATTGTTGTTGGTGATGTATGTGGTCACTTATGCATTTGACCCCTCAGTTGTGCTATGTCTTGGAGACATACCTATATGCAGTGATGCTATGATGTATTACTTATATACTGAACAAGCTCCTTGTTTGAGTCACCTCACCTTTGTACCTCATTTGACATGGAAGCTAATGGAGTCAGACTGTTACATTATTTAGCTTGGTTGCCTTGTTACTATGCATAATTCAAGGTTCTTCTACCTCAATCTATGTGGGATTACACATCTTTTACATTGCCATGCTGAGAGGTTGCCTTATACTCTCATGAGGTTGCCTTATACTCTCATGGTCTGGTTGGATGTATACCTTGCTTCCCCCACTTGTCAGATTTGTTCTATCAGTCCATTTCCATTGCTGATCCCAACTTGTCAGCTTGACCATTGACATAAGTTATTTTTCGTATTGGCATTCAGTGGACATTGATGTCTTATCCCTTGCTATTGTTCACAGTACTCACATTATCTATTTCTTGCTAACTCAGTTGAGTCTGTTTTGGCTTTGAATTAGTCCCTCGCTCTGCTACTACTGCCATTCAATCAGATTCAGTAGCCCAAATTTTCCATATTTCTCTAATGCCATGGGTGATGCGTTAATTGAAAAGGATGTAGCCATCGTGATCTCCCGGGGGCTGACAGCAGTCGACGGACACGTGCTGCCTCTGGTCATGCATCTTATTTTACTGATTCCACCCTTATTGCTTTCACATTACATAAGGAGCCATCTTCTCTTCCTGATGCATTGGAAGATGATCATTGGGTTATTGTCATGGATTTAGCCTTCTACTAACATTTAGCATATTTGGTAGAAATTGGCCTTGATGATTTGCTCGTGACGTTACAACATGCATTTGATGTTCAAACATTGGGATTTTGCACTATTTAAGTATCCAGACATAGAAGCAATCGAGGGGGTGTCCTGCTACCTCCAATAAAGCTTTTGACGCTATCCTTATTAGCAAATTGTCGGATGTCTTATTACATATGGAGTACCCATCTTGAAATTTAGTATGCAGTGTCATAGGTGAGCAAATTTCAACATTGCCCTAACTTCGACATTGGCAAGTAATGGAGCAGAACTACATTTTCTGTATGCTTGCCACCTACATTAAAGCTATTGGGCATCATGTTCTGACACTAAGGTGTCCAACAATAATAACTATTTCTAATAGTAGTCACTTCAGGTTGTGAAGCTGAGTATAGGGCAGCATTCATAAAAATTGAGGAATGTGTATGCCTATCGGCGACAGATCTTGGTATTGGACAGCTGTCTTCTACCACCCTTTTTCACTGACAATCAGAGCATATATGCAATCGAGAGGACTTTGGTATTTAATGCGTGGACATAGCACAATCAGCTACATTATCATTATGCCAGGATTGCCTTGACCTATGTGCTTACAAAGGCTAAGAGTAGAAGATGGGCTTACCAAGTCCCTTTTCAGAGTCGTTTACTACAATTTGTACATGTTCACACCATTCACTTCAAGGGGCTTTGTTAGCGTGGAAGTCCCTCGTGTGTGAACAACCCTATAGACGAGAACTTTTTACCTTGTGCTAGTGGTAGGGCTTTTTTCCCTGTGTGAACACACTCTTGTGAGCCACATTAGCCCTAGGGCTAGGGCTTCTATTTGTACTCTTGTACTCCACTCATTTCTTATCATTATCATCAAGTACTTTCTAGCTTCGCTTCTGGTCTCTCTTGTTCTTTGAGCTCGATTTGACTATGTGTGCGTGTGTGTCTGTGTGAGTGTGCAGAGCATCTGCTCCCTCATCCAACACTCATAGATTCGTTACACTGAGCACCCCAAGTCTATCCTTGAATCTAGTGACAAATCTACCCCCAAGTCCATCCCCAAATCCAATGACAAATCCCAATGTCATTCTATATGGAGGCACATGTTACAAGTGTGGATTCACACATACTTTTAAGGATTATCCCAATAGAGTGACAATCACCCCCTAGTGGGCTGGAGCATAAGCCACTTTGACGAGACTTAACTTGTTAAGTATGCAAGGTGGACTTATTTATACAATCCTCCTTAATGCTATCACAAGGCTATTAAGTCGAGGGAAGTTGCCAAAAGGAAACATCCAAGGTAGCAAAGAAGTAGAAAGCTCAAGCTTCAACCTCAAAGTCGAGAGCCAAAGAGCCTGAGAGGTGCAAGCTCCAAAGGATATTGTAGTAGCCCTTGAAGAGGCTAAAGGACCAAAATCAGAGGTCCAAAAGAAGAAAACCTTGAAAAGCACGTGGAAACATAATGCACGATCAATTGTGAAGGGCATTGACATCGTGACCATTGAGAGTGGTTTAGATAATAGCTCCAAAGCTATCTCTCTCTTGTGGAGACATGTGATCTCCCACTCAAACTAGCTCTACCCAAAGAGAAGAAACGCATTGACTAAACAAACCTTCCAAAGAAACTTAAAGAGTACCCCAATCCCATGTTGGACAAGGAGCAAATGAAACAAGCCCAAGCACTTGTAAGGAACGTGTGTAGGCTGAGCTAGGACTTGAGCAAATGGTCGAGTGTGAACCATTGACTCAGCTTAACTATATCCCTAACCCCATTCAAGAGGCAATCAAAAAACTGGTAAGGGAATCCTAGAGTGTGCCAAAGGCTATAGCCAAGCACTTGACCATTCTTAAGAAGCCGCAAAAAGAGCCATTATTGAAGCCTTTACCTATGGAACCAACCTAACCAAATTTTGCATTGCTAGATGCAGTGAATGAGACCTCAATGGGGGGATAAAGTTAGCCTTCAATTGGTCTCCATATCACAATATTTTCTCCGACATGATAGGTGACACTGTCATTTTGACCGCCATAGAGGCACTACCTCCTAGGGAAGGATGAGTGCACATCCCCTACACAACATTGGCAAGTTTAAGCCCACCTACGAGTGAGTACGAGCCAAGTGTGTGAACATAGTAGGCATCACAACCCTCTTATACCAAAAATAGATGTCATATGATAAATACCAAACTTCCATTATCAAAATTATATAAAATATTTCATATGGTAAATACTAAACTTCCACTATCAAAATTATATAAATATATCAGTGAACAAAAATTGCATATATTCTTCTAAGTTCAACACATCATTGAGCTCTTCTACGTACGTTCCGACGTGGAGGCATGGGCATTGACAGACACATCAAAAGAGGTTGAGAAAACTAGTACAAACCTTGCCAATCCATAAGGCAGTGCTAACATGCACACAACTCTTTAAAATAGATGAGGATATATTTGGGGGATTTTGGTGTGTGTGTTTTGGGAGAGTGGGTGCTTGGGAGGGGTGGATGCAGTGCAAAGCTTGCATCAAAGAGTCAAGGTAGATACACCAAAGGGTCATACATTCAAGATATGAAGCAATGGTGTCCAAATCTACAACTTGGACGGGCGCCCGTAATGGTCCGATGGAATACTTAAGGTGATTCCCGCTTCAAGAGCGTGTTGTCAGAATATGCAACGGAGATGATGGCAAAATCTCAGAACACAAGAGCAAGTGCACTACAAAAAATAGACAGCAATGGAGAAGGACAGAGAGAGGCATTGAACTCTCCTCTATATATACAAGAAAATCTCGAATAACTGATACAAAAGAGTGGAGGCCGTGGGGCCATTTTATATGGCCCCAAATATGCAGTCGGCCTGCACAGTAGGGATAGTCCACATGACAAAAATGTCCACAACCAGTAAATATCACCAGTCAGCCAACTTCTCACACGTGTGGAGTCGGCCAGCAGGTAGCAGAGAGAAGCCGAGACTGCCAGTGACCAGTCGGCCAGCATCTGGTACAACCGACAAGTCCAATACTGCCTCTCCCACACCTAGAAAAATAAGGAAAAATAGAAAAAAAAAATATGGAGAGTGGGGAAAAATGAGAAAACACCTAATACGGGGGCGGGCACACCCACAACAGAGGCCCTAGTGTATATGTATAAACAGGAGATGACTTCTAACACCCCCTCTCAACTCCTGGCTGTGAAACCAACCCCAGGGAGTTGGAGTGCCACACCGGAGCAACGCCTAAGATAGCGACTTCGTGAGAGATGAAGAGGTCCACCGCACTGTCCTCCGTAGAGCAGAACTCTAGCAAGATGTCATCAGCAAACGATCTTTTCACGAACAAAGTGCCTCTGGATGACCAAGGATCCCAACAGTGGAAACCCAATCCTGCCAAGTAACCTTTGCAACCTCACCACCTCGCAAGCAGCACCACAAGCAACCCGGTACTCTATCTCTGTGTGTCGACAAGGCAAGAGATAGCTACCTCTTACTGCTCCATATAAAACTGCTCCTGGGCCGAGGGTAAAACTATCACCTAAGTAGATCTCCTCGCGTCTGGATCTCCTCCCCACTCCAACCTTGGAGTCGGACTCCATCCATCAATCCCCCTCCTATGTAAAAGAGTCTAAGATCCTTTGCATGCTGCAGAAACCACAAGATACGCAATCATGCCTCCCAAAAAGTCATCTGCAAACATGAGCTCAACAGCCTCATCAGGAAGCTCCCGTCCAATCTGGTATACATCAACCAAATCAATGAACCATTCTGCTTCCAAGTCAGAGAGACACCATACGGCTCACAAGGATCAACAACTGTTACGGTGGGATGCCAAGTCCTGCTGGAAACCTGCTGAGGACCACTCAAGGCCTTCAGAAACCTGTAACCAACCCCCTCTGAATCCAGAACCACAAAGCCAAGTCCTGGAAACCTGCTGAGGACCACTCAAGGCCTTCAGAAACCTGTAACCAACCCCCTCTGAATCCAGAACCACAAAGCCTGGAGAATGTGCAACATCCACCTCCTTCTGCAAAAGTAATCAACTGTCACCTACCTAGCTTTCCAAGAGGTCCCCGTGGAAAGAACTTCCTCATCTACAGGAGTTTCTTTGTCCCGAATACTACGAGATATCAAAGCATAAGTTACCTGTAAAGCTTCCTCTGTGAACTGACGAACACAAGAACTACCAACATCTGTACTAGAAAGTTCCTGGCCAATTGCTGCCATCAACTGGCAAGCTATCCTCCATCTGGTCTCCCGGAAAGCCTGCACCTGCAGCATATCCACACTTAAGTGGCCATTACCAAACTGTCACTCATCACAAAACTGAGGACCTGGGAAAGAGAGTGCTGAAAGTTTGTAAACTCCATTCTCCACACCGCCTTCCCAAACTACCTGGCATGTTGCTTTGTCCCGGAGAGCAACAAAATGCTCATCAAACTCCACCTGTACGCCAGTCTTGCAAACCTAATGCACTGACAAACAGATGAAAACCAAGTGATGGAACATACAACACCTGGGAGGAATGCTTCCCCCCTCCGCCATCGGGAACTATCTCCAACCTGCCCTCACTATGAACTGGGATAGTGGATGTATCCCCAGCAAGAATGTGACCAGAATACGTGCAGAGATCCTGTAAATCTAAACGGGAAGGAGTCATGTGCCTGGAAAAGCACCACTGTCTAGAATCCACTCTCGAGTATCCGTTAGCGCGGGGCGAGTCCTCCAACCTCCTGCTGCCCAAAGAAAATGAAACATCGGTGTCCATCACCTCAGGTGCACAAAAGCTGGAGTCTTCACAATTGCTGCTGAGGATTCTGCACCCTTGCCGGTGCTCCGCTTGGGACACTGCCTCTCCAATGGTGGCCTTTCTCCTCGCCCACAATCATTACAGGTCCTCTCTGTCTTGAGTTTCTCGGTCTGAGTCGGACATCTTCTCAGAAGACTTCTCCGGATGAAGCCTTCCCTTTGCCCTTGTTGTTTACGGCCTTTCAATTGTTGGCCAGTTAAGGCCTTCGAACCTCCGCCCTATGGAGGGTTCGACAATCTTTCCTCCTGGTCCAAGACTATGGGTACAAACTCCTCCCACGTGATGGTGCTGAGCCTACCCCACTGGTAATCAAAGACGAGTAGAATGCTGAGTACTGAGAGGGAAAATGCGACAGCAACGTTATGGCAATGTCCTTAGATGATATCTCCTTCCCAGCCTGAAGAACTTCCTCCCTACTATTGAAGAGTCTCCAACTTGTTAATGTGCTCTCGCATCGTCGATGACTTTCAGGGTTCATAACCCGCATCTGTACTTCCAAGGAAATCCTCTTCATGGGCGATACCCTGTTATAAAGAGAAGCCAAATGCTGCTATATACCTTTGGGCAGCATCATATGCTTTATATGATTGATTACCTACGGTGTGCAGTTGAGGAAGATGAATGAACAGACCCTGGCATTGACACGATCCCACAACTATGCCTGTGCCTCCCGGTCCTTACGAATCGATATTTTTATGGTAACTCCCTGTCCTCTACCTCCGGCTGTGGAATCCCAACAACAATGAAATCAGCAAGGTCATAAGACTCCAGAACAGATTCCATCATTACCTTCCAAATGCCGTAGTTATTTCCGTCCAACTGACGGTCCACCACACTCGGAACCTGGGGAGTGTTGGGATCTTCACATGTCTCTCAGCCATCTCAAGCAGATCTACCATTGCGGGGATGTAACTGAAAAGGGTGGGTGCGCGGGAACAAAGAAGAACTTAAACCTGCAACAACAAGTGGCTGTCCAGCAAATCAGCCCACCTTCCTCTTGCTTATCCTCTTCCCGAACAGTCCAAAACAGTCCACCAATCAGCAACACAACAGTCCCCCTCTTGCTCACACAATTTCCAAGAAATATCAAGAGCCAAGAACCATGTCAGAATATGCAGCGGAGATGATGACAAAATCTGAGAACACAAGAGCAAGTGCACTGTAGAAAATAGACAGCAATGGAGAAGGACAGAGAGAGGCATTGAACTCTGCTTTATATGCACTGCTTTATATACACAAGAAAATCATGAATAACTGATACAAAACAGTGGGGACCATGGGGCCATTTTATATGGCCCAAATATGCAATCGACCTACAGTAGGGGGACAGCCAACAGGACAAAAATGTCCACGACCAGTAAATATCACCAGTCGGCCAGCTTCTCAGGTTCGGCCCTCACACGTGTGGAGTCGACCCCAGCAGCAAAGCAGAGAGAAGCTGGGACTGCCAGTGACCAGTCGGCCAGCTATCTGGTATAGCCGACAGGTCCAATATTGCCTCCCACACCTAGAAAAATAAGGAAAAATGGGAAAAAAATATGGAGAGTGGGAAAAAATGCAAAAACACCTAATACGGGCGGGCACACTTACAACAGAGGCCCTGGTGTATATGTATAGACAGGAGATGACTTCTAACACGTGTGGTAGTAAGTTAGTAGGATGAAGTCTCAAGTGATGTGCTTCATGGATATATATATGAGAGTAGTCATTGTAATATAATTAGGCCTCTTATGACCCTAAAGTGCCCGGCCAACCACAAGTTAAGTGAGTGTGAACACTTATGGCCATGTATATAAGTGAATATCTCTCATGATACAAGAGACTCTCCCATTGTGCAATTGAGTCTTGCTCTTACTAATCTCTCTCTCTCTCTAATGCATGCTAGTGAGTGTGTGAGTGAAGTGAGTTGAGAAAAGGGACGAGTACCCGTAGTGCAACGTAGCGGTGTGACAACACTCGCGGGAGGTGCGGTGGAATTGCTTCTCAAGGAGTTGTAGAACTTGGAGACCTCAAGGGTTACAAGCTCTGCCATTAGAAAGATCCTCACGACAGTTGTGGTTCACCAGGTAATCTCTTGTTGGATATGTTTCAAGAGGGGTTAGGGTGAGCCATAACATAACATTGGAGAGTTTGCACACTTTTTCAAAAATTACAAGAGCCAAGAAATGTGCCCTTCCTTGGAAGAATATATGATTTTAGAAATGAAGTTTTGATTGAGCACTTTGGTACTAAGCATATGAGATCTGTTTTTTAAACTTCAGCACTTTAGTACTAAGAATATGAGATCTGTTTTTTTTTAACTTTGATATATGATTTTAGAAATGGTTGGAAGAATATATGCAATTTGCATTCAATGCTATGTAATATATAATTTTAGAAATGAAAATTTGATTTGAGAACTTTAGTCTCATGAGTATATGATATCTATTTTTGGATCTTTAATTTGAGCAATATTGAGCAAGATGTGTTTTTGAAACTTTGGCATACGATTTTAGAAATGGATTTCCTATAAAACATATGAATAATATTTGTGTATATTTATATATAAATTAATGTGTTAAAATTCACAATTTGATGTGAGGGGAGAATTGGCACACTTCTTCAAGACTAGTAAAGGATTCTTTCAGGTTTTGGAGGAATCAGGGGCGCAGAGAGACAGTATCTGTGCGGTAAAGGATTCTTTCAGGTTTTGGTGGAATCAGGGGCGCACAGAGAGAGTATCTGCACGGTGGTCCCCTGCTACAATGGCAGCCTGGTACACATCATCCCCTCGTACCCCGCCTTCAAGCCTGAGCATGTTCTGCACAACGAATGCCCGGTTTGGATTAGCTTCCCTGACCTGCCATACTAGAGGTCCCCACAGTGGCGGGAGTTCTGGGCAAAGTGCTCTCTACACCCCGCCACTAGAACATAACGAAGGTCGCGGGCCACGGCGGTGCTGCATTCTCTACGACAGAAGGAACGACATTTCAGATGTCTTGGCACTTACAACTCCGGAAGGCATCAAGTTCAACATTTTTGTACAGCTCAGAACCGTTCCCGGATTCCTGCTACAAGTGCAAACAAGCCGGCCACTTCACCAAAGATTGTCTGCAACCCAGCCACGGCAATAGCTCCAACACTAGTGAAGAATCTAAGAAGAGCGACTGACACATCGCCAATCCCCTCTTATGCAACCCCTATGCAAGCAGCCTCAATCCGATGGCAAAGTCGTCAAGGAAGAGAGACCAAGAGCCACCTCAGGAGACCAAGATTCTGTCGTGGCAGGCAAGACTACCCCAACCCGCCCCCCTTTGCAACCCAGAAATCCTAACATCCCCCCATCGGGGCCAAGTAAGGGCTCGCTCGAAAAAGAAGCTCGGGCAAAAGGACAAAGGCTCATTCTGGTTAATAAGTATGACGCTTTGGTAGCCCTTGAGCCAATTGAGCTGGACATGTCTCAAGATGATTAATATGCCCCTGCACTCAAAGATAAAAATTATCTCCTGGAACATACGGGGGATGTTAGACCTATTCAATGCATGGCATGCTGACATTTTATGTCTGCAAGAATTGAAAATTGGCGTCGACCACCCCCTCAATCTTGAGAGGGGTGGAACTTCTTTCTACACTAACACTCCATGCATCCGAGCCGGTGGCACGGTGATTCTCCTTAGAGTGGAAGGCTCATGCACAGAGGAGTTCAAAGAAGAAAATGGACATGCTTATGTTTTAAAGGTAAAAAATGCTTCTGCTCAGTTCACTCTGTGTAATGTTTACACTCCTAAAACGATTCTGCCGAGAGGGCAACTCTGTGGGAAAGATTGGTGGGCACAGTACTGGAAGGGGAGGACACAATCATGATAGGATATTTCAACATGGTAGAGAACACAGAAGATCGGTCTCATCCGAGAAATGACACATGTTTAGCAGAAAGAGACACGTGGAGAGCATGTTTACACTCCTAAAACGATTCTGCCGAGAGGGCAACTCTGTGGGAAAGATTGGTGGGCACAGTACTGGAAGGGGAGGACACAATCATGATAGGATATTTCAACATGGTAGAGAACACAGAAGATCGGTCTCATCCGAGAAATGACACATGTTTAGCAGAAAGAGACACGTGGAGAGCATGCAAGCAAAAATGTAATTGGGTCAATGCCAAGACCACATGCAAAGCAATAGATGCAGGAAGATACATGTGGACAAATAAGCAACTGGTGCAAGACTGGATAGCCACTCAACTAGATAGACGCTACGCATGTAACGGAGGGTGGTGGGTGGCACCGCCATGGGACCTGCGCATTCTCCCTAACAGAGGATGCTCTGACCATTGGCCCATAATGGTCTCCTTTGATATGCCAATCTTTGGTCCCTACAGGACTTCTAGAACCCTCTCCCTTCAAACTGAATATCTCTCACACCTGGGGAAACCTGAGTTTGAGGTGGGAGTGGTTAGAGCGTGGGAAGTAGCAAGAGCCCAAGGTGGGCCCCCACAAGATAGATGCGACAGATGCATCCGTTATACAACAAATTTCTGTAAAAAATATGACCACCCAATTCTTCGCTGATGACAACAGCTCCATTCTGATGTACGAAGAAACTAACATTGATGCTTTCCTGTAGTAGGTAGTGGATGAATTCTGTCAATTGTCGGGTTCGGTGAATAGTACTGCCAAAGCTGAAGCTCTGCTACCGGACAGAGGAGAGAGACAATTGTGGGATCTTAAATACAACTTCAAATGGATCCCCCATGGCACCCCCATCAGGCTACTAGGTTGTCCTATTGGCACAGATATCAGCAACCAGCAAAGGGTCGACTGGTTTCTTCCTCGGTTACAAGGCAAACTGGCACACTGGAGCAAGGCCTCTTTGTCATTTATTGGGTGCCCAGTGGTACTTAAACATGTGCTGCTATCCTACACGACATACCTTGCCTATTGTGCCTTCACCAAAGCAGACTGGGGCAAGATCAACAAGATCTTCCACGATTTCCTATGGAGTAGAGCCGAGGGAAAGAGTTGGCATGCAATTTCTTGGGCACAAGTCTATTCCCCTAAGCAAAAAGGAGGTTTGGGAATCACCAACCTCCAAGTGAGCTCTCAAACCCTCATGCTCAAATGGCTACAGAGGATTGAAACAATGCGCCCATGGGGAGCAATCATTAGACATTTTATTCAGAACACCTCAGGCCTTCTTAGGCGATGGCCAAATTTGTCTTGGAAACATAGGATTGCCTCAAGAGGCAAGTGCACAATCAAACAATCATTGCTAGTGAACGGACTTGTGGCTGGGTGGCAGGAGCGCTTTACTAGGCTGCAGTGGAAAGGCCAACGGCCCCTTACCGATGATGGGGCATTTGGGTGAAAGCATCTGGTGGTCGGTGTGCAACATGGAAAATGGCAAGCCACAAGCACTGCAGCATATCAATCAGGCTCGAAAACTACACAAAAAGGGAGTGCAAACATGGAATGATCTATGGGACAACATAACTACCCAATGGTATTGCCCATCGGTTTGGCCTTCTCCCCCCCGCTCTTGCTACCTT
Source organism: Cibotium barometz (assembly GCF_041138505.1). NCBI lineage: Eukaryota > Viridiplantae > Streptophyta > Polypodiopsida > Cyatheales > Cibotiaceae > Cibotium > Cibotium barometz. The sequence goes on from NC_141048.1 coordinate 63,854,568, forward strand.
ACAAGCTGCTGCAGAAGCTGCTGCAGAGGCGCTCCCGTTTCCTTGGCCAACTGCACTATGTCTGAAAGCTAACAACTGGCTCGCTAACTGGGCCACCAACAAGGGGAAACGGCTCCCTTAGCTGAAAGAAGCTGAATTATACATGCGCACTGGTTTAGCAGCCTTGCTCATAGATGGAAATGCCCGAGCTCCATCGGTACCTAGGCCCGATGTACGGGGGCCGCATGGTCAGCAATGCCGTCTTTGCGGCGGGTCAATGTTTTTCTATGGAGACTCCTACATCTGAAGCTCCCTACAAGAGACATACTCTCTAGCTAGGCACCAATCTCACCGATGTGCCCGTTCTGTCACACCCATAACGAGATTCCACATCTTTTGGGCATACCCAAGAGCCCAAGCTCTATGGAGAGGAGCAAAGAAGTGGCTGGACAGCAAGGGCACGCAGCATCAATTTACTTGGAAGCACACACTGCTGGGGGACTTCACAATGCTTAACCCGGCATTAGCCAGTATCTGGCCTTGGATCAGATACGCAATGTTGCAGCAGATCTAGCTTACCCGAAACCAAATTGTCTTTCGACGGTGCCCTCATATACAACACCCTGAATGGAAGGAAGAGGTGTTTGTAGCTGAATTAAAAAATCTCATTGGCCCCTTTCAGTCGAAGCTCCTGGACTCTACCAAGCAATTACTCATTAGCTCTTAGCCTATTGATCACAGGCGATATTTTCCCTCTTTTTTTGTAACTAATCGATATTAATAATAAAATTACCGTTTCTCTCAAAAGCGATTACTAATTAGCTCTTAGCCTGTAGATCACAAGCGACATTTTCCTTCTTTTTTTGTAACTAATCGATATTAATAATAAAATTACCTTCTCTCTTTTTAAAAAAAACTACATGTGGTCAACTTCAGAATGTGCACCTTAACGGCCAAGAATGTACACATGCAATCAAGGGGCAATGAAAAGTACCCATTCTTACTGTAAAGGCACTACTTTCCAATGTGTCCAAATAAGATGTTTAGAAAGAAGGATTCACAAAAAACTTGGGTTCAATGTGCCCACTCGCCTAAAGAGATGAGAGGTGTGCCAACCACCTGTAAACTTGTTGCCGATGGCAGCAAATCCATCTCGGTTACTACGTGTCGTTCCAAAATCGAAGGTTTAGAAAGATCTGACAGGTTTATAAACATCCTGCATACGGGAATTTTTATTTGTAAGAGCGCAAGGATAAGTCGAGTAGAGGTTGCGTCTCCTAGAAGCTACCATGGTCTTCTCCACGTGTAAGAAGCCACTCACCATGGCTGAAGCTTTTCCTTGCAAATAGATCCATTACATTAATACCCTCATCATCATCTTTTGTTGATGTTGTTTCTATGTAGTCCTCTGTGTCTCCCTACCCAAGCTCTCCAAAATGGAGAGCTGGTGCCAAGCTACATAATTCAAGATTCAATTCACTAGTTGATGGTGAAGGTAAAGAAAGACCTCTAATGCTTTGAGCAAAGCTTTCAACCCACGCTTAATTGTTGCTGCCAAAATCCTCAAATTTTTTATACTCATTTTACTTAAACTCAAAAGAGTGCATGATTAAGCCTAATCCACATGCTCAAATAAGCCTTTAAGTTCCTATTTGTAAAGCCTGATATCCCTAGTTGTTAGTTAAGCTCATATACCCATGGTGATTTATGCCTTAAAACCCTAATTATCAAGGCCTCGTACCCGTGCTTGAGATTCTTGCTTGATCAGCTTTTTCTGAAAGCTTAAACCTGATTATCAAGGCTATACTTATCACTTATAATTACATTTACCGTGATGATGTGGATTGATGTGTAGGTAATGTGGATTGACGTGAATGGATGTATGGATGATGTGGGTTGATGTGTGGATAATGTGGATTGAAGTGAATGGATGTATGGATGATGTGGATTGATGTGTGAATAATGTGGATTGATGTGGGTGTGTGTTTATCACCTAAACCAAGCTTATCTTGAGCACACCTTCTAGCATTAATATGCACTATACCTAAGGCTTGTACCTTCCACGAAGAGCACCTTCATTGCCATTCTCACTGCTTGTACCAGTCTTAACATGTGGTCATGTAGCATATGCAACCACTGTAGTTCATGGAGTGAACTCAATGATACTTGAGATAGCCATCGGGCAAATGTATTAACAATTGGAGGAGGTGCATTGTCTAATTTTGGGATGAACAATTGCAATGTCATTCCAGACTGTCATGATTGGTACATATGCCCAGCATGACCGTGTTAGAGAGCCCTTAACTATTTGAGCAAATATAGCAAAATGCTATGGAACCAGAGTTGATTACTTTGGTTAGTAAACTGCTATGAAGCCTTACCTTTGTTGGTAAAATGCTATGGAGCCAGATTTGTTAGTATATTGGTGGGTGCATGTGCTTGCCCGATGGTCTTAGTAGAGGAAAAATTAACTCATTCAAGCATTGTAGGGCATAGTTTCCAAGCTGACATAACTGTGGGCAATGCTCTTGTTCATGTGTATGAAAAGTGTGGAACTTCGGAAGATGCGCGGTTAGTATTCTGAACAAGATGTAGCAACTTCACGCTCTCTCATGCAATGCCATGTGCCTTGCAGCTTTGGCCTATTCAAGCTTAACAAGTACAGCACATGAGAAAGCAATTATGAAGGGACGCAGTGAGATATTTTAAAGAAAACAAAAGAAAAGAAATTAAAAATAGAGTTGCTATTATGTGGCAACAATGAGAGGTCGCCATTCCCTTGTTTCCCCCTCATGGATGCCTGCATAAACACCACAATTGGCAACTGTGATGTAAGCCCATTAAGAGGTGGGCGGAGGCCTCGTGAAAGAAGTGAGGGTATCAGGACTTGAACCTATGCCATTGGCTTGGCAGTCAGGCACATAACTAGCTGCAGTACGCTGGTGAAATGCAGTAAATAAAATAGAAAGGCAGCCGAGAACATCCTAGGCAAATGAAGCCAGCATTAACTAGAAAGTACAACCTAGGCAAATGAAAGCTTTCAAAGCAGGCCATTCTGGAAACACACCATAATTCCACCGGAACGCATGTTCAAGTGGCTTCATCATGTGGTACAAGCTAATTGTACAATGAAACAGTTTTTAAATTACCGTATCTAGGCATCAAATCAGTTAGCAACTTTCTAGCTTAATCATGCTTTATCCAGACAACCTAACTGACTATCAAAACATCAATCATTTGATGTCCAACAATAAAAAAGCTCTTGAGAGTTTATAAGTTTACATACAAGGCCAATCTTCAGAATGTCAATGTCAATTTTCAGACTACCAAAACCCTTCTGATCTCACAACACACCTTTGATACCCATGGTCAAGAACAACTTATTTGATGGTGACATATCTGTTAGTACCATGTTTTGCCCAGTAGTTCTTCAAATCTACAGAGGCTGTAACGTCCACCCCATCTGCTACTAGCCTTTCCAAAAGCTTCTTGAATGCACCACCACTCATCTTACGGCCCGGGACTCGCGAGTTACGCTTTGCTGGATTCATTGGAAGGGGGTACAAGGAGAGGAAGTTGGTGCAGCATGCAGATTGCCAACCCCCTTTGCCCCACCTGTAGCACTGTTGGTTGGATCCAGTACAAGAGCAGTACGGGATAGGGGTGACTGATGCATAGAATGGAACCAAAGCTCCAGCGTTGCTATTCAGACCTTCATCTTGCCTCTGCTTTTCCACTTTGGTTACCACATCCTGGTGAGATTTCTGCTTACGCTTCTTAGAAGGTGACTTGGATCCTCCCTTGGTATTCTGGCTCACCATTGCAGAAGACTTCCGTTTCTTTGGAGAGACTTTCTTCCCCTGCTGCTTCACTTGCTTCTCCGGCTGCTCCCCATCATTGCCGACCTTTGGCACACCTTGTAAGTTCGCCTCCACAACAGGCACAGGGACAGCAGCCATACTAACCATTTGCATCAGCTTTGCAGCAGTTTCAGTGTTGTCCTTACCAGCTCTCACCATTGAGAGAGCTGCCATCGCAGCATCACGCTCCATCCATGCAGAATTCCTATCAGCACAGGCAACATCTCTTTGTAGCAGAGCCGAATCACGTTCGGCATATGCAGTCTTCTTTTCTGCAATTGCCGTATCACGTTCAGCAAAAGCAGCATCCCTTTCAGCCACCACATCCATCAATTTCAATGCAGGGTGATCCCTCAGATAATCTTTCAAGTGGGAGGGATCAAAGTTAGCCCAATGATGTAGACCCATTCTTCCAGGGTCATCCATTTTGAGAATGTCAACAAGGCAACAGTCACTATGCACGGCTAGCCAAGGAATCGTGACTTCAAAGTTCACTTGTCAGATTCGCAGGCCAGTTCTCTTTAAGATCTTTAATGGATCGTACTAACCTCCAGCCTTGAAAACTTCAAAACATATACCAATGAAAGGTTCAAGTTATTTCCCAAACCTCACAAAAAAAAAGTACAATCTTGACTCCATGATAATCTACTCACAATGCTTCAAATCATCAACTGCATCATTCAACCTGTAACACACTTTCATACCAATGGAAAGTTCCAGTTATTTCTCGAACATAATAAAAGCAATTGCAATCTTCCATGAGAGTTTGCTCACAATGCTTGATATCATCAACTCCATCATGCATACCATAGACTTCACATCATCAGTACCCAAGAGTAAGTGCACGTTCGTTCATAAAGATATGTGCCCATATTAGTGGACAAATCTTCATGGATAAACCATCATACAAGAGTTTCCATCACTTCTCTTGTCATGTAGTGAGATTTGGCTAATCACCAATATTGTAAAAAGGGATTGTCATTGTGGTTCCTTATACCAGATGATAAACTGATCTACGTTGGTGATTAAGTTTAGAATATTCTAGGGGTCATGGCAAGACATACCTTTTTGACAGGCTGCCTATATGTCAAAGTAGTTTCAAACGTACGAAATGTACGAAACGGCACGAGTTTAGTACGTGGTATAGAACGTTGCCGACCGATAAAGTATGTCAAAAACGTTACGTACTTTACAATGTTAAAATCATATATATGTGTGTGTCTGTGTGTGAGAGATTGGTCAAGAAAGCTCGAAGTCTATATCTAATATCCTTTGTTAGACAAGGAGTGATGTGTCAACACATGTCACATTCTAGCATTTCAGCCTATCTAAGAATTTCAAAATTAGCACTCACAACATAAACAATGTCTAGACATACCCAAATACACCATGATTGGAATTTGACAATTCAAGCAGATGGTAGAAACAAATGATAAATCAAAATCAAATGACAATGTCACATCTGTCTGATGTCATGAGTGCAAACGGGCTATACAAAGCAATCGCCGAACATAATAAATAGAAAAAAGGACACGGGGGAAGAAACCAAAACACATGTTTTGTAAGTTTGAAACGTTTGGAAGTCCAAAAGTACTAAATAATAAAAAACGAGTTTTAAATGCAACCTTGCTATATATAGCCTTGAACATTTTCATTTGGCAAGCTTTTTACCAATACATGAATGTTCTCCATCAAGCTTCTCTTGTGGATTAAGATTGGAAAAAGTTGGTATTAGTGGAGGCCAACAAAGTCTTGGTCAAGTTGCAAATCTTGCACAAGATCTTAATTGGACTCCACATTCTTGGCCACAAGAGGCACAAGCAGAGATTGTGCACTGTACGGAAATTGATGCTGCAAATGAGCAAGGGATTTGCTCAGATGACCATGGGGCTTGAGAAGTTGCTGCAATCGGGCTCCCAGAGCTCATAGTAATGACGATGTCAGTGGTCACGAAGCTTGAGATAAAGATTCAGGTTCAAAAGACTAAAATGATGAAATGCCACAGTTTGTTGGTGATAAAAGGTCTGTTTTAGATGCAAAAGATCATGTATCCGAGAAGAAAGCTAAGGTTGCCATGCCACCAAGAGCTGGAAATCAGGAAGAGATTTCACCAACACTAACAACTAGGCAACAACAAGGACTCATCAAGACTGGCCCCAGCAAGCTCATAAAAGATTCGTCAATGACGAAGGTTTTCATTTCCAGAATATCTCTTGATTATTTCAGCCAAAACAACAGCCTTTATCAAGAGTTTATGATCATACTTGCATGGAGCGCACAATAGAGAGTTGCAAATACTGAGGATGCGCCTGTTTAAGGGGACACATTAGTCTCAGTCGGTTGTGATGGTTAAAAGCAATCTATGTTCTGAAAGTGTGCCAAGGTTCAAGAGTGGCCAAACTTTCAGACCAAACTTGGCCACTGAATAGAGCAGATTTGTGCAAAGAAGAATCAGTTAATGCATGTGCATATAGGAGGTCGCTTAAGCAGTGAATGGGTACAAAAAGCTATTCTTTTTATTCAGGTGGCAATAAAGCATGGACTGAATGTTAGAAAAGGGGGGTCCATAGAGAGAGGTAGGGGTGGAAAGAGAACAAAACTCAAAGCGGGAGAAAGAGAGTTGCAAATAATGAGGATGCATCTGTTTAAGGGGATGACATTAGTCTCAGTCGGTTGTGATTGTCAAAAGCAATCAATGTTCTGAAAGTGTGCCAAGGTTCAAGAGTGGCCAAACTTTCAGACCAAACTTGGCCACTGAATAGAGCAGATTGGTGCAAAGAAGAATCGGTTAATGCATGCACATACAGGAGGTGGGTACAATAAGCTATTCTTTTGATTTAGGTGGCAATAAAGGGACGACGGACTGCTAGAAAAGGGGGCGACATAGAGCGAGGTAGTGGCGGAGAGAGAACAAAACTCAAAGCGGTAGAAAGTGTGTTGCATGGCTCAATGACAATTAAATTGATATGATAACCTTCACCAAGGACACTGCTTTTATAGGCATGTAGCCTTATCTTTCAACCCATAGAACTCACACAAACACACTAGATAAGTGACAAATGGCTCACTTATCCTATCCACACTTGGGTTCACATACATATACACACTCATAGGGAGCGTTCACACATATAGCTCTGAAATTTAACAAACCCCCCCTCGGAGCGAAGGTGGAGATGCAGGAGAAACCTTCAATAGTCATGGTGATTTGGACTCTAGACTATACCACGTGCTCAAAGGAGACACAGTGGCACCAATACCCGAAATCTCATGTCAAGCTTGATATAAGAGCTTAACCACTCATGAAAGCCTACATCAATCCACCCAAAAACAACCCCCCCTTTCTTTAAGCAGAGGTATGGAGAGAATGGAGCCTTTTATAACAATAAGGCAAAAATAAATAAAAACACACACCAAGATTATTCAATCGGATTTTGGGGGACTTCCTGGGCAAAGAACCCACGACAAATGTCACCATTTGGCTGCCCAACCGGACTTTCCCTATTTCGTACCAAGGAACGAGAGGCCAGGGAGCTTCGGGTCACCCATATTGAGGTCAGGATTCGTGTCACATACGGGAGGCCAAGCATCATGTGGCCAAGGCGTGGAACCCAATCTCGATTCTCAAGGATCCTAGTTTAGGCTTCCCACTAAGCCAGTTTCGTGCTCGAGAAGACCTGCTATTTATAGGTTCTAGGATCAAGAGTTATCATACCTAGGCCATCCTAAACGACACTCATTCATCTAGCATTGGTTGGACTCCTTATGAGGCATCATTTGGCTGCTGTTTCTCATCGCTTCTTGCGAGAATGGTGTCACCTTCCAAAGAGGCCAACAAGACCACCAAAACTTTTTCAACGATTTTTGAGTTTGTTAAGGAGCGCCTTGTGTGCATACACCAAGCAAGCCAACAAGTCAAGACGAGATGTCAACTTCAAAGAAGGGGATTGGGTATATCTCCACATAATGAAGCAGAGATTGAAGCAAGTGGGCAAATATGCCGTCACTTCCATCAAGCTGCCGCCTGAGCCGAGTTGAAGGCTACCGCCATCTTGAGAACGCCGACGCCGCTTCATCATACTTGTGCCACCCTTGAGGAGGAAAACCTTGACCTACTATTGCATCATTTCCTCTTGTCCTACCAGCATCTATACCACGGTGTTTTGCTTATCAAGACTCCTTTCAGATTCGGGTACAGAGTTTCTTGTGGGATTTTGTGAGCATCAAGTATTTGATTTATACCTTGGTACTAGCCCGGAGTAAGACTCATGTGGACATCCTCGTAGTGAGCTCTTCATGAGAGATCTAGTGCCTCAACATCGACTCCAGCACCAACCTCGTCATCAAGGATAGCCCAGATGGCTGTATTGGATTTCGCAGTCGGGCGGTCATTACGACCAGATGGCCCAGATGGCTGTATTGGATTTCGCAGTTAGGCGGTCAATGCGCCCAGATGGCCCAGATGACTATGGAAGAATGCTCGCGCGTTCCTAGTGACCAGATGGCCTTGAGGATAGTTTGAGCGAATTCCCTTGGGAATTGGATGGCTCAACACGGTTTCGATGAAACCACACAGGACAATCCATGAACAAAAGAATCATTACTTGTGCACTCCATACTGATGTATGTTTAAATTTCTTTGACTTTGCGTGCTGTTTTTGATGTGTGGACAATGCTTGGATTTATGGCATGTGATAGTCCACTGGGCTCCAGACTACTTGGCCAGTACCTAGAATACCCGGTAGACGCGAATGATGCATACTTGTTTGTTGACTAGCTTGTGTCTAGTTTTTGCAGAAGTGGGTGCATTTATTATATCTAACACATGTGACAGGTTATGAAGAACATGTACCATCAAAAACAAGGACATCGATCAAAGAAAAGGCATAAAGATGTTGCCATATGAACAGAAGGCACCACATATATGAGGAAAGACCAGATGCACAAGAGCACCAGATGAGGCTAGTGCCATGATCATATGGAATATTTGTACCCCACAGTTGAGGACAACTGTGATATAAGAGGAAGGAAATGTAACTATTTGGCCCTCCAAACTCTTTTCACATGATGGAACTCATGCCCGGACACTTGGGCAAGTTGTTGGATACATAGGAACAGGGTTCCTAAAGCTGGCATTGGACAAAGCACCAGTCTTGGTCAAAAAGCAAGAAAAAGCAAAAACTCAAACTATGTTGACCAAAAGCAGAGGACATCATTGGAAAGAGGACATCGAACTGAATCAAAAAGCTAAAAGCAGCTCTCAAGCCAAAAAGCAAGGCCCTGACGCTATAAAAGCACAAATCAAGAACTTTGGCTATTATTAATAATATTTAAAAGAGAAAAAGCAAAAGCAAGAAGATAAAGCAAAAGCAAAGCATGGCCAAAGTAGACACCCCCATCAAGTATATAAGAAGCTTGCACCCTTTGGAGATTCATAGAAGAATTTGTGGAGAACCACCTTGGAGGATCATCTTGTGTGAGCAAGGATCTTCATCATCATCATCTACCTCTACTTCCTTGCACCACCCTGCTCAACCCCTGCAGAGCCAACTTTCGCCGAGTGCCGCCTCTGCAACGCCCATCTCTACCGGCTGAGCCGCTTGTCGCCGCCGCCCGAGAGCCGCCTCCGCAGTGCACGCTCCCGTCGGGCTTACAATATATAGTTTGCTTGTCAGCTTGATTTATATACCTAGATGAATCCAAGAACATGCCCAAATTCACCTTGTAGGAACGGGCATGTTATATACTCATAGTAGTCAACCCACAAGACTATATAACTATCAACTCCACTATGCATAGTATGGACTAGATACTATGACATCCCCACTAACATCATCAGTGCCCAATAGTGGATGTAGAACTTGTGTATCAAGATATGCTCTCACACACGCACTCCACACACACACATAAGAGCATATATTCACACAAAGCCCTTCGTACTGAGTTTCTATCAAACCTCCGAATGAAGCCTAGCACTAAGGGAAGTAGCAAATAGAAAGAATTAGTACAACAAATAATCCACCATAATCCATATGGAAAGAGTGCTGAATACAGGCACATAAAACCAAGTCCATACTTCGAGGATATAATCTATGAATCCATGAGTCCTTAGACCAAGCTATCTACTGCTCATGCTCTTGACACATGACTACTTCCATAAGCTCAATAGCAAAACTGTTGGTCAGTGTAGTCCCCGCTTCTAATCTTTTCTCTTTCTCATTGTTGGAAGAAAGTCTCTTGCTCTCGAGAAAGCCTTTGCTCTGATAAAGATGTCGCGAGTCTTAGAAGCCCGAAACAATAATAGGCCAACCTAGCGAATGAACCACAATTAATACATTAACACCGCTCTGAGCCGGAACGACCGCCCCCCGTAGGAACTTCTTTGATCACATAGAAGCTTTTACAAGATACCAAGGTGTAGGTGCATACAGCAACGGATTTTCCACAAAGCATCAGCACAAATCTTGCCCACATAACTATCCAGTGCCAAGATACTGTTAGAAGTCATCTCCTGTCTTTCTGTAGACACCAAGGCCTTTGTTGTGGGTGTGCCCGCCCTTGTAGGTGTTTTCTCATTTTTCCCCACTCTCCGTATTTTTTCCCCCATTTTTTCCATTTTTCTATGGCTTGGATGGCAATCCTGAGCTGGCAGGAGGCTCTATCTTCTGGCCGACTGTACCTGCAAGTACCTGACTTCAGTTGTGTGCTGGCCGACTCAGGACAGCTTGCCGACTGGTATATGTGGCTGGTCGTGGAGATTCAAAGCCTGTCGGCTGCCTTTGCTGCAGGCCGACTGCTGTATGGGGGTCATATAAAATGGCCCCACAGCCCTTGCCACATCTTGTATCACTTCGGGATCTTCTTTGTGTATATAGAGCAGAGTTACACGCCTCGATCTCTCTCCCTCTCTTGTGCTGTTTTTCTGCATTGCGTTTGCTCTTGTGTTCCCAGATTTGGTCATCATCTCCGCTGCGTATTCTGACATGGTATCAGAGCCCTAGGCTCGTGATAATTCTTGGGATTTGTGTGAACAAGAGGGGGACTGTTGTGTTGCTGATTGGTGGACTATTCGAGACTGTTCGGGAAGAGGAGAAGCAAGAGGACGGCGGGCTGATTTGCTGGACAGCCACTTGCAAGTGTAAGTTCTTCTTTCTTCCCGCCCACCCACCCTTTTTCAGAGTACATCCCCGCAATGGCAAATCTGTTAGAGATGGCCAAGAGGCATGTGAAGATCCCTACACTCCCCACGTTCCCGGTGGACCGTCAGTTGGACGGGAACAACTACGGCATATGGAAGGTTATGAAGAAATCTGTTTTGGAGTCTTACGACCTTGCTGATTTCATCGTTGTTGGGGTTCCACGGCCGGAAGTAGAGGAAGGGGAGTTACCGTAGATCCGAAAGGACCGGGAGGCACAGGCACAGAAGTGGGATCGTGTCAACGCCAGGGTCCGTTCGTTTATCTTCCTCAACTGCACACCGCAAGTAATCAATCATGTAAAGCATATGACGCTGGCCAGAGGTATATGGCAACATTTGGCTTCTCTTTACAACAAGGTATCGCCCATGAAGAGGATTTCCTTGGAAGTACAGATGTGGGTTATGAGCCCTGCAAAGTCGTTGACGATGCGGGAGCATATTATGGAGCAGTAAGAGGCAGTCATCTTTTGCCTTGTCTTCGACAAAGGCAGAGTACCGGGCTGCTTGTGAGGTGGTAAGGTCGCAGAGGTCGCATGGCAGGACTGGGCTTCCACTGGAGGAACCCACGATCATCCAGAGGCACTTTGTTCGTGCTGACGACATCTTGCTAGAGTTTTGTTCGACAGAGGACAGTACGATGGACCTCTTTCACGAAGTCGCTATCTCAGGATTTGCTCACGCAGCACCCCAGCTCCCTGTGGTTGGTTTCACAGCCAAGAGCTGAGAGGGGGTGTTAGAAGTCATCTCCTATCTTTCTGTAGACACCAGGGCCTTTGTTGTGGGTGTGCCCGCCCTTGTAGGTGTTTTCTCATTTTTTCCCACTCTCCGTATTTTTTTTCCCATTTTTTCCATTTTTATGTGGCTTGGATGGCAATCCTTAGCTGGTAGGAGGCTCTATCTTTTGGTCAACTGTACCTGCAAGTACCCGACTTCAGTTGTGTGTTGGCCGACTCAGGACAGCCGGCCGATTGGTATATGTGGGGCTGGTCGCGGAGATTCAGAGCCTGTCGGCTACCTTTGCTGCAGGCCGACTGCTGTATGGGGGCCATATAAAATGGCCCCACAGCCCTCGCCACATCTTGTATCACTTCGGGATGTTCTTTGTGTATATAGAGCAGAGTTACACGCCTCTCTCTCTCCCTCTTGTGCTGTTTTTCTGCATTGCGTTTGCTCGTGTTCCCAGATTTGGTCATCATCTCCACTGCGTATTCTGATAGATACAAACACAGCACCAAAAGCCAACCGAAAAAACTGTCTCAAAATAGTTCCATAATCAACTTTTAAACAATCCATCAATCAGCCCGGTACGGAGCCAAAAACAGTCCCAAATTTCGTGCCAAAACAGCCCCAAAAACTAAGCCTCAAACCAGCCCCAAACGAGCTCTCAAATCAGCCCCAAAAGCAGTCCCATATCTGCCCAAAAATGAGTCGACCAAACCTATCAGGCTCTGGGAGAAAGCGACCAACCATGTGGCTGCCCTGGAAGAAGTCAACCAGCTCTATGGGGGTTCTAGAACAAGCCGACTAACTCTATGGGAGCTCGACCAACTCTATGGGAGCTATGGAAGGAGTCGACCTGCTGAAAACAGCCCAGAAAGTGTTGTACAGCCATCGCAAGAGAGAAGAGAGAGAAAAATTGCAGACGGCCAATAGAGGAGAGAGAGAGAAGGCTCCAAAGAGATGCGCATGCCAAAAAAGAGAAGCCCAACCTCTTTTTTATGAAGTCGACTAGCTATATTTGCAGCACTTTTTCCTTTTTGCCCAAAAATATCAACTTCATGCTTTTTCTTGGCTTATACTCCAAGTTTGCGCCCAAAATATCAACTTTACGCTTTTCTTGGCTTGTACTCCAAGTTTTGCCCAAAATATCAACTTCAGTGCTTTTCCCAAGCTTGTTGGCCAAGTTTCAAGTAGGCGCCTCCTTTTGTCCACCTGTAGATGCCCTAGATGCCCAAAATAATAATGTCCAGCCCGTCTTTAATGATATGTGAACACACCGACTTATAAACATTATAAGTCACTTTGATGAATAAAATCCCATGCTACCCATGCTGTGTGGCCATCTTTCAGGCCAAACTTTGCCGATAGATGCTTCAGCTTTCTTCTGTGAAAAATTTCCGTTCACACCTTGGTGAAACACTGGTCAAGACTAGTTAAGGGACCAAATGGTGACAGAAGACCAGGCCTACGGTTTAGGGTTAGGCAAAAGCTGTTGCTATGGAGGATCAAACTCCATCGTGGGTGAGAGAGAGAGAGAGAGAGAGAGAAATTGCACGACTCAAATCAGCATAGATTAAATTGTAAAACTTGGTTCAAGTACATGCTTTTTGTAGGTTTACAACCTTATGTTTTTTGACTCACACAAACCATAAGTCGGTGACACATGTCACCTGCAGTGACATCTCGGCTTAGGTCACACACACACACACACACACACACACACTTATCTACTCATAAGAGTAGGTTCACACACATATAAGCACACTTACACAAGGGGTGTTCACACCTATACACTAAACACATTGGTGGACACAAGAGATGGACACGCACACATCTAACTCCAAATCCCAACAAACCTCCCTTCAGAGCGAACGTGGAGTGACCTGAGATAACCTTCATCATGCTCTATGATGGCCTCCAGACTACACCATGTCCAATACTAAAAATGTTCTCTATGCCAACTCATAGGCTTAAGTTTGAGCATGATTCAGAGGCTTATCCAAGCACACGAGTGCGTATAAGCATGATCAAAGGCTCCAAGTCTAAGCATGGATGCACAAAAACTCAAAGGTCGAGAGAACCAAGGCATTAACATCCTAGAAATGCCCTTCCAGACACCTGATTTATGGGAGCTCCACCCCTAGACATAGAAGTGACAAACAACGAGCCTTTTATAACATTAAGGCAGAAAAAACTCACATAGAGATTATTACATCTCGTTTTGGGAGAGACCTCGGGCAGGCAAAGATCCCATGACGCACAAATAAACAGAAAATAATAAAGGCGAGAACATACGCGGGAAAGTACAACACAAAAAATTACAAGTTATTTTTGGAAGTTTGGACGCTTTTCGGGTGTGTCCCTGAAGCGGGGTTGCTTCCAGCTACCTCCCCTTCCATGCTGTTATGGAGTCTTCAATGTGTTAACAGCAAGTCCAATTTTGGCCAATTTGTCAAAAAACCCCAAAGTTATGGGTAGTGCAAGGCTTCAATTTGTTGCTTTTCCTGATTTGATATAGATTACTGATTTTGCAAAAAGTCCCAATGAATGTTGGCACCTTTAATTAGGGATTATCACCTCATTAAAGAAAAGCCCCAATTTGGTTTTTGTATTTTTATTTCTGCAGATATAATACTGTTGCTGAAGATGTTGATGATGTTGCAGAGGGTGCAGTCAATTGGGAGCAGACAGAAGAGTTCTGAAGATAAGGCTGCTTGCCTACCAAAGCAAGAGATGTCGAACGGAGCACGATGGCACAGAGGCAAAGGGCAGCAAAGAGGATAAGGCCAGCAGCGATGACTTTAATAAGCCTTAATAACAAGGCTTAAATTTCAAAGGCTTAAGCCTTTAATCCTTAATAAGGTCATGCAAGCCAGCTATATAATTATTTTTTTAAGCGATGACGGGTTCACAAGCGGCAATGATGGCCGTGACGTCAATTGTGCAGAGGTGCAGTGAGCAAAGCTGGCAGGTATAGCATGGGCGAAGATGCATGAAGTTGGTGGAGCTACATAGGTGTGAGCTGGTGAGGTTGATGGAGAGCCTCTCCAGTAGCTAGGCAAATGGTGGGCAGTTGCAAGAGTGATGGCGGGCAGGTACTAAAATGAACAAAAGCAGCTTTGATACCAATTGAAGACCAGGCCTAGGGTTAGGCAACAGTTGTTGCTATGGAGGATGAAACTCCATCGTGAGAGAGAGAGAGAGAGAGCATGAGCGAGAGAGACACACACGCGCGCGCACACACACACACACAGAAATTGCACAACTCAAATCAGCATAGATTAAAATTGTAAAACTTGAATCCAAGTACATGTTTTTTGTAGGTTTAGAACCTTATCTTTTGACTCACACACATCACTGCTTAGGTCACACACACACACACACACTTATCTTATCTACTCATAAGAGTAGGTTCACACACATATAAGCACACTTACACATATAAGAGGTGTTCACACCTATACACTTACACATTGGTGGACTCAAGAGATGGACATGCACACATACGACTTTGAATCCCAACAAATACATCATTCGAGAAGGTTACATCAGTGTGCGGGACAAGCACGATGGGCAAGTGCAAGACCTGCTGAACTGACCCTAACCTTCTTGTGGTGGCACAATTGCTGACACGTCCATGTCCACGACATCCAAGTGCGGGATGCATGTGACACCTAGTCATAGTTACTAGTTAGGTGTTTCAAAAAACATGTTTAAAACATTTATGACGCATTTCATAAAATTTGGGAGGTTTCAAAAACGTTTCATAAAGGGGGGGCACATGTCTTTAAAAATGCCAGATATGCTACTTATATGCATGGATAAACTTGGCAACTATGGTTCAGTGTTTGTATTATACAAATCTGCCAGGTTTCAAATACGTTTTAAACAAGTGGAGTTACATGTCAACGGTCATCCTTGCTCCTGACTCATGATCGTGGCAATAAACTCATATAAAAAGAAAGGCAAAGTTCAAACACATCAAAAATATGTAGATAAATTGACAACATGCTGCAAGGGTGCTCTCAAAATAGCACTGAGAGTCTCAGTCCAATAGACTGAAGTACAAACGTCGTGAGAAAAAAGCTGTCCTAGAAATACGGAAAAAACTAATACAAAAGCTCTGAATCCTGATCTCACCATGTGTACACTTAAATAGGATGCAATGGCATGTGGGGCAAGGAACAAAGGGAATGGAGAAAACAAAGACCAGCGAAGTGGAGAAAAAGCATGCAACCAAGGCCTGCATCTAATGGCGTCCAGTTTTCAACAAATTTGGGCAGGCCAAAAAGGCCCTAACTGGCACCCAACACTGGCCCTAGACTAGGTGGCCAGGCTAGACATTAGCCATTAGGAGGAGAAACTCCCTCTAAAAAGGCATGTCCAGTTACCATTTTATTGTCCCCTCTTCCAAACTCTAAGCTTGTCATGTGCATCAGCAATGCCATGGACCTTCTCAAGGCTAGATCCAGAAGAGGCAGACAGATAAAAGACTAGGAACCAGATAGAGTCAGACTGTGGAGCACAAGATGCAGTAGTGGACAGGTTGGACTTGGAGAAGCACCAGGGAGCAGTCGGCTGAGGACAGAAGCTGTCGGCTGAACCAGGAAGAAGGCGCATGAAGTCGGCTGATTTAATAAGCATTTAATGCTTTTAGAACTGGCCGACCAGCAGTCGGCCAGTTTCCAGCAGTTCCCACATTGTCCAAGACACATATAAAAGGGGCTCAAGTGCTCATGAATTATTCATTCCACCCACTAGGGGTGTGGGTCACTTAGAGGTCCCATAGGGGACAGATTTAGGAGTTAACAACCTTTTTATGAAGGCAGCCCATGGCTGTACAGATTTGTACCTTTTTTGTACATAGTATATACTGAAATTCCAGCACCTCTCACTCTCTCTCTCTACTCTCTCTCTACCTGCGTTTTTGCATCATGGTGCGTTTTTGCATCAGAAGGTCTTCAAGAGTGTTTAGGGCTGAAAGATGACTACCCAGAGCATCCGCGTGTTACATTGGTATCAGAGCATCAGGCTCAGCAAAGCTAAACGCTGATTCAGTCCCAGATGATGGTGTACAGGTCCAAGGTACAGGAAAGTACACGGATTCGAAGCCCAAGGCGAGGAGCACAGAAGCGGGAAGAACTCCCAGGAGGTTTGTTGGTGGTGTTCCACAGTGCCAGATGGGGATGGCAGTTCCGTGAGCCAGATGGGTTCTAAGGGAACGGTCCCAAGGGAGGTTGATCCTCCAAGGGTGATGCGAGAGTGCCAGACTCAGTTCCAGGAACGAAGACCAAGACGGTGTTCAGAGCCAGGGCAGGAATGGATTGTGGACTAGAGGAAGACCAGATGCACAGATCTTCATCAGAGACAGAGTGGTTTGGAGAACAGAACGGATTTTCAAAGAAAAAGGTTTGCCAGGGATGGATGATGACAGAGGGACTTCGGGACAGGATTGGGATGATGACAGTCATCCAAGAGCAGGTTGGATTCCCGTCATCAAGTTTAGCAGAGGGGGATGTCATGTGCATCAGCAATGCCATGGACCTTCTCAAGGCTAGATCCAGAAGAGGCAGACAGATAAAAGACTAGGAACCAGATAGAGTCAGACTGTGGAGCACAAGATGCAGTAGTGGACAGGTTGGACTTGGAGAAGCACCAGGGAGCAGTCGGCTGAGGACAGAAGCTGTCGGCTGAACCAGGAAGAAGGCGCATGAAGTCGGCTGATTTAATAAGCATTTAATGCTTTTAGAACTGGCCGACCAGCAGTCGGCCAGTTTCCAGCAGTTCCCACATTGTCCAAGACACATATAAAAGGGGCTCAAGTGCTCATGAATTATTCATTCCACCCACTAGGGGTGTGGGTCACTTAGAGGTCCCATAGGGGACAGATTTAGGAGTTAACAACCTTTTTATGAAGGCAGCCCATGGCTGTACAGATTTGTACCTTTTTTGTACATAGTATATACTGAAATTCCAGCACCTCTCACTCTCTCTCTCTACTCTCTCTCTACCTGCGTTTTTGCATCATGGTGCGTTTTTGCATCAGAAGGTCTTCAAGAGTGTTTAGGGCTGAAAGATGACTACCCAGAGCATCCGCGCGTTACAAAGCTACACAGCTTACCTACATATAAAACTTCAGAAACGCCTGAACTCAGCAAACCAGGAGACTTTTTCAAATCTCCACAGTTGGAGCAGATTCCAGTATCTTACCAAAGGATTTGCTCCGCTCCCAGCTTCATTTCTAAGAGCACACAACTCTCATGGTGTCTGGCTTATTCCTTGACAGCATAGCATCTATTTCTACACCCACTGGACCCAGCGGCCAAGTTGGAAAGCTGCAAGCCATGGTCCACCTAGTGGGCACTTTGTATACACAGGTGTCGTTCAAATCCCCACCAATGCCTGAAGACACGTCTAGTAAGAAAGACCAGTAACCACACCCATGTGCATGGGCAAAGCTGTAGCTTTACCACAGTCCTAAGAGTGGTGGATTCCCTTGTTCATGTGCATAGCAAACCAACCTCATACCAAGCTCCTTTAGCTGGGTTCAGAAAAAGGCACTGAACACTTCAGTAAACTGACGCAGTGCCTTGATCCATGGAAAAGAGCTTCAGGACATCCGATGCCATTCATATGGAAGCCACCATGCTGCCTCACTGGCACCTTTTGCAGAGGATAGCTTCCAGCTTGGACGGTCCTGGAAGCCCCAGCTGACAAAACTGCTCCTACCAGGTATTGAGCCCGCACAAGCCCACTGAAGTTCAAACCAGAAGACTTACCAGCAATTTGTGAATGCAAGTAGAAAACTTCATAAATATGATTCAGTAGTCTGAACAAAGCAACAGACACTCCCTTGTCAACCCCGCTCACTCCCTCTACAGCAGGCGGTGGCCTTGTTTGGCCCAGCCTTCAGTGTGGTGGCTGAGCAAGAGTATAAAGACTTCTTGCCTTCTTGCCAGCATGGGTGAAACAGAAATATGTGCAAAATGGCAAGGACCAGCTGCTCATTTCACCTTTGACAAAAAATAATAATAATAATAACCCCGTGCCCTCTCAGCAAGGTAAAACCAGGGTCTTATGTATACCTTCTTTTCTTCTTTATTTGAGGACTTTAAAAATAATAGATTGTTTTCACTGCGTTCGGTTTGAGAGGGTTAGGGTTTGGGCTTCATTTACTCACTAAAATCCATATTTTTCCGAATATCTGAACGCAAATAATGGGGGAAAAAGAGCAGAATATTTGGCCTAATTCGATAAAAATCCATGAAATATAGAATCAAAACCAAGCAAAGCCTGCATCGCCTGAAGACAGCATGAGAAGGGGAAGGGGGGGAATGGGGGGGGGGGGTTACCTGCAGATCCGCCATAGCTACCACCTCCGTTGCTTTCCTTGGAAAATAAGCAAACACACATTTCTTCAGTAGAGCTACCTACCCCCCCAAAATTTGATGGTACTTTTCCTTTAACATACATCCATAAAATTTTCAATAATCGTAAAAGATAGCTGAAAAAGAAGGGCATGTACACACACCTTTAGGACTCCTCCCGTTAGAGAGAGAGAGAAGGGGGAGAGCTTTTGTGTGTGCGTGTGTGTGTGAGGGGCATGTGTAATGGTTCCCCCCACTTGGGATGCAATGGATTTTGGATAGGGGAAATGGACATGGTAAATGGGTGAAATTCGCAAGAAATGACTCGTTGATATTTTTTCCTTTTTTTATTCCATTATGTGTGTTAAGATTGTAAGAACTGACTCAGACTTTGTGCCTTTTGTATAGGCACAATAATTCAACGATGAGATTCTCTATATACACCCAAAGAAGATTGCCCAAATTGTGTTGCATGCCCTACTCCACAAAATTTCCACTAGTATCCATTTTGGCTTTTTTTTTTTACAAATGGTGAGCTTTTTCTCTCTCTAGATGTCAAAAGAAAAATCCCATGTCACAAACGCATCTACATACATGCCCATATATGTATTTATTATATAATGTGATAACTTGAGAATTACTAACGCATCTCAATAAATGTACATATATGCATTATTGTATAATGTGATAACTTGAGAATTACTAACGCAAGTACTAAGGTGCAAGGAATGGGGCTTGGACTCTGGATCTCTCACTTAGGAGCTTGATGTGTAAACCATGCACCTCCTCAAGGATGAGGATGATGAGTTGGAAGAACCAACATGTTGCCACTATAGCAGGTTCGAGGACCTTGGTGTAGTAGAGGTCATTAAAGCTCTTCATTAGAAGCCACATCTATGTGGTGGTGAGTAGTGTGAGTGTTTCAATATATGGGAAGTTAGAGATAGGCTCTTTTCCTTCCATGAGCAAGAGCTTGCACCAAGACTACCATCTTTTGATTGGCATGAACCTAGGGTTAAAGAGAACTTCTTTGGGTGGTGCAGCCATGTACTCTCCCCACATTTGGTGATCATTTAGGAGATAGGATGTGCAGCGCCACTCAAGTTGTGGTGGACTCCTATGTGATCTATGGTGAACTGTGTAATTCCTTGGATCGCCTCCTCTAATGTGCCGTGGGGATATTGCATAGAGCCATAAGATCATCTTGAGTGGATTGTGGAATGGGGATCGTGGCTTTTGGAGGCAAATGGTGTGGTTGCTCTTACACCATCGTGTCTTAGCATCTTGGACGCCTGTGTGACTTCCCTAAGACCAACTTACTATTTATGAAGACTCCTATAGTTGACATTTAGGGTTGTCACACAAGAGATGCTACTTCATAAGTTGGGACGAGGCTGGGTGAGACACAAGGGGTGGAAGCTCCTTGTCAATGGCATGACAAAGGATCTTTGTAATCATGTGGATAAAGTGTACTTTGCTTGCTGCATTCTTGCACGAGCATTGAGTTCAATGGTAAAGGTTTTAGCTCAATTTGCCATTTGGCATGAAAGCAGATTGGCTAGGATGGTGAGTGACATGATGTCGTGTCAATCCCAAGGCTTTAGGTGAGTGAGGAAAGTGTGCGCACAAGCCAAGGGCACCGGGCACCAATTCAAAGACTATAATGTCTTCAAAGTTGGCCTTATTAGAATTGAGATCTTCTTTGGTGGCCATGTGCCAAACCTCAACCATGGTTCCTTTCCCAACCGCTGTGGAATTTTGATGAGACAGCTGGGCGGGTTGTTTATTGGTTTTCAAGGTGTTTACTGTATTCTTGGCACCATCAATTTGTCTGCTTCTTCTTCTCAGTTTCTGCCTTTCTACTTATGTGGGCTTCTTCTTGGCTTCACCTTTGTGTATGTCTTTTTTGTTGGGAGCACGTGCTCGTAAATGGTTTGATTTTGCTAGGTTTCCATACTTCTTATTACTTGGCCATGGATGTTCACTTGTTTGTTCAATGCAACCGTTTCCTTATGCTCCTTTTTCCCTGTTGTGTACTCCTTTCAGCGCCATTGTGTATTTTCTTCATCCACGAGTAGATGGGTTGTGTTGCCGATTGTGGTTCCGACCTTCTTTCTTCTCACTTGGCTTACTTGATGGCTTCACCACTTTCTTTCTGGGTGTGTATGTGGGTTTCTTTTTGGCTTCACCTTTGTGTGGGATTTTATCAATAGGGTCTCTCTCTCTCTCTCTCTCTCTCTCTCTCTCTCTCTCTCTCTCTCTCTCTCTCTCTCTCTCACACACACACACACACATTGGTAGCTGGCAGGCAGTTTCATCTTCGAAGTGCGGCTTGTGGATCGAAGGCGAGAGAAGCACCGTACATAATTCTTCACTTTAGACACACGCACACTTGTATGATGATGTCCAAAGATAGTATGTGATCAGTATGTAAGAAGTAGTGGATGCGGGCTATGTAGACAATGGTGGGCGGGGCATGGATTGAAGGTGAGAGGAGCATAACGCACGTGGTGATTGACTTGTTATGGGGTACATCAGGCGCCAAGGCAATTGGGGTGGCTAAAGCTCAATCTACAATAATCTATATGCCACTAGCTCTTCTGTGATAGCAGCGAAGCTTTCCCATGCAAGATATGCTTCAACCGTTTAGGAAATGGTCCCTTTATGTGGCGTTGTAGGCTTCTATTCTTCGTCATCTGATGAATCCACCTCTTATGGAGCTAGTATTGTCATTGGTGGTTGTATCTATTGGGTTGTTTCTTCGTTGAAGGATAGTGTGGACGGAGCCTTCTCCTGCGCCTTATGTGGCCATTCCCAAACACCAAATCATGGATGACAATTTTCTTCTTTGCCTCCGGGTCATATAGTCGGTACTCCTATACCCTAAGAAGATACACTTCCTACACTTGGAATCCCACTTGGTTATAGATGAGTCTCAAACATGCAGAAACAGTCACAACCAAATGTGGTTTCTTACTAGAATAAACCTCTTGAGGTGTCGTGCCCTTGACTATCTTTGTGTAACTCAAGTTAAGGTTATGCACTACAATGTTAATTACCTCGACCCAAAAAGATTTTTTTTATTCCTTTGCCTTTGAGCATACTCCGTGCCATTGCCACAACTGTGCGATTCTTGCGCTCTTTGTAACACCATTTTTTTTTAATGGAGTATGAGCAACTGTCAAATTCTCATGCTTTTGTAGTAGGCATTGAATTCACTTATTAATGTGAATTCTCCTGCTCGATCTGTTCCAAACTTCTTCAGCCTCTTTCATGTCTCATTCTCTACCAAGCTATGCCATATTTTATATTTTCTAAAAGCCTTAGCCTTATCCCCCATATCTTCCTACTAAAGTCATCGATCAGTAATAACAAGAAGTAGGACGAACCGCCCAATATAGTGGTTGGCATTTTACTATAAAAAAGATATGCATATGTACAAGCCTTAAAGGAGTCTTTATATGATTCTTGCTTTCTTATGGAAATGCCTATTGATGTGCTTGGCCATCATACAAGCTTCACACATATCTAACATCTCTGAAAATACTAGTGAATGTGCCACAATCCCAATCCTTTACATCTCTTTTAAGGCTACAAATCTTAGGTACCTAAATCTCTCTTGCTATGCATAGCTTATCCTGACATTGGCTCCAACTATTAAGGCCAACAACTCATACAAGTTATTATGCCAAATTTCTCTCCAACAACATTGACGATGTTGTGAAATGCTATGCCTTTACATAGATTTCTTCTATTGCCATAAATAGCTCCAACTCTGCTTCAACATTATTCTCGGACTCTGTCTTTAAAGGCTTCATATTGCCATTGTTCTCATCTTCTTTCGTTAATCAACATGATTTGACCAGACAACTAGGCTTGTTATAGTAGTAGAAACACTTTGCTTGTGATTTCTTCTTCTTCTTAGAAGCATTGGGGTTACCAGAGCTCTTTCCCTTGCCTTTCTTTGTATTTCCAAAGAATGTAGCACGAGTGCCATCTCTGGCTTTAAAATGCACCTCTTTCTCCACTAACATTGTGCCAAACTCCTCAAAAGTAAGAGGTAGGTTTCACACCTAGTGAGGTCACCAAATTGTCATATTTTAGGGGGAACACTCTGATGCATCTTCATGCTAATTCTTCGTGATCCCCACTGCCGCCATCGAATCTTGTAGATTCTTTATTTGTGATATGAACTATTTTGTTGCTTCTCCATTAGAATGCCTTCATGCTAAAGTTGTTTCTCTTTGAATCCTTGTCTCATACTGATTTTTAATAATTGGCCATGCTTCAAAAGCTATGGTAGTAGGGTTATCATGAAATCAATGATGCTAGTAATGATGGCACATAGCGTATTCGAATTCCTTTACCTCCACACCAAAGCGAGAGCATGATCTAGTGGTATGGAGTGTAGTGGATCCAGAGCAAGACTCAGCTTTGCATCAACCCCTATTGTGGTTTCCCATAACTCATATGAGTCAAGAATAGACCTGACCTTGAACTTCTAAATAGTGTAATTTGTCCCATCCACCTTTCCATCACCTAATAATGGAGGACGGGCATGAGTGGTTGCATTACTTATAGGTTAGGCCATCTCTCTAAATCTACCTTTAAATAGCAAACTACCAAAACAAGCTTTGCCTAGAGCCTATGCTCTGATACCATGTAATAATACACAATAGTGAAAGTAGGATCAGCACAATATAAAGCACTGCATTGTAGAAAGAAGTGGAAAGTAAATAATGTTTTTGTTTGTAACTTTTTTTCTATCACTCGTATGCTCTAGGTAAGGAGCTCTGATAGTGATCTAGACAGACTCTGGATGGAGAATGACTTGCTTACAAGAGTGCTTGAACATAATGAACTTGATGATTAACTAAGGCTACCAAACTAGTCTATATATAGTACCCAAGGTCAACGTGGATGTGGGTCAGCCATGTTGGCCAACTTACAACTTGGTAGACTACAACAAAGTCAGCGTAGAGATTAGGTGTAGCTGTCATGGCCATCTGAGACCGTTTAGGCCCTCAAATTGGTCTCGCAAAACTTGGGAACAATATGTCTAGTTCACTATCCAGCACTCAATAATGCAGTCATATAGCTTGCACAAGCAGGCATCCTACATTACAGAGTGCCAAGTCTACATAAACCGTCTCCTAACCATCTGTTTACACTTGGTCACCAATTAGTTCTAAACTGGGAATTGCCGGGAGCCCAGGTGCTCACTCACCACAATGGCTACTTCTCCTATAAGGGGTCTTACAAAATAGAGCACATCCATCACCCACATTAACAACACAAGGGTGGAGCATTGAGAAAATGTTTTTTCAACACACTGCTTTCCATTCTTGCTTAATCTTTGGGGGTGGCATTGGGCCATGGATTTTGGGTCTTCACACCCACTTAGATTTGATGTTTGAGGGTGTGTTTGTAGAGGATCATGGAACAATTTTATTTGCCCTTAGAACCCAAATGTAGGGGTTCCCTTCATGGAAGCCTTAAGCTTCCAACAAATTCATTGGGATCGATTAAAGTGTTGCATGTTGGGGTGGCATTGGGTATTGTAGCCATTTATATGGTATTGATATATGGACATAGGCTAATAATGGGCCGTAGTACTTTTTTTCTCCTTAGGAGGTTTTTTTCCCCGAGTGTGTGTACACATATGAGTGTGTGTAAGTAACATTATCATATCACTTCACTTGTACTTAACTCATTCTCATCAATCTACTTTGACTTGTACTTAACTCATTCTCATCAATCTACTTTGACTATTATGGTTCTCTCTATCTCTCCTTGCTTGCTATATCATCTCTGTATGTGTTGCTACCTTCGTCCACTCCAACAATTGGTATCAGAGCAGGTTGTCTTGGCTCTTATCATCTTCTCCTCAAGCTCCTCTTTTGATTGTCTCCTCAGATTGAGCTATCCTTTTAGGTTGAGAAGATATACCTTATAGTGTGTACATATGTTAAGAAAGTTTTTGCATGTTTGGAAGCATTTTGAGGCTCTTTTGCATGTTTGTAAGATTTTTGCAGACATCTTGGAGGAGTGTCAATTCAAACTATCTTTGTTTGGTTTTGGATTTTCTACACTACATCAGTTTTGGTGTGTAGACATGGCTGTCGCATCTTCGAGCTCATCACAATACAATAACACCTTCAACAGTATCATCATATTGTCATCAATTTTTTATTCCTATTAGTAACATTTCTACACTCTGCCATTTTTCAGTTCCTTTGTCATCACTGATGTACTAGGTAGCTATCTTTGGTTGCATTCAGTGGTGGGCAGCATTGATGTGTAGGTAGCGGGGATATTTGCATTTTGCGTCATTCATTATTTGTAGGCTAAAATGGCAGGCAGTGATGTATTTGGGATACTTTCTACACTGAGCATAAGCTTGATGGGACCTATCTATTGTGGTCCTATATATGATGTGTCATGTATTCATAGCCAAAGGGCTTTGGAATGTTGTTATAGGCATTTTAAGGCATGCCTTGCTCGCCAACACAGGATAGTACATGTATTTTAAATGGTAACACTAGTTCAGATGTAACTATAGTATCTCCCTCTACACCTCCCACAGTGGAACCAGCCATGTGGGATGACAGGGATGCAAAAGCACATGCATTGGTTGCACTTTCTGTAAAAAGGAGCATTATTCCTCATATTTGCTCATGTAAAACTGCAAAGCAATCTTGGGATACGCTTGTTGCACTTTACCAAGTGTGTAATGAGGCACAAGTTACACAAGCAATTAGAGTCCAAGCATATGAAGATTTAATGATGAGTTCACAAGAATTAAAGATCTCAGGGAGAAGATTGTATGTATTGATGGTGTCTGTTCTCACAACTTTATCATATTCATACTAGGGTATTGTATCCATACTTCGGCTCACGATGATGAAGGGCAATCCCAATGCCCATACGGTTGATGAGTTGGTTACAGTGCTCTTGCAAGAAGAGTAATCTTGACAAAACCAAACTAGTAAGATCAGGCATTCGCTGCCAGTCAAAGAGGTAAATCAAAGCCTTTTCTCAAGGCGACTATAAACCAAAGGCTGAATTAGCCCAATCTTTTGATAAGGATACTGAGAAGGGGGGCGATAAGGCTAAGAATAAAGGTAAATGCAACTATCATCAGAAACTAGACCATTATATTAATGAATGTAGAAAAGTCAAAGAGGTAAATCAAAGCCTTTTCTCAAGGCGACTATAAACCAAAGGCTGAATTAGCCCAATCTTTTGATAAGATACTGAGAAGGGGGGTGATAAGGCTATGAATAAAGGTAAATGCAACTATCATCAGAAACTAGACCATTATATTAATGAATGTAGAAAAAGGTAGGAGAAGGAGAAGAAGAAAGAGTCATGCATGGCTGTGGTGGTTATGCATTAGTGCTGAATGGAGGAGTTAGCAAACTATGCACTAAGCGCCAAGGTAGGATAAAAAACGTGTCCTAAATGATGTAGGATGTTTTGAACTCTCGGACGTTTAAGTATGGTTTTTATTATAAAAAACTATTAGGTTGCAAGTTTTTTTCCAACTAGCATGGTTCAAAACCTTCCAATTATGTTGTTTTTTTTTCAATGTTCCAATCATGGTGTGAACTTCCTAGCCCTAATAGATCAAACATAATAAAAATAGAATGGTCACGTTGGCCCAATTTAGGCCAGATTGTTCATGGTCATATTGGCCCAACTTAGCCTAGAATGAGCACACTAGCCCAAAACAAGCAAGCACAATGAACTAGAATATTCACAATCTCCCATAAAGGATAAAATGCACACTAACCCTAATAAATCAAACACAATGAAACTAGAATGTTCATACTAACCCAGTTTAAACCAGAATGTTTATACTAACCCAGTTTAAACCAGAATGTTTATACTAACCCAGTTTAAACCAGAATGTTCATACTAGCCCAGTTTAGACTAGAATGTTCACATTGGCTTAACTTAGACTAAAATGTGCACACTAGCTCAAAACAAACAGATTAGTGTGAGCAATTAACTGATAGCTTCATGTAGGCATGGATACTCAAAAACTAGCAAATACTCATTAGGCCAATGCCTCAATTTATAGTGTTTACATCCATGATCTACTCCTTGATTTGTGCCACCTCCCCTGCATCTAGGGGGACACCTCATCCTTGATTCACTCCACCTATTTTGCCTGATTCTCTCCACCTCTTCACTTTTCCTAGAATATCTCCACACATCCTAGATCTTCTCATGCTACCCTTTATTCTCTCCCAGTAGATTCCACTCATCTTTTCACTGCTGCTACCCACTCATTTATTACAGACTCTCTTTTACAGCCTCTTGCTAAGGGCTTGTTCCTGCACACACACCCATTCACTTGTATATTTCAACAGGAGTAACTAGAAATGTTCTCGTTTAATTCAATGAGCCCATTTCTAATTCTAGATTCTTAATTTATTTAGTGGAATTGTACTTAGTTCCTTGAAATGCAGCTTTCACTTTATAACTAGAATATGATGCATCTAAGTAAAGTTCTTTCAACGCTTTTTCGGAAATGAAATCATGAGAACTACCATCATCATACAAAATAGAATTTTGTTTTCCTTCAATTATCAACAAAGCATGAATAGGAATCTTTCCTTTATCCAAACAGTCAAGAGTGAAATTACCCTCGTACTTGAATGAATAGGAATCTTTCCTTTATCCAAACAGTCAAGAGTGAAATTACCCTCGTACTTGAATGAATCGTTGTTATCCTCTTCAAGAAACCATGCTAACACGAGTGACAAATGCGGAGTTCTTTTTATTCTCTAGATAGTCTGGTACAAGGTGACCCTTCTTGTGACATTTGAAACACCTGATGGTATGATTCTTCATTTGGCCATTTGGAACACCTGATGGTATGATTCTTCAGCTAGCCATTTGAGGGTTTGTTGTTATTATCTTTACACGAACATCTCCTTTGGCTACATCTTTGCTCTTATACATCCTGGATTTATCAAAATTGCTTGAAAGAAAAGATAGTTTAGAAGACTTTCCATAAGACTTTTCCTACATTCTAGAATCCCAAGGAATAGAAGTTTTGTGTTCAAAATTTAGAGCAAGATCCATAGCAGAACTAAGATTACGAGAATGAAACATATTAACATTGGCCCTAATAGTAGGGTTGAGACCAGTAATAATTTTTTTTTCTTTACTCTCTTTCTTTGATCTTCTCAATCACTTGAACCTACAAATAGAATATCCTAGAATTTATCAATGTAAGCTTGGACACTCTCTTTCTCTACCCGACGTACAGTTGAATGAGCTTTAGTCTCGTATTGCTTTAAAAGTTTATGGAATTCCTTCTATGTCATAGGTCGATGTTTGCCCCATTTGAACAAATTCCACCACAAAGTAGCACTTTCAATCAAATGATTACAAGCACATTTGATTTTGTCCTTGTTTGTGAAATTTTCGCCTAAAAATTTATCATCTAGCTGACTAAGTCATGCAATAAGCACTTGTGCGTCTTTCTTGCCATCATAGTTCAGGAAAGTGAACGCCTTTCGGCTAATCCGTGCATTTTTTCAAAAATTGTGGACATGCAATGTAGCCTTGAAAGCGCACCTAACATAATCACTTGCCTCCTTATTAGAGTTGGAAGAGTCACGCTTCACTTAAAACGCTTCATATGTCTCTTTAGCTCACATTCAGAGCTCATGCTCACTTGCAATTTGATCTTGAAGTGTAAAAATTAGTTCTTGTATAAGAGATTTTTTTATTTTTAAGAATTATTATTTTATAGTTAAACAGAGATATTTCATGTAATGATATTTTATTTATTTTTTAGAGTTATTATTTTTAAAAATTTAAAAATATATTATATCAAAATCCTCTATTTTGGTGCATATTAGCTACTATCGTCATGCAAATGATACACTTAGATGGAGTTACCAGCACCCTCGAGGCTCATATCATTATCAGGGGGAGTACCATTTTTACATTAGTGAGATGATCACTTGCATGATGCACATTTTGTATAGCATTGTTTCTCCCTTCATGATGCATTTATGATGGATCGTAGAGTCACATACCATGAGTAGTGGATTTGGTCTAACGGATGTGGTGGTCACTTTAAGTCTTCAAGGTACTTTTATTAGCTTGACAAGTGACACTCGAAGACTGGAAGACATGTCATTTAGAGCTTTTTTAAGACTGGCCATGGAAAGGGGGAGCATGATGGTGCTCGTGTGTGTGCGTGAATTGTGCTTTACATCATCACTAGCCTCGGCACCATGCAAAGATGTTTAGAGATATAGAGTAGGTGGTGAAATGGTATACAAGACACTTGAGTGGTAGCACAACCTCTTCTTATCCCTCATGTGATGCGAGGATGGTTAGGAGATTTTTTTTGGTGTGTGGATGGTAGCACTGTCGATCGCTTGGTAGCATTCAACTGCTAGATAATTCCAAAGGGTGACTGGGGTGAGTGTGTCATGTCCGCATGGGCACATCCTTGGAGTGATCGAGTGATAACACTTAAGCATTGGCTAGATGCATGTTGTACCTAGTACGACACATGATGCTAGTGCCATGTTTATAGTTGACTATGACAAGCTTACATATTTATTAACCATGGATGATGTCTTTGTTGTCATTGCCCTTGATACATGTTGTACCTAGTATGACACATGATGTTAGTGCCATGTTTATAGTTGACTATGATGAGCTTACATATTTATTGACCATGGATGATGTCGTTGTTGTCATTGTTACCCCTTATGGTAATGACTATGATGAGTTTACAGATTTATTAATCATGGATGATGTCTTTGTTGTCATTGCCCCTAGTACGACACATGATGCTAGATCCATGTTTATAGTTGACTATGACGAGCTTACAGATTTATTGACCATGGATGATGTCTTTGTTGTCATTTCCCCTTATGGCAATGACTACTATTTGTTGAAATGCTCTATGTCAAAGAGCAATCAAAAAATGAGCATACTATGGATGGGTATGTTAGGCTACTATTTATCAACACGTTCTCTAAACTAACCTCGCTATCGAGGAGCCTCTATGACTTGCTAGGTAATAGTAGAATCCTAGCATGGAGACTCCACCCTGGATGTATGTGGTAGTATGCTTGTCCACCCTGCCTCAAGAGCCCTTTAGGTCTCAGTGTCTTGTGATGCCCACAGTCTTGCCTGTCTCTCTAGGCAAAAAAGATTGAAGTCGACATGCACATGTGTCTCCCACTTAACACGTGTAACCTTCTCACAACAGTCATGACTCTATGTCGATAAGTCTCGACTGATGTGCCACTAGGACTAGCACTGCCAACACTCTCAAGTGTCGTGGATCTGCTCTCCTCTAAAAAAGCTTGTAGTTGCTTGAACTCTATCTTGGTCCACTATAACTTTGTTGGCTCCTCAAAGCCTTCTGGCAGGGTCTCAATGTTTGACGCACGAGAAATAGCCAGCAAGTCCTCTCACGTCATGTGAGAGACTAGCCACCCTATTTGTGGATTGATCTTCATTGTCCATGGGAGAAGATTGTCAATACCCAAAACTCGATAGGTAGCTAGGTCGATGTCATATCTACAGACAAGGCATCTAGCTTGTTGCACCATGAGGGAGATGCAAAAGAGGTGGAAGAAGTGACCTCATCCTAACGTGTATGCCCCTATCACATTAAGGGGCTGAAAATAAACCAAGCACTCTTCCTTGTGTAGAATCTACGGGCTTGTGCAACAAATGGTCATTGTGCTAGGATCTCCAATGGAGGCCAAGGATATAGGGCAAGATAAGAGTCACTACACACTCCTCGATTGCAAGATAAGAGGCACTACACACTCCTCGACGATTGCAAGCAATCTATCGAGACTGCTGAAAGTGCTTGGCTATGTGGGCCCTCATGACCTCGTCAATAGAGCCTCTGTCTTTGCTCCCCCATCTGTACTCTCATCTGCTCCATCTCCAACCTCATATTCTCAACCTTTACAGAGTCAGTCTCTACACTACCTCTAATAATGATGGCTCCATAGAAGAATGTGTAGGTGGTGTCTACATGAAAGAGCAAACACGAATAAGATACATAGCAAAAATACACGAGACATTAACATACATGTAAGTAAATAAATCAAAGATAAGTACCAACCTCAGTCTCACTATATTCATTGTGTGTGAAAATAAATGCACATGCTGGATGCTCTCTGTTTGCAAGCTGTACACATCAACCCTAATCTGTGATCCAAGAGCCTCAACACTCAAAAGTCGCACATAGGTCAAGTCTGCCTTAATAACTTGAAGTGCCGAGGGTCATGGCCTACCGTATTTGCCTAAGCAACCCTTGCCCACACCATCGCCAAGATGAGCGGTACTGTAGTGCGCCTCGAGCCCAATGCAAACTCTACATATAATTTCTTTGCAAAGTATAAGGGAATATGGCAATGATGGAGCATCCTCCCATAAGCAGCTACACCATAGCCAGGTGGGAGCACCTAGAGATAAGAAGCACAGGGACGGACTCCTTAGCCATCTCTAAATAGATCTAAAATCGAATCCCTAATGCTAGGGAGCTTGTCCACATTGTGGTAGGTTGATCCATGTGAAACCAACGGCACGTTACATTTGTAGCCATTCATCTAGAGACACGATGCTACCTAGGTTGCATAAGGAGGACAACATCGCCTCTACCCCACGACGTGCAAGGTAGAAGGTGTGTCACCCACACTTGCATGGCCGTTGATAGCTCATGGTGTGAATCACAGCCGACAATGAGGTCCTCAATGGACTCACATGAGTCAATGATGCTAAAGAGGATGATGTGAGGCCACCCTAATAAAAACTCTAACCTAGGTGTGTAAGTGATCAAAATGTCTAATGGAGATTAGGGAAGACCTAATGAAGATTAGGGAGAGGGTGATGTCAGTCCATGAATGCTAAAGAGGATGATGTGAGGCCACCCTAATGAAAACCCTAACTTAGGTATGGAAGTGATCAAAATGTCTAATGGAGGCTAGGTGAATGATTCTGTAAAAGCTAATGTAGATTAGGGAGAGTGGGAGCACTAATCTTGATCGAGTTAGGGGTTCGAGACAAGAAACACATGGCACCCCACAATTGGTTACCGTATAACTCAATCGAGCTTCACAAAATTCGTGAAAAAAATAAAACCTAATTGGACATGTGTCATCAAATGGTTGCCTACATAACTCGGTCAAATTCCGTTAAAAATTTGAATAATTTAAATTCAATCAAGTTCTATTAACAATTTAAATAATTTAAATTCGACAACATTGCACACATGGCAACTATTCAATGGGTATTTACATAACTTGTTCGATTTACGTGAAAAATATTTATTTTTTAAAATACCTACTACGAATTTCAAAAATACATGTCCATCATGGGTTGGGTATCCACATAACTTGGTCGAGTTACGTGGAAAAGTGGTTTTTTATTTTTTTTTCTTTCATTTGCAATGTCATCTCAAGCTGCGCACACGTGTCCATCATCGGTTGGGTATCCACATAACTTGGTCGTCAAGTTATGTGAAAAATTAAAATTTTACTTTTTAAAAGATTTTTTTCTTTCCTTTGCAATGTCATCGAGTTGCACACATGTCCACATCCTTAAGTCGGTCGAGTTACATGTGGAAATTGTTTTAAATTCCTTTACATCATCATTGAGGTTCATGCTTGATGTATATGAATGCCAGGGGTTATGTAAGCAACTCGATCCAGATATACAGTTGACATCCACGTAGGCAGCTTGTATATCAATCAATTTCCATTGTTGATGTCCACCATTCCACCATGTAACTTGATCGATTATGTGGTACCTATGTGGATGTCCACCATGTAACTCGTTCGAGTTACATGGATGTCCACCTCCTACCTCGATTGAACATACGTGGATGTCCACAATGTAACTCGATCAAGGTACATGGTGCCTTGTGAATGTCAACCATGTAACTCGATCAAGTTACGTGGTCATTGGGAGTATCCCAGGTGGCATGTTCAGTAACTTGCGTCCAGTTACATCCCTGAGCATCTAGTTGACTGCCACTTAAGATGATGTGATTGGAAGTATAACTTGATTGAGCTACCTCAAGGGTGTCCCATTCACATGACATGATCCAAAAGCGAGGACCCTTACTGTACAACCACCCTCCATGTAGTTTTATAGCACAAGGAGGTAATTCCCTTTGATAGCGGGGTAAACATGGAATTCTCCCATGAAAATAATTGTGAGTGACCCTCATATGCAAAATAATATTTAAAAAAATGTGGAACCAATTTAGAAATAAGTGAGCCTTATTGATATATGCATAATGAACTATACACATATGACTAGGCAAATGTCTAAACTTTAACATCAAGCTCATGCTAAGAACCATGATGATCACAACGATGAGGATGATGATAATACAATCAGAAAGGAGGCATGTGGTCCTCCAACTTGTGGGATTCTTATATGGTTCATTGATTTGAAGGTTTGTATGCATATGGTGAATTGCAAAATGGGTGAAGAAGATTCTAAAAAAGGTAGATTCTTGGTGGATAAAAGATTCTTTGTGATTGAAATAATTTACGAAAAATGATTAGAGAAATTGGAGGGATCTCAAGTGGGCCTTATTTGAATGTCTTGATATATGCATAATGAACTATACACATATGACTAGGCAAATGTCCAAACTTTAACATCAAGATCATGCTAAGCACCATGATGAGGATGATGAGCATACAATTAAAATGTTGGGTTTTGCATGCTGATGATAGGCATGTGGTTCACTTATGTGTATTTAAGAGAAGGTAGATTGTTTTATGGTTCATTGATTGAAGGTTTGTATGCATATGGTGAATTGCAAAAGGCAAATTGTTCTCCTAGTTTTATTGATTGAGAGGAGGCCTATGGTCCTCCAACTTGTGGGATTCTTATATGGCTCATTGATTGAAGGTTTGTATACATATGGTGAACTGAAGAAGATTCTAAAAAAGGTAGATTCTTGGTGGATAAAATATTCTATATACGATTGAAATAATTTAGAAAATTTGATTAGAGAAATTGGATGAATTTGAAGCAGAGGATTAGTTGATCTAGATGATGTTGAGAGTCCTGCATTCTTTGCTCAATTTTTAGAGTGGATTTTGTTATCAATTTGAGTTTTATTTTTACTATAATTAAGTCCTCTTAAGTACAATAAATGTATTGTTATCTCTCTTAATTAGTAATGAGTTTATTGCTATGTTTTAATCCTCCTTTAATCCTCATTTTCAAGTTTGCTGTTAGAACTTCATTATAAGGAATAATACTCTTGTTAGTGTTACGATTAGGATAGGATGTGATTCATGCTCCATCTTGTTTTATTAGAACTATTGGTATGGCTAAGTTTGTAAAATTACCTAGGTTAATAAGGATTGAGGTATAATGGTATGATGATGATGATGATGATGATGATGATGATGCATGTTTGTGTGTGTGTGTGTGTGTGTGTGTGTGAGAGAGAGAGAGAGAGAGAGAGAGAGAGAGAGAGAGAGAGGAGCATTGCTAGTTAAATCAATCCATATCCACTAATAACTCTCTAGTTTTTGTGAGTAAGCAACATTAGAGAAGGGAAGCATAGCTAGCTTGTCATTAGCTTCAAGAGTAGAAGAGCAACACAACATCCCTAAAGTGACTAGCAAAATGCAAACAACCTCAACACGAAAATTTCAAAAATCCCTCTCCACCTACAACAATAGTTGAGGATAAGTGGTGGGCATCCCCACTTATAGCCTAGTGCATCCCCACAATTGTAATAATTTATTTCTGAGTAGCTCACATCTTTATCTCAACTAAGCTTCAACTTGGTGTATATACAAGTTCAAGTAGAGTACCAACAAGACCATAAGGTGGTGTTGTATTCTGTAATGGATCATGGTGTAGCACCTAACCGAGAGCTTCTTTCTACAAAAGTCACTAAATTGTGCCCTTCATATAACTTAAATAGCATCTTATTGAAAACCCAAATCCACAGCAACAACATATCCTCTACTTTAGCTGTTGTGAAATACAAGCAGCCCCTAGATGCAATAGCCTTCATCATTCCCAATGGGGTGGTGCACGCTCTTTTAATTCAATGTGTGTAGTAGTGGATAGTCTTTACATGATCTCGTTTTGCTAGTGGCATTCTATACTCAACAACAAAGCATATGATCCATTCTTTGGGGTTGTTATTGCCTTGTTTTTTTATTAGCCCAAATCCCTTGAATATCTTGCTTGGGCACATGTGCCAGGAGCTAAAGATATGGCTAGGGTCTTACCAAAACTCGATCTTGAATAGTAATGCATTAATCCAAGGTCTAGCATCTTAAACTCTTGCATCAAACAATTCTTACATTCATGGTATCTTCTCCACATGATTCACCATCACGACTATTCTGGGCTACCACACCTCCAAGAAGGAACTCTATGCATTCACCTTTGGAAGAAGCAATAGAACACAACTGTCGTAGGGAACCTACCAATACTTCGAGCTCATGTCCCTTAAGGTCTCCAAGCTCACTTGAGAAGCTCCAATCCTCCAAGCTTCACCGCCACACTGTCACCATAGAGTTGCTCACACCACCACACAAGGCAATCGCTCTCTCTCACTTCTCCACACAAGCATATAAGCATACAAGAATACGAGTATAGAAGGCACATGTGTTAGAGTACTCTCTCTCACTCTATCTCTCAAGACAAAAGCAAGAACTCTCATAGCACAAAGGGGGATTGTGTCCATGCATTATGAGAAAATACCTTATATACAATTGGCACTTATTCACACTTAGGGTACTCTCTCTCACTCTATCTCTCAAGAACTCTTATAGCACAAAGGTGGATTGTGTCCATGCATTATGAGAAAATACCTTATATACAATTGGCACTTATTCACACTTGGGCGCCCAAAACTTACTAACTAAGCTTAGCCTTGGGTGGCCAATATCTCATAATGTTACAACTTTTATAGTGCCTTTGCATGACGCTTATTAATGTCCTCAATTACAGGAGCATAATTGTTAATCCTAACTGGGATTAACATACCCCCTACCTGATGTAGGTTTTGTCCTCAGAACCTATCACCGAGGTCTAAAGACCTGGTTGCCAAACTCTTGAACGATAGAAGTTCCAGTGTGATTAAAGCTTTTTCAAGGTTCTTTTGAATGCAAAGTGTGATTTCTAGAACCCGGTGTCAACCATATCTTCAAATGTTACATGCATGTATGCGGGTAGACACCTTAGGTGATGATAATATAACATCATGCCTCTATCATCAGTAGGGCCTTGATTCATGTCGAATTGTAGTTGATCAGCATCATATCCATCATATCTCTCTTTAGGTTGATCAATGAGGACCACAATCAATTTCAAAAATCGGACACTGGCAACAATGGCAGGGTCCAGGATATGCGATGCTATGCGTGTATCCAAGTCAGCAATTGCTTCCACTGCTATCCTATATCAGTAATTGTTGTTGGCAAGAATAAAGGAAAGTTATAGCAAACATGTGAATCCCTTTGCTTAGCCTCATGGAATTCCAATGGTGTCCATCTTCTTTTCATTAGCATATACAAAGGGTCCACTTTGTGTTGGCGGGCACACATAACGATGACTATATTCTGGAATAGGCAGATACTCCTTCCTCCATGCTGGTTGTATACCAAAATCTTCTAGTTTGGGGTTGGCATCATCTATGACCATGGTTGTATATCCCCCTCATGTATGGACTGTCTTTGCCTTTCTCCACATGTAGAAGCAGTAACTGGTCATGAATGTAACAATTTTGATGTCAAGTAAATTTGCCAAGTGAGGGTTTGCCAGCTTTGTCTGTCATGCCACATTTGACCATAATGTGCCCTCTCCAGCCAAGGGCAATAATTCTTCTAATTCCAGCTTTGGTGCTTGGAGAGGGTATGGTACATATGGTTGCTTCGTTGGAGTAACATCAGAATATGCCTCTAGCAGGATCCGCTGGGTAGGTTCAAAAGGTGTTATTTGCATTAACATGTTGAACATTAACTTTGGCTTGAGTAGAGGATTCCATGCTCTGATTAATCCCTTGTATTCTATAGCAGACAAAGACTCAAGAATAGTATTATTAGTAAATAGCTCAAGAGTATCTTGGGGTAAAGTGTGAATAACCTCTTGGGTTGGCCATGGTGGAGACGGCAGGTCGGGTGACGGCAACTCCTTAGGGGCGAGAGTGTTAGTGGGAAATTCTAAGGGATGAGCAAGAAGTCTAGAAAATATATAATCTACCTGAGATTTGTAAGTAGGAGGAACACTCGGGTATGGATTAAGTAATTTACTTGCGACAATTGAAAATACAGGATAAGTTGGATTAGATGAGGTACTTATCTTGACTAGCTTGGAGCTACTGAGTAATTTGCAGCATTTCCTATTTGTGTGTGTGCATCAACTTTTGCATCTCCAAGGATTTGGTGTTGATGGTCTCATTCATCAGTGCCCGTACTTTTTTTGCATTGGCTTTATTTATTTGTTCTCTTTCTTATTGAAGTTGGAGCACTCTGTGATCATCCTTAAGGGTTACGGATATTGATTTCAAGTTACTTTGTAGTTCCTCTTCCTTAGCCTGGAATGTATTTTGGAACTCCTATACTTACTGAGCTTGGATGCTCGCTTGTTCCTTGTTATGTGCCACTTCTCTTTGAATCTGTTCTTTTGCCTGCTCCAGTGGTGCTTTGAAGTCTGTATTTTCCTTAATTCTTTGTACCAATGTTTGGTTGAGAATGAGATTATTACTTTCGAGTGTTTGATACCTTACTTATTGCTCTTCGGTAGCCTTTAAGCTTTTTAGGATTACATCTCGGTGAGTTGCTTCTGCTGCTATTAAATGCTCTTGGAGCATCTGAACTTGGTTGGTAGCATCTTGGACCTGATTCCACAATGTTGTATTTCTGTCTTTAAGCATATGATTGGTCAAAAGATGGCATCGCCACACCCTCTACTCTTGTTCCCAAATAGAAGCACTTGTTCCAACCACTCCTTCCATTTCAAAGTGTGGCAACTATAAGAGACTATCCAGGCCTTCCACAATCTCATGAAGGAATTTTTCGTAATCTAGGCTATGTAGGAAATAATTCTCTATAATCCTTTCTGCATCATCCAAACATTGTCGTTTTCTGGGGCTTGGTGTCTCCTCAATTCTCTTTCGCTTTCTTGTATCCAATTGTTCTTTGGGGATTTCTCCTTGTAATGAGGTTGCCTCTTCCTGGCTTTGGTGCTCTTCTTCTGGTATTTTTTCCTGTTGAGTGGCTCTCTCTATATGCAACTCAGCAAAAGAAGGTGTATTTGATATGGTGGAATTCCGAAGAGGGGAAAGGTTTTTGAAAATTAATTGTGTTGGGCCGTCCCCACTCGAGGTGCTGATAAACTGAAACTTGTTGCTTCCCACTACCCCAGTACTTCCTGTAAGATGCTATCTCCTAGGCTAGCTCGGCCTCTAGTCTTTGTGTTTCCTCTGCAACATCAAGCATTATTCCCTCATCTTCCTTTCAGTTTTCTTCTTTCTGCCTTTCTTGAGCTCCTTCATGATTTCCCTTTTGTCCTTCAATAAGGCTTGTCCTTCTTGCAACTCTTCAGAGGTAAGTGATGGTGGTATTAGCTATGTTGCTTGCTGCATCTGTTCTTCTTGTTCTGGATCTGAAAGAGGCCGCTATGCTATATGATTCAACACCTTTGTCATTAAGTACGGATTGTATACCTTTTACTGGTGTGCCTTCAGATAGTTTTCCATTTCCCTATGGATGTACCATGCCCAGTCATCCTCTTTTTCTTCTATTGAGGGGAACCCTGCTGTATCTATCTATTGGCTTCACTTGCATTATGAGGGACATAGCTCTGCATGCTTTTTTTGTCACCTCATCTTTGATGTTGTCATATTCAGCCCCATTGGAGTTGTAAGAGCTTTTCTTCAGCATGGCGTCCAGGGGCATCTTCTCGAAATTGTGAGTGTATTTTGAGAGGTGGTGGTAACTGTAGAGCTTCCCATATCAAGTCCTCTAAGAGTAATACCTGTTCTGTTGTTCCATCTACTTTAGTCACATTTCCTCTCTTAGTGGCCTTGTAATAGGACTTGAGGTACTCCAAACACAATTCTGTATTGATGGTTCGGGGGGACATTCTGCCATTCGTCCTAGGCCAACTTTCTCTAGTTTGTCTTTGACTTCTGCATCCTCCAAGATCCGCAAGCATTTTGGGATGTGGTAGTGCAGAGCTATCTTTCCATAAGTAGTCTGGACTTCCTTGCTTATGATGGAGCCATGGAATGCCTATACATACTGACCCAAATAGCTTAATTTTGGGCCCCTTATGGGTCTTTTCTTCTTGCTAATTGGTGATCCAGTTGCACTGGCTTGTGTTATTGCCGGAGTCCCCTTGGCTTCTGGGTCAAAGGTAGATGAGGTAGACATCTGTAAGAATGAGAAGAAGGTCAGTTTGATGACTAGTGAGAGCATGTGTTTATGCCTCGTTGTTTTCTCTTCTTCTCTTCCTCTTTTTTTTTTGAAGCGTGTGTAAGGTTATATTTGATGAGAAGTGTGTTAGTGGTGTGAGAAAATAAGGAGGTATGAATTTATAGATGACAAGGTGTATACCGTGAGATTGCAGGTTGATGCACCATGAGATGGCAGGGTACGAAACCCGTGAGATGGGCTAAAACCCTGAAATAGTTAAACTCGTGAGATAGGTCAAAACCATGAGATGGGTAAAAACCCTGAGATAGGTTAAAGCCGTGAGATGGGCTAAAACCATGAGATGGGTTAACTTGTGAATTAGTTTTTCCGTGAGATAGGTTAAAGCCATGAGACGGGCTAAAACCGTGAGATGGTTTAACTTGTGAATTAGGTTAAAGCCGTGAGATGGGTTATAGCCGTGAGATAGGCTAAAACCATGAGATGGGTAAAAATCATGAGATGGTTTAACCCATGAATTACTTTTTTCGTGACATAGGTTAGAGTCGTGAGATGCTTTAACCCATGAATTAGGTTAAAGTCGTGAAATGGGCTAAAATCGTGAAAGTACAGGGTGTGAAACCCATGAGTCAGTTTGGAACCGTGAGACTGCAGGGTGTGAAACTCATGAGTCAGTTTGGAACCGTGAGACTAAAGGGTGTGAAACCCATAAGACTGTTAGTGTATGTACCCTTTTTATTTTTATTTTTTGAGAGTTAATTGGTGAGCGTAGGTTTATGTCGTGTTTAAGGCAAAGGAACAAAACACTCGTATGCAGCAATCAGACTTCATGAAAACCATGAGAGTTTGGGAGTACAAATGTGATTGCGGGGTTTTGTGAAATGACGAGAATGTAGGTTTATGCAGACAAGGGAAGCAAACACACACATGCAATTAAATAATCTCGTGTACTTGTATGACTTTACTATCATGCAATTTTGATTATGTTCAAGAAGGAAAGAAATAACAACAACAGAAAAAATGGAAAAACGCAAAGGCAAGGCACAAGCTCCCACCTTAACTCAGATATATAAATTGTGCAGGTAGATGATCAGTGGGAAATCGAGCGCGTGAAGATGCAAGTTCGAGGATATCACACGATGCAGAATGGCGAACGTAGAATACACAAAAAAAAAAAGAATGTGATTTTATTGCGCGGTCGTCGGACTAGGCGGTTGCCTTAATAGAGTATGCTACGTGGCCTCCCATGATTGGTCGAAGAAAAAGTGACCGTTTCATAGCGTGAACCATTTAGAATTGGTTCACGACGTGAACTATTTGGATTGTTTCACGACGTGAACTGTTTGGAGCCAGTTCACGACGTGAACTGTTTTTGTATAGGGTGCGTGCAAGGTTGATACCCTATATTCCTTTTATGCCCAAACACTAGATTATGCAATCAAAAGTTGTTTCAATGAAGTGAATGATTTTGTTTCATTTTAAAACGTTTTTATCTTGTAACCACTTTTGAGTAATGGATACCCTTATACTTCCTTTTGTTTATTGTCATGGGAACCAAGGTGGTACTTTGGCACTTCTAGGCATTTGTTGTTGTGCAATCGTTTTAACTCTGTGTGTGAGAATGCTTGATCTTTCCCTCCATCCAACTAAAGAGTGCCTCTACTAAATCTTGTTGATTGTGATTTGTCTCTGTCTCCATTTGTTGCACCTTTTCTTTTTCCTTCTTAATAACATTGCCTAGCTCCTCTATTTTGGTGGGTGCAATTGGCGGGATTGCTATCTTTAGTTCATCCTGTTGAATTGGCTTCTTTGTCCACACTAATGTTTTTGCATTCCTAGCATTTGTTTTAGCCAGGATTTGGCTTTGATTGCTCTTATTGTCCCTTTCTTTGTTTCTGAAGGTATTTGCAACAACGATGGACTTTGGGTGGGATTTTGGCACCCATATTGTTGTATTGCCCTGGCAATAGCCTTCTGCCACTAGCAATTCCCTTTGAATCCATTGCTTTACGAGTGCCTTGTGGATTGTGGCTTTGTTTGAAATACTACTGGCTAACATTTGAAGGCCATCTCTGTTCCTTGTCTATAATTTGAACTTTTTTCCTTGATTCTTTAATTAGTCCCTTCGCATCATTGTGTAGCTAGTTTCCGAGTTGATCCTTAGGCACCCACCGCTGAGTAACTGTGAGATGACTGGCTGTTTTTTGCATATGGATTGTGGGGTTGATGTCTTCTCTGGTATATGAGCTGCTTACCGTCTTTGGTGTTTCCAGACCATCAATCGTAGCTTTCTTTCCTTTGTTTATCGGGATCCATAAGGGCACGGTAATGACATTGTTGCCCTTGTCCAGTTGTGCCGTTGTCTTTTCCCACTGGATATTACAAAAATTGGCGCAAATCCAAGATCGTCCTAGGACCATTTCTTCCTCCATAGATCCTACAAGCATAACAAACACCTTTCCAACAAAGGGATTATTTCTGATGGAAACATTAACACTTCGAGATCCCTCAGCTTTCATAGTTGATAAGTGCACACTGCATACTTGTGCATTGGTGGCCTCAAGGTGTGGTTTGTCTAGAGCTACCCATGTCTCATAAGAGATCGGATTATGACTTGATCTCATATTTATTAATGCAATGCTCGTCGTATGACTTTTAGTCATAGAGACTCACTATGAGTCGTGCTGGCTCAATGTCTAGTTTATCCTCATCAACGAGGGTTAATGGAGCCATGTTCACATGCAATACTCTCTTTTGGAGTATATGGGCCTCTCCTTGATGAGGATAAACTGGCTCAATGTCCAGTTTATCCTCATCAACGAGGGTTAATGGAGCCATGTTCACATGCAATACTCTCTTTTGGAGTATATGGGCCTCTCCTTGATGAGGATAAACTGGCTCAATGTCCAGTTTATCCTCATCACAAGGAGGGTTAATGGAGCCATGTTCACATGCAATACTCAATCAATTGTTCTTGCACCGCAATTCTCAGGCTTGGAACTAGGTACTCCATAGGCATTACCGCTTCAACCCCATAAGCTAAACGGAAGGGAGTATATCCCGTCACTACCTTATACAATGTTTGATATGCCCATAGAGCTACCATTAGCTTATGTTCCCATTCCGTTCAACTTGCTTCTAATGTTTTTGTCAAGATTATACACAAAATCTTGTTTGTACTCTCTGCTTGACCATTAGCCTGTGGATAATAAGGGGATGACTTTCAGTTGACTACAAGGAATCCAGCAAGTAAATGATCAATCACCTCATTAATGAAGTGTGAACCGTGATCACTGACTCATTCTAATGGGAAGCCGAATCTCGAAATGATTTGTTCATATAAGAACTTAGCTGTTGTTCGTGCATCAACTCGCTTAGAGGCTCTCGTCTCTTCCCATTTCATGAAATAGTATGTGGCCACGATCACATATCAGGCTTGTGAGATGGATGCGCAGCTGGACTAATAGGTCCCAAAAAAATCAATTTCCCATTTCTCAAAAGGTTTTCTTACAATAACAGGGGGGTAAGTGGCATCCCGTCCCTTTGTTGCGAAATAGCAAATTGCTGACACTCTTCGCACCTTTTAATAAACTCCATGGCGTCATCGAATAATGTAGGCCACCATAGTCCTACTTAAAGCACCTTGCGAGTTGTATTTTCCCCAGCGACATGTCCTCCAGCAGCTATCCCTGAGTGTGCTTCATCTAATATTGTGACAAATTTGTCTTCCCACACACATCTCCTTAAGACATTGTCCTTACTTAGCTTGTATAATTCTCCAGCAATTAATTGATAAGGTGCAACCAA
Organism: Cibotium barometz; assembly: GCF_041138505.1. NCBI lineage: Eukaryota > Viridiplantae > Streptophyta > Polypodiopsida > Cyatheales > Cibotiaceae > Cibotium > Cibotium barometz. The sequence continues at coordinate 63,897,925 of NC_141048.1, forward strand.
CTTAACAAGCCGACGCATTTCATCCTTGTTCAAGGGTCGTTTGCGAGAAACCATAGCTAGATAGTTTGATATTTCTTCGCTCCATTCGGGCACCATGTCTAGTTTGAACAAACAAGCGTTTGGGAGGTCATCATATCAACACCAGTTGTTGCCAGTTCCTCATTTGGAATTCTCGACATATGATCAACCAACACATGCTGTGTACCCTTTCTTACCGTGATCGTAAAGTCAAATTCCAATAGTAATAACAACCAACGTGTGATTCTTCCCATGGTGCAAGGCTTATAATAAGGCCTGATGATCCACAAAGAATATAAACTTGTTGGCCAATAGGTGATGTTGATACTTCTTGATAGCATAAACCATGGCCAATCGCTCCCGTTCTATAGTGGAATAATTCACCTCTGCATCATTCAATTGGCCACTAATAAAGCAGATTGGGTAGTCCAGTTTGAACTCTCTAGGCTGTGCCAATACGCATATAATGGAAAAGTTCGAGGCATCGATGTACACATGAAATATAAGATCCCAATTAGGTGGTCTCATAATTGGTGCACTGGTGGGCTAGTGCTTACTTCAATCTATCATATGCTTCCTGGCATTCTTCAATCCATTCAAAGACAACGAGTAGCTTATATAATGTCAATTTCAACATAAAATATTATGAAGCGGCCTTAATACCCAACGTGGCCCATAAATCTTTGCACACCTTTGTAATTAGTGGGTGGGGGCAATTCCAAGATCAACCTGACTTTGCCTTCATCAGTGGATATACCGTTCTTAGAGACAATGTGTCCCAATATCACACCGTGTTTGACCCAAAATTGGCACTTTAAAGGGTTTAAGGATATACAATAATACAATCGACATCGCTCAAACACTTTTCTCAAGCAAGCCAAACGGTCTTTCCATCAAGAGTGTGCACACAGATCATCAATGAATACCTCTAACCACTTTTGCAAGTAGTATTTGAGGGCTATGCACATTAATCATTGGAATGTTGCTGGGGCATTGGTGAGACTAAAAGGCATGATTTTACAAGCAAACATCTCCCACATTGTATTGAAAGCTGTCTTATGGTGGTCTTCGGGCGCTATAGACACCTGATTGTAACCTGAAAATCCATCTAAGAAGCTGTAAGCTTCTTCACCAGGTACTCTCTCCAAAATGTGTTCCGTATAAGGAAAGGGGTAATGGTCCTTCCTAGAAGCTACATTGACCTTTTTGAGATCAACACAGACCCTAAGTTTTCGATTCTTCTTTGGCACTATTTTACGATTGGTGACAACCAATCCGTATGTTCTGTCTTGTAGATAAAGTCCGCAGCAATGAGTGTATCAATTTCCTCCTTTATAATTGCTGCATATTTAGGATTCATCTGGTATGGTTTTTGCTAAGTTGGTCTTGATCCGTCCATGATTGGGATCGTGTGTTGCACTGCTTCAGGTGGTACACCCTTCATCTCTTTGTAGTTCTAGGCGAAACAATCCTAAACTCCTTAAGGAGAGCAACAAGCTCCTTTTCTTCAGTCGGAGTCAAGTCCTTAGCGATATAAACAGGTTTGGTTTTCTCCTCTGGCTCTACAATATCAATTTAGGATTCATCTGGTATGGTTTTTGCTAAGTTGGTCTTGATCCGTGGGATTGTGTGTTGCACTGCTTCAGGTGGTACACCCTTCATCTCTTTGTAGTTCCAAGCGAAACAATCCTTAAACCCTTAAGGAGAGCAACAAGCTCCTTTTCTTTAGTCGGAGCCAAGTCCTTAGCGATATAAACAGGTTTGGTTTTCTCCCCTAGCTCTGTAATATCAATTTCCTTGACTTCAGGTGGGCCATCGTATGATGTGGATAACCCATCTTCCTTAACCCTTTTGGCCATCAATTGGACCAATTTTTGTTCGTCCATTATGTATGTCTTGAAATGGTATGGTACTGAAAGCAGGTCTGGTTTATCCTCATCCTCACTTTTTGTTTTAGCCATCACCTTCTTAGCCTCACGCTCGGCTTCTGCCAAGGCTTTGTTTCATTTTTGGTGCCCAACTTTCGTAAGCTTAGGCGTTTCCGGTTCTTGAAGAGTGACTTCCTTCTTATGTTTCCCTTCATGGGATATCTTGCTCAATTCCTCACCCCAATTCTTAGAAAACTCGTCGTGTACCTTAGTAGCTTTGAGGTATCTTAGCCACTGGGCATCCGCCGTGGGTTTTCTTTGTAGCAGAGCATTTCGTCAAGTAATATACCATTTCTGCTTCCGCCATCTTCTAAGGCATTGGGCACTGGTACGGCCTTATGATCCGTCTCTTTTATGCTTGAAACTTCCTCTTCCGAATCCTCTTCAATGGGTTGCCAATTGACCATATAGACATAGGTAGTGGGAACAGCCCCAGATTCAATGCATTGGGTTCCTTGGGATTGCATCACATCTATAGTGGTTAGCACATGCATCCAATTTTCACTGAAATCCAGAGGAGGAAGTGATGCATACATTTTCGCTTCCTCTTCATCTTTTGAAGCTTCCACCGTGGGATGGCATATTTGTATGGATGTGGTTTGCTCGGTTGTGACCGAATCATTACCAAACAGTTGCCCTTCCATGGGGTGTGCTTTCCATGTTCGCAGATCTATCTTTAGAATTTGTGAGTCTCTTCAAACATACACATGGTCTAATGCCCAATCGTGCACTAATTTGGATTCCCTCATGAAGGGTCTCCCGAAGATTATGTCATATGTCTGGTTGGTGCAGAAAGTCCATTACCACAAATGTATGATGGTATTGGAACGTAAAGAGTTTAAGTCGCACATTCTCTAAAAGCCCAATGGGTCTTGAAGATGTTCCGTCTGCCATTTAAACGATAAGATCTGCTCTTTTTAGATCGGGTTTTTCCCAATTTTCCCAACCTCGTTTTTGTGATGATGCTGACTCCCACCCCACCATCTAGGATAGACAGTGCTTGGTGTCCGTATGATGAATTGGGATTGTAGCATTAGTGTCGTCACTTTTGTAAATAACGCCCCAATTAATTAACCTGTATTTTGACGAATCTAGGCATTCTTTCCCTTTCGTGTTTTAAGTTTCTTTCTGCTAGAGGTGACTGAATATCCTCTATAGTGTCTGCGAGTGCGTCAATAAAGCGAGCCGAGAGCAAAAATCACACAGAATACAAAAATAAGAGCAAAAATCACACAGAATACAAAAATAGATTATCCCCTTCAAGCGAGCAGATTTGTGCTTGTGCTGCTCTCTAAAACATTGACATAACACTGAACTTAATTATTAAATGACTGAAAACATTGACATAACACTGAACTTAATTATTAAATGACTGAAAACATTGACATAACACTGAACTTAATTAAATCAATCAATATAAGTGTGTTATTTATATAGCGCACAGAGTACAAAAAGTTTAATTGATATTCTCAAAATATTCTCAAAACATTATAAGTATATCCTATAATTGTTGTGGGTGGCTCCTCTGAGATCTTGTGAGCATCTCTTTCAAAATATAATTAGGAATCTTTGGCTGATGGATATGCATATTATTGTTCACATCCTGTCCAAGAATCATCAGGAAAACAAAGTAGATATGTTTGCAGGCAAGATATGGTTTTCTTTTGACCAACCTATCATTGAATTCTGCACACGAACATATTGGGTGGTTTTGAATGGTTACTTCAATGGGTAGGGCTTCTTTGTTCTGGATTTCCCTCACTTTAAATATTTCCTTCTGCCCTTCCATTTGAACATGTCCTCCCATAATTTCTACATTCATATCTAACGCAGCACTGATCTGTGCATATGCAGCTTTCGATATACCTTTTCGATAGGGGTATTTTTGCTTATCTTCCTCAAGAATTTTTTGCTTGTTTTGTTCACTCTCTTGAAGCAAACTATTTGGAATCTGTACACCAATCTCAAATCCAGCTTTTACTAAATCATGAGCTTCCCTGACTTTCAAGTGTGTACCTGTTGCTATTGGCCAAACATTAGGAACACTTGCAGGTGGATGTAAGATTGTCTTTGTAGGCTTCCAAGTGTGTCGAACATCATTATTACAAAAATAGCAGTACTTTTCTTTCCTCCAAGAAGATAATTGACAATCACTCCAAAAGCATGGTGCCACTTCTCCGCCTCGTAGCTTTCTGCTACATTTTTTTCCTCCTACCCAATGGTTACATTCTACTCTATTGAAGATCGGAATCCTACGCAATGCCCACTTTGTCTGATGAATATCTTGCTCTAATGATTGAAGTGCTACGTCACCTTCTTCTGGATTTATTGATGCTTGCCCTTTTTCATGCTTATCCACTGTCACATAAACAAACTCTGGTCGGTGGCTAGAGCTCCCTACATTCCCCTCATGGACCTCATGAAGTGGACGTTTAGCTCGAATAGTCTTTTTCTCACCCTTGAAATTTATCCTGTTTGTAAACATTGGAGTGCCCATCACTGCATCATCAATTGCCCTTGAAGTAGCAGCTGGAGAAGGGCTTGAAGTTTGTCTGGAAAGAGCTCTCTCAATTAATATCTCTAGGTCAGGCCCTCCACCTATATATTTTCCTTCCATAAAAGCCATTTGACGAGCACACTGGAAGTAAGCATTGATGAGATCTGAAACACATGCATCGTACAAACTAATTTTATGTTTGTATCCTTCTCCTGCTAGCCAACTAGCATGCTTGGCTTTAGAGAGGTTCGTCCGTGGTACCAGAGCATTTACAATAGGCTCACCATCCTGTTCATTGAAAACCCATTGCACAAAGATAAACCCAAACCAGTAGGTTTTTTAATTACTGCTATTGAATTAAGTTCATAGAAAAAAAAACATACATAACATACCTTAATAATAAAATGACCCCAACGACTTGCTCTATAGTGCCACCAACTAAGCCAACTATCTAGCTTGGGAATGTTTCTGTCTGCTGCCTTTCCTGTTGCCCACCATGCACGTATCTTACGGAATTGCACTAAAGCATCCTCTTTGGTTGGTGCAGTCCTCCACCTCTCACACATTTCATTGTGTTTTTCCATATGTTGAGCATATATATACTTTTGTGTATGCACTCGAAGATTGTCCTTCCAATGAAAAAGGCAAGATCTCTCCTTTCCTACCATCTCATCTCCATTGTTATATACTGACCTAATAGCATTCCAATTTGCACCTGCTTCGTCGGCCATGAAGCCAAAAAAGTTTGCTGATTTCCCAGTATGGTCGATCATAACTGCATTCAAATTTTCCCAAAACATTATCTGTGCTGTCTCATCCTCCTCTCTAAACTCACAAGTTGCAATTGTGAGTAGCTCTCCAATCCTGCAAGAAGAGTATTTGGAAGATTATTGTATTGTAACAACTCAGTCGAACAGTCATTTCATTTTGAAAAGAGAATAAAAATTAAAACATACGTGTGATCATACACATGTGCACCCATTGTGTGCCAATCATTCTCCACTCGGTGTACATGATCAAAACAAACCCATGAATGTCGAAGGTCTCGATCCCCCGCAGCATCCATTCTATTGACAATATCAACGCCAGAGCCAGGGCCAGTTGTGGACATCTTGAAAAGATAGCACCTCTCATCACGTTTGGTTGCTTGCAAGGGAAACCTTGATCCGTGGAAGAACTGAAAGTGGCATTTTCTTTTTAACTCTAGGATAGCCTCAAATCCATCACCTAGTGCTCGACTTGTCTTTCGACTTTGCATTACCATCTGCTTCACCCTACATTTACCAAGTTGGTTAAGAAATTACATATATATATATATATATATATATTCAATAGAGAAGAACTTACTTTTTGAGATTTATTAAAGATATTAGCTCTTGAGACATCTCCTGGAGTTCCCTCTCTGACATAAACTCTCCAATCACTTTATCATCGTCAGTGAAAGCCTTCAAAACCAACTCCCTGGCAACAATCATTTGTACCTTTCGTGGACCCGCATTATGGTCCATCTGAACAACACGAGCTACTAAGGCTTTAATGTTTCGCATAGATGCTCGACACATGCCTCTAGCAATTGTGTGTGTATGTTTCCCATAGTGAAGGAACAATCTACTATGGGAGTGATCTTTAGGCATAAAATAGTAGGCAGACACTGAACATGTTTTTATGCACATTGGAACATGCTTACAAAAGAAACACTCTAAGTTTCCATAACTTCCCAAAGCCAAACATCCTTCATTTGGGGATTTCAATAATTGGCCATTCCAATGGAGCCTATTCAGTGATTTGTTTCGAAATCGATAAGTGCATCTTTCATTCATACACTGGAAGGTACCCCCACAAAAACTCTTTCTCAAAATAAAAGATTTATTAGTTCTTGTTTGTGTCTGGGGTTTTGTCCATGCATTTCCTTCATATTTGTGCTCCATACCCTCCATGCCCTTCCCATCTAAAAGCTCATAAATGCAATTTTCTTCATACTTCTTAGGGAGCTCCTTGACTTTTCCTTTGAATGTGCATTCATTTATAATATTATGGAATATGTCATTGGGCGGCAAAGTACGAACAATTTGGAAGGCAGATACTGTAGTGTCAAATGCAGGATCACCTTCCTCAATGTCAATTAAATTATCTGCATGCACCACCTTTTCCATGTCCTCTTCATCCAAGTCACTAGGAAAAAAATCAACAATCCAAAGTCAACAATTGAAACAAGAAAGATAACCTCACTATATTTTACCATGTTTCAAAAGTTGAAATGTCACTCACATAGGTGAGGTCTTGCTGCCAGATCCAGAAGGAATATCCCCAGGGGTAGGGAGTGGTGTTGATGTAATGGCTACTTTTGCAACATAAAATGATGACAGGGTATTATCTAAGATATAATACCCATGTTCACCAATCCCATGGTACAAGGGAATTGTCCCTATGCTCTCAAAACCATCATCAGTTTGCAATAGACCTTCAATAAAAATTTCATGTTCTGCACCTAGTTTTTCTTTCATTAATTCGGCTGATAATAAACATTTCCCATGTGAAAATGACAGTCTAAAAAGAGGGCCTCCAACTTTGTGTAGAAAAATCTGAACATCTGACTCAGAATCCCTACATTTCAGGAATACATTCCAAAAGAAAGTATAATGTGAGCACACATATCCATTAATATTCAAAACAAAGTAATACTATATACATTACACTAAAGCTAATAAAACGACTACGTGAGAAAAAGGCATAGGCTTCCTTTGGAATGAAAGTCTAATGAAAGGACAAGCTGGAAAAGCTATTTTTTAGTATATTTACTCACTAGTTTGAAAGACTACTAAAACAGACTATTTCTAGACTATCAACCCATCACAAAAAAAAATATAGATGTTGCAATCAATCAACTCGTGGTAAAACTCCTTCTTCTCTTTATATGTTATTTCTCATGCACTGTTTTGCCATTGCTTCTTATTAGGTTGCCATTGCTTCTTATTAGTTCACCCTCAAGCTGCTCTCAGACCACCCTCCTCTTAAGATACAATGGAGCTGCTCTGTCTTTCTATTTATATATTACTATCTCTAGTTTTCTCAACAACATTGAAGATGAAGATGTCTGCTGCGCTCATGTTGCAACTCTCACCCTCACGACAAAGGGCATCACCTGCCCGAGCATCACCTGCCCGAAAGAGAGTATGTTCTTTTACGTTTTTTAAATGTGCGTTTTTTCCTTGCGTTTGTATTTTGTGTGTGGGGCCAAGACCATAAATGTCTACTGGCTCCTCCTCTTCATTGTATAGCTAAAGATGGCCACGTACTGGCACAAGATGGTCATTGTAGAGCTTTAAGGATCAAGTGCGCTGAGCGCACTTGATCTAGGAGGCCCCTACACAGGCATGTCTTGTCTATCCATGGAGGCATCTACATTAGCAAAAGATGTCTATGTTTTTATTAAAAATAAGGGCTCAACATGCCCATCAAAAAGTTTAGACCTCAACATGGCCACTGTAGAGCTAAACATTGGCTTATGCTTTATCTGCAGAGCTAACATGGTTATTGTAGAGCTTCCTGGATCAAGTGCGCTCAGCGCACTTGATCCTGGAGGCCCTACACAGGCATGTCTTGTCTATCCATGGAGGCATCCACATTAGCAAAAGATGTCTATGTTTTTATTAAAAATAAGTGCTCAACATGCCCATCAAAAAATTTAGACCTCAACATGGCCACTGTAGAGCTAAACATTGGCTTATGCTTTATCTGCAGAGCTAACATGGTTATTGTAGAGCTTCCTGGATCAAGTGCGCTCAGCGCACTTGATCCTGGAGGCCCTACATAGACATGTCTTGATCCAGTAAAAAAATTTACACCTTACATAGACACCTCAACATGGCTACTTACTGTAGAGCTAAACATGGCCACTGCAAAGCTATCTGGAGGCTTCATCTGCAGAGCCATTGTAGAGCTTCCAGGATCAAGTGCGCTCAGCGCACTTGATCCTAGAGGCCTTACATAGACAGACCTACATAAACATGGACCTACATAAACATGTCAACATGGACCTACATAAACATGTCTTGATCCAGCAGAAAATTTACACCTCAATATGGCCACTGTAGAGCTAAACATGGCCACTGCAAAGCTATCTCGAGACTTGCATGTGCAGAGCCATGACTATGCCATCCTTGTCATTGTAGAGCTTCCAGGATCAAGTGCGCTCAATATGGCCACTGTAGAGCTAAACATGGCCACTGCAAAGCTATCTCGAGACTTGCATGTGCAGAGCCATGACTATGCCATCCTTGTCATTGTAGAGATTCCAGGATCAAGTGCGCTCAGCGCACTTGATCCTGGAGGCCCTACATAGACATGTTTTGATCCTCAATATGGCCACTGTAGAGCTAAACATGGCCACTACAGAGCTATCTCGAGACTTCATCTGCAGAACCATGACTATGCCATCATAGTCATTGTAGAGAAGGAGTTTTTACATTGGCCATTAAATAAAAAAATCCAGATTGTAATCAATAGCAGTACATTATTGCAAGCACAGAGAGATAGAGAGAGGGGGACTTACATGCTTGCAAACACGCAGAGGATATTTGCAGGTGATAATTGTAGAAGAGGATAGTTGTAGACGACAGCTGCAGAGAATAGAGTAGAAGATAGTTGTAGAAGATAGTTGTAGAAGACGATAGCTGCAGAGGATAGTCGTAGAAAATGGTTGTAGAAGATAGTTGCACGAGTGTACCTTTCCTTCCAGCCGTTGCAGAGGAATGAAATCCTTTTTGGGAAAAGGTTTTTTCGAGCACTTTGTTATTAATGATTAGGAATTTACAGCCTTGAATAATCCGTATACTTTGTGCCAACCCGAGATTATTTTCAACCTTGAATAATCCGTATATTTTGCGCCAACCCTGCCAACCCATGATTATACAACCTTAAATAATCCGTATACTTTGTGCCAACCCATGCCAACCCATGATTATACTACCTAGAATAATTCGTGTAGTTTACTTTACTTTTTGTGGGAAGAGTTATATCTTTGAAAATGGACACCAACTCCCAACGTTATGTGACTAGATCTTCTTGTTCTCAAAAAGATTGTTGTTTTGCTAGTATGGATTCCTTACTACCTCCTTCTAAACGCTCCAAAAAATTACAGGCAAGAACAACCGAGAGGGTGTCTCGAGGATTGTTTGATGAGGAAGTTCAGAGTCAAGGCCAAGTGTTGATGGAGAATGATAGACATGAGAATGAGAGAGACAGGGATGACATACAAGAAGAGGATGAGAGACAGAATGATAGAGAGGATGAGAGACAAGAGGATGAGAGAGAGGATGATGATAGAGAGGAAGATAGACAGGAGGATGAGAGAGAGGATGATGACAGAGAGGATGATAGAGAGGATGATAGAGAGGAGGATGAGAGAGAGCATGATGATAGAGAGGATGATAGACAGGAGGATGAGAGAGAGGGTGATGATAGACAAGAAGATGGGAATGATAGAGAGGATGATAATGAAGAAGAAGAAGGTGGAGACACATTGACAACTGAGACAAGAAAAACAGAGAGCATCAAAGCAGAAATTTTCGGAAAGATCCTTAAAACCTCTACTCCAACTGCATTCATCGATCGAATTAGAGTTAGATTCAGCACCCCCCCCCCAAGATCCCCTTGTGTAGGCTTCTTCCAACAGAGGCCATAAGGAGACTATGCCCCAGTACTGATAAGAACCTTGGTCGAGCATTCAAGAACCTTGGTGGGTATCTTGAAAGCAAGGGGGCGTTCACGGTGTCCATGTTTGATTTGGATGGAGAGGAGACTCCTCTGACTGAAGAAACAACATTGTCATGGAGTTCAACATGGAGGGATGTGAATGGAACTTTTGAAGAGTCTCTCAGAAATATGCCAGAATGGGGACCGTTCATCCAGGGTAAAATGATACATGTACTGGATGGAAACAACCGCTATAAATCTTGGATGGATTTGATTGCTCAAGGTGAGGGTGATTTGAAATGTTTTTATCTATTTATACAATTTTATGTATGCATCTAATATAATTTTATCATCTTCTTTCCTTTTACTCAGAATTTCCAAATGACATCTCTAAGCATTGTCTGGTGGCCTGTGACTTTCTACAATTCGAGAAGGCTGACGTTGGAGAGCTGATGTTTTCTCTTTCTAGATTGAATAAGTATATGTTTTATTATTTTTCTCTTTTTTGCTCTTGGCATTGATTGCATGATGTTGCTTCAACTCTCTGCATTGGTTGTACTAGGATGCATGACTATGCCTTTGTACCAACAACTTTTGGGGATAGGCTCTTCCAAATAAGGAGAATTGGTGAGTCCGATAAGACTACCCTCCTTGCAGAGCTCGATGATGAGGACAAGGCTTGGATGGAGAATGAAATGAAAAAGTGCCCCACTCGTGGCAAAAAAAGCTGGTTTTCTGTTCCAATAAATATATTGGCATGGCTTGTGTTTAAGGTATGCAAGATATTAAAGGTGTGCAAGATCTACTTAATTATGCGAAATATGTTTAATGTATGCAAGAGTAATTTTGTAATTAAATGGACTCTGTAGGACGATATGGAGATGAAAATCGAGGACAAGGCTAAGGGCATGGATGTAGATGGAAGGGCTAAGGTGATAAGAGAGGTAGAAATTCTGTATAAGAATAGGGTGGGAAAGTTTGCCCGCATAGCAGACCCTGCCAATGGAGAATACTTTTGGCGTGCTGTTTTGTCACTTCCTTGGCATGCAGCAGGGACCCATATTGCGACAGAAGAGAAACTGAACATGATTGGGGCTGCACAAGTTAGGGATGAAGATAAGGCATTCTTAGTTCGAATGTTGGATAATTCACAAGCTAGCATTCGAGAGATAGAGTACTTGCCTAAAGACAAAGCAAAAGCTAGAGAGTGGCTACATTCATTTGTGTTCTGGCTACAAATAAGTTCTTATGGCTCCAAGCTTCTGGAGGAGATTGAAAATTGTGATAGAATCTCCTTACCTTCCATTAATTCCTTTATAAACTATGTCGTCTTTCATCGACGAAAGTATTTCAAAAAAGCTTTCAGAGTTCATCAGGGGGATATAAAATTTAGCAATGATATGGACACACAAAAAGGGCTACGCTCTGCAACACATCGAGTTGTTTATAGGTAAAAAAAAACTTGGTCAATTTTATTTCTTCTCCTTATGCTTCTTATATAGCCTATTGACTTTAGTTTTCCTTTCCATTTGGAATTTAGATGGCTGCTGAAAGAGGTGGATAGTGGTGTAGTACAGGCCATACCACCTCTTGTGTTGTTATGGATTTGCGAGGATACTCCACGATATATATATGCGGATCTGCACCTTGGGAGAGTAAGTGTTTTCTGTAATCATGGTCATGATGATAAAATGTATGTATGATGATAAAACGTATGTTATCTATTTTTGAAATGCATGGTTAGCCTCTATCAAGTGTTGAAAAGACAAGATGCCCCTGGTGGCTAGACATGGAGAGGTTTGTTGTGCCAGATGAAGAAATTCAATTACATGATCAACACTTAGCTATATTGGCTAAGATGACCATAGTGGAGGGTTCTGATGAGGTAACCATAAGTTGTCTCTGATTTTTGCACGATGATAAAGTTTTTTGATGAGGTAATTTATAACCATAAGTTGTCTTTGTGCAGAGTATACCATTGACTGCAGTACGTGGCTGCTCTACGAGCTCTCATGCCACATCTATAGCCTCTACATCTAGAATGCACCCTCTACCAGTTAACCTAGGGAGGGATATAGTGAGTCAAGCATTGGATGCAAATAGGAGACAAAGAGAAGTACATCAAACAACAAGTACTTCGGGCAATGTACATGTAGCCTCGTCTATGATCCAACCAGCACCTTTGAAAGGTGATATCATGCCGTTAACAGTAGTGTATGTTTATTGGGGTGATAAATATTTTTCTCTTACCAATCAATCTTCTTCTGTGTTTCTTCTTGCATTGTGGGAATTCGCAGGCATGGTATATGCATTCAATACCTCCATCGAGGACCTTGCAAGGGACTGTAAGAACATAGAAGGGCCATCCCCTCTATTCAAACATGTTTTGGAAGCCATGAATGTGCTTTGTAATAAAGGAAAAGTCCATGGGAAGAGGACTGACTATTGTGTGGAGATGGTGTTTGTAGACTTCCCCTCAAACCTCGTTGTTGAGGGTTGTTTGGGACACAGAGTGCCACCTTGGAATGTGGTTAGCGAAAGTCTATATGAGGCAACTTTTCAATTTGTAGACTTTTGTCTTAATGATCATGGCTTCATAACATGCCTTTATACAATGGAAGAAGGAGTGAAGATAGAGCATGAGGCAACATCTAGAGGATTTGTGGTCTTTCATCGACAAGTGGTCAAATGCACTCCACCAGTGGGAAAGAAGATGGGACAACTTGTAACAAAGGTAGCTGCACACTTCTCTTCTACAAAAATTCTTATGTCTATGTCTATTTCAACTTATAGCCTAAGGAATTCACTACTATTTGAATGGATTTCATTACAGGTTGCATGTCTTATTCTATCTGTTTTTGTACGCTCAAGTACACCAAGGCAGTATTTACGGATGTATGGAGATAAGGTGGAAGAGCAAAATCTTGGGAGTGAATTAGATCTGGAACAAGACCTCATTCAAGATATGTAAGGGATCGACTCTGGATCTGTGATTAAAAACAATGTCTATGTATTTAGGGTTTAGGTTTTTGGGTCTCTCATCTCTGTGTTTATGTAGTGTTCCTGAAGAGGATATGGTAAAACGAAAGGGAAAGCCTTGGAGAGGTGGTTGCCAAAGAGGGCAGAGGCTATGCAAGTACATAGTATCTCTCTTTTCAAAGACAGGGGATACTATTGTTGACTTGTTTGTTGGGACTGGAACTCTTGGACTTATTGCAGCGGTCATGGAACGTAATGTTATTATCTTTGAAAAGGACCATCGCATATATAATAAGCTATTGGAGCCATATTCTACAAAGGTAATTCCCAAATTAATAAGACAAGGCACTGTTAATACCCCATAATCCTCTATAAATGCAATGTTCATTAATTTCTTACTTTTTTGCAGTTTGAAGAAGACTAAAGACATTTTGGATCTTAGCATTTTTTGTGAAGACAGAAGACATTTTGGATATTAGCATTTTTGGTGGATGTAGCGTGATATTTGAACTTTTTTTTAAAGACATTTAAAGACAGTTTCGATGTAGCATTTTTGGTGGATACAGAAGACATTTTATATATTAGCATTTTTGGTGGATGTAGCGTGATATTTGAACTTTTATTTAAAGACAGTTTGGATGTAGCATTTTTGGTGGATGTAGTAAGCCTGCTTTTATTTTGTGTCTTGAATACATTGTCTTGAAGGTGGTATGTCTTGAAGGTGGTATGGCATGTCATGTAGTAAGCCTGCTTTTTTTTTTGGTATGTCATGTGTCATTCTTGCTCACTTTCAATGGATACATGACAAGAAACTGCTCGCATCTCGTATTGATTTGAAAATAATTTGCAAATTGGCTCGCTGCAATGGGCTCGCTCCGTGGCCACCCTCAGTGTCTGCTGGCTTTAGTCCACCCTCTATCCATTCTTTTATGTCTGCCCACAATGTTGGTGAACTGCGTAGCACTTGTCCCAATGAAATTTGCACGGAAGTGAATGGTATAACTACGAGATTGTCTATGTCTCTGGGCTCTCTTGCAAGTGAGGGTTCCTTCCATGTGTGCGTCTCATATCCATCCCAAGGGAATGAATGAATGGACTCATCCTGCACAAAATCCTCAAACATTCTTGACATAAGGTTTCCTTGAGATCCCTCTGCCGACTCTTCTGGAATTGGAGTAGGTACATCCAATTCTCTTTCCTTGTCAGTTCATTTCTTGGATACATTGTCATTAGGTGGTGCAATCAATTGTTGAGTTTGATGCATATGAACCATATTCTTGTTGGGACATTCAGCTATTTGATGAGGTCCACCGCAACCAAAACATTGTAGTGGGCCCCTCCTCATATTTGCGTTTATGTCCTTACCTTTCCACTGTACTGTGGTTTGAAACACAGGTACTAGCGTGTTATTTTGTAAGACATAAAATTATGGTGCAATCTCCACAGCTTCCTCATAGTAATCACCATTGATTTCTGTCTCACACACCATTTTAATATCCTTTGATGGCACCTCAATCAGTACTTGGTTGATTTTAGCATGTGGTGGTTGAACATGTGGCGCAACAGAGGTGACGTGTCCTGTATTGGAAACATGCCCCTAGGTAAATAGGAAGGGTTTGGCTGTCCTGCAGCAGCTGCTGCTGCAGTAGTGATTTTGCACGGGAGGTGCTGGTAAAGCTAGTGGTGCTCTGGGTGCCAGCAGCAGCTGTGCTACGGTTTGGAACCTCGGATACTTGCACATGGAGGTGTTATATAGAGTAATGGCCTTGCTCTTAACTGTGGGCATTTAGTGGTAGTGTGATTCAACCTGCACATAAAACACCATACCAAATCTCTATGAGGGTAAAGATGGGTATGCCCATGCCCAAATGTTTCTCTTCCATCCTTCACCTTCAATTTGTCTAGTATGGCATTAGTGAGTTCGTCCACAATCATGTTCCTAACTTGTTTACTCTCTGAGTTCCTATTTCTTGATGACTCAAAACTTGCGAAGTCGTTGCCAAAGATATTTTGACATCTTCAGGTTGTGGCAATTCCATCATATTGTCTTCATATTCGATTGCCAACTTATAGCATGCATTCAGAGTAGCCGGTCGAGCTAATACTAGATAATCATGCATTTTATGGTCTCAGACTCCTCTCCAGAAGCATGGCAATAACTGATCACATTAGTTAGCCTCTCCTGTAGTTTACATCTTGAATTCAAGTGCTTTAGTCAGGACACATAGTCTCACATAGACTCAATTTCTTTTTGTTTGATGTTATGCAACTGTACCACATGATTCCATCTGTCTGCCACTTCGGGCAAAGCTTGGCACAAATACATTCTTGAGCCGAGTGAAATTAATCTTATCTTCTGGCGCTTGAGGGTTCAAAACCATCGATGAGCTTTTCCTTCTAGGGTCAATGAGAAGGCATGAATAATGGTCACATCGCTAATTGGCCCGTAAGTTTCATATGTGGACATCGGGTCCCCATCCCCAGAGAACTTTTGTATGAGCTTTGAAATGATGTGTGACTTCATTTGGGATGGTCTAGATTGTAGAGCAGTGCCTAGTTTCTTGACCATTCCTTGGCCCATTTTCACAGCCATATTCAACAAATCCATCCTTGTGGCTACATTAAGATCTACATTTGGATTCGTCGCCCTTGGTCTTTGAGGAGCTACTCCCCCCTACCTAGACCTCGTCCTCTTCCAACATTGGTTGTTCTCGGCATTTTTGGTCTATAGGTTAGTCCGGCCACTTCATTTTGGACTGGCTCATCATTAGCAATCTCTGTACGCCTTTGTAGATTCAAGAGCTCCATGTCCTGTACACGAACATAGGATGATTGTTCATTTGCTCAATGTCCTTCTTAGTGTACAGGCGGTCCTCTACTTTACCAGTTTCCCTCGGTAGGTTATCCCCTTCATCCTGGGTCATGAACCCTTCCTCCACTCTTGGCTCTTTGTTAATGGGCTCTAAATTTGGCATTTCTCCCTTAGTCATGCCCATAACTATTTATGGTTCATTGCCACATGATTCAAATAGATTCACATTTCCCAATTCCTTTTGTTGAGCCCTAGCCCTTTGAGTATCAAGCTCTTGTTTTCGTAAGCTCAATTCTCACAATTGCCATTCTACTTCAATTCTTTTTAAAACTAATTCCACTTCCTTTGAGGTTGGGAAGAATACTTGACCTGTCCTGGATGTGCTTTCCAAGTCTCTTCTCATTCTGGGGGTGCTAGTGTTAGACAGCCTAGAACTTGAAGGTTGGGTTGGTAATTCTTGCCTTGGACCAAGACCAGCGCTGGTTAACGGCGGACCCATGTCCATAGATTGCGCGTCCTCATCATTGCTGGTTTGGAGATCGAAAAATCCCCTGGCTATATCAATGATACCACTAGATCTTGTAGGGGAGGGTGGTTTCTCCTCTTCCCCAAACCCGGAGAATTGTAGCCCTTCTTACATGGACTCTTCACTACTTGTCTCGACTGTGGTTTGATTCCTTAAGACACTTGAGTGGCCTGAATGAACACTCTTTTGATAGGAAGATCCTCGGTGATTTGATGCATTGTCATCGGGAGTAAGGTTGTCTCCAACGAGCTTTCCAAACCTCAAGTGCATGTGAATATGATTTGATAAGCTAATTGATGTTAGAGAATCGTTCACGTCGTGAGATCCAAATCGTTCATGTCGTGAAATGGTAAGTAGTTCACGTCGTGAACTGATTTCTATATTCTCACATGCTCCAATAATTGCTTCAGTCTCACAAATCAACATTACCTTGTTCTAAAATTACCGGTCTCAATGTGCTCAATTAAGGCACTTCCCTAACCTTAATCTAACAATACTAGGTTTGTGAACTAGATCTGGTTACATCGTGAAACTGCAGAAACAATTCACGTTGTGAATTGGAAACCGTTCACGTCGTGAAAAGCTACATTGTTCACGTAGTGAGATATAATTGGTTCACACCGTGAGATGTCCAAGAACTGTTCACGTCGTGAAATCTAAATCGTTCACGTTGTGAACTATATAGTGTTTCACGATACGAAGCATTCTCTGCTAGTTCATGAATTACAATTTTGTCGGACCCATGGTGCCAGAGATGTCAGGATAAGACAACCTATATTTACCAAGGTAATCCCATGATTTGCGGCACTAATTACGATGCTGCTTACACGAGCGGTTCATGTTGTGAGATATAGCAGGAAGTAGTTCACGTCGTGAACTGTTTTCCTGCACTTTCACGGTGAAGTTCCCGTGTTGACAGAGAGGAGTTTGGGTGCAAATTACCTATCTAGATGCTCCAAAATGATTGTGCTAAACATAAGAAATGTAATGCGAGTTCAAAACACAACCAATGGCTCCTGATTTTTATGGATTTTTTTAAAGAAACAAAACAGAGTATCACCTTGCTCGTTCATGTTCACAAATTTGGTGATACAAATATCAAAATTGAAAGGAAAAAACAATGGCTCCAGCTTTCACTCTAGTACACACCCACACAATAAAAACGACCAATTTCTCACAAACCTTCACTTCCACTCAACCCTTATCCATTCATTCCATACACAATGCACTACCAGAATGTAAAGGCAATGATGAAACTTGTGTAATGGGAGCTAAAACTCCAAGAGGATGGAAGAAACAAAGGTGTTTCCTTGGTAGCAGCGCCAAAAATGTTATGGGCTACCAAGGAACTCTATGCATTCACCTTTGGAAGAAGCAATAGAACACAACTGTCGTAGGCAAAACTTACTAACTAAAGCCTTGGGTGGCCAATATCTCATAATGTTACAACTTTTATAGTGCCCTTGCATGACACTTATTAATGTCCTTAATTGGAGGAGCATAGTTGTGAATCCTAGTTGGGATTAACGATGAGTGCTTAAAATCTAGCTAGAGGTAGGGTTAAATTAAAGCACCAAGATTAACATAATGATAGCTAATGGACGACGATAATTTTAACCATCAACACTAAGAAACCTCTCTACTAATGAGAACAAAAGCATACATCAATTTTGTAGCTCAAGAGAGCATCTCATGCATAGTTCCCAAGTAACACCTAGCATGCCACTTATACCTCCAATATTGCTAACCCATGTTACATCAATTTAAATACATCATCCATGACATAGGGAATATATAACCTTTTTTAACGTTTCTCACCAACTACTTGATAAAGAACCTTTGAATATAGGTCATTTAGACCTTCAAACACATGTAACCAAACTTTAGGACTATGCTCCCCATTAATCATACAATATCCATCATCATAAATTTCAATAATGACATCATCCACATATAAAACCATGACCATACACTATACCCCATAATAATAAGGCAATGTAGGGAATTTGAGTCAAATTGTTGCTAATAAAGAAAGCATTAATCACGTGGTATCGTGCTCTTATGGCTTGTTTTATTCACAGTTTGCAAACTTTGCCCTTTGAAGTAAAGAACTTGAACCCTAGGAGCTTTGCCACATGCACTTCCTTCTTCAGGATCACATACACTTCCTTATTTAGGATTCAATTGAGAAAAGTAAGCATCACATCAATCTAACCCTAGGAGCTGTGCCACATACACTTCCTTCTTTAGGATTCCATTGAGAAAAGTAGACTTCACATCAATCTAACGCACCACCCTTGTTTCCATTGATTCCAAGGGTAGAACTACTTGGATTGTGTCAACCTTATAGGAGACAACATCTCTTAGAAGTCAAAACCTTCTAGTAAAGCAAAGCCTGCTCTGCTACAAGTTATAGGTTGTACTCATTAAAGCGTTATCAACTTGCACTTGTTTTTATACACCCACTTGGTCCCACTAACCTTGTGTTTCTTTGGATGGTCTAGACGGTCCCACTAAAATCTTGTGTTTGTTTGGATGTCTAGACGGTCCAAAGTGTGGTTATAAAGAATTGAGTCTTATGCCTCGACTCTGTTACACCTTCTAAAGAATTGACTTACTCATGAGAGCCTAATTAATAACATATGTTCTTTAGAGGTGCATTATGCTCGTGTAACCTCCTAAATCTACAAAGATAAATGTGGCTTCTTGCCGTCCGTTGGCTTCTCGTGGTCTTTATTAGTCCTCCGAGGCTAAAAATTGTATGCATTTTAAAAATTGATCTAACCTAAGCGAAAATTGCTTCATATCATCATATCATAAGTAAATGAGAACATGCTGAATAAAGGGACATGCGACGGGTATGGCAGGAGCAGCGTTTTCTCGGAGCAGGTTCTCCCTTGCGGGCCTCATTGGAAAACTGCCTTCCCTTGCACCTGGTGAGTTTCCTCTTCTATTTCTTTTTAATCTGCAAAGTGCGCGCGCGC
The DNA here is from genome assembly GCF_041138505.1 of Cibotium barometz. NCBI lineage: Eukaryota > Viridiplantae > Streptophyta > Polypodiopsida > Cyatheales > Cibotiaceae > Cibotium > Cibotium barometz. Next base: position 63,917,363 of record NC_141048.1, read on the forward strand.
ACACACACAGAGAGAGAGAGAGAGAGAGAGAGAGAGAGAGAGAGAGAGTTAGAGAGTCAGGACGTCCACCCAAGTTGCATCATCTATCATTACTCCTGTGGCTGGCCTTGGAGCTGCTAGTGAAGAAAATCTCTCGTGAAGGTATCTTGGGAACTTCTTGTGAAAGTCTGTCGTCCCAAGGTGAGTTCTTTTCCACTCTGCTTTCTATTGGTGTATGACAGACAATATTCCATAGCCATTGTCATCGCTTAGCCTTTCCCAATGAGCTCCATTTGTTTCTACAATCAGAAGGGAGCTCGAAGTTAAGTAGGAGGGTGGCTTCCCTAAGGTTTCTGAAGCTGAGCAAGAAGGGAGTTTCGCAAGGAAAAATGAGACACATTGGGAAGATAAGTGTCATGGTCACATAGAAGGTGAGCATGTTGTAGTCTTGTTTGATTGCGGCAAAAGAGAGGATGTTATCTTCGAGCGAGTTGCTCAGCAAGTGATCCATAGCTGGTTTTGGCACATGTATGAGTCAGTAGCACGTAGTGCCAAGTAGTCACACCTTTGACATTTGTACACATGATTTTAGGCATGGGGTGGTTTCCGAGGATTTAGCACATGATCTATTGGAACAAGCATATGCTGATTATATGGATGAATATCCTTGACACCTAATGGGCGGGCACACCCACAACAAAGGCCCTCAGTGAGATAATGTAGAGACAGGAGATGACTGTTAATAGCGACTAGCTTTTGGAAAGCAAAAGATTAAAAACTTTTTTAAAACTAAAAACATAAGAGCTTTTATTATTAAAAAGATGCTTTTTGGACTATAAGTGAGTTTTAAAGCGCTTTTCTCAAGTGCTTTTGGCCAAGAACTATAAATTCAGCTATTCTCTCATTGTTGAGACATGTAAAAAGACAAGAGAGCTCTGTAGCTCTAAGTACTCAAGACTCCTCCAAGGAGTTTTATCTAATATAACTCGGAGGGGGGAGGGAGGAGGGTCGGCCCAAGGCTATTTCGACCCCTAGTGTGGTGTCTTCTCTCTCTACTCTTTCTCTCTCTCTCTCTTGTTTATTTTCAGATTTTCTCAAGGTTTTATGCATGAAATTGTTGTTTTCTTAAAGATAAGCTAAGTACCCGTGCCACAACCCTTACGAAATTGTTGTTTTCTTGAAGATAAGCTAAGTACCCGTGCCACAACCCTTACGAAGGCCTGTTTCATATTGGTCTAGCTTCGTGAGGGTTTGGGAGTTCTTTTTTGTTTTGCAAGCTTTCTTGTCCATGTTGTGGAACCTCCATTAGAAACTTCCATGCGAACATATTTTGTGCAAACAGATTCTTGTGAAAGAGAGGAGATCAAGACAAGGAGGGCAAGCTAGCAGTTAAGTCTCTACCATACCAGAAGCGAGTTGGAAATTTTTCCTAACAAACTTAGATCAAAGATTGATTGCTTTTTGTATCTTTGTGGGGAAAGCTCCATTAAATAAGAACAATGACCTCATGGTAACTAGGACCAGTTTTGGTGGAGGGGAGGAATTTCTAGCCAAAAGGCACGGAGAAAACTGGCATGAGGGCTCAATTGTGCAGTGGACTTGTGCTAGAGTTGTAATTGGTGAGACTCATTTTATTCCTTGTATCCAATACCAATCTTTGAGTTAGGATGGAATTGGATCGGTAAGCAAGTTACCTTATAGAGATTCTATCATTCCAGTAGCAAGGATCTACTACAAGGGTTACACACTGGCTTAGGTAAGGGCCAAGAAACTTGTATAGATGCCATGGTAGGATAGAAGAATTCACAGTTGGGCTTACGGAATATTATCTCCTACTCGGATTCATGTGGACGTGAATCTAAAAAGAAGGGGGAGATAATGTTACATCCCTTAACTCGGCCTAGGGTTAGGGTTAACCAAGGGTTAGGATAACCCAGGGTTACGGGGATGTGCTAACCCAAGATTAGGATTAGGGCTCAACCGAGCATGGGAACTGTAGGACCTATCCAAGGGCTAGGGCTAGCAAGGAAAAGGTCTAAATTGGCCTAGAGTCAATCAAAAGCTAACTAGAGGCTAACTATGGCTAAGGGCTTAATAATAGAAGCAATGAACCAAATATAGCCTGATTATTACTATATAAGTGAGTTTGAGCTCACTCATGATCATTATGAGGCATCCACATGGATAAGGTTGTCTCCAACGCAAGTATGACCTCAAGGCTAGAGTAGCTGCAAGGAGGCAAGCGATGTTGTGATATGGGATGCTAGGGCGCGTTGTCAAGGCTTGGATGACTCGTGGCAATCTGACCTTAGGCTTGAGTGTGGTTCCAGAATGGAACCTATGGCTTGGAGGGGAGTCACTAGCCACAATTTATCACGGCCATCGATCTAGATTTGATGCTGGTTATTCCTAACCCTGATAGGGTTTCCAAGTATGTGGTCTTAACATGCCTAAAGGGTGACTATAGATTCTATCTATGGGCAAATTGGGGCAATTTTGGTAGCCTAATAGGCGCCCAAAAGTGCCCACGACATGCACCAATGGTTGGGGCATATATTTGGCACAATATAAAGATGTTTGATGAAATTTTTTATCATATTTGGAGCCTGAAAAGGGCTGGCTATGACCTACCATCAAATCCCTATAAAAAGGAGGACGAGGATCGTTCTTCATTCATTCAAGCATGGGAAAGGCAAGCTCATACATGGATCAGCAATAAGCACCCCAACACAGCAAGTTTCAACCATGTAAAACTTTGAAGCAACAAGTAGAAGCACGTCCAGTTAGCATTATGCATTGTAACATTAAAACATTAGTCATGAATTCCAAACCTAGTGTCAGATTTGAATTTACAATATTGTACATATTCCTTCTGGTAATATACAGTAGGAGTAGGTTAGGTAAATAAAAAGTCTCTTTCTACTTCTCTCTACTTTCTGTGTCATCATTGCACATGTGATTAGTGTTAAACTATGTAGCTTGGTATTAATCATCATTAATTATACTTAGCATGTTACAATTTGAAATGGTTGAAACGCACATAAGCTCTTGTGTTCCCTTGTTGCCAAGTGTACCTACTCAAGGTTGCAAGGAAAACTACTATGTTTACTTGTCATTGGGATCTAACAGCCAATTGTTGCCTTCAATGCTTATGAGTTGATGTTGTGTAGAACACTTGCACCTATGTGCTAGGGTTTGCCAAAGATAGAAAGCAGAGGGCGGCAAAATCACACATACAGCACACACAAGAGTCCTATACTATTGCTCTGCATTATGTACAAGAAAGAAGTAATACAACTGAAATTCAAGTACAAGGTGTGGTTGAGAATGGAAACATCAAGCCACACCCCTATGACGGAAATTTGATTTTGACACAAAATCGTCAAAAAGATCGGCATCGGTACCTTCCGTAGCCGGCAAGCCTTCGCGTTCCACAAGGGGCTCCAACTCTAATTCTTGGGTCGACATCGTGAAGAGGGTACGTGGAGAGAAAATTCGATCTTTGCACAAGGAAAGTGCAAGGGAACTTGAGAGCTTGAGAGCTTGAAAACTTGAGAGATGTGTGGCAAGAAGCCCACTTGAGGGGGTTTATAAAGATAACCCCAAAAGCAAAAAATCTCCAAAAGCTAGGCTTAGCTTTTGCTTTGCTTTTGTGTTTTATATATATATATATATATATATATATATATATATATATATATATATATATATATATATATATAATCTTTAAAAAAAAATAAAACACCTTTGAAACCTTTGAGGAGTCGTCTTTTAAAACTTTTAAAAAAATTAAACTCAAAAAAAGAAAGCTCTAAAAAAAACGTAAGCTTTCCTTGTTTTTTTTTTCCTTCCTCCTGGAATAGCCCGCCGGCGTGCTGGCTGTCGTCACCTTCGGCGTCGTCAGCTGTCCTGCCGGCATCGCCTAAAGTTGGAGGCCACGGCTGTGTGCGCCACTCGTTACCTGCGCTGGGCCGCCTGCCAACATAGAGCTGGCCGCCTACAGGGGCCTGGCTGGGGCGCCTGCGTGGGCCTGGCCTGGCCTGGGCGCTGCCCGCCTGGCGTAGGCAACCTTGGGCGCCCGCCAGCAGGGCCTCTTTCGACCAGCATGCACACCGGCCAGCAACACGTCAACCAGCACTACTCGCGCTCTCTCTCTCTCTTACGCGTTCAACCAAAAAAGCATTGTGCTTTTCTGTTTTCTCTCCCTGCGGTTCATGCGACTGCACAAACAAGTCTCTTCTCTTCTTTGCAACGCAAACGACCCTACCATCTACCATCCCCATCAACATGGGTCTCTTTGATGAAGAAAAAACACATACTATTCTGAAAACACCAGTATGCACAGAAAAAACAGCAAACTTTTTAACACATACCTTTCTTCGACCTCATCTTCTCTACCTACCGACTTGCTCGTTCACGAGGTATGCTCTGATACCACTGTCAAATCCCCACGGATCTCCTCGTGATCATTCTTGGTTCGAGACTCGAATCCTACAAACAAACGAACAAACAAACAAGGGGGTGCAGGCCTGACTCACCTCCCAACCATGACAGCCGTGGGCAAGCCCACAGTCTTGGCTGTCCCCACCGAGCCACGAGCTGAGCTAACTAGGATGACGTATTGACGAATCTCCTCCTCGCGACGTCCCACACCGCCACGAAGCTACCCTCGCGGGCCTCGACTGCGTAAAGCAGGTGCACATCTACACTAGATCCAGGCTCCAAGACCATAGAACTCTCACAAACTCGCGAGACTCTCTATATCCCAATAACTAACCTTGGCCACCCTTTTATAGGCTCTTGGCCGGTCATCGGGCGTCCACACTTGGGCACCCGCCCGTCCATACTTGGGTGCCCGCCCGTTAGTATATCCCTAACTCAGCTCGTCAATCAGCCTGCCTAGTTGCAAGCTTCCCCAAGCCTCAAAACTAGTCTTGCATGCGTGTAGCACACGGTAGATACACATTGTGTTGAAGTCCAGATAGATTGGTCTAGTCATATTTTTTCTTTTCAGCATAAGGACACCAAGTATAGTATTTTAGGTGATTGTATTCATCCCTCTCAGGGACCTCTTGTAAATACAATTGATTTTGGAAATATAATGGATTCTTATTTGTATACCGCTTTTCATTGTGTATTGATTCCACTTTCTTCCTTTCTCATCCCTTCCTTGGATGTAAATGAATTAAGTGTGTTTGAAAGCAAAGAATTACAAAAGATACTTGATTCGTTTCAAGATGTATTTCCTAAGGGGCAGTAGATCATCGTATTGACTTGATCCCTGGTGCTCATCCTGTCAGTATTCCACCTTATAGGATGAGCCAAGCCGAGGAAGATGAGTTGGCTAAACAACTCGAAGATTACTTGAGGATGGGCCAGATCCGTCCAACCAAATCACCTCGGGGTGCACCTGTGTTGCTTAGGAGAAAGAAGGATGTGTGGGAGAGAGAATTAGGGTTAGGTTAGAGTTCATGTGGGAGACATACATAGAGAGAACAAGGGAGAGTGAGAGAGAGAGAGTTGTGGGGATAAGTCAACTCATGGGAATGAGTGTGTGACACCCCTATCACACATGTATATTGCACTAGAACACATAGTGCACTTAGTACATTAAAAGTACTAAGTGTACTATGTACTATAACTTATGGGCTTGTACACACTATAAGGGTGGGCATAATGCCTTTATCCCAACAACCTCCCACTTAAAGGCAAAGTGCCCTTAAGGAAAGGAAAAGAAAAAATCAGCATGTACATAATAATATACAAGGCCATATCAAGGCTGAAACTGGCCTCATCCAATGCCCATCAAGTGTCTGCAATGAGCAAACCGCTCCGGAGGCAAACTCTTTGTCAACAGATCAGCCGGGTTGTCATCCGTATGAATCTTAACAAGCTGAATTTGCTTGTTCTCTATCACCTCTCTGATGAAGTGATACTTCACATCCACATGCTTCGTCTTTGCATGAAAGACAGGGTTCTTTGCCAACTGGATGGCACTCTGACTGTCACAATGCAACAATGGAATATCCTCTGTATAACCCAAATCAACCACTAACCGAGATAGCCATAATGCCTCCTTGTAAGCCTCTATGGCTGCAATATACTCGGCCTCTGTAGTAGATAAGGCTGTGCACTTCTGCATCCTGGATATCCATGACACAGCACCTCCTGCAGTTAAGGCCTCCGAACCTCCGCTGTGAGGAGGGTTCGTGAAACGTTCCTCCTGGTCCAAGACCATGGGCACAAGCTCCTCCTAGGTAATGGTGCTGAGTTTACCACTCGTAATCAAAGAGGAGTAGAAAGCGGAATACTGAGCAGGCAAGTGGGACAGCAAAGTAATGGCCATGTCTTCAGATGATATCTCCTTCCTAGCCTGGAGGACTTCCTGCTGAAGGGCCTGCAGCTTGTTAATTAGCTCCCGCATTGTCGATGACTTTGCAGGTTCATAACCCACATTTGCACTTCCAAGGAGATCCTCTTCATGGGTGATACCCTGTTATAAAGAGAAGCCAAGTGCTGCCATATGCCTCTGGCCAGCATCATGTGCTTTACGTGATTGATTACTTGTGGTGTGCAATTGAGGAAAATAAATGACAGGACCCTGGCGTTGACACGATCCCACATCTGTGCCTGTGCCTCGCGGTCCTTCTTCATTGACAGTAACTCCCCTTCCTCTGCTTCCGGCCTAGGAACCCTGATAACGATGAAATCAGCAAGGTCATATGACTCCAGCACAGACTCCATCATAACCTTCCAGATGCCGTAATTGTTCCCGTCCAACTGACGGTCCACGGGGAACGTGGGGAGAGTTGGGATCTTCACATGCTTCTCAGCCATCTCTAACAAATCTGCCATCGCAAGGATGTAACTGAAAAGGATGGGTGGGTGGGAAAAAAAAACTTTAAACCTGCAAGTGATTGTCCAGCACCTTAGCCCGCCTTCCTCTTGCAACTTCTCTTCCCAAACAGTCCAAACAGTCCACCAATCAGCAACGTAACTATCCCCCTCTTGCTCAGAAAACTCCCAAGATCTTTCAAGAGCCTAGGGCTCTGATACCATGTCAAAATACGCAGCAGAAATGATAACCAAATCTGAGACCACAAGAGCAAGTAGAGTGCAGAAAATAGACAAATCTCGAGGAAAACTGAATGAATACAATGTGGGAATTATGGGCCCTATTTCTATGGCCCCATGAGTGCAGTCGGCCAACGCATAATGTCCCACCAGGCCTGCACGACTGGGCACAGCCAGTCGGCCAGTAGAGAAAAACACCACAACCCCTCTTGATCAAGTCGACCAGCTCCAGGTACACGAGTGCAGTCGGCCAGCATCAGAGGCTCCTGCCAGCATGTGGCATCCACCCACACCATGGAAAAAATGGAAAAAAATGGAGAAAAATATGGGGAGTGAGGAAAAATGATAAAACACCTATACAGGGCGGGCACACCCACAACAAAGGCCCTGGTGTCTGATTAAGACAGGAGATGACTTCTAACAGAACTACACCTTTTGAGGGGAAGCATACAACTGATCTCTCTCTTCTGCGTTTGCTCTTCTCCACACAGTTCAACGTTTTCTAGGCTGGTGGTTCTCTCTTGCGTTTGCTGATCTTCATCTTCATTGTTGGTGTCTTGCTACGTTGTGCTCTTAGCAGTTTGTCTCGTATCCGTTGCGTATTCCAACATGGTATAAGGGCCCCAGGTGGCTTGAAGGTTGGAGACATTGGAGAGCTTGCAGGACTGTTTCTTGAAGACCTTGGAGCTTGCGGAGCTTGGAGGACTGCTGGTTTTTTGGTGCTAATTGGAGATCTCTTGGGTTGTTCGGGACTTGGAGATTGGGTAGAAGGCGGCTATCACCGTTGGACAGCCGCCTTGCATATTAGTTGCAGTCTCTTCTTCATTTTTTTTCCAGCCCACCCTCCACAAGACCAAAGTAAACCCTCCAAGATGGCAGACTTGCTTGAGATGGCTGAGAAGCACGTGAAGATCCCTACTCTCCCCACGTTTCTGGTGGATCGACAGTTGAATGGGACCAACTATGGCATCTGGAAGGTTATGATGGAGTCTTATGACTTAGCTTGCAAGACTGCTGGTTTTTTGGTGCTAATTGGAGATCTCTTGGGTTGTTCGGGACTTGGAGATTGGGTAGAAGGCGGCTATCACTGTTGGACAGCCGCCTTGCATATTAGTTGCAGTCTCTTCTTCATTTTTTTTCCAGCCCACCCTCCACAAGACCAAAGTAAACCCTCCAAGATGGCAGACTTGCTTGAGATGGCTGAGAAGCACGTGAAGATCCCTACTCTCCCCACGTTTCTGGTGGATTGACAGTTGGACGGGACCAACTATGGCATCTGGAAGGTTATGATGGAGTCTTATGACTTAGCTGATTTCATTATTGTTGGTGTTCCACGGCCAGAGATGGAAGACGGGGAGTTGTTACCCTCTGCTCGAAAAGAATGGGAGGTTTTGTCACCAGCCTGGATATTTCCCAGTATGAAAGGGGTTTGGTGGACTCCAGGATGTCTAAATATTTGGAAAGTACAAGCTTTGGGAATGGGGGATTATCCTAGAATACAAAAAACCACACTCCTAAAATTTAGGAGAGTTGCTATTTTTGGCCTGACTCGATGGAAATTCTGTTCGCGTCACATCTCCTCGAATTGAGCGGATACCAAGAGTTGGCAAAGTGCCTATGACAGAATGTCTACCGGTTGGGATATTTTTAGAGATAAAGTTTATGGAAGAACCCATCTCTTAGATTGGGACATGTGGCAAGAAAGTGGACCAAAGTGAGACAAGTGGCCTGACACTTGTTAGAAAGTGGATCAAAGTGAGACAAGTGGCCTCACACTTGTCACTTCAGCTATTGTGTGGCTCTCCACTTGTCATTGTAGCCTTCTCTTGCCATTGTAGCTCGTGGGAGGCCCAAATCTATAAATTGGAGTCCTCTCTCTTCATTAATAGAGGCTCTCTTGCTGCACACTAGCCTCTACCACCGTTACAGGCTGCCCTAATGATGGCTACTCTCTCTCTCTCTCTCTCTCTCTCTCTCTCTCTCTCTCTTAGGCTGCCCATGAAGAATACTGGCTGTTGGGGATTGCTACTCTTTCTCTCTCTCTTTCTCTCTCAGGCTGCCCATGAAGAATACTGGCTGTTGGGGACTGTTTTGGACGCTTCCATTGCGAAGAACTACTGAAGGCAAGGGTATTTAATCATTTATTATGATTTCTAGCCATTGTACTTGTTGTACCAGCATTTTTACTTGCTGTACCTACTGTACCAGCCACCATATCGGCTGTACCAGCTTCTATGCTTGTTGTACTAGCCACTGTACCTACTGTACTAGTCACTGTATGTGCTGTACCAGCATTTGTACTTATTGTACCGGCTGTACCAGCCACCGTACCGGCTGTACCAGCCACCGTACCGGCTGTACCGACTGAATGGAGAGTTGTACTTGCTGTACCAGCTCTATTGCATGAAGACCCGTGGTTTTTGGGGAAGAATCATTACCCACATGGAGGTATATGGATTATGTTGTTGGCTCGGCATTTCTACAGCCTATGTTCCGGCTTGGTTGCCTCGTGTTGGGCTGTGTTATGGCATTTGTACATGGATAATCCGGCATCTCCCGTGGGGAGAGTAAGGCCCTCAAAGCTTGTACATGATATTATTCTCCTTGGGTAATAAAATACTCCAAGGGGGGGGTCGGCCCATTCCGGCCTCTATGCAGTGTCACACGTGCAAGCTCCACTTTCAGCATTTGTGGATGTTTTGTCTAGCTTTTATGTTTCATGCAAAGTAATGATGATGGATATATGTTAAGGCTGTGGCCATATTTAAATGTTTTAATATGCATTGATGGTATCAACAAGTGTCAAAGGCCCTAGTCCCCTAGGCACCGCAGCTAGTTACATCGAGTTACATTGGTATCAGAGCATAGGCTTTCTTGGAAGCGGAGGCTTACATTGGTATCAGAGCATAGGCTTTCTTGGAAGCGGAGGCTTCCTTTTATCAATAAGGAAGAGAAAAGATCTCAAGTGGGGACCACACTTACCATCATTGCTGTGAAGCATGGCCAGACACTTCATAGCCTATGAAGCAAGAGCATGAGCATGAGCATGAGCATGAGCATGAGCAGTAGACAGCTTGTTGATCTAAGGATATATGAATTCACAAAATTTTATCGTGGAAGTGTGAAGTTGGCTTTATGTGCACACGTTTTAGCACTCTTTCTATTACGACCTTGTGTTTTTCCCTCTGGACAACAAGCAGGTGGGCACAAGCACGGGCACGGGCACGGGCACGAGATGGACAAGTGTGAACAAGCATCAAGTTTGGGTATGGAAAGGAAAACTAATATGTGGCTAGCTCTAGTGTGAAAGGGAACAAAAGGGATATTGATGTTATAAGGTTTTTAAAACCTTAGATGATTTAAAGTAATATTATTCTTTGAAAAGCATGCGTTTTTAAAAACCTTTGCTTTTTGGCGTTTAAAAAAAAAATGAAAAACGCATCTTTCTTTATATAAGGAAAGGTGGTGGAGATTCGAAGGGCGGCGAGTTGAAGAAGGGTGGTGAAGCCGTGGGTGATCTCCGTGTGGGAAGGTGGTCGCCAGGTACAAGAGCTGCCGCCGCCGGGTACTGGCACTGCCGCCGGGTATAGAGCTGCTGCGCTGTCACCGGGAACTGGAGTCGCCACCGCTTCTAGGTACCGCCGCCGCCGTTGCCAGGTGCCGTTGTCGCCGGGTGCCAGGTACGATCGTCGCCGCCGCCGTCGTCAGGTACCACCGTCGGGTTGGGAGCCGTCGCAGCGCCGTTGGGTATTGCCGTTGCCGTCGCTGCATTCAAGTACCGCCATCGCGTTGCTGCTGCAGTCGGGTACAGCCGTGCCCCCGTAGCCAGCTATACTGCCACACGTTGTCGCTGCAGTTGGGTACAGCCGTGCCGCCTGGTACAGAGCCGTGCCGCCGCCATGTACAGTGCTGCCGTCGCTGGGTACAGCCGCCCTTGCCGCCAGGTACCGCTGCCGTTGGGTACAGAGCCGCCGCCGCCGCCAAGTGCCGTCGTCGTCGTCGCCGCCAGGTACCGCTCTGTCGCCGTCGCTGAGTGCTGCTGCTTGTTATCGTTGCCATGCATGGATTACAACCGGGCAGCAATGGGCAGTATAGGGCAGCCAAGCAGGCAACCAGAGGGGCAACCAGTGATGGGTAGCCAGGCAGGCGCCAGGCAAGAGTTTTTCTGCAGACAATATGGCAGTCAGACGAGGGTCATATGGGAAGCTCTCTACGCCAGGAGGCTGCATGTGTGGAAGCAGTCAGCGTGGGTCTCTCTCTCTCTATCTCTCTTGGAAGAAGGTGAGCTGAAGGAGGCACCGAGGGGCTAACAGCCAAGGGGTTTCTCTCTCTCTCTCTCTCTCTCTCTCTCTCTTCGCAAGTAGGCTTTGTTTACGAGATTTGGATACAGAGGATCGAGTTAAGATGCACAGGATGATGTTCTTGGAAGAGATGTGTGTTGCTCTTCATCTTGGACTTATGTGTATTCAGGGATGGCTTGACACATCCTCTATCTTTCTCTCTCTAGGTTTTTGGCATCGTGATTGATGGTGCATTTGTGGATTTATTTGTCATGGAAACATGACATTGGTCTTTCGAGAAGAAACAGGACTTTGGTATCGAGGATACAGGCCTATGGTTTATGGATACAGGTCTATGGTTTATCGGATACAGGTCTCTGGTTTCGAGTGGAAAGCATGTCTCTGGACTCATGTGAACAGGTTATAGTTTTCTCGAGGTTACATGCAAGCTGTGACTATAGGAAGGTCATATGGTTTGGTTCAGCCCTACTGTTGTTTGAGAAAGGGTTGTGAGATCCATGGTAGAGATGGAGAAGACTTTTCAAGCAGGGAGGTGTCGTACAGGTGTGCCTTCTCTATAGAATGCTTTGCTGTACGAAGCGAGAGTTCTTATTTGGAAAGTCCTGGGTGAAAAGCGTCGAGGGATCCTATTGGTAAAGGGTTCTACGAGTTGTAATATGTACTCAAATTTTGTTCAAGTAAAGAAATACCGCAAGGGGCGCCACTGCGTTTTGGGGCCAATCGGTGTCCTTGTATTTTTTTTTGCAGGAGCACTCTAACTCCCTTTGTTTGTTTTCCTTTTCCAGGTTCTCATGGGTGATGAAGTGTTTTGTGAGGGAGTGTTTGTTCCACCGCCCGTCAGATTTTTGAAGGCCGGTTTCATGGTTTCATTGCCGGGAAATCGTCAACTTTGTCAAGGAGGCGAGCCCGTGATTGTCACATCAAAAGCTTCTACATGAGGAAAGTGGAAAGAAAGTACAGGAGGCAGTACATGATTGTGTGTCTTTGCCTATATGAGGTGAAGAGCAAAAGCTGAGGATGAAGCTTAGGAGAAAAGACACCAAGGACGGGAAGTAGTCAGCTAGGAACAAGAAGCAGCTGAAGTGTTATGGTGCAAAACATGGGTTAAAGGCTATGGCTTTTGACATTTTGTCACTAGTGGTATCTTCACGGAGGCTTCATGGGGTTCGGAAGGCAACTTCTTTCTATGTTTATCAGTGGTGATCTACTATGCTTCATTGGGACTTGTGCTTACCACTTGGCACTTGGGTGGAGTGCAAGCAGGTTTTGAGTGCCTGTGGATGTATTAGATGAGGCTCAGATGGAAGCAGAGGAACTTGATGAGGTTCTTATTCCCGAGCAGATATTGGCACACCAGGAAAGAAAGGTACGAGGTAAAGTTTCCCATCGCTATCTTGTGAAGTTTAAAGAACTATTCACCGATGGATGCGAAGTGGATGGAGGAGGGTGACTTAGCAGATTCACCTAAGGTATTGCAGCTTTATCTTGATGCCTTTGAGTTCGAGCCGACTCTTGCGACGGCTCATTCAGGTTGAGCAGAGCATGGGTGTGGAGCATTGCTTGATGCTCAAGAGGGGGGTAGCACCTCCGCTCCCTTGTTATAGACAGGCTCAATTTTTAATCTAGAAGTCGCTTGGTGACATCTTTGTATTCACCCGAGGTACTGAGGCTGATAGTACATCTGCATATGGGACTTCTATGATATTGTGTACTAGTCACATGAGATGGTAAAGTTGGGTATGGTTCACAGTCGGCCGCACCTTGAACTATAACTGCAACTATGGAAAACTCTGTCTACACTTATGGTTAACAGAGATGGTTTTTGCCTTTGGAACTAGGGTATGACTGAGGAAGATTGATCTTTGTCATATGGTTCTGGCTGTTCTTGACCACAGGATCAGTCAATTGGATTTTGAGATGATGCTCTTTGTGGAGTTGGTCTCCTTTGGAATGGTATGGGTTGGTTGAGCTCAAAGTTTGCAGCAACCTGAGCTAACACTTCGAGACTCTATGAAGGGCATAAGTCTTGCGAGCAGTCCTAGAGTTGGTTTGGTTCATTGATATATGGATTGAACTCTATTTGTGCATGTATTGATACACTTTCCGAGGTATTATGGTATTCTGGTGCCATTGGATTCTGTTACCCTTGAGAATACATTGGGCAATACTTTGGATGTGTCAGGATGAGATGCATGTATGTTGGTATGATACATCAGGTACTTTACCATGTTCATGGTGTATCACTGAGTGTGGCTCTTGCGGGATGGCCATGTGTAGAGTGTGTAAAGCATCAAGAGGGACATATGTGGGAAGTACTTCATGGATGTATAGTTTAGATGCATTGAGTGCTTTCATATGCTCATGTTGTACCATCAGTTGTGGGTCCTGTGGGATATCCATGGGTGTAAGGCTTGCGAGCAAGCCTCAGACTGTTATATTGGAGTGGGTAGAGCATCTTGAGGAGCATATTGTTTGCGAATGCATATATGTCATGCATATGTTTGTCATATGTAGAATGATGCATGGTTTTGTTTATGGCTAACACAGGTTACGTGTTTTCACTTGGTTTTAGACTTTTGCTGCAGGTTCTGAAGGAACAAGCAAGAGTTGTTTGTCACTTTGATGTGACGGTTTGGCCTTATTGTTCAGGATGATTGTTTCATCACCCAGATGCACTGGAGGGGCATTACTTTGGTCATATGGGGAATCTTTCTTTATTGGATGCTTACTGTGTTATTGAGTGCAATCGAGGACGCTTGCTATTTTTCAAGAGGGGGGTATGTTACGACCCCGTGTTTTTCCCTTTGGACAACAAGCATGTGGGCACGGGCACGGGCATGGGCATGGGCACGAGATCGACAAGTGTGAACAAGCATCAAGTTTGGGTATGAAAAGGAAAACCAATATGTGGCCAGTCCAAGTGTGAAAGGGGACAAAAGGGATATTGATGTTATAAGGTTTTTAAAACCTTACATGATTTAAAAAAAATAATATTATTCTTTGAAAAGCATGCGTTTTTAAAATCCTTTGCTTTTTGGCGTTTTTATATATATGAAAAACGCATCTTTCTTTATATAAGGGAAGGTGGTGGAGATTCGAAGGGTGGTGAAGCCGTGGGTGATCTACGTGTGGGAAGGTGGTTGCCAGGTGCAGAGCTGCTGCGCTGTCGCCGAGAGCTGGAGCCGCTGCCGCTTCTAGGTATCGTCGCCGCCGCTGCCAGGTGTCGCCGTCGCCAGGTGCCAGGTACTATCGCCGCCGTCGTCAGGTACCACTGTCGGGGGTTGGGAGCCGTCGTAGCCACCGTTGGGTATTGCCGCCGCTGCAGTTGGGTACCGCCATCGCGCCACCGTTGCTGTCGGGTATAGCCGTGCCGCCGTTGCGAGTTACTGCCGCGCGCCGTCGCTGCAGTCGGGTATAGCCGTGCCGCCGCCGCTGCCGCCACCGGGTACAACAGAGCCGCGCTGCCGCTGTAATGGGAGGCGGACGCGTGTATTGGAATCGTATAAATGTGAACAAGATTCTGAGCACTTAACACTAGAGCAGTACAACCACAAAGCTGAAAATGACAGTACACCACATAAAGGGGCCGATGATAGGCTGACCATGAAACGGGAAGCGGACGTGTGTATTGGAATCGTATAAATGTGAACAAGATTGTGAGCACTTAACACTTGAGCATTACAACCACAAAGCTGAAAATGACAGTACACCACATAAAGGGGCCGATGATAGGCTAACCCCCCCCCGCCCCTGTCAGAATATGCAGCGGAGATGATGACCAAATCTGGGAACACACGAGCAAAAACGCAGGCAGAAAAAACAGCACAAAAAGAGAGAGATGTAGGCGTGTAACTCTGCTCTGATATACACAAGAAGATCCCGAATATGATACAAATGAGGTATGGGGGCTAAGGACCTATATATACTCCCCTAGAGGGCAGTCGGCCAGCATCAGGAAAGCCCACGACTGAGAAAAATGTCCACGACTGCTGAAAATAGCAGTCGGCCAGCTACAGATGCCTCCGCCTAGTCAGAACAAGTCGGCCAGCACTCTGACAGCCCACGACTGATGTAGATCCAGTCGGCCAGCTTCAGAGTGCTCCTGGCATCACCTGGCAGCCCTCCCAAGCCTCAGAAAAATGGGAAAAAATAGGGGAAAAATACGGAGTGTGGGGAAAAATGGGAAAACACCTCATAAGGGCGGGCACACCCACAACAAGGGCCCTGGTGTATAAAACTAGACAGGAGATGACTTCTAACACCCCCTCTCAGCTCCTGGCTGTGTAACCAACCACTGGGAGCTGGGGTGCCGCCTGAGCAAATCCTGAGAGCGACTTCGTGAAGAGGTCCACCGTACTGTCCTCCGTCGAACAGAACTCCAGCAAGATGTCATCAGCAACAATCTGTTCACGAACAAAGTGCCTCTGGATGACCAAGGGTTCCTCCAGTGGAAGCCCAAACCTGCAATGTAACCTCCTCATGCTCCGTAAAACTGCTCCTCGGGCATAAGTAGATCTCCTCGTGTCCGGATCTCCTCCCCAAACCGAGTCACTCCAACCGTGAAGTCGGACTCCATCCAACAATCCCCCTTCTGTGTACAAGAGTCCATGATCCTTCGCATGCCGCAGAAACCACAGGAAACGCAATCCTGCCTCACAAAGAGACATCTGCAACCAAGAGCTCAACTGCCTCATCAGGAAGCTCCCGTCCAATCCGGTGTCCATCAACCAGATCAATGAACCATACAGCTTCTGAGTCACAGAGACATCACACTGCTCACAAGGATCAACACCTGTTACGGTGCACAAGCAAGTCCTGGAAACCTGATGAAACCTGTCAACCACCCCCTCTGAATCCGGAACCACAAAGCCTGGAGAAACCACCTCCTTCTGCAAGTAAGCACCTGCCACCTGCCTGGCTTTCCGAAAGGTCCCCGTGGAAAGAACATCCTCAACTACTGGAAGTTCTATGTCCCGAACACGACGAGACATCAGAGCATAAGTGACCTGTTCAGCTTCCTCTGACTCACGAACACAAGAACTACCAACGTCAGTACTGGAAAGTTCCTGCCAACTGCTGCCATCTACTGGTAAGCTATTCACCACCTGGTCTCGGAAAGCCCGTACCTGCAGCGTATCCACACTTGAGTAGCCATTACCAAACTGCCACTCATCACAATCCTGAGGACCTGGGAGAGAGAGTGCTGAAAGCCTGTAAACTCCATTCTCCACTCCACCTTCCCAAACCACTTGGCCTGTTGCTTTGTCCCGGAGAGCAACAAAATGCTCATCAAACTCCACCCGTACGCCAGTCTTGCACACTTGATGCACTGACAACAGATGAAAACCAAGTGCCGGAACATACAACACCTGGGAGGAATGCTTCCCCCCTCTGCCATCGGGAACTATCTCCATCCTGCCCTCACTGTGAACTGGGATAGTGGACGTATCCCCAGTAAGAATATGACCAGAAAGCCTGCAGAGATCCTGTAAACCGGAACGGGAAGGAGTCATGTGCCTGGAAGCACCACTATCGAGAATCCATTCCCGAGTATCAGTTGCGGAGAGTCCTCCAATCTCCTCCCTGCCTGAAGAAAATGAAACATCGGTGTCCATCACCTCCAGGTGCACAAAAGCCGGAGTCTTCATGATTGCTGAGGAGTCTTCACCCTTCTCGGTCTTCCGCTTGGGACACTGCCTCCAGTAGTGGCCTTTCTCGCCACAATCATTACAGGTCCTCTCTGCCTTCAGTTTCTCGCGGTCAGCGTCGGACATCTTCTCAGAAGACTTCTCCGATGAAGCCTTCCCCTTGCCCGAGTTACGGCCTTTCGACCGTTGGCTAGTAAAGGCCTCCGAACCTCCACCCTGAGGAGGGTTCGTGAATCGTTCCTCTTGGTCCAAGACCATGGGCACAAGCTCCTCCCACGTGATGGTGCTGAGCCTGCCACTGGTAATCAACGACGAGTAAAATGCTGAGTACGAAGAGGGCAAATGTGACAGCAACGTTATGGCCATGTCCTCTGACGATATCTCCTTCCCAGCCTGAAGAACTTCCTGCTAAAGAGCCTGCAGCTTGTTAATATGCTCCCGCATCGTCGATGACTTTGCAGGGCTCATAACCCGCATCTGTACTTCCAAGGAAATCCTCTTCATGGGCGATACCCTGTTGTAAAGTGAGGCCAAATGCTGCCATATACCTCTGGCCAGCGTCATATGCTTTACATGATTGATTACTTGCGGTGTGCTGTTGAGGAAAATAAACGAACGGACCCTGGCGTTGACACGATCCCACATCTGTGTCTGGGCCTCCCGGTCCTTCCGGATCGACGATAACTCCCCTTCCTCTACTTCCGGCCGTGGAACACCAACAACGACGAAATTGGCGAGATCGTAGGACTCCAGAACGGATTCCATCATCACCTTCCATATGCCGTAGTTGCTCCCGTCCAACTGACGGTCCACCGGGAACGTGGGGAGTGTCGGGATCTTCACATGTCTCTCGGCCATCTCAAACAGATCTGCCATAGCGGGGATGTACTCTGAAAAGGGTGGGTGGGTGGGAACAAAGAAGAACTAAAACCTGCAAGTGGCTGTCCAGCAAATCAGCCCGCCTTCCTCTTGCACCTTCTCTTCCCGATCAGCCCAAAACAGTCCACCAATCAGCCACAAAACAGTCCCCCTCTTGCTCACACAAATCCCAAGACCTATCTAGAGCCTAGGGCTCTGATACCATGTCAGAATATGCAGCGGAGATGATGACCAAATCTGGGAACACAAGAGCAAAAACGCAGGCAGAAAAAACAGCACAAAAAGAGAGAGATGTAGGCGTGTAACTCTGCTCTGATATACACAAGAAGATCCCGAATATGATACAAATGAGGTATGGGGGCTAAGGACCTATATATACTCCCCTAGAGGGCAGTCGGCCAGCATCAGGAAAGCCCACGACTGAGAAAAATGTCCACGATTGCTGAAAATAGCAGTCGGCCAGCTACAGATGCCTCCGCCTAGTCAGAACAAGTCGGCCAGCACTTTGACAGCCCACGACTGATGTAGATCCAGTCGGCCAGCTTCAGAGTGCTCCTGGCATCACCTGGCAGCCCTCCCAAGCCTCAGAAAAATGGGAAAAAATAGGGGAAAAATACGGAGTGTGGGGAAAAATGGGAAAACACCTCATAAGGGCGGGCACACCCACAACAAGGGCCCTGGTGTATAAAACTAGACAGGAGATGACTTCTAACAGCCCCCCCCTTTAGGTTATATTACCAAAAGAGTCTGCAAAGTACAAGATTACGGGTGCCTGGGGATTCACCACCAGCCTGCACCTGATTCTTCCAAATACATTAAGAATGAATACATTTCAAACAAGAGAATCTGTAGGTACATCCGCCCTACACACAGGTACATCCGCCTTGCACAAGCCTCTTCACAGGTACATCCGCCCTGCACAAGAGTATCACAATCCTCACAGGTACTCTGCCCTGCACAAGATGTAAATGGATCTTTAGGCCCTGTTTCCACGCGAGAAACCGATCCAGAAACCTGTGTTCTCCGCGAGCAAGTGTCCCCAATGCTTGCCCTAAGCACCTGCTATACCAGGAATCCTTGAGACACATCCATGCTCACATATTCCATTGCTGTCCGGCCTGTTTTGTGCAATAACCAGTCCAAAACAGCAACTTTGTGTCACGAGAAATCCACCTGTAAAGGGTCCTACAGCCGTGTGGAGGTCCCTAGAGCTGTCCTGTATTGTCCAAGTTGACTTTGGACATCTGTAACCAGCCCAAAACTTGCAATAACCAGAAATTGCAGGTCTGAAATTTACCAACCAGCCCTTTAGAAGAGTGTGGGGATCGTTGTCCAAGCTTGTGTGAGTCCGGAAAGCAAGCAACCAGCCCTGTAGCAACTCCCAAAGCTCCAACCAGCTCTCCAATATGTTGAATAATGAGTAAAACAGCCCAAAAGGGCCTCTTGAGGGAGGCGCCTTTTTCAGGTGCCACCTCAGGGGCCTGGTGGATACACATGCTGGCTGACATGTGTCCCCATAAGGTGTCCAGGTAGGTGTCCAGCCCATAGTGCTCCATTTGTCCTGTTTCTATAAGTTTAGGTCCAACCAAATGGGAAATGGCCATAAGCTGTCTGGACTTCATTAATTTTGGTCCAACCAAATGCGAACGCATTATAAGTTGTCCGGCCACTTATTAATGAGTGTGGACCTGCAAACCAATAAACCTTAGTAGTAAATGAAGTAAGCTGTAAATTGAGTGTGGACGCACTTACCACCTGCAAAACCCATAAGCCCACAGTTTTAGGCCCAAACAGGAGTGCACACACGTGTCCACAAGGTGCCCGAGCGTCCCCGGTCCCTCGGACTTCACAAGCCAAAATAACAAGCATTGTCCAGGCAGCAAGACAATGTCACACAAAGTAAAATAAAGTTATGGCATGCATCATTTATGCATTGTGCACATGTAAACTTGGAGAACCACCTATCATCATTCTTGTACTTGAAAATATTTCGCCTGCCATCATAACACACCATGTGTGCATGGCCGGAATCCACACGGGCACCGCCCGAAAGTCCACAAATGTCCTGCCATGTCCTTGGACTCATATGCATCCACTCATATGATCCATACACATGCCCAGGTATAATACATACATGCATCCGCATGTTTCTAGGCCTGACATGCATCCGCATGTCCCTAGAATATAGGGGTTTGTGACATTCCCCCCGGCTTCTAATCAGTTGACCGCAACTGAAAAGCCTACAGATAGGCCTTCAAAAGATCTGGGTAATCCCCGAAGTAGGCCTCATCCATCCATTTCGCATCCAAAGCTGAATAATTCTTGAACTTCACAAGGTACCTACGAACAAGTTTGCCTCCCGCAAGCTTTCGTTCCTTGTGAAAAACAATCTGTTCAGGTTGAAGAATCTCTTCCAGCTCATCCACCTCAGGTGGGTCTTCCAAAACCGGCTCAAACGGTGTTGGTCCCACATAAGGCCTCAATAGGCTCACATGAAAAGCATTATGCATGTTCCAATGATTTGGGAGTACAAGCCGAAATGCAACATCATTGATCTTCTCCAAGATCTGAAAAGGTCCATAGTACCTGTTGGAAAGCTTAGGGTACTTTTCCTCTTTTTCGTGGCCTCTTCCGAAGGCGTGCCTTTTCAAATTTCAGCAAGACCCAATCACCTTGTTTGAATTGTACATTCCTTCTATGCTTATCAGCTGCCTTTTTATTCTTGGTTTGAGACCTCTCTATGGCTGTCCGTACATGTGCAAATGCAGTATCCAAGTCTCTGACATACTCATCTGCCGCAAAAATCTCATTCTTTGTACGAAGGATGGGTGGTAGTACCACCTTGCCATAGATAATCTCAAAGGGCGCCTTGCCTGTAGAAGTATGTACCGTATTGTTGTAGGCAAACTTCACAAGTGGTAAATACTTCTCCCAATCCGATTTGCGGTCGGATACATAAGATTTCAGCAAGTCGAGGACGGCTGAATTTGCTATTTCACTTTGCCCATCTGTCTGTGGATGGTAAGCTGATGAGAAGTTCAGCTTTGTACCCATATTGTCAAACAATGCGCGCCAAAATAAGCTTGTGGTTCTAGGATCTCTATCCCCCACAATAGATTTAGGCATGCCATGGTGTTTGAATATCTGTGCCAAAAACATCCTAGCCATATGATCTGGCTTTATTGTCTTGCGCACGGGAATGAAATGTGCCTGCTTGCTAAACCTGTCAATGATGGTCCAAATAGCATCATTTCCCTGTGGCGTCCTTGGCAAATCCATAATGAAATCCATAGCAATGCTTTCCCATGGTTCATTTGGTATAGGCAAAGGCTGAAGCAATCCAGGTGCTTTATGTCGGTTAAACTTGACCTTTTGACATACCATACATTCACGTACATATGCTTCAATATCCTTGCGAATATCTGGCCAGAAGAAATACCTCTCCAAAGCTTGTGCTGTGGCCAAAATGCCTCTATGACTTGCATATGGAGGAGCATGGCACTCATCCATAACCTTATGGCGAAGGTTCTTTACCACACACATACGATTTTGCATCATGAGATATCCATCTCTTATGACATAAGATGGGACAGCAATACCCTCTTGCAAATCAGCCCATACATGTGCAAAATCCTCATCTGGATGATAAGTATTACGCATATTCGATAAGTCCTCATGGTATGCAACTGTAATAGCATGAACCTGTGGTCGTCTAGATAAGGCATCTGCCACCACATTCTTTTTCCTTGGAGTGTGTAAAATCTGAAAATGGAACATTGAGAGGAAATTTGCCCATCTCATATGCTTCTCTGAGAGCTTACTTTGAGTCAAAAAGTATCTCAAACTTTGATGATCAGTTTTGACCATAAAATCAGTCCCTAAAAGATAAGTGTTTCCAAATAGTAAGGGCATGAATCACAGCCAACAACTCCTTCTCATAAACCTGTAAGTGAAGCTCTGCATGTTGCAAGCGTCTGCTCTCATAGGCAATGGCATGTCCTTGGTTCAAAACAGCCCCTATGCAGTCCCCACATGCATCACATTCCACCACAAAAGGTTTGTGCAAATCCGGAATAATGAGTACCGGTCCCGAGATGATTGCACTCTTCAACTTTTGAAAGGCATCTCTCTCTTCTTGTGTCCATTTAAAGATTGCTTTCTTCTTCGTTAACTCATGTAACGGAGCGGCAATGAAAGCAAAATGCTTGACGAACCTCCTGTAGTAAGCACATAAACCAAGGAAGCTCCTCACTTCATGGACTGATTTCAGCTCTGGCCATTCTTGCATGGCTTTTATCTTTGCGGGATCCATGCGCACACCATCCTTTGATACAATGTGACCAAGATAGTGAATCTCTGGGAGGAAGAATTCACTCTTTTTTGCATTTATGTAGAGCTGATTTTCCTTAAGCTCTTTAAACACAATAGCCAGGTGCTCACGATGTTGGGCTTCATTCTTTGAGAATACAATATTGTCATCAAAGAATATACCCGTGAACTTTCTATGCTTTTTGAACACCCTGTCCATCATCCTGTTGAAGGTAGCGGGTGCATTTGTAAGGCCAAAAGGCACCACCAGAAACTCATAAAGACCAAAGGCTGTCCTAAATGCAGTCTTGTGTACATCTTGAGGTGCCACTCTCACTTGATGATACCCACTCTTGAGGTCTATTCGGCTGAAACATGCCGAACCTTCAAGCTTGTCCAAGATGTCATCAATGCGCAGAATCGGAAACCGACTCTTGATGGTTATCTTATTGAGGGCACGGTAATCAACACACATCCTGTAAGTACCATCCTTCTTTTGAACAAGAAGTACCGGCGAGCAATATGACGAGGAACTAGGCCGAATCAAACCCTTTTCCAAAAGTTCATTCACCTGTGCCATAATCTCTTCTTGTTGACTAGCACTCACCTTGTATGGTGGCCTATTAGGTGGAGAGCTACCGGGAATTAGATCTATGCAATGATCTTCCGGCCTCTCGGGTGGCAACCTTGCTGGCAAAGCATTCGCAAAACAATCTTTGAACTCATTCAAAAAGTTAAGCTTGTCTTGATCTAATGTACTAACACGGAGCTTACCAATGACCGGAGTTACATCAACCTGTTTGCCCTCAAAGGCGGCATCTGCATTCATTTGCATTCCCATGTCTTCCACATTGAGACCTATGGCGGCAGCCATCTGTACGGATATAAAGTTATCTGTGGAAGCATCATCAAAAAGAAACAAAGCGGGCTGATCGTTCAATTTGCCCCAAGCCTTGCATATGACTCTACTCTTACTCTTGGGCTCATGCCCTGTATTACCCTGCACATCGGGTACAACATTCACAAGAGGCTTTTCCACATTAGGCTCAGCATTCTTAGGATTCTATGGGCATTTAGGATATATATGATCTTTACTACCACACTTAAAGCATTTTCCAGCCTTCCTGTACTCTTCCAATTGCTGTTTTGAGAGCCCAAAATTGTGGCGTTTACCCCCCGGCTTCTTTTCAGAGTCATCCTTTGCATCTCGGCCATCTTTGGGAGCATTCTTAGGTGGCTGTCCACCCTTTTTCTGGTCATAACCAGCCCTGAATTTGCTCTTGTTTTGACCTGCAAATGGCTTATTTGTGGGTGCTTTCATGTGCAAGTTCTCCGCAATCATGGCTGAGTGTATAAGCTCTTGTATGGTCTTATTTGGGTACACTCCCAAGCTTTGTTGGATGATGTGATGGAGCCCCGATTCAAACTTTCTCTTCTTCTCGTCCTCTCCAATCTTCATGAAGGGAGTAACCTTGAGAAGGACTTTCCAAAACTTTGCTATGTATGAAGCAACGGACTCTCCCTCATCTTGGGACAGCCAATCCCACTCCTTGCGTCATCCTTTGCAAAGTTTGGTGGTAAGAATTGATCGTAAAACTGAATTTTGAAAGAAGACCAAGTTGGGGCAGCACTTCTATCAAGTATTTTTGCAAGCCACCAATCACTTGCCGTATCCTTGAGATGCATTCCCACATGCCTGAGCATAGACTTTTCCGAAAAGTCTTCATTGCAAAAAGCTATCTCAAACTGACTAATGAATGCAAGTGCTTTGGTAGAGTCCATCCGTTCCTGAAAGTTTTCAAACTTTACATCCTTGTCACCGGACTTGAACTCTCGAGGCTTCTTCCTTCTATGTGCATCCCTATGTACATCCTGTTCATCTCCATGGTGATGATGCCGCGATGAAGATTCACGATCCCTCTTCGTTCTCTCTTGAGCCACACTCTCCGAATGAGTGGAAAGCTCAACACGAGAACGGATATGTCTTCTTGGAGCAAAGCGGGAATGAGGAGAGGATCCCTCATCCTTACCCTTCTCTTGACCTGCATCAAGCCTAGCACCAGGGACTCTTGTCCTTTCAGCATTTGTGCTCTTCCTGCTTGTTGTGCATCATGTGCACCACCATGGGCAGCCATGAGGGGTGGCTTCTTGAAAGCCAATCTACCATTTGCTTTGGTGTATATGTCACCAATTGGCCGACCATTTGGTCCATCTCCAGTTTTTGCGTCTCGTTCACTTGAGGCCAGGCCGGTGTCTCGTGTGAAGAGGCCAATATTTTGCTGACATGGACGGGAGCCAGACTGGTGCCACCCGTGTGTTAGCAGGATGGTGTCGTATGGACGGGAGCGAGACCAGTGCCACCCGTGTATGACCTGGACTGTGTTCGACCCATGGGACTGTCACGCCATGGAAGAGCCAGTATTCGTGCCGTGTTTTGCCTATGGGACTGTCACACCATAGGGAAACTCGTGCCTGGAACTGTGTCTTACCTATGGGACTGTCACTCCATAGGAAGACCAGGTTTTTATGTTTTATGTCGTGCCAGTTTTGTGCCGACAGATATTTTGTACTTGTTCCATGAACGGGAGATATGTCCATGTTACTATTTGCACATGCACACATATTTTGCATGTTTGAAACTGTTTTCGCATGACATGTATTTGTGTGTTTGCCTGCTTGACGTGTTACTTACTGAGCGGGGACGCCTGCCAGTGAGTCGTGAAGTCTGCTCTGTATTCTGACGAGTTTTAGTGCATGTGAACAGGTGGTAAGTATGTTGCACATGTAGCTTTTAATATTTTATTCTAACCCCTTTGTTTTATAAGGTTAGGCGTTCACATTCACTTAAATGTGGGCACCCCCTTTGGGCATCCACTTAGGGGCCAAGGTGGGGAGCCCCACTTTTAAGTGAGTGTGGGGGTGGGCATGGTCACCTACCCCCACTAGTTCCCCCACATGCATGCGTGGGTATCACCAAAGTAAAACTCCACATTAATTTATTAAAAAGGACTCCTTCCATCAAGCGTAAAAAAACATCATCGCTTCTATCTGGCGTGGATTCATCAACCGGCGACCATCTCTCCCTCTGGCGCATGTTCTTCCTGAAGGCGACTGCTGCAGTACCCTCTGCTGCTGCTGGCTGCGCCTGCCTCTACAAGTGGCTGAGTGTTGTTGCAGGCGGCTGTTTACTCCACGCTGCTCTCTCTCCCAGGCGGCTGGCTGTACCTGTACTACAGGCGGCTGCTCACCTCCCATACAGGCGACTACACCTTGACTGCTGGCGGCTGCTTCTCCTCCCCCAGCCAGGCGCCCATCCCTACACAGAGTCGGCTGCTACCATCTGAAGGCCACGCCTCAACTCAGCTGCTCCTCCAATAGGCGGCTGCCTTCCCTGCACAACGACTGCTGCAGTGCCCTCTGCTGCTGGCTGCGCCTGCCTCTCTACAGGTGGCTGAGCATTGATACAGGCGGCTGTCACCTCCACAAGCACTGCTGTGGCTGCTCTCACAGGCGGCTACTGACAGGCTGCCCTATCTTCTACACTACAGGCTGCAGCCAAAATCCTTTTTACATGCTCCTACAGGCGGCAGCATATTGGCAATAGGTGCTGCCTGTTTTCTCATACAGGTAGTCGTGGGTCCTCTCCAGCAACCTGCGCTTGTTTCTCTAGCAAGCTACCCAAGTAACTGTCTACAGCTATCTCTTGGTTTTTCTACTTTGGAAGAGGTGGTACATCCTCTCCACTGGTGTTCTACAAGGAGACTTCGCATCACCTGGGTGACTTCATCATCCTATGAGTATTGGTTTTCTATCAACCATCTACAAGTAAGTGATTTTCAGATTTGAGTAAAGTATTATATGTCTAAATCTGATAAAGGATTCATCCCGCTCGGCCAACACCCGTTCGGTGCCGGGTTGTCCAAGCTATATTGGCGAACCTCGGTCCAAAGGTGCTGAGATCGGGAGAGCCAGGCGTTAGTACGAGAGCGCCTGTTTGTGCGTGGTCTCGGAACACCAGTGAGGCGCTCTCCGCGGAGTCCAGTGAAAGCACAGGACCGTAGAGATTGGACCACACTAGTGGTCGTTCTGCTTCGAGCTTCTACATCGAAATTCGAGCCTATTTGTTTGGTACTGTTTTCATATGTACATGGACATTATCTGGTTCTTGGAACCCATGGAGCATTGTATTTATTAAATACTCCCAATAAATATATCATATATTGAGGGGGGGGGGGTCGGCCCGTTCCAGCCCCAGTGCTGGTGTCCATCTTTCCATTTCATTTCATTTAAATTTCAAGTTGTTTTAAGTTGTCCATTTCAAATTTGTGGTTTTAAAGTTGTGCTATTAAGCGTGTGGGTGTCCAACGGAGTCTTTCCCACTTGATGGGATCGGTTTCATTGGTATCAGAGCACGGTTGTTTCCCTCTTCCTAGTGGGGAAACGAACCTGTGTACTGGACATCCTGCTTTTAGCAAACTTAAAACACAATGGACAGCCAAGGCAACCCTTTGGAAGTGCCTAATTCGAGGGGTCCATCTAGTGCCTCTCGTGGGTCTGATGCCCTGCGAGGAAGACACAAGCCCCTTGAAAGGGTTATGGATAGTGAATCCAAGGGTCAACTGTCTCCAGGAAAGACAGTTATGCTTGAACAAGAGCCTGATGCTATGAGGGCTGAAATGGAACATATGAGAAAACTTTTGCAGGCTCAAGAGCAAGAGTTAAAGTTTTTGCATGAAGATCCCCATCTGCAAAGTGCTATTGAAGCCAGGAAGGCTGATGCTATGGTTGATGTAACTTTTGAATCAATGGCTCGTGAAGTGGGCAAGAAACCAAGGGAGTTGGCACTTGCCTATCTCCTTCGCAAAGGTGATATCAAAGAGGGGGATGACGGAGAGCTGAAATTCAGAAATCCACCTCGTTTGAAGCATGGAGATCCTGCATCCCAGAGGCTGAAATCTTTTATGCAAAAGCAAGAGGTGACTGTCACCTCTCGACATGCATCCTCTCCACAAGGCACAAAGCCTGATAGATATATGTATGCCAGTGCTCATGGAGGGCATGAAAGTCACATGCATGCAAGACATGTATCTCATGGTGACAGGTCTATTTCCAGAAAAATTTTGCCTTCTGAGTTGTCTCATGGAGAGACCATGCCATATGCAGGTAAGTCACATGCATCTGAGTTTCGAGTTCGTGGAGCACATGCCACCGTGGCCCATGAAGCTTCTATGACGGCCCATGGAGCCCATGCAGACAGGGCTACCCCGTTGGAAAAGGGGAAAAGAAAAAGAGAAGACCATGAGCCTTATGCTAGGAAGCTCAAGGAATTCAAAGCAGGTGATAAATCTGTCAAATTTGATGTCTTTCATGGTGAACATGATGCCTCTAAGGTGTTAGCGTTTGTGGCACAGTTCGACATTGCTTTTAGCGATGAGGACTTTACGGAAAAGTCAAAGGTGCGCCATGCTAGCATGTTTTTGAAAGGGACTGCTGCCCATTGGTGGATCACTGAAAAGATCACCAAGGATCCCATCTCTACTTGGAAGGAATTCAAAGATAGATTTTATGCTCAGTTCTTGCCACCCAATGCGGAGCAAACTCTCACTCAAAAGTGGGACAGGCTGGAACAAAGAGACAATGAAAGTGTGCAACAGTATGTTAACAAATTTTGGAAAGTGTTGCTGGAAGTGACTCCCTTCATGCAAATCACAGAGGATGAAAGAAAGAGGAAGTTTCGTTCTGGACTGCAACCAGCATATAGATCGGGTATTGAATTGCACCCGAAACATACGTTGCAACAACTCACAGCTTCTGCTCTTGCTACAGGCTCAAGATTAAGCAGGATCAAGGAGGTTCCAAGGGGAAGGACAAGGCTGTCCCAAATCAGCAAAAGGGTGGACAGCCACCTAAAAAGAACTTCCGGGAGTCCTACAAGGGTGGTAAAGCTGAAAATAACACATCAAAAGATCAGGGCCCGAGAAAGAACAAATTCGGATTAACCCCGGAGCAAAGAGAGCAATATGCCAAGGATGGAAAATGCTTTTCTTGTGGTAGCAAAGACCACATGTTCCGACAATGCCCAGATCGCAAACCAAAGCACGAAGACAAGCACACCAAAGCAAATGTTCATGTAGTTCCTGATGTGCAAGGTAATACAGGTCATGATGCAAAAGAGCGTATGGTTTGCAAGGCTTGGGGGCAAATCAAGGATCAGCCCGCACTCTTCATGTTTGATGACTGTGCAACTGACAATTTCATCTCTATGCAAATGGCAGCTGCATTGGGTATTGAGGTTGAAAACATGGGACCTTAGATTGAAGCTGAAGCTGCATTTATTGGTAAAGAGGTGCAGGTTACCTCTTTGATAGGGAAGTTGCGCATTCATATCCAGGGCTACCTTGACAATGAGCATTTCCTAGTTGCTCCTCTGAACGGATGTGATGTATTGTTGGGCAAGCTGTGGCACCATAGGCTTGAGCCCCGCAAAGACTACAAGTCTAATATGATTTCTTTTATGCATAAAGGCCGCATGCACTTTATTGATGCTGGCAAAGAAGGGGATTCCATCCCACTTGTATCACACATCCAAATTAATAAAGCAATGAAAAAGAGTCTTTCAGCGTACTTGGTTTTTGTGCGTGATAGTCTTGTGCCAAATCATCAAAATGTGGATGCTATGTCTAATGATAGGCTGAATTTTCTTAATGCATTCAACGACTGTTTTGCTGACTCATTGCCAGGTGAATTACCTCCCCAAAGGCCCGAAGATCACCGCATAGATCTTGTGCCAGGTAGTTCTCCACCTAACAAACCCGCATACCGAGTGAGTGCCGCATAACAAGAAGAAATCATGAAGCAGGTAAACGAGCTTTTAGAGAAAGGTTTGGTTCAGCCCAGTTCCTCACCTTACTGCTCTCCTGTGCTTCTTGTTCAAAAGAAGGACGGATCATTCCGTATGTGTGTGGACTATAGAGCTTTGAACAAGCTTACCATCAAGAACAGATTTCCTATTCCACGTATTGATGATATCTTGGATAAGCTTGATGGTTCGGCTTGCTTTAGCAGACTTGATTTGAAGAGTGGTTATCACCAGATACGCGTGGTGCCACAAGATGTCCATAAGACTGCATTCAGGACAGCCTTCGGATTATATGAATTCTTGGTAATGCCTTTTGGTCTTACCAATGCTCCTGCTACTTTTAATCGTATGATGGATAGGATATTCCGATCCCATCGCAAGTTTACAGGAGTCTTCTTTGATGATATCTTGGTTTTCTCCAAGAATGAGCAGGAACACAGAACTCATTTGGTCACAGTGTTCGAAGAGTTGCGGAAGCATAAACTTTCGTCAATGCCAAGAAAAGTGAGTTTTTCCTTTCAGAGATTCATTATCTGGGACATATTGTATCCAAGGATGGAGTTACAATGGATCCTGCAAAGATAGAGACCATTCGGAATTGGCCCGAATTGCAAAACGTACATCAAGTACGTAGTTTTCTGGGATTATGTTCGTACTAAGGCGTTTCATAAGGCATTTTGCTATGATTGCCACTCCTCTACATGATCTCACGAAGAAGAAAACTGCTTTCAAATGGACTTCAAAGGAACATGATGCTTTCTTGCAGCTCAAGCATGCGATCATATGTGGTCCAGTATTGATTGTTCCTGACTTGCACAAGTTATTCGTGGTTGAATGTGATGCTTGTGGTGATTGCATAGGAGCTGTCCTAAATCAAGAAGGGCATGCAGTTGCATACGAGAGCCGTCGTTTGCATGATGCTGAGCTTCATATGGATATCTATGAAAAAGAGCTCTTGGCTGTAATTCACGCTTTAAAGATTTGGAAACACTACCTTCTTGGGGCTGAATTTGTAGTCAAGACAGATCATCAAAGCTTGAGATACTTTCTATCTCAAACCAAGCTTTCAGAAAAGCAGATGAGGCCTTATGTTGCTGCAGTCTCAGTGGCCTCTCATGGAGACCTATCTGCTATGAGAAATTTGTATCATTTGGATGCTGATTTTTGCCATATATGGACTGATTTGATGGCTGGTCATTCACATGCCTCTTATGTTATCAACGAGGGTTATCTTATGAAGGATAATTGCCTATGTGTGGTGAAGGATTTGCGTCCAAAGGTTATGGACGAATGTCACGCTCCACCTTATGCTGGTCATAGAGGTATTATGCCTACTACTCGCATGATTCAGAGGTATTTCTTTTGGCCGAGCATGCGTAAAGACATTGAGGCTTATGTGCGTGCATGTATTACTTGCCAAAAGGTGAAATTTGATAGGCAAAAGCCTCCAGGTTTGCTTCAGCCATTGCCTATTCCCTCGCAACCTTGGGAAAGTATCACGATGGATTTTATTATGGATTTGCCTAGATCCCAGCATGGGAATGATGCTATTTGGACTATTGTGGACAGGTTTAGCAAGCAAGCTCATTTCTTGCCCGTCAAGAAAACCATCAAAGCTGATCATATGGTAAAGCTTTTTCTTGCTAATATTTTCAAGCATCATGGTATGCCTAAATCCATTGTTGGGGATAGAGATCCCAGGACTACAAGCCTATTTTGGAGGGCTTTGTTTGATAATATGGGTACTAAGCTTGAGTTTTCATCAGCTTATCATCCCCAAACGGATGGCCAAAGTGAAGCTGCAAATTCAGCCGTGTTGGATTTATTGAAATGTTATGTGGCAAATCAAAAGACTGCATGGGAGAAGTATCTTCCACTTGTTGAGTTTGCCTACAACAATACAATCCATGCTTCCACAGGAAAGGCTCCTTTTGAGATTATTTATGGCAGAGTGGTATTGCCACCTATCCTTCGAACAAAGGATGAGATTTTTGCAGCTGATGAATATGTTCGTGACTTGGATGTTGCCTTTGGTCAGGTGCGGACAGCCATTGCAAGATCTCAGGATAAGCATAAAATGGCTGCTGACAAGCATAGAAGGGACATGGAAGTCAAAGAAGGTGATTGGGTATTGCTGAAATTTGAGAAGGCTAGGCTTCGGAAGAGGTCAGGACGAGAAGGATCATATCCTAAGCTTTCTCCTCGCTATTATGGATCCTTCAAAGTGATTCACAAGATCAATGAAGTGTCCTACAGGCTTGCTTTACCTAGTCATTGGAAGATTCACAATGCTTTTCATGTGAGTCTATTTCGGAAATATGTGGGGCCAGATCCTGATGAGCCTGTCACAGAAGATCCGCCAAATTGAAGAGCTTGAGGAGATCCTCCAGCCAGAACAGATTGTTTTTCACAAGGAGAGAAAGCTACCTGCAGGAAAGCTTTCCAGGAGATACCTTGTGAAGTTTAAGAATTATTTGCCTATTGATGCCAAGTGGGTAAATGAGGATTATTTTGCAGATTATCCGCAATTGTTGCAGGCATATCTTGAGGCTTTTCAGTTGAGGTCAACTCTTTAGAAGCTCGGGGGGATGTCACCAATTGGCCGACCATTTGGTCCATCTCCAGTTTTTGCGTCTCGTTCACTTGAGGCCAGGCCGGTGTCTCGTGTGAAGAGGCCAGTATTTTGCTGACATGGACGGGAGCCAGACTGGTGCCACCCGTGTGTTAGCAGGATGGTGTCGTATGGACGGGAGCGAGACCAGTGCCACCCGTGTATGACCTGGACTGTGTTCGACCCATGGGACTGTCACGCCATGGAAGAGCCAGTATTCGTGCCGTGTTTTGCCTATGGGACTGTCACACCATAGGGAAACTCGTGCCTGGAACTGTGTCTTACCTATGGGACTGTCACTCCATAGGAAGACCAGGTTTTTATGTTTTATGTCGTGCCAGTTTTGTGCCGACAGATATTTTGTACTTGTTCCATGAACGGGAGATATGTCCATGTTACTATTTGCACATGCACACATATTTTGCATGTTTGAAACTGTTTTCGCATGACATGTATTTGTGTGTTTGCCTGCTTGATGTGTTACTTACTGAGCGGGGACGCCTGCCAGTGAGTCGTGAAGTCTGCTCTGTATTCTGACGAGTTTTAGTGCATGTGAACAGGTGGTAAGTATGTTGCACATGTAGCTTTTAATATTTTATTCTAACCCCTTTGTTTTATAAGGTTAGGCGTTCACATTCACTTAAATGTGGGCACCCCCTTTGGGCACCCACTTAGGGGCCAAGGTGGGGAGCCCCACTTTTAAGTGAGTGTGGGGGTGGGCATGGTCACCTACCCCCACTAGTTCCCCCACATGCATGCGTGGGTATCACCAAAGTAAAACTCCACATTAATTTATTAAAAAGGACTCCTTCCATCAAGCGTAAAAAAACATCATCGCTTCTATCTGGCGTGGATTCATCAACCGGCGACCATCTCTCCCTCTGGCGCATGTTCTTCCTGAAGGCGACTGCTGCAGTACCCTCTGCTGCTGGCTGCGCCTGCCTCTACAGGTGGCTGAGTGTTGTTGCAGGCGGCTGTTTACTCCACGCTGCTCTCTCTCCCAGGCGGCTGGCTGTACCTGTACTACAGGCGGCTGCTCACCTCCCATACAGGCGACTACACCT
This sequence comes from Cibotium barometz, assembly GCF_041138505.1. Classification (NCBI taxonomy): domain Eukaryota; kingdom Viridiplantae; phylum Streptophyta; class Polypodiopsida; order Cyatheales; family Cibotiaceae; genus Cibotium; species Cibotium barometz. Next base: position 63,950,086 of record NC_141048.1, read on the forward strand.
TGACTGCTGGCGGCTGCTTCTCCTCCCCCAGCCAGGCGCCCATCACATGCTCTGCCTACACAGAGTCGGCTGCTACCATTTGAAGGCCACGCCTCAACTCAGCTGCTCCTCCAATAGGCGGCTGCCTTCCCTGCACAACGACTGCTGCAGTGCCCTCTGCTGCTGGCTGCGCCTGCCTCTCTACAGGTGGCTGAGCATTGATACAGGCGGCTGTCACCTCCACAAGCACTGCTGTGGCTGCTCTCACAGGCGGCTACTGACAGGCTGCCCTATCTTCTACACTACAGGCTGCAGCCAAAATCCTTTTTACATGCTCCTACAAGCGGCAGCATATTGGCAATAGGTGCTGCCTGTTTTCTCATACAGGTAGTCGTGGGTCCTCTCCAGCAACCTGCGCTTGTTTCTCTAGCAAGCTACCCAAGTAACTGTCTACAGCTATCTCTTGGTTTTTCTACTTTGGAAGAGGTGGTACATCCTCTCCACTGGTGTTCTACAAGGAGACTTCGCATCACCTGGGTGACTTCATCATCCTATGAGTATTGGTTTTCTATCAACCATCTACAAGTAAGTGATTTTCAGATTTGAGTAAAGTATTATATGTCTAAATCTGATAAAGGATTCATCCCGCTCGGCCAACACCCGTTCGGTGCCGGGTTGTCCAAGCTATATTGGCGAACCTCGGTCCAAAGGTGCTGAGATCGGGAGAGCCAGGCGTTAGTACGAGAGCGCCTGTTTGTGCGTGGTCTCGGAACACCAGTGAGGCGCTCTCCGCGGAGTCCAGTGAAAGCACAGGACCGTAGAGATTGGACCACACTAGTGGTCGTTCTGCTTCGAGCTTCTACATCGAAATTCGAGCCTATTTGTTTGGTACTGTTTTCATATGTACATGGACATTATCTGGTTCTTGGAACCCATGGAGCATTGTATTTATTAAATACTCCCAATAAATATATCATATATTGAGGGGGGGGTCGGCCCGTTCCGGCCCCAGTGCTGGTGTCCATCTTTCCATTTCATTTCATTTAAATTTCAAGTTGTTTTAAGTTGTCCATTTCAAATTTGTGGTTTTAAAGTTGTGCTATTAAGCGTGTGGGTGTCCAACGGAGTCTTTCCCACTTGACGGGATCGGTTTCAGTATACATCACCCTTAACCATTAGGTATGCAAGTGCAAGCTCTCGGGGTTTCTCAACATCCATTTCCTTTGCAATTGCTTCAAAAGTGACTTCATGGACCGAAACCTTTGCCTTCGCAACCAACACCCTTTGTACATCCGGGTCATTTTTCAATGACCTGAGCTCTTCGGTTTCATCCCTATAGCGTCGCACTTGACGCCTCAAAGATTCCAAATCAGAATGCATAGTGTCATGAGTACCTGCATCTCCATAGACATCATTGCCTGCAGCATCTCTTGCATCCCTTGTACCATGAAATTTACGGTCCTGTGTGTTCTCCACACTGTCAGAAATGTGGCTGTCCATGACACTCAAATTAGGTCACCAGTTATGATTCCAAGCCTCAGACCGTTTTCCAATGAGGGGAAAAAAACTGAGCTCTGATACCAATGTAACGGGAGGCGGACGCGTGTATTGGAATCGTATAAATGTGAACAAGATTCTGAGCACTTAACACTTGAGCATTACAACCACAAAGCTGAAAATGACAGTACACCACATAAAGGGGCCGATGATAGGCTGACCATGAAACGGGAAGCGGACGCGTGTATTGGAATCGTTAAATGTGAACAAGATTCTGAGCACTTAACACTTGAGCATTACAACCACAAAGCTGAAAATGACAGTACACCACATAAAGGGGCCGATGATAGGCTCACCCCCCCCCGCCTTTAGGTCCCCCCCCCCGCCTTTAGGTTATATTACCAAAAGAGTCTGCAAAGTACAAGATTACGGGTGCTTGGGGATTCACCACCAGCCTGCACCTGATTCTTCCAAATACATTAAGAATGAATACATTTCAAACAAGAGAATCTGTAGGTACATCCGCCCTACACACAGGTACATCCGCCTTGCACAAGCCTCTTCAGAGATACATCTGCCCTGCACACAAGAGTATCACAATCCTCATAGGTACTCCGCCCTGCACAAGATGTAAATGGATCTTTAGGCCCTGTTTCCACGCGACAAATTGATCCAGAAACCTGTGTTCTTCGCGAGCAAGTGTCCCCAATGCTTGCCCTAAGCACTTGCTATACCAGGAATCCTTGAGACACATCCATGCTCACATATTCCATTGCTGTCCGGCCTGTTTTGTGCAATAACCAGTCCAAAACAGCAACTTTCTGTCGCGAGAAATCCACCTATAAAGGGTCCTACAGCCGTGTGGAGGTCCCTAGAGCTGTCCTGCACTGTCCAAGTTGACTTTGGACATCTGTAACCAGCCCAAAACTCGCAATAACCAGAAATTGCAGGTCTGAAATTTGCCAACCAGCCCTTTAGAAGAGTGTGGGGATCGTTGTCCAGGCTTGTGTGAGTCCGGGAAGCAAGCAACCAGCCCTGTAGCAATTCCCAAAGCTCCAACCAGCTCTCCAATATGTTGAATAATGAGTAAAACAGCCCAAAAGGGCCTCTTGAGAGAGGCGCCTTTTTCAGGTGCCACCTCAGGGGGGCTCAGGCTAGATATCGGTTCGCCTGCTGATTTGGTGCCTACGTGGCATATCAGCCACGCTGGCAGTCAAGAGCCGGCGAACCCTTTTACGGTGGAGTGAGCTCGGCGACTCCTGCATCATCAATGCCGCCGCCTATCCAGCTGTGGGTGTCCAGCGGTGGGTGCTGCTCAGAAGCGCGGTCAACGTCAGGCGCGCTCAACAGGAAGCGTTTTCTAGCTCTGTCCGATTCTGCTGAACCGATATCTAGCCTGAGCCCCCCATCGCGACGCCCTTCCCTTCGGTTCTATCTCCGCCCAGAACCGCGTGGAGCCTACTGATAACACTGGCTATTCCTTCGTCTACTGCGTCGTGACAGGCTCGGGCACCATCTACCTCGGCAGAGCGTGGGGCGCGTACTCCAGAGTCGTCTACGCCTACTTTCTAGCTCTGTCCGATTCTGCTGAACCGATATCTAGCTTGAGCCCCCCATCGCGACGCCCTTCCCTTCGGTTCCATCTCCGCCCAGAACCGCGTGGAGCCTACTGATAACACTGGCTATTCCTTCGTCTACTGCGTCGTGACAGGCTCGGGCACCATCTACCTCGGCAGAGCGTGGGGCGCGTACTCCAGAGTCGTCTACGCCTACAGCTACTTCGACAACATCATCGTCCCGCAAGGCTGGAACGACGTTGGCATCCCCGCCAACCAAGGGTACGACCGCCATAGGCTAGACTTACACTAAAATTACACTAGTGGCAGCGTAATTAGGTCTAATTACGTGTACCGTAATCATCTAATTAGGACGTGACTCGTGAGCCTCATCGTCGTATAATGATGAATCTCTCTCTCCTCTGGACCTTAATGTTTATTGCGCAGGAAAGTGTTCTGTGGTGAGTACAACTGCTTCGGCCCAGGAGCCGACCGCGAAGGTCGCGTGGAGTGGATCCTAGGTGTGGCGCAGCCTCCATCCGCCGCCGCCCGCCAGTTCCTCGTCGTTGACCATCTCCTGGACGTGAAAGGCGCCTTGCACTGATCTGGCGATCTCAAGTTGGTGCGTTTGTGAATATTTGCTTGCGTTTATTCTGTTTTCCCCTTTATACTGCAGTGCCTAGATTCTTTTATATATATATATATATATATATATATATATATATATATATATATATATATACACACACACACACACTTCGTTTTTCTATTTATCATTTGATTATATTTCTTCTTATTATTATCACATCATGTCTTGATGATCTTTGCCATGGCTAGCATCTACTATCAAGCCCTTAACACCTTAAGGTGTGATTATTTCGTTGCGTTCGTGGAGTTCGTTCATTCCTAGTGAGTTTACCTTTTTCTATTTGCCATGTTCGTGGTGTTGTTTTGTTCTTAGACTTCTATTACTTCTCTTATAATGATTTTGGTTAATTTTTAGGCTCTTGCTTCCACCTTCTATTTTTACTTTGATTTCTTTTCTCTTTTTCTCCCACTCTTCCTTACTTAATTGTTATATCTTTGCACTACCTTTGGTTCAGCAAGTTCAGGTTTGCTAAAGGGTTAATCATGTCTCTCCGAAACTGAAGCTTAGAGAATGCCATGAGTTCTCAAATGCCCCCCATCGGTGTCTTCGATTCGACAGCATTGTGTTGGGTGCACTCATATGACAATCGTTCAAAATACAAATTTGTACGCGAAGCTAACATCCCTTGGAACCGTGTTGCCGATTTTGTAAAAGGAGAAACCGACAATGCAAAGTTTCCGACTTCTTTCAAAAAATATAGCCACCATCACCGAGATGCCTCCAATCTTACAAAGATTGCACATGAATCATGGATTGAGAAGATAGTGTAAGTGTGTATTTGTTTTAGTTTGTCTAATCCATGAATTAATCATCACACACACACATACAATTAAATGTTTATCGTTACTTCTTTGTTTTGTTTAGCTTTTGGTGTGGTTTTGGTCCTGCTGTGGCACTAAAGCACCAATGCAATCTAACATTGCGGATGGCAAAGATGTCGAAACTACCCAGCTCAATGAATGCAAGGACACTAGTAGCGAAGATGATGTTGAGGTGGAGGAGAATAGTGGTGACGAGTCGAATCGTGAAGATGGTGAGATGGAAGAGCGTAGTGAAATAAAAGAGTTGCCACAGCCAAGTGCAAAGAAGCCATGTAAGAAAAGGCGCCCTCCCATCTCAAAGGGCAAGCGAAAGCGTGGATGCAAATGTGATTTTAGTGTCAAGAGGCTTGCACAAGATCCAGGGGTGGCCATAATCTCTTATATACATCCATACCACACAAATGCAAATGATGAGGTTTGTCATGGTATAAGATTTGTTGATCCCTCTTTGAAGTTCTCTCCATGGATCTCAATGCAAAAGAAACTATGGGTTTCAAGCATGCTATATCGTGGTTTCTCTCCACAACATCAAGTGTTGGAAATGCATGCCCAAGCATTGCATTCAAGCCAAAGTCATGACCCTACAATTACTATGGTTAGGGATGACTTTTTGTCTATTCGTGACATCATGAATATATCTAGCAAGCTGGCTATTGATCAGTACCAGCTACACACAGATGATGCGGAAAGCACCAAGAGATGGTGTCATGAGAATCAATCAAGCACCTTTATCTACCAGGAGCAAGATGTGGAACATTCCAAGGAATTTATCCTTGGAATACAATCACCATGGCAAAGGGAGATGTGCAAGAAGTTCGGAAATGGGAACCTTCTTGCGATGGATGCTACCTACAAACAAATATAAGGTATGTGGTGTAATGAATTATCATTTTTACTCTTGTTCAAATTCTCTTAAGTTATAATAAATGTTCATTTTTTACTTCTTGTTCACATTCTCACTTTCCTTTAAAACACATGAACAGTTTCATTTGTATACAATCCTTGTTTTTGATGGTCATCGCAATGGTGTGTCCATTGCTTGGGTGCTTACATCTTCAGCTACATTTGAGTGTACTTGCACTTGGTTAAGCAAGTTTAGAGATAATATGCTTGACTTTCATAAATCATGGGAGCCCGGAGCCTTTATGGTTGATGATGCCGAAACGGAGATTAATGCGCTCAGGTTAGGACCATATGTTCATATGTGTTGAGTGCAAACTAATGAGAACCGTGTGTTTGAGTTCTATGTGACGTGTCCTTTCTATTTTTCGTAGGGTGGTGTTCAATCAACCCATTTTTCTATGCTTGTGGCATGTCAAACGTTGTTGGCTCCGACACCTTATTAAGAAGGTGAAGGAATGGCCCAAAAGAGCTTTTATGTTTTGGTCTTTGGGAAATATCATGAACATGCAAGGGTCAGCAAATTCTACAGACCATATAATCAAAGAGGATGCGAAGGCTATGATCTCAACCTTCTACTCCAACTTTAGAGATGAGGGGAGTTTTATTGAGTATTTCAAAACCTATTGGGAGGCTAAACTAGGTAAGGTTGAATTTTAAACTTTATACATACTCTTCTTATAGGTAAAATAATGCGCACTTGCTCTCCTTTTTGTTCGTACTTCATTTCTTGCTCTTCTAACTTCATTTGTTTTATGTGCAGAAATGTGGGTGCGTGCTTTCCGATTGCTTCCACATTCAGGACAAGACACTAATGGAGCAATAGAGTCATATCATGGGCAGCTCAAATATAAGTTTTTGGGCTCTTCCAAAATGATGAGTTCGAGGCGGGTGGATTGGCTCTTATACAAGTTAACATCATCATGCTTGCCATATTATTGGTATGTTCAGCAGTTGAAGGACAATGGTTTCTCATCCCAAAAACTTATATTTGAGCTGCCCATGATATGACTCTATTGCTCCATTAGTGTCTTGTCCTGAATGTGGAAGCAATCGGGAAGCACGCACCCACATTTCTGCACATAAAACAAATGAAGTTAGAAGAGCAAGAAATGAAGTACGAACAAAAAGGAGAGCAAGTGCGCATTATTTTACCTATAAGAAGAGTATGTATAAAGTTTAAAATTCAACCTTACCTAGTTTAGCCTCCCAATAGGTTTTGAAATACTCAATAAAACTCCCCTCATCTCTAAAGTTGGAGTAGAAGGTTGAGATCATAGCCTTCGCATCCTCTTTGATTATATGGTCTGTAGAATTTGCTGACCCTTGCATGTTCATGATATTTCCCAAAGACCAAAACATAAAAGCTCTTTTGGGCCATTCCTTCACCTTCTTAATAAGGTGTCGGAGCCAACAACGTTTGACATGCCACAAGCATAGAAAAATGGGTTGATTGAACACCACCCTACGAAAAATAGAAAGGACACGTCACATAGAACTCAAACACACGGTTCTCATTAGTTTGCACTCAACACATATGAACATATGGTCCTAACCTGAGCGCATTAATCTCCGTTTCGGCATCATCAACCATAAAGGCTCCGGGCTCCCATGATTTATGAAAGTCAAGCATATTATCTCTAAACTTGCTTAACCAAGTGCAAGTACACTCAAATGTAGCTGAAGATGTAAGCACCCAAGCAATGGGCACACCATTGCGATGACCATCAAAAACAAGGATTGTATACAAATGAAACTGTTCATGTGTTTTAAAGGAAAGTGAGAATGTGAACAAGAAGTAAAAAATGAACATTTATTATAACTTAAGAGAATGTGAACAAGAGTAAAAATGATAATTCATTACACCACATACCTTATATTTGTTTGTAGGTAGCATCCATCGCAAGAAGGTTCCCATTTCCGAACTTCTTGCACATCTCCCTTTGCCATGGTGATTGTATTCCAAGGATAAATTCCTTGGAATGTTCCACATCTTGCTCCTGGTAGATAAAGGTGCTTGATTGATTCTCATGACACCATCTCTTGGTGCTTTCCGCATCATCTGTGTGTAGCTGGTACTGATCAATAGCCAGCTTGCTAGATATATTCATGATGTCACGAATAGACAAAAAGTCATCCCTAACCATAGTAATTGTAGGGTCATGACTTTGGCTTGAATGCAATGCTTGGGCATGCATTTCCAACACTTGATGTTGTGGAGAGAAACCACGATATAGCATGCTTGAAACCCATAGTTTCTTTTGCATTGAGATCCATGGAGAGAACTTCAAAGAGGGATCAACAAATCTTATACCATGACAAACCTCATCATTTGCATTTGTGTGGTATGGATGTATATAAGAGATTATGGCCACCCCTGGATCTTGTGCAAGCCTCTTGACACTAAAATCACATTTGCATCCACGCTTTCGCTTGCCCTTTGAGATGGGAGGGCGCCTTTTCTTACATGGCTTCTTTGCACTTGGCTGTGGCAACTCTTTTATTTCACTACGCTCTTCCATCTCACCATCTTCACGATTCGACTCGTCACCACTATTCTCCTCCACCTCAACATCATCTTCGCTACTAGTGTCCTTGCATTCATTGAGCTGGGTAGTTTCGACATCTTTGCCATCCGCAATGTTAGATTGCATTGGTGCTTTAGTGCCACAGCAGGACCAAAACCACACCAAAAGCTAAACAAAACAAAGAAGTAACGATAAACATTTAATTGTATGTGTGTGTGTGATGATTAATTCATGGATTAGACAAACTAAAACAAATACACACTTACACTATCTTCTCAATCCATGATTCATGTGCAATCTTTGTAAGATTGGAGGCATCTCGGTGATGGTGGCTATATTTTTTGAAAGAAGTCGGAAACTTTGCATTGTCGGTTTCTCCTTTTACAAAATCGGCAACACGGTTCCAAGGGATGTTAGCTTCGCGTACAAATTTGTATTTTGAACGATTGTCATATGAGTGCACCCAACACAATGCTGTCGAATCGAAGACACCGATGGGGGGCATTTGAGAACTCATGGCATTCTCTAAGCTTCAGTTTCGGAGAGACATGATTAACCCTTTAGCAAACCTGAACTTGCTGAACCAAAGGTAGTGCAAAGATATAACAATTAAGTAAGGAAGAGTGGGAGAAAAAGAGAAAAGAAATCAAAGTAAAAATAGAAGGTGGAAGCAAGAGCCTAAAAATTAACCAAAATCATTATAAGAGAAGTAATAGAAGTCTAAGAACAAAACAACACCACGAACATGGCAAATAGAAAAAGGTAAACTCACTAGGAATGAACGAACTCCACGAACGCAACGAAATAATCACACCTTAAGGTGTTAAGGGCTTGATAGTAGATGCTAGCCATGGCAAAGATCATCAAGACATGATGTGATAATAATAAGAAGAAATATAATCAAATGATAAATAGAAAAACGAAGTGTGTGTGTATATATATATATATATATAAGAATCTAGGCACTGCAGTACAAAAGAGAAAACAGAATAAACGCAAGCAAATATTCACAAACGCACCAGCTTGAGATCGCCAGATCAGTGCAAGGCGCCTTTCACATCCAGGAGATGGTCAACGACGAGGAACTGGCGGGCGGCGGCGGATGGAGGCTGCGCCACACCTAGGATCCACTCCACGCGGCCTTCGCGGTCGGCTCCTGGGCCGAAGCAGTTGTACTCACCACAGAACACTTTCCTGCGCAATAAACATTAAGGTCCAGAGGAGAGTGAGATTCATCATTATACGACGATGAGGCTCACGAGTCACGTCCTAATTAGATGATTACGGTACACGTAATTAGACCTAATTACGCTGCCACTAGTGTAATTTTAGTGTAAGTCTAGCCTATGGCGGTCGTACCCTTGGTTGGCGGGGATGCCAAAGTCGTTCCAGCCTTGCGGGACGATGATGTCGTCGAAGTAGTTGTAGGCGTAGACGACTCTGGAGTACGCGCCCCACGCTCTGCCGAGGTAGATGGTGCCCGAGCCTGTCACGACGCAGTAGACGAAGGAATAGCCAGTGTTATCAGTAGGCTCCACGTGGTTCTGGGCGGAGATGGAACCGAAGGGAAGGGCGTCGCGATGGGGGGCTCAGGCTAGATATCGGTTCAGCAGAATCGGACAGAGCTAGAAAGTAGGCGTAGACGACTCTGGAGTACGCGCCCCACGCTCTGCCGAGGTAGATGGTGCCCGAGCCTGTCACGACGCAGTAGACGAAGGAATAGCCAGTGTTATCAGTAGGCTCCACACGGTTCTGGGCGGAGATGGAACCGAAGGGAAGGGCGTCGCGATGGGGGCTCAGGCTAGATATCGGTTCAGCAGAATCGGACAGAGCTAGAAAACGCTTCCTGTTGAGCGCGCCAGACGTTGAGCGCGCTTCTGAGCAGCACCCACCGCTGGACATCCACAGCTGGATAGGCGGCGGCATTGATGATGCAGGAGTCGCCGAGCTCACTCCACCGTAAAAGGGTTCGCCGGCTGTTGACCGCCAGCGTGGCTGATATGCCACGCAGGCGCCAAATCAGCAGGCGAACCGATATCTAGCCTGAGCCCCTCAGGGGCCTGGTGGGTACACATGCTGGTTGACATGTGTCCCCATAAGGTGTCCAGGTAGGTGTCCAGCCCATAGTGCTCCATTTGTCCTGTTTTTATAAGTTTAGGTCCAACCAAATGGGAAATGGCCATAAGCTGTCTGGACTTCATTAATTTTGGTCCAACCAAATGCGAACGCATTATAAGTTGTCCAGCCACTTATTAATGAGTGTGGACTTGCAAACCAATAAACCTATGAGGAGGCGGCGGAGGAAGAAGAAGCTCACCACCCCCCTTGAAGATGCAGGAGTCTCGTCGAACACCACATCACGGCTCACAACAACTTTGCCGGCCTGCTGATCATAAAGACGATATGCCTTGGACACAGTGCTGTATCCGAGAAAAGTCATGCGTTGAGACTTCGAGTTCAACTTGGAGCGATGCTCCTTAGGCACATGTACATACGCCGAACAACCAATACACGAAAATGAACAACAGAGGGCTTCTCACCATGGAAAGCCTCATATGGAGTTTTATCTAGAAGCACAACAGTAGGAGACTTGTTCTGAATGTAGACAGCAGCGGAAGCCGCCTTAGACTAGAAACGTCGAGGTAATGAAGAATGCTCAAGCATAGCACAGGCCATCTCCATAATGGTCCTATTCTTCCTCTCTGCAACTCCATTCTGTGATGGAGTATATGCTGTAGTAAGCTGTCTCTGAATGCCATGGGTCTTGCAATATTGTTGAAACTCTTGGGATGTAAACTCACCCCCTCTGTCGGTCCTGAGAGCCTTGACCGAGAAACCAGTCTCTTTTTCCACCTCAACTCTCCAATCACAAAAGTGCTGAAAAGCCTCATCCTTGGACTTCAGAAAGAAGACCCAAGTACATTCGGAGAAGTCATCCACCATCACGAGCATGTACAACGCCTTACTCAAAGACGCGGTACTCATAGGACCACATAAGTCTGCATGAACAAGAGCAAGTGATGTCGAAGATCTGTGTCGCCTTCTTCGGAAAGGCGGCTCGGTGTTGCTTCCCTTGTAAACAAGAGGAACAAGCAAAAGATGGGGCCTTGATGGTCCGTAAACCCTCAACCAACCCATCCTTTGAAGCTCGCTGTAGAAGCTGATAGCTCAAATGGCCAAACCGAGCATGCCAAAGAGCAGAAGAAGAACCAGAAGAAAGCAGGGCGGTCAACTTGTACAGACCACTATCTTAGACTCCCTGAGCCAAGATGCTACCAGTCTCCTTATCACGAATGGTAATCTCATAACGAGAGAAGATCATCTCCGCACCTTGAGCTGTAAGAGCACTCATTGTCAAAAGGTTAAATGCCAAATCTGGAATGTATAGAACGTCAAAGAAGTACTTCTTGTCCTCGGAATAGCCATATCCTCTGTAGAGATATCCTTGCCGCAAACAGCAAGCTCGTCTCGGAGATCTTTCATCTTCGAGATGAAAGCAGATAAAGATGGAAAGGCAGAAACTGACAAGTTCATAAGCTGCTTTTCCAACGCCAAAATCCGACCCGGAGACTTAATCTCGTAGAGATCTGCAAATGCCTTCCAAACTTCATGTGCAGAATCTGTTGTACGCACATGAGAGAGAACAGAAACCTGACAATTCAAATCAGAAAGGAGAAAACACGACGACCATTCGCCTGCCAAATATCAATTTGTGCGTGAGTCACACCACCGGAAGCAAGGGTGGGAGGGGTGGCATTGGCAAGCCAATCCCGGAGATCCACGCCATGCAAGGCTGATTTCACCTTCACCTTCCACAAAGTGTAGTTGGAACCATCCAACTTTGTAGACTCAGAGAACATATGAAGTGTAGTCGGGGCAGCCACAAAAGCTTGGGCTCAATCTCAGAAATATGCACAATCTCGGAAGGAGTGTCCACCACAGGTACCAAGGTTGCCACCAAAGCAAGAACCACCACAAGACCCCCTCTTCAAAAGGGAATGTCCATTGGAGAGAAAACGCAGCCAAAGAGGGGCTGCAGTCCTGAAAAAACAGGCCGCCTAGTTCCAAACTCCAAGAAGGAAGAAAACGCTGATGAAAATATACCTTCAGGCTGTAAGCGATGAAGCCAAAGTGAAGGGAAAGCAATCAGCAGCAACTGTCCAGAATACGCAGCATCCAGAGGGCTGCAAATCTGAGAAAAACGCAGAGGTGAAGGGACAGTAGATAGGGCACAATCTGGGGCAGCAGAGGGAATCGCTGAACCGGGAGTGATGATACCATGAATGAGTGCACAGAGCGGAAGCAAATAAGTAGTAGTGTGCTAAGCAGAGAGTGCAAGAGAGAGAGACATGGAGCAACCATGCTGAAAATACTGAAGTGATACAGTCCCAAGCAAGAGACAGAAAGTGCCTCATAAGTGAGGGAGCAAAAGAAATACTAGGCAAGTTGGAAAAGTGAGAGGCCAGCCCACCTATTTATAGGTAAGAGGGGCTGGTCGATTGGACGTGATAAACTGGCCGACTGGACATGATGTAGCTGGCCGACTGGGGAAAATACATCCAGGCTAGGAAAAATCCCAGAAAAATATTTAAAAAAGGGGTGGCCAATCCACAATCAAGGGCCATGAAAAGGGACCAAAAGGGACACCAAATATGGGTAGAAACTGGGGATGAATGTGCTAACAGGGATGTTGCTAAGAGGTATCCATCGGAGAGGAAGGTTGCTGGGGAAGGCTCAACGAAGTGAGGGTGGGGTCAACTTGCCCCACTGGGCACTGAAGGCTAGAGGAGAAGTCGCGACGAGGAATCGGCCGCCACCTCGAGGGGGGGGGGGGGATCCTCTCTGTGACTGGAGGGGGCCCACCGTCTGCAGGCGGGTGCTTTGATAAGTGCTTGAAATGGTTCTCCGATAGAACCAAATCCTCCTGCATGTTGCCGGCCTGGCGCGCACGGCGGCGACGCTTAGCTTTGGTGCTCGGCTGGCGATCGGGGTGTGGGCCAACCGTCTGCCACTCTCTGGCTGATGGGTCATCCATGGTCGGAACCTGGTGCTCTGCGGCTTGGAACCTGCTCCTCCCTCGGCCCCTTGATGAGGATCTGAGTGGGAAGTAGGAGGGGGAACCACTGGGGGCGGTCGCCTAGTCTGATGCTGAGGGCAAACTCTGGCCAGATGACCCATCTATCTACGAATAAAGCATTGGCCTGAAGGTCGGAATACTCCACTCGTTGCATGATGGGATTGCCTCGAAGACTAGGAATAGATATCATGTGAGGCATAGAATCCGGCGAGCATAGTTGTTTCTCGTACTTGTACGAACCCATTCGTACCATACGGTTCGTACGGTACGATACCGTACGATATCGTATGGTATGAGTTTTTTTTTTTGGGGCTAAAAAAAAATAGAAGTCTTGCTTAACGAAGATCCCAAATGCTTGCAGTACTTTGCAACTTTCGTGTCCATTGAGTATTCCATATGGGGTTGCTGAGAGACCTAAAACATCTGGCAAGGTAGACTGGTAGTGTACACATGATTGGTAGGATGAGAGAATCTTGCTACATCACTTGGAGATCCCTGGTATAGGTAGGCTAGACAGTCAGATCCTCAAGTTATGTACGAGGGAGAAGATTTGGACATGGCCATTTTGATCTAGAGAGGAGTCCCTAAACCTATCACCCTAGATGCACTGCTCGTATTTGTGCAAGGACGGTCCCTTAGTCATAAACGCTACAGTGGGAGACCTTTGGTATTGCATTACCCATGCAGGTTCTTTTTTGGAGATAATTGGGAGATCCAACTGGGAGAGACACATCTCCATGTTCTGGTTCCTCAAGCACTGTAGACTTCTCCAAACCCCCTCCCCCCCCTCCCCCCCAACCTTCCCTCACATTCAAGCTTCAAGCTCCATAGTTTGTAAGTGTAAAAAAAAAACCGTATTTTATTGTACGGGATCCGAAAATTTCATATCGTACCAGAAATTCCTGTACGGTATCGTATTTTCGTACCGTGACAACTATACCGGCGAGGCAATACAAATGCGGAGAGATGGAATCCCCGTTGCTTGTGTAGGGCCGAGGCAGCGGTGGGGGGGGATTCCATCACTCTCCTGATGGCACCACCAATCATTGGGAGAAGAGGAAGGTATTCCTTCTTGAGGCCTGGAAAGCAGACTGTCATGGGAAAGCCTGAAACTCCAGCTAATGGGTCAGATGGTGGGTCGAAGCTGTGCTGCCACCGTGCAAAGAAGGCATGGGCTGTACGCAATGCAATGGGGCTCAGCTGCATGACAAGATTAGACGCCGCTAGTGAGCCGAACTCAACTTGGTAGTAGCCGCGTCCCAAAGGATGAATATTTGCGATCTTTGCTGGCAGACCTAGGAGGATAGCCTGAAGATGATCTCTGAGTAGGCCACGCATGGGGTGGCTACTGACAATCTTGCATACTAGAGTGGAGGCCTCTAGGGATGCGACAATGGTAGCAAGAAGCTACAGGTCCACTTCGGAAAACGAAAGGCAGGTAATAATAGCCTTGGTCGGGGGAGACGGAGCGGCTGCCATGGAGTCCTCTTGGGGGCGAAGACCAAAAGAGGCCAAAACTTGCCGAAACAATGAAGAAATACCCACAACCTGAGGGCGCTGCCAGAGGAACAAGGACGGGCTAGAGATGGCGGAGAAGAGAGGAAAGGGAGGGGCGGAGGGTGCATAAAGGAAAAGAAAAGAAAGAGAAAAAAGAAAAAAGAAAAAAGGAAAAAGAGAAAAGAAAAGAGAAGAAAAGGAGGAGGAGGAAAGAAACAGAAGATAAAAAAGAAAAAGAAAAGAAAAGAAAGAAAGAAAGAGAGAAAGGAAAAAAGAAAAAAGAAAAAAGAAAAAAGAAAGAAATAGAGAGAGAGAGAGAGAGAGAGAGAGAGAGAGAGAGAGAGAGAAATGTAATGAAATTTTATTATTGTCTTCGAAGGACCATGACGGGTCCATGAGACACATGTCGAACATACATGAATACATAAGTCGATGCGCTCGGGAGCCTCATCGGAAAGCATAATGAAACTGAAATGTGTGAAACTAGAACTGAAACTGAAATGAAAATCAAAAAGCTATGCAGCATGCTATAAGTGTACATCATGAGAAGCATGTCATGCCATATAGGTACTCATGAGGGCTGGGCCTCCTCGTCAGGTGCACCATAATAGTAGAAGAAGTCGTGCCTCTCCACCTCTCCTCCCTGGATCAAGTGGATAATATGGTCCCTCGAGAGCCCGCGATCCGTAGGCGACAATGGAGGGTCCCCCCCGAGGTGTCTCTGTCTGAATGCCCGTAATGTCCTCTGGTGTCTTGAGGCTAGTCTCCTGTAGTGGCCTCTATGTAGGTGCTCTATGTGTCTCTGCTCAATCATCTCATATGTGCATCCTCCTGGGTACAACAGTGGTCTCTGCAGCCATGTCGGGTCCGGAATCTGTGGATCCTCCCTGTGAGCCTCAGTGTGGTCTGGTGGGCTGTCTGGCTCCCGGGTCTCTCGTGCATCCTGAGTCTGGTGGCCCTGCATCTGTCTAAGTCTCCTGTCTCTGAGAGTGAAAGCCTCTCTAACGAATAGAGCGATCCTCATAGTCAATGACCCTGGAAATAGGGCCAAAGCCATCTCTAAAGAGATAGTGAAACCTCTCCTGGATCTCATAGTACGCTGGGCATCTGCATAAGAAGTGCTCCTCTGTCTCAACCTTGCCCATGTCACATATGGAGCATGTCCGGTCCTGTCTGCTGACTCTCCTGCCTCTCCTCGTCCGTCTCATCCTGCCTACCTCAATCTCCAATCTGTGGGGGATGAAACTCTAAGCTGTCCAAGAGAGATCCTGAGTGCATGCGAGAGATGCATCCCCATGTACCCTAGAGGCTCAATGAAACCCTCGTCCGAGATCCTGAGAAAATGATTGCGGTATGCAGCCATCTTCACAGCAAACGTGTGGGGAGGATCCATGTACGGAATGTGTAGAGCTGGAGCAGGTCCGCACGAATGACCTGACTGATCTGGTGTCGTGATAAGTATAAGTGAGGAGCGTCGAGACTGTATCTGAATGGCGGAAGCCTGTCTAGGTCTAGGCCAAGCAAGTGAAACCATGTACGGAGAGAGAGAGAGAGAGAGAGAGAGAGAGAAGAAGAAGAAGAAGAAAGAGAAGAGAGAAAAAAAAAGAAAAAAAGGAAAAAAGAAAAAAGAAAAAACAGCGAAGGGCAAGGGGGCAGAAAAAGAAAAAGCGGCGAAGGGCCAAGGGGCGGGGTGGATTACGCATACACGGAGAGGGGGAGGTAAGGGTAAGCGAAATGAAACTACGGAAAGGAGAAAAGAAGAAGGGGGGGGGGCAGGTGCAGCTGCGAAGAAGGAAGGGGGGGCAAGAGCAGCAGGCAAAGGGGGTGGGGGGGGGGAGAGCAAGTCGTGCTACCAGGTAACCCTAGAGTTTAGTGGACTATGACCTATATATATATATTTCCCCCCCTATTTTCCCTTGTATTTTCCCTTGTTTTCGGTGGTCGTGGGGCAGTAGATGCTGGCCACCTATTTTCTGGTCTGGCCGACTATGTTCAGTGCTGGCTGACTTGGTTTTTTCCTGGCTGACTGCTGTTTTTGGGTCGTGAGCATATGGGGCTGCTGTCGGCCTGTTTTGGGCTGGCCGACCAGCAGCCTGGACCATATATATAGTGGGCCTGGCCCCTCACACCTATTGTATTGGGTATGTGTAGTACCGGATCTTGTATATAGAGCATAGTTCATACAGCTTCTCTCTCTCTCTTCTGCGTTTGCTCTTCTCCACACAGTTCAGTGTTTTCTAGGCTGGTGGTTCTCTCTTGCATTTGCTCATCTTCATTGTTGGTGTCTTGCTACGTTGTGCTCTTAGCAGTTTGTCTCATATCTGCTGTGTATTCTGACAGTCGCATCATTCCAAGCATGTAAGGTGACCTTGTGCTTCTTTCTTGCCACATGTTAGTGCAACGTCACCATTGCCATGCCATTTTTTTTTCAAAACTTTTTTTTTTGGGTGTGCGTGTGTTGCATTTTGCATATCAGCAACCTGTATTTGATGCTTTGGCGACTAATATCTAAAATTTGCTCCATCCTACCTGTGCTCATGGTTGGTAGAAGAGGATTTTTCGTTGAAGCAACTTGCTTGTAGAGAACGAACAATCTCCCAGGTTACCTTTAAATCTTGGCCTAAAAGGCCTGTGTCCTTGAGTCATCTTGCATTCCTAGCCAATCCATAATGAAGGTAGTAAGCACTTCTGGATTTTGCTTGCTCTCCAAATGCAAACGGTAAGTAGCGTGTCTCAACCAACTGTCATTGACAAATCAGTTCAAGTTACTCTTTACCTCATTATATTGGGTGTGAACTCAAGGCAAGTTTTACACAATAGCTACCTCATGTTAGTGGTTACTGGAATCTCAACAATGCTCGGATACTCGCCAAGACAATAGAACAAGTCTTGGAAACAGAGAGATCCTATCAACCAGTTCTTACAATTGTCCTATTAAGACACAACTGATTGAATCTCTGGGACTTCATAAGACCCTTCTCATCCACAAACGATTTCATGAGATAAGTTTAATTTCTTACAAGAGAAGAAATTTGATTAACTAAAGGTTTAACGTTCAACCAAACCTTGGAGAAAGTAATCAACTCCACTTCTAGACCACTATTTGTCCATTCCAATGTCCACTCGCGTGTCCCTGAAGATAGACACACAACCTCCTCAACAAGATGTTCACTACCAATCACTAGGATATGAATCTCACCATCTCTATGTGCCACACAGGTGGATTTCTCGTTGATTACAAGAATCAAGGGATTGAGTGCCTCCATGGAATCTCTTCCACCTATGGAGCACTAAATGCCTCTGGGAACTATGCTCACCTATGGAGCACTAGATTCCTCCGTGGAGGAACTATGCTCACCTTGGAGCATCTTTGATCTTTGTGGCATCCTCATGCAAAATTGTCACAAAGTTAGTAAATCACTATTGTCCAACAAAAATCTTCTCATCCCTCTCATGCACAATTGAGTATCTAATCGAGAAGTTCTCAATCTTCTCATCCCTCTCATGCACAATTAAGGCAGCTTTTACATTGGTTTGGTCATCACGAGTATGTGATGAAGCACAAGCTAGCTCTAGAATCACCTTGACTAGAATTCTCAGAGGTTCACACAACTCTTGAAAATTGCCATGCTCAAGACACCCAAGAAGATCCATTACCTTGTTGTCCTAGATTGGCATTGCATCCTGCAGGGTTATTCGAGGTTGCCTATCCATAAAGGCATATAGAGCATCCCAATCTAAAGGCTTAGAAGCATCCGGAGACCTTGGTCTTGGCATCGCACATCACCAGGACATGGTCAAACTTGTGGAAAAACCTAGCATCAGGCGAGTCCAGCCTATATATAATGAGAGATGAAAGATACCACCATGTTCACTATCCAAGTTTCTTGTCATGGCCATCATCAAGCCACTGGTAAACTGTCTAGCTGCTATAAGTTCCCTTACGACCTTAGCTTCTGGAACTAGCTCAGCATCCGGCTAGCCTCCCGTAAGAGGTCTACAACATAGTCACACGAAACGGGGGAAATGGCGCCCGGAAACGAGGAAACGCCGTTTCTCCATGCCGACTGCTTGGAAACGGGCTGTAATGGGGTGAAACGGGCAGATGGCCACGTGGCATAAAAAGTGGAAAAAAAAAGCAGAGTTGCTTGGCCCGTTGTTTGCTGGGCACGTGGCATAAAAAAAACAAAAAAATGCAACATTAGTTGGCCTGCTACAAAAAACGTTCGTTGGCATTAAAAACCTGTTCGCTGGCCTGTTGAAAAAACGCCATGTTGCGTTGCAGTCAGCCCACACACACCTTCGCTTTCTGCCCATTGCGCTACTTGCAGTACTCGTTGCCTCCAGAACGGCTAGGTTGGGCCTTGGCATCCACAACGGCTACTAGTTTTTGGTTTTGTAATTTAATTTATCAAGTATATGTGCCGTTTTCGTTTCCCAGCGGTTTCTGTTTCCGTTTTCGAGGGGGTGCCGTTTCTGTTTCCATTTGCTGTTTCTGGTGACCATGGTCTACAGTCCTCAACCTTCTGGGTCTAGGCCTCCATAGCCACCCATAAGCTGCATGGGTCATATTGTGGATACAATGGTCTTGGTATCATCTCTCCACCCCTTTAGAGGGTTCGATAGTGTGCCCACATCACCCCTCGGGGAAAATCACGGCATATGGACAAACCACGATATGTGAGTGAGCAATACCTAAGTATAACACTTCTACACATTGTCATGAATATTCAACCCACTGTCATGAATATTCAATTCACGACGTAGAAGGCATTGAACATGTGACATATTTTTTTTAAAACAAATAACTATGCAAAACAAAACTGGATTCACCTACAAGGCAATAAGAAGACCTCATGAGGAGAACGTCATATTATAAGTTTGGACTCCGGGGACGAGATTTTTCTGCTGCCTTCTTTAGTGTATGCATAGGGTCTAGGCGGTACAATGGCCCCGTCTATCTTATTGGGAGCTAGGCTTTCACTTTTTTAATGTGGTCTTGACATCCAATTTACTTTTGGATCTGGATCACAAGTAACAGCTTTTTGGTCTCATAGATCCTTCGGGTCTTTCGTAGAAGTTAATGCAATCTTTCTTGCTTTTCCTTCTTTCTCTCTCAAGATGCCATCAAGTTCTTGGTCCCCAAAGTTGGGAAATGTGTTGGGAAAAAACTTGAAGGTGCCTTCACAAAATTGGGGGAAGCAAAATCAGAAATCACCTTTGGTATCGCAGTGAGAGAGAATCTCCTGATGTTTAAAGAGATCTTTCAAACATACAAACAAAGATCACAAATATGGAAGCTGATATAACAGCTTTGCAAGAGGAAAAATTGGTATTACAGAAAAGACTAGAGAAAGTGCAACTGATTGTAGCACATTCAAAAACAAACATTTCATTGCAAGAGCAAGATGATGAGCACGTCCTCAGTGGGGGTGGAAATGAAGCATACATACTTTCAAAAAGCAATCAACAGGCTGAGTTTGATAGAGTAGTAGCGCAGTTCAAAGAAGAGCTCAATGTGTTGGAGGAAGAGCAGTCCAAGTACATTGGAGGGCTGGCGTAGGAGGTAGTAAAGGTTGCATAATCTAAGTGAAGTGATGTTGTGAAAGAGCGGAAAGAGAAAACTGAGGAGGAACAGACCAAAGTTATCAACCAGCAAATTCCTGCACCCACCAACATGAGGGTAAAAGGAAAAGAGGAGAAAGAAGAAAGCTTTCAACAGGATAAGAGGAATACAAGCCTCAAGCCTCAAGGACCTTCTCCCATGGAAGATATGAGGTTCTAGAACAAAAGATGGGAATCACATTTCATGATGTGGAGAGTGCTTGAAGAAAGCTTTCAACAGGATAAGAGGAATGCAAGCCTCAAGGACCTTCTCCCATGGAAGATATAAAAGTTCTAGAACAAAAGATGGGAATCACATTTCATGATGTGGAGAGCTCTTGGAGAGTGGGTAGAGACCCCACAAAGGAAAAGCTCCTCATCATCATTGCACGAGTCAAGACTACTGGTGCAATGGGTGTGAATGGAGAGGTGAAATACGGAAGACTTGCAAAATGTACTATCTTTTTTTCTGGGAAAAAAACGCACTATCTCTTTACAGGTATCCTACTCTAAACTTCTGTTAACAATTACATTGATTTGTTTGTACAACTAAAGTAATCTATTAGCAGAAGGTGATCAACAACCGATCTTAGCCCAAGTTGCAGATGACCATTTCCAAGAGCAAGCGACGGTGGTTTTTCCTCGGAAAGAAGAGGGCTTTTTTGAGGCAGCGGGTGGAATACTTTATTGGTGTTCTTCTCAGCAATAATTCAAGCGAAAGGTTGGAGGACCCTTGATAAATGGCATCTTCTGACACTTATCACAGACCCCCATGTATGGAGTCAATATATGGAGGCACTCCCAAAATTTCCCAACCAGCCATCACTAGATCTCTCACACATACCAAGACCTACAGTCTCTTTATTTATCATATGTGAGAGACCATTTTTTGACACTTCATAACGGAAGAGCTCAACACCATGAGCAAACAGAGTTTTTTGCTTATGGGTGGAAGATAATCGCTCCTATCTCAGCTCATCGTTTTAATGAGGAGGTGTGCTAGGATTATCCTCTAGCTTGGTCTATCAATTCCATAATGCCTATTCACAAGGCTGGAGTTTACTTGGAACCAAGCGACTACAGAACCATCATGGTGAGCCATACTATGACTAAGACCCATGCCTTAGAGCTCTTTTGCAGAGATGGAGGGAGAGAGCCAAAGGGCTGTGGCTAGTTTTAGACGTAGCTACTCCACTTTGGACTTTATATTCACTTTGAGGGCAATTATTGAGCAGCTCAAGGTAGACGTGAGTTAGTGTATTTATGTTTTGTGGACCTTCCAAGGCTTTTGATATAGTTCCACACAAAAGTTCTTTGATTGTCTTCAGGAGCTTGACTTTGACTTGGGTTACAATGACCCTCTAAGAGTAGGTTAGAGGGTTTGTCAAAATATTAGAAGGAATGTCATAAAAGATTTTTTGGGCACTTATACACCCCCTAAAGGTACGAAATGCTTGGCAAATATGACCGGGAGCTGCCTGTACATCAACTTCTAACACTTGAGCTACTATCAGAGGCCATGTTGAAGATCCTTCAAGTGCTTTAAGCTTTAAATGTGCTGAAGCATTTACTCTCAATTTCTGGTTGAGCAGATGTAGCGGAAGGGAATGCTGGAGGTTTCGGTGTATTGTTCAGAAGGTGGGCTACGAAAAAAGCAGGAGGTTCTACAAACAATGGACGGGACTCCAAGCCGAAAAACCTCGGGGTGAAGAAGTTTGGGGGCCAGGTAAGATGATTTAATGTTGGTTTGCAGCTTGGTGCTTGTAACGTTGCATCTTATTTTTGTGTTTTCATTTGGTACTAGAGCTACCTTAACACATGATGTGTTAATTTTTTACCCCTACAGAAGGTCATCCCAGGAAATATTATAGTGCGACAACGTGGAACACGATTTCATCCTGGGAATTATGTTGGCATTGGCAGAGACCACACGCTTTTTGCCATGGTTTCAGGACTTGTCCGGTTTGAGAAAAATAGAAAAAGTGGTCGAAAATGGGTGCACGTGGACCCTCATGATGGCCCAAAGATTCATCCGGTGTATCAGCATCTCTCGCCAGATGTTTTGTTCAAGAACTGTCAAAGTTCGACACCTGCCAAAGTGGAGACTTAGTGCATTAGGATGCAATGTCTTGGAGGTTTATGAGCTGCAGGTTACTGGGATGAAGGGGTATGAACATAGGTGGTGATTTTTTATGGGAATTTACAAAACCCAATTATTATTTTACTTGAGTTGGTGTTTCAATGCATAGTTGTTGGCTTTCCAATGCAATTTTGTGTCATGTTTTACTACGTGTAAAGGTGGTGGTGTTTTTAGGACATTTGATCACAAGATGCATGATGGGCCTTTGCTTAATTACAGTTCTAGTGACATGTGGGGCATAATAAAGAACAAGCACATTATGACCACTCTGAATTCAGTAGCAAGGACCTTTATACTCCCTCTTCTCTCTTGATACTGCATTTCCTTAATAGAGCTTACCCACTGCTTACACATGCTTGTTTTCCTTCGGTTGGTTCCTGTTTTGGTAATTCGCTCGTTGTCGCATTTCAATAAAGGGGTTTCCCACTTTTGTTTAAATGTTACCTTGAGATTACTTTCTTGAAGGTTTAGGACTCGGACCAACTATGACTAAGCATTGGCCTTGGCCTTGGCCTACACGGAAAAACTGCTGGACTAAGCATTGGCCTCTTGTCCTGCACGGAAAAATTGTTGGTCTAAGGAGAATTGGTTGCATAAGATAAGTTTTTTTCCTCTAAGGAGAATTGGTTGCATAAGAAAAGTTTTTTTTCCTTACTTTCTTTTCTTGGTTTGAAAATTAGCCATGCATTTTAGTAGTACTAGGTCAAGGTGATTTCCTTTTGGAAGTGACGAGTTCTTTTTCTGTATCCCCTGCCCCCCACCTCCACACCTAGCCACTGAGTGTTTGACCTCTTTTGCAGATATACAGGCAAGATTTAAGATTTAGACTCACTAAGGAAGGGATAATCAGCTGTCTATCTAGCCCTACCATTTTGAGAGAGAGTGCATGCCCCTAGTAGGTAAAATCTTATTAACTACTCTGCACTCTCCTCGCTTTAACCTTGATTTTTGTTGAAATGATGTTATTGGGATTTATAGCTATTTCTTTTTTATTAGAGGTGGTGTGTTATTTTTTGTCTTGTTTGGTAATATTTAAATATTTGACATCATGATATTTTTGTATGTTTTTATCTCGATATATGTGAACCTTGTTTGATGGGCATGGTTGTGGAGAGGGGTCCCATCCACATCCTTGTAAAGTCTCATCGCCATTGGACGAGGTTGGGGCGCTTATCAATAGGACTTGACACTATTTTTTAAAGTCTCATGTGCCTTGAGAGCTCTCATAAAATTGGACTCTTCCCTATGTTGTCATATTCGAACCTTGTTTGATAGCGAGACTTTGCACGTGTGTGAGGGAACCCCTTACATACCCTTGCAAAGTTTCGTCGATCATCAAATGAGGTTTGTGGGCACGGGCATCATTTTGTAGAATCTCGTATGCCTTGAGAGCTCTCATAAAATTGGACGTCTTCCCATGCCACCATACCCGAACCTCATCTAATGGCGTCACTACTTTGCATGGGTGTTGTGGGGATCCTCTCCACACCTCTGCAAGGTCTTGTTGCTATCGGATGAGGTTGGGACATTCAACAAGGTCTCGGTGCCATTTTCTAGAGTCCCATGTGCCCTGAGAACTCTATAAAATTGCGCTCTTTCCTATGTCATCATATCTTTTTCGATAGTAACACGGTTTTGCAGGGGTGTGGGGGATGCCTTTCACGCCCTTGCACAAAGTCTCATTGCTATTAGCTGAGGTTGGGGTGTTCAATAGGCCTCGTGCTATTTTCTAGAGTCTCATGTGCTTGAAGAGCTCTCGTGAAATGGGACTCTTCCTCATGCTATCATATCCGAACCTCATTGGATGGTGACAACTTTGTATGGGTGTTTGGTGGGATCCCTTCCACACTCCTCCAAAGTCTTGTTGCTAGGGGCTCGGGTGCCATTTTCTCGAGTCCCATGTGCCTTGAGAGCTCATGTGTGCCATTTTCTAGTCTCATTTTCTTGAGTCTCATGTGCATTGAGAGCTCTCGTAAAACTGGACTCTTCCATGTGCCATCATACTTGAACCTCATTGGGGTGATGAGACTTTGCACGGGTGTGGGGGAGGACCCCCTCTACACGTCTTGTTGCTGTGGATGACATTCCAATATTCAACAGGGCTCGGGCATTAGTTTCTAGAGTTTCATGTGCGTTGAGAGCTCTCATGTGCCATTTTCTAGAGTCTCATGTGCCTTGAGAATTCTTGTAAAATTGGACTCTTCCATATGCCATCATACGTGAACCTTATCGAGGTGATGAGGCCTTGCACAAGTGTGGAGCCTCACCCCCTCTACATCCCCTACAAAGTCTCGTTACTATTAGATGACGTTCCGGTATTCAACAGGGCCAGAGCTCTTGTAAAATTGGGCTCTTCCACATGCCATCATATTTGAACTTCATTAGGATGATGAGCCTTTGTACGGGTGTGGGGGAGGACCCTCTCTACACCCTTGCAAAGTCTTGTTGCTGTTGGATGATGTTTCAGTATTCAACAAGACCCATGCGCCATTTTCTAAAGTCTCAGATGCCTTGAGAACTCTCGTAAAATTGGACTCTTTACCATGCCATCATACCCGAAACCTCTTTGTCTCATGCTACAGAGTTAATAACGTCAAAGAGCACGTTTCACACATGCATCATGCTCACCCTTCCCATGCCTAATCTCAAAGAAGCTCTAAATGACCCGGATGTCGGTCTGCAAATAGACCCAATAAAATTGACATGCGGACTTAAATTGTGCACTACATACCGTAGACCAAGCTCATCATTGTCGCCATGAGACCTTGTGCTCCCTGAAAAATTCATCACGGGTATAGAAGCAATGCTGCACAAAAATGTGCGCGAGCATCACTAATGTAGAAACGGTACTTCTTAATGACACGGGCCTCGGGGGATCCATCCATGTGTAACTTCACATGTGGATAACTAATATGCCCCATGATTGCAATATCTGATTTTTTTGAGGGGGGGATATAAATTAGCTTACATTTATCGAATAAATGAAATGACTATACAATATAAATTTAGAGAAGTAATACTATGATTGAATCTCATGGTAAGGCACAAATGTGTAATTCTACAAAGGTAACCACACCAGTAGGGAGCTCTACCAAGCATACTCAAAATTGATGATCCAACCACTTAATGTATCATGAGTGTGCCGTATGTAATGGGCACAACTCCTCCTTGAAAGTGTGTGTGAACTCTGCATGTGAGGTATGATGCTCCACAAGCTGCAAACTCATGGACCGCCAACTGCCTTGGAGCTAATGGGTAACATACTTGTATGATGCTCCATAAGGTGCAACTTCCTAGACCGCCACCACTCTCGAGGTGATGGACCACATATTCATAGCACTGCTAACTCACTATCTCTACCTCACATATGTCTTGGTCTACCCTATGTAGCCTTACAAGAGATCCACATGATGTGCATGTACCCTCCACACAATAGTGACTTTGGTAAATGGCATCCTCCATGCGTAGGCACAATAGGGAAAGGATGACATCACAAGGGCTAGGAGGCAACTCTCTATGGCCAATAAGAGACTGTAAAACATCTAGATGAGCTAGAACTGCACATTGTATCCACAAAAACAAGTGTCGTGTTGTTGAGTACCGCACGAACCATGACTTATATCTCTCAAATGAACTTTGCCTAATCCTAATGTGTGGAAATGTTACCACAAACTGAGAATACAAGCCTGTTTGGCTCATCTCAAGAAATCAAGCACCATGCTCCATGAATACACCTGACTCTCTTGCATAAAGCTTTCTTGAAAACCGGTGAGGCTCAACAGTTCTCCTCCCAAAACCTTTCTATCGAAGATTTAGTGGTTTTCTCTACTAGATGATCATGCCTAGGTGCATGCCCACTACTCGTCTACAATGCTCCCACATCATTGGCATCCAAACTTTATCTTTGATTACTTTCCACTCTAAGTGTGCATGTTGCTAATGGAAAGATGCAAGATGTGGCAGCACGGGATGTACTCCCCATTTAGCAACTACTTGTGGCTGCCCCATAAGAGCTCATCGAACAACCAAGGTATCCACACCATTCTTCCTCTTAATTGTTGCATATGAACAACGTACACTATTGTGCACCTCCATGTGGGCTCTCCTCTCTCTTTGACCTCCGATACCATAAACCACCCCGCACTATTCCATGTTAGGATGCTCAATCAACATTGAGGTGTGAGATTTTGTAAATGGTGTTGGAAGATTGCATTTGCATGTTTATGTGCCCCGAACATGAATAGTTATTTTATATCCACACATGTGCTCGTACAAGGAGGAGGGGGTGGGAGAGGGTTCTTGTGGAGGAAGTGGTTCTTGTGGATGTAGAGAGGGAAAGGGTGAGGGGCAGGACCACGGGGAGGGGGGGGGGTATTGTTCAAGTAATCAGGAGGAGAGGATGAGAGGAGCTTCTAAAGGAAGAGGGGGGGCGGGGAATTAGGCTCATCAATGGCATGTTGACGTGGTCTCCACTCTCTCTTTCGTTCAGATGCTATTCTCTTTCTTTCTTCCTCAGGAACATCAAGGATGGAAGGTTTTCATTTCCTATCACACACTTTTGGGTTCTACGACTTTGAGAACCCATTCTAAAGAGTTAAGCTAAGAGTTTAGAAGAGTTAAGAAGAGAAACAATGCTAAAAGTTTATGAGTTAAGATGCTAAGAAGAGAGTTAAGCTAAGAGTTTAGAAGAGTTAAGAGAGTTTAAGAAGAGAATTAGAGTTAAGAGATGTAAGAAGAGAGTAAAGACCTAAGAGAGAGAAGAAGAGAGTTAAGATACTCTTCCTAGATTGCTTTGCTGGAATGAGCCTAGAATTATAAGCCTAGAGTTGTGTGTTAATATAGTAGGAGTTTTCTTGGTGGAGCAAGGAAGCTTGCTTTGCATTTTGTTGGATATCATCTAGAAGATTCTATTATCTAGAATCTTTGCTTGGTGAGGAAGGAAGCTTGCTTCCATTTTATTGGATATCATCTAGAAGATTCTATATTAAGAAATGCATGAGTTTATAAACATAATTAAATTTTTAGTTTAATTTTTAAAAATTTGATAGATATAGTATTTTTAGAGCCAAAATTTACTTAATATTATGTAGCTATATAAAATAATTTATTTTCTTTTAATTTTAAAAATATTAATATATATAAAGTGATTTTTTAATATTTATATTTTTAATATAAAAATAGCATTTTTTGGAAAAAGATTGTAAAGATAAAATTAAAAAGAGACAATGATCTACATCAAGCTTTTTATCAAGAATATTTAAAAATATTTTTAAAATTCTTATAAATAATTTTGATTTAAGAATATTACTATTTTTAAAATTTTATTTTTAAAATTATGATTATTTTATTTTAAATAAAAATACTATTTTTAAATACTAAAAATTAATATTTTATTATATTTTTCCATAAATATATAAATTAAACATATTATTTATAAAATTAATTATTTTTTATTTTTATTTGGTTGTGAAATTTTTTACTTTTTAAATATTAAATAGATAAATTTTAAATATCATAAAAATATAATTTAAAAAATATTTTTATGGAATGGATATATGTATGTATAGAGCTATGGTGGGTGTAGACATGGTAGGTGTGTGGTGACATGGCATGTCCACATGTGCATGCATGGTTTGACATGGGGATGGACATATTACATACAATTTGGAGGGATGACATGGAGTGTGCATAACAAAGCATCACGTGACGTGGAGTATGCATGACATAGCATCACGTGAGGTGGCACGCTATGTAAACATCTACGAGGAGAGAAGAATGGTCTGACATTAATGATGACTAGGATGATGAGATGGCATGATATGACATTAATGATGATTAGGATGATGAGGTGGCAAGGCAATTAGGCAGACCAAGCTGACGTGGATAATCGAGGTGGCGAGTCAACTAAGCAAACCAAGCTGACGTGGATAATTGAGGTGGCAAGGTGAGGTGACATGATGCTTATGTGGACTCTTCCCAACAAGTGGAAGTGGATAATAAAGGTGGCAAGGTGAGGTGGCATGAAGCTGACGTAGACTCTTCCCAAGTTGACATGGACACAAGGTGGCATGGATATGTAGAAGGTCTATCCACCAAACCTAGATTACAAAAGCTAACTAGGCTCACATATGGCAAGATCTTTAAGCTTGGTAGAGTACCAAGCCTAGATTACTAAAGCTAACTAGGCTTGGTTTCACACTTGAAAGAAAATAGTGGACATAAATGCTTGACAAATCAAGTTAAGCTCTTTGTTATGTGATTTTGTGATGTTCAAAGTGGGAAGTTCATATGAGTTAAGATGCAAAAGTTATTACCATTTTAAGGGCATATTGTCTTGCAGTCCAAATCCGAGACACATTTTAGCCCCACATTTTACTCACCTTCCCTTATCTTCTAGTCATTCGATCCATAAAATTGAGCAATTTAAGATGTAGATCTCATGTGTACAAAAACAAATATATTTTTAAACACTTGCAAGACTTGGAAATATTTATAAAAAATAGGAAAAATCATCATAAATGCTTGATAAATATTTATAGAAAATAGAAAAACTCGTTAAAAATGCTTGAAATATTTATAGAAAATAAGAAAACTCATTAAAAATGCTTGACAAATCAAGTAAAGATCTTTGTTATGTGATTTTGCGATGTTCAAAGTGGGAAGTTCATATGAGTTAAGATGCAAAAGTTATTAGCATTTTAAGGGCAGGTTGTCTTGTAGTCCAAATCCGAGACACACATTTTAGCCCCACATTTTACTAACCTTCCCCTATCTTCTAGTCATTAGATCTATAAAATTGAATAGTTTAAGTGGTAGATCTCATGTGTACAAAAACTAATATATTTTAAAACCTATTGGATTTGTAATTTCACCTTAGCCCCCCACATAGTTTACTAACCTTCCCCTATCTTCTCGTCATTTGATCCATAAAGTTGAGCAGTTTAAGTGGTAGATCTAATGTACAAAAATTAAACTATTTTTAAACACTTGCAAGGCCTTGAAATATTTAAAGAAAATAGGAAAACTTGTTAAAAATGCTTGACAAATCAAGTTAAGCTCTTTGTTATGTGATTTTGTGATGTTCAAAGTAGGAAGTTCATATGAGTTAAGATGCAAAAGTTATTGTAATTTTTTTAAGGGCATATTGCCTTGTAGTCCAAATCAGAGAAACATTGACTATGCAAGCAATTATCCAATATTCGAGTTGATTATATCATTAGGTTCCCAACTTTGCATGTGATGTTTCATTTAGAAGACGTTGGCTAGAAAAGATTAACTACTAAAAGTGGAGAAACGTGTGTTTTCAGGCTAACTCGAGGGTGCCTAAGTAACCAAAAACTAGGCACCCTAACCTTGCAACCACCCTTTTCCATTGAAGTTAGAGAGAGAGAGAGAGAGAGAGAGAGAGAGAGAGAGAGAGAGAGAGAGAGAGAGAGAGAGAGAGAGAGAGAGAGAGAGATTGAGATTTTCTCAATAAGTGTGGAAGAGAGGAAGCAAGATGTTGTGTAGGAGCTCTCAATGCATCTTAAATTGGTGTTTAACTATAGCAAGAATCAAGAACAATAATGGAGCCCTAACCTTACAACATCTGATCATAAACACTAGAGAAGTGCAGAGCTACCCCACATCAAGAACAAAAATAGAGCCATGATCTTGTAACATCTCATCATAAGCAATAAAGAGAAGAGCAGAGCTACCCCCACATTGTGGCTATGCTGTGAAGCAGCATTCACCAATTATTACACAGAAAGCTCGCATTTATTTCAAGAGTAGCTACACATGTTTTTTCACCTTGGTAATCTACCAGCATACAACAATGTTGATCTCTCCCTAGTTGCACAGATGGCTTAGGTAACATTCTTTCGCTCCATTAACGGCTCTACCTTAGCAGCTCAAGCACAACATGGGGCGATAAATATCTAGTGACGACCTCCGTTCTTTTCTCTCGTGGATTATTTCTCTTATAAACAATTTATTGCTCTAGGAAAGCTTTTAAAGCTTGTAATACTTTAAAAATATGCCCTTATCATTGTCTTTTTATTTGGCTAAATTTCAAAAAAATAAAATAAAATTTAAAGGGAATATTCTTGGGAATTTTGGTTGCCCACAAAGTCTATGCCCTAATTTATTAAGTTGTCCCACTGATGCCAGAATGGGCTTTACCCAAGAACAGTAACCGAATCATCCTCATGAACACATTTCCCCATGATGCCATCTTGACACTATCAAATGATAGGGGGTGCCCTTCTTGATAAGGCATCTGTCCCTATCCTTTTTGATGGGTTATTGATGGGACCATGTCTTTTGGGAATCCATTGGCCACAAGAAGTGGGCAATGTCTTCACTCCATTCCGATAAGTGGTCAAAGTGAAATAAAGGAGCATCAAGAAGATCACCTTTCACACCTAGAGGGGATTCTCAATTCGGAATTCTAGAGAGATGATCTGTTGGAAATGTGGTGCTGCACAAAGTTTGTGTACCAAGGGGGGGGTGTGAAGAGAAGCAAAAGCATGTGAATCCACTCTTAGATGGTGGAGATGATATATTAATGTGTGTGGTGGATAAAGGCGATGATGTGTCAATCTCTTGGCCATTAGCTATGTACTCAAATGCCTTTATATTGAGCCTATTGGGTACGGGCAATGAATCAAATCCATTATCTTCTTCAAGTCATGCTTTGAGTATTGTCACATCTCTCATCTCTCTCTCTCTCATCTCTCTCTCTCTCTCTCTCTCTCTCACCATGGAGTTTCATCCACCATAGCTCCCCTTCTTTTTCAATCATATCTCCCTAACTCTCTTCTTGGTATCAGAGCCTACGTACTTACGGATGCGGAGGTTCTTTGACATCTTTATCTTCATAGCCCATCCCAAGCCATTGAGATCGCACACCAACCCTACCTCCTGCCGGTGGGAGTTCTCATCAAGGGACAGGAGCATTCTGGCATTGTTGTGAATACGACTAAGAGCATATTACACTCTCCAAATCTTGCGCTTGTTGCTGCAGAGGCCATACCCTCAAACCAACCCCTCGCTCTTGCTGCCTGGCACTTCTGCAAGCTCAGTTCCCTGCTCTGACCGCCACAATGATGATGTGCTTGAAATCTTGTCTAATAACTCTAACTTAACCTTGAATAATGTACAAGCTTGATTGCTTGAACATGAGCAAAAGATGAAAAGAAAGTATGAAAATGGAGCATCCTCATCAAGGGACTTTGCTCTATGCTAGTAAAAGGGAATTTAAGCCTAGATGCAATCATTGTGGCAAGTTGGGTCACACAATCAACACATGCAAGTTCAAGAACAAACCAAAGCTTGAATGCAACGTGTGTGGGAAGCTGGGACACATGGAGAGTAACTGTCAAAGAATCAACCTCAACAAGAGAATGTGGTAGTAGCCTCCTACCCAAGGGAGGATACTGAACAAATTTTTTGAAGCTATGGAATTTCACCTATCCCTTGTACTAGGTGTATTGTCTCTACTCGTGGCACCGATGATGTAGCCATGGTAGATTGTTGTAAGGCCAAGATGCCTAGTTAATGTGTAAGGTCAATATGCCTAGTTGTGTGTGAGGCCAAGATTCCTGCTTAGGCCTAGATGCCTATGTGTTGTACCTCTCACCCAAGTGTCCAAGATGGCACCAAGGGAACGTGTTGGAAATGTGGTTGCCTAGATGCACAAGGTTTGTGTACCAAGGGAGGGTGTGACGAGAAGAAAAATCATGTGAATCCACTCTTAGATGGTGGAGATGAGATATTAATGTGTGGTGGATAAAGGCGATGATGTGTCAATATCTTGGCCATTAGCTATGTGCTCAAATGCCTTTATATTGAGCCTATTGGGCTACGAGCAATGAATCAAATCCATTATCTTCTTCAAGTCGTGCTTTGAGTATTGTCACATCTCTCATCTCTCTCTCTCTCTCTCTCTCTCTCTCTCTCTCTCTCTCTCTCTCACGCCATGGAGTTTCACCCACCATAGCTCCCCTTCTTTTTCAATCATATCTCCCTAACGCTCTTCTATCGGCATGAAAATGCATGGACCCCTTTCTCACCACTATGATGGTGAAGTTGAACTCTAAAAGAATGAGCAACCTGGTAATGCACCATGTGTGGTGCAAGGCTTGTTTACAAAATATAGCAAGGATTGAAGGTTGAAAAATAAAAAAAATATGGTAGTCAAGAGATAATGTATATACTTCTTTACATCATACATCCACGGCTAAACCCCCATCTCTCTCTCTCTCTCTCTCTCTCTCTCTCTCTCTCTCTCTCTCTCTCTCTCTCTCTCTCTCTCTCTCTCTCTCTCTCTCTCGCTATGTAATTACGTTTAGTGTCACTGATTACCGTCCGTGACATACCCCATGAATCTCTGCATCCCATTGGTGATAGCAGTTTCAAGATCACGTGGATCTATGGAGATGTGCCAATCTTCGAAACAATATGTCCAAGGATGACTCCATGCTTAACTTAATATTGGCATTTGAGTGGGTTCAACGAGACGGTGCGGTAGTGTTACGAATAATAAAATTGACTATTTATCTTGGGTGATCCAATTGTGATTTAAGAATTAGTTGTAAGATTGAATCTGATTAATTCTTGAGAGGGTGACCCAAGTGTGGTATAAGAGTTAAGAGCGAATTTGATTAATTCTTTAGAGGGTGACCCTAGTTGGTTTATGAGTGAATCCAACCAACTGTGACATGTGTGACACATGTAAGGAATGTGTGAGTTTGGTTGTAAGTGAATTCGATAAACTTTGCGACACGTGCGATGTATGTGAAGACATTGTGAGTGAATCCAATGTGGGAGTGAATCGGATTAATTATGTGTGAAGCATGGTAGTGAATGATTTCCATTTATCAGTATTATTTTTGTGAGTGATTCCAAAGTAATAGTGATCTAACATTGTGGACTATTTTTGAGTATAGATCATAAGTTCGGGACAACAAAGGTGGACATTGAACATAATTATTTAGACATGCACATGTGTGCAAAATAATTAATTTTGTATGGTTTGGCCCATTGTACATATATTGGGCAAGCTTTATTTTTGATGAGATAGTTTAAAAACGTTGGACTATGGTTCAATTTTGTAAAAGCTATGCTATTTATGGCTCCAAGGGTTAAATTTATGAAATATGATTTAAATACTGCATGTGGGAGTGGAGCCACACACGTCAGGGGGGAGGATTGCACCCAATCTTGTGTTCTTTGATCTTCATGCTTTTGAAGTTATGCTATGGTGTCTATGGTTTATTTCTTTACTATTCAATTTATAGAATATCTAAATCTCCATGTACCAAAACTGTAAACAGTGGTATCAAAGCACGAAAAATTCAAGTGTTGAATTTGGGTCATGGAGACTTGAAGAAAAATCAAGAAATTGATTTTTTCTCAAAGGAGCAAATTTGAAGGCTTTTCTAACAAATTCAAAATACTTGCACGGGAAGAGGAGAATCTATAAAAAGCCTGCCAGAAAGGGTACAAGGGCTTTGGACAAAGACAAGGGCTTTTCTAACAAATTCAAAATACTTGCACGGGAAGAGGAGAATCTACAAAAAGCCTGCCAGAAAGGGTACAAGGGCTTTGGACAAAGACAAGGGCTTTGGACAAAGACATGATTCATTCAAAAATCTAAAGCGCAAAGCAAGCAAGATTAAAGAGACCTTTGGGAAAAGATTCAATGGTTTATGGAAAATTTTTGGGCTGTCCGATCAAGATTTGGATCAAGGGTTGAGATTTAAAGCCACCTTCATGCATAAATCCACTTTTCTTGAAGTGAAACCACCCTTATTCTCCCAAAAACCACCTTCCTCAATTCTGGTCCTCTCCATAATCCATCTGTATGGATGAAATCATCTCATTGAGGTGATCTTTGGTCTAACTTCAGAATTGCTAGCTTACGCTTAGCTCAATTTGTATAATGGAGGGCTCTTAACTTTTCTTCTCCCCTTCTCTAAAAACCCTACATTGGTGGTTTCTTTTTTTTGAAGAACAAAGAAAATCCTTTTTCATTATAATTTTCCAATTTAAAATTTCCTTCCCACCTTTCCCTCCACAATTCGGTGGAGCGGCAACGTAGGCTTACTGATTTTTTTTTTCTTTCTTCTCCATGGTGGCGCAACAATGCCAACAGGCCGGGTTCTTCTTTTTTTGACTATGCACTTTGCGACTTCCTTTGCTGAAGGGAATCATCTTTAGTTAAAAAATTTGTAAGCTTTATTAAAAGCTTAATACTATAAGCTTTACATTACGAGCTTATAACCATTATAAGCTTATACAAGCCTTATATTTCTTAAGCTCAAAAGCTTTCAAAGATCTCAAAGAAGAAAGGGAGCAGCTATTGGGAAAAATTGATATTTTTAGGTTTGCAGAGAATTTGCATAAAATACAGAAAGAGCTTCATTTCTTTTTCGAAAAATTGGAAGCCTCTTGCAACAAAAATTTTGGGCATTATTTTTTGACAAATTTTTCTGAAGTGGTTTTGAACGGGCTTCTTTCTGAATTGTCATCAAGGTGATAGTTGGATTATTATTTTTATTCTTTGTTGGGGGATGCCATCAACTTCAAGCGCTTCAACAAGCCTTCTTTCGAAATAGAGAGAGTTAGGTAAACTTGTTACTTTTTCTATTTTATTTCTATACTTCCATATTATTTTGCTTGGTACTTCCACAATGACAACCTATCCTCTATTGCCAGCTATCCAAGATCAATTAAATGCATTTCAAGATTATCTCATTAGTGAGTGTGAACAAAGAAGAGAAGAAATTGAGAGAAGAATTTCACGCAAGAAAAGAATAGTGTGTGCCGGGGCAGCCGAGGCTGGCAGCAGTCTCGAGGCTCGCGAGGCTGCTGCCGGCCTCGGCTGCATAAAGCAGGTGCACGTCTGCACTAGATCCAGGCTCCAAGACCATAGAGCTCTCACAAACTCGCGAGACTCTCTATATCACTAATGACTAACCTTGGCCCCCCTTTTATAGGCTCTTGGCGGTGGCCGGTCATCAGGCGTC
Source organism: Cibotium barometz (assembly GCF_041138505.1). Lineage (NCBI taxonomy): Eukaryota > Viridiplantae > Streptophyta > Polypodiopsida > Cyatheales > Cibotiaceae > Cibotium > Cibotium barometz. The sequence goes on from NC_141048.1 coordinate 63,985,347, forward strand.
CACACTTGGGTGCCCGCCCGTCCATACTTGGGTGCCTGCTCGTTAGTCTATCACTAACTCAGCTTGTCAAACAGCCTACCTAGCTCCAAGCTTCCCCAAACCTCGAAGCTAGTCTTGCGTGCATGTCGCACACAATAGATACACACTGTGCACATGACATAATACTGTCAAATCCCCTCCGGATCTCCTCGTGATCGTTCCTGGTACGAGACTCGAAACCTGCACACAAACAAACAAACAACAAGGGGGTGCAGGCCGCCTGACTCACCTCCCAACCATGACAGCTGTGGGTAAGCCCACAGACTTGGCTGTCCCCACCGAGCCACGAGCTGAGCTAACTAGGTTAATGTATCGACCAGCCTCTACCTCATGACGTCCCATACCGCCACGAAGCTACCCTCGTGGGCCTCGAGACTACTGTCGACCTCGGTTGCATAAAGCAGGTGCACGTCTGCACTAGATCTAGGCTCCAAGACCATAGAGCTCTCACAAACTCGTGAGACTCTCTATATCACTAATGACTTACCTTGGCCACCCTTTTAGGCTTGGCCGGTCATCTCAGGCGTCCACACTTGGGCGCTCGCCCGTCCATACTTGGGTGCCCTCCCGTTAGTCTATCACTAACTCAGCTCGCCAATTAGCCTCAAGCTTTCCCAAACCTCGAAGCCAGTCTTGCGTGCGTGTCACACACGATAGATACACATTGTGCACATGAGATACTCCCCTTCCTCCTAAGAGCTCACTCCTGAGCTCACTAAAAAGCCAGGGTAATCTCTCTGAAGAGTAGTTAATGTCTCCCATGTAGCGTCCTCCTCAACACAATCCTTCCACTTGATCTTGTATTCCGTGATAAGCGTATTATGCAATCTTCTTTCACGAAAGCCAAGAATCTTTTCAGGTTCATGCGGAACAAATGTCATGTCCTCGACATCTATAATTTCTTGAGGAGTAACTAACTGATCTGTTCCACCCAGTACTTCCTTAAGTCTACTCACATGAAATACGGGATGAACTTTCACATGAGAAGGCAAATCCAATTCATATGCAACTGAACCAATCCTTCGTGTAATATGAAATGGTCCACATTATCTAGGGGATAATTTTGGAGATCAACCTTGCATAGCCTGACTTTTGAAGCATACACTTCCCCAAACCATCTCTGAAACTACTCATCCGTGGGGGGCTTCCCCATGAAGTAGAAGAAAACCCCACATGCAAGAGCAGCTCATCCATGGTTTTACCAAGAGACAATTCCTTACCCACACGAAAAATTTTCTTACCTTCTTCAACCTTGGCCAACAGCCTCTTAATCTCTTGGGAGATTTCTTGTTGAAGATACGCATCGTTGAATCATTGAAGGACACATGCTGGACTTTCCGGGCATAGGTTTCATGTTGTACAATTTCCATGTGTACAAGAAATTCCCGCACTGGTTCTAACTTGGCTTGTCTTTTAAGGGGTCTGACCCCATTGTCCTCCTCCCATAGAGAGTCCAATCCCTAGCCCATGTCCTGCGCACGTAAGGAAAACCCTAATTCTCCGTCTCCTCCCCTTTTTTTTTCGAGCCTCTACTCCTCCCAGCTGTACTGCCTTGCTTTTCTAGATCTATCATTTGTGAGTGTATCTACTTGCTTAATTGATTTGACTCCTCTTCTCGAGTGTAGTATCTTTTCAAGCTTCTCCCATTAAGTACAAAAATCAAGTGGCCTATGAAAATTGCTTATTCATAAGTTTCTTATATTGATACCTCCGATATGACGTTAGATGTCAATGGCAATGCTTTTTTAAAGTCAAAGCACCAAAGTTTAAAGGATGTAACAAGAATTCTAAATCAAGACAGAACTATAAAATGTCGATTTTTTCTAAGAATTCTAAATCAAGACAAAACTGTAAAATGCTGATTTTTTCTTACATTGAAATAGTTTGCTTTCTCACATATATACAAGAAAGGGGTCTATTTTTTAATTAACATGGCTCTACTTTGTCATGCAACTTGTAGACACACGTGAGCATGTGATATATTATTATAGCAACATCATATTACATTGTGAAATTTAAACAAAAGAGATGATTTTTTTTATTATATACACTATGTATTACATTGTAATACTTATTAATATTTTGAATATAATTTTTACAATAGAAGACAACATTTAATAAAAATCTAGTATATGTAAACTCTTGCAAGTGATACAATTATGCATATCAAAGACCTTATGATTACATGTGTGTGTGTGTGTGTGTGAGAGAGAGAGAGAGAGAGAGAGAGAGAGAGAGAGAGAGAGAGAGAGAGAGAGAGAGAGAGAGAGAGAGAGAGAGAGCGCTTTATAGAGATGGGTTTTTAGAAAGAAACACACACACACACACACACACACACACAATATGTAAGAATAAATTAGATCTCCTCCTAATTTAAAGGGAGGAAACAAATGGCAATGTGTAAAATGTATGTATTTAAAGTAGATACAAACATTATTTATTGCTTGGAGACTCCATTTTTCCAAAAAGAGGAAAATTAGCTAACAATTATAAGGCCTAGCAAAATAACATGTATTGGCTATAAAAAACACTTTGCACAAGCTTAGAATAATGATGGAAAAGAGGACATTATTTTCTCTCTCAACTACTCCACACAATCTTGAGTGGTGTACATGATGATACCAAATTGATATGAATAATGATGAGAAAACGAATATGATATTATTCTCTCTCTACTAATCCAACACACTCTGTTGACGTCATTGGTTTGATCACCAAAAGTGGAGCAATGAAACACAACTCCTTTCATGTGGATCAATTCCTAATCGTTAAGAAAGGGACTTTGGATGTAACGTGTGCCCTTCAACAACAATACATAGTCCTAGCCTTCAATAGTACTGCATAGTTCTTGGTTTTCTTTCAACATGTGCTTGTATGGAGTCGGTTGCAAATTTCAAGTGCAACTTTTTTGGGCTATGTAGTTTGAACACTTCCATGTGTGGGGTAAAGAGTTCACATTCTAGAACTAGAAGAGTCCATGGACTAGATCTATTCCACAATCCATGCAAGTATATATAGATATATATTTTTTTTGTGAGATGAGATGACTTTTATTGCATTCTAAAGGAAGGACCCTTGGGGGAGTGGGGGGAGGTATGGGGGTAGGGTAAAAGTATTATTCTAAGGTTTATACATAAATCAAAAGATGGGATAGCTCAGGGTTGAAGGTTTGGAAAAAGCATTAAAATTGCTATGATGGGAAACCGCCGACTGGCCACATGGGCGTTACATTGGGCGAAGCATGTACGGTGTGAACGTGGCCGAGTCATTTTAAAAATTTGGGTCAGAAAAAGAGGGAAAAAAAGTAGAAAAGGGGTGCTGCACTTGCTGAAAGGCTGGGTGGTTTTACGATTAAAATAATAATAATAATTTTAATTATAATTGCTTCTTCATTTGGCAATAGTAATAATAATTTCATTTTTTAAATAACGCGGAATGATTGTGATGGGGTGGTGCACATGAATCTTGTGGCCCGTGTAACTACGGACATGGCCATCATGTGAGACCCCTAATGTGAGCTGTGGATTTTTTTTTAAAATTAAGACTCGCATTACCTAAAATAATTTAATCTAGATTAGATAGTGCCTTGCTTAATATCGAATATCAAATAGGAGGACCTTTGAATTTGCTTAGGCCCTTTGGATTATATAAATTTTTGCTCAAGGTTGACGACTTTTTAGCAGGAGATCAATCACCTTTGATTCGACCCATGTAACAGTGTTGAGGAGTAAAGGTGGGTTTAATTATTTTGAGTGTGGGCCTACAGCCTTGATGTGCTCTTGGAGCTTATCTAGACATTGAAATTTTGATTATTTAACCCATGTGGATGCTAAATATTTCTTCATTTTGATGTGAATATTATAATGGATTAGGGGAGGGCATCACAACGATGGAACCTTACCGTACAAAATAAAGTGAGATTTTGAGGAATTAAATCCATTGTTGAGAATAAATTGACCTAGCTATTACGCAATTATTATTAGAAGCATCAAAATGAAGTATGGGCTATCAGACAGAATCTTTCATCTAGTCTAGTTATGAGGTACCTATTAATAAGGTCCAAATTGTATTTCCCCCCTTCTTTTATTTACAAAAAACAAAAAAACTTGTATTTTTTTTAAAAAAACTTACAAAGTGGTTAGCCTTTAGCCTTTATTTGTTAGTTTTTCTTGGTGTTTTGGGTTTTAATTGCTCATGTTTCCCTCATGTGTTTACATTCCCCCCCCCCCAAATTTTCAAAGCAAGAGTTAGCTGTGAATCTTTTTAATTCTAATTTCAATTTCAATTTCAATTCTAATTTCCCCCCTTAATTTCAAACCAAGAGTTATATGAGTAAAGTGATATTTTTAATTCTAATTTTACATAATTTTTGAAGTCTTTGGAAAGAATGATAGTGTCTATTTTTTTAAATGAAATATATGTAGCGATCTTAGTTTATTAATTGAGGAAAGAAGGTTGGTCAAAAGACTATCCGACAGAACACACACGCCACACACACACACACTCTCTCTCTCTCTCTCTCTCTTTCTCACACACACACACACACACTGTCTGTGTGCCCTCCTCTCTCTGTCTCTCCCTCTCTTTGTGGCAATGGAAGAGGCCTCTCCCACTCCTACCCACACCATCTTCATTCTGCTGATTGTGCTCACAATTTTGGCTATACCATTGATGCTGCCAGAGGAATCTGAGTCCTTCTTGCCTTCGTTTGAGGATCTACACCCCCTTGTGATGCTGTCTCCGGTGCTGCTGCTGCTCTTAGTGAGGTTCCTGGCGTCGGCGCAGGCTACTGACCTCGGCCTCCAAACAGACGCCTCCACTATCCACAGGGTCAGCGGATCCTCGGTTGGCCTGCTTGTCGTCCTCGCCATTGTGGTGGCCATGATCTCCTTCCAATCGGTCATTCAAGAATCATGGGGTGTGGAAAGCGAGTAATTACAATGCAGTCAATGCTTCTCTCTCTCTCTCTCACACACACACACACATCAGATCTCTTTTCTCTCTGTGCTATTAGCTAATCTAGCAGAAACCCCCCGCCGCCCCCCCCCCCCCCCCCCACACACACACTCTCTCTCTCTCTCTCTCTCTCTCTCACACACACACACACACACACACACACAAATCAGATATCCCACACGCATGGAAATTCTATCCCTGTGTTACTTTCAAAGTTGATTTAACAGCTCTCTCTCTCTCTCTCTCACACACACACACACACACACACACTCTCTCTCTCTCTCACAGACACACACATACACTCTCTCTCTCTCTCTCTCTCTCTCTCTCACACACACATGCACTCTCTCTCGCTCTCACAGACACACATACACTCTCTCTCTCTCTCTCACAGACACACACATACACTCTCTCTCTCTCTCCCTCACACACATACACTCTCTCTCTCTCTCTCTCTCTCTCTCTCACGCACTCATTTAGAGGTCATCAATGCAATTCAAGGAGAGGAAGAGTCTCTCTCTCTCTCTCTCTCTCTCTCTCTCATAGATCAATGCAACTTAAGTGGAAGGGAGCAGTGAACCGGAAGGAAAGGGCCATCGTGTGCTATGTTACAATCAAGCTTTCCTTCAACTCCAAGTCTAAAAGAAGAAGAAGCCATTTCTCCTAATCTTCTCTAATCCGTGCTATTATCCAAACTACAAAGTCTGTCATATATGTATATATAGAGCATGCATGTCCATATGGGCCATTCATACATGTACTTCAATGCCTACAGATGAATTATATGTATTGACGGCATATGGACCAAATATGTACTATAGTGCATTAAGCAATGGGTCTGATATGTTCTTTATCACCCTCATGTGGACCACATGTACTTCGGTGCAAGTCTTACGGGCCTTATAGCCATGATATGCAATCCATGGTCATATTCTGTGTCTCTCTTTGAATGCATGTGACCCCACCCTTGTGGATCTTAATCAAATTATCTATAAAGTCACATTTTGCAGCAGAAACCTTTGTACTGCGAATTACCCACATTAACTATTATTTATTTTTTACGGACCTATTTATAAGTACTATCTTTGCTTGTCATTGTATTTCTCACTAATGGAGGAATATTAATGAAAATGTGGGTGCACTTAATGTGGTTAGTTGAAGAGAATATTTATTTCCTAAAAAAAAGAAAGTGCCTTATAGGAACCTTGTGTAGAGAGGACGTGTGTCGCGTGTGAGAGCAATCATGGATATTAGTTGGGGAGTGGCGAGTTAATTTGATGCGTGTGGGTACGCATGTCCCTGTACGTTGAGGGGATTTGAGATTGCTTGTGTGTGCATGCACACCCAAGATGGTGGATTCTTGGATGTGTGGTGTTGAGGAGCATGGCGAGGGTTGGGGAGATTGGGGTATTGAGGAGACGGAGGACATGAAGAGGTGTCATGAAGAAGAAGCTGGTGAGAGGGAGAGAGAAAAATGTGTCCAACTGGTTGAACGAAAGACTTTAAGTCCATGTCTAGATTCAAGAAAGGAAGGTCTGCTTGAGGGTGAATCTTGAGCTTATCAAGCATTAAATTAATATGTTTTCGCATTGTAGTGTAATTTTATTCTGTCTTGGTAAACCTCCTGCTAAGTCTGAGGTAGGTAGGTGGTTGTAAAGAAGAGGTTTTGCATGATCGTGTAGTGGTCCAATGCGTTTTACCTAGGGAAAGGTTTTTTTAATGTGTTGTTCATCAAAGCGCAATCTATTACAAAGTTGTTTCTGAAGCCTCTGCATTTTATAGCCGCATAGATTGGTGCATGTCTTCCCTTTTGATCCTATGTTTGATGTGAGTAGAAGCCTCTAGGAAGCTTGCCTTGTTTTGGTGGAAATCTTTGATCTTCCTCCTCCCTGGCTTAGACTTGCTTTATGAGATGTTACTAGAGTGTTGGTTTTTGTGCTATATTTACTTGGTGATGACGCAGGCGGTAGGTAGGCCAACAGTGTTTGTACATCGTGGAACACCAGGATTGAGACTTTGAAATCAATAGAAATTGATTTGGGAGAGCTGGGCAAGTTGGAATTAGGTTTTAAGGTTGGTCCTTTCTTGGGTGCCTGTTTTAAGTGTGGGGGTTTTGGTCACATTGCTAGAAACTCTGTTGAAGCGATGATTGAAAAACTTGAAGGTGAGGGAAAGACGAATGGAGAGGTAGGAGGTGAAAATAGTGTTAGAGAGATTCAGCCTATTGTTGGTCAAGTGGAGAAGGGGAAAGGTAAAGAGAAAGCTTCTGTGTGAAGATGAGAAGGGGTATTCGGGGGGGAATTGGGTTAAGCCAAAAGAAAAATTGAATGTGAAACAAACTAAGGATGAAGCTAGAAAGAAAGGGAGTCAATTAGGTAAGGTTGACAGAGGGGACAAATCCTAGGGTAGCTTAAGTCCTTTACTATACTCAAATCCATATGGTCCATTGGGAGAGGATGATAGTGGCACTTCTTCAATTCATAAATTTAATTGGCAAGTAGAAGAAGCCTAGAAGGGGTTACAGAGAGAGGGACAGGTTTAGGGGGAAGGAGAGGAGGTGGAGATGGTTCTTGAAACAGCTCTCTGACATGATTCACCACAAAGACCTCTCAGGCTATACTTGGAATGTTAAAAGCATTAAATACAAGAAGAAAAAATGCTTTGTTTTGGGGAGTAGTTAAAGAATGGAGGTTATCTATTTATGCAATTCAAGAACATAATCTTTTTGGAGCTAAAGTTTTGAGGAAGGATAGGTTTAAGGAATGGTTGGTCTTGTATGGGGGGGGGTGAATTTGGGTTATAGCGGTGTGATGTTTGTTATTAGGAGAGATTTGAATTCGACTATTATAGCTAACCATCCTAATGGTAGGATGTTGGTGATGGAAATTATGATCAATGGGGAGAAAGTTTGGCTAGTCAACATATATGGAGCTCATAATTACAAAATTAGGAGTGGTATGTGGGAATGGATTAGTAACATGAATATTTTGCATGTGTATTATCTTGGGTGACTTTAATATGGTAGAGAATCTTGTAGATAAGAGTGGAGGGAGTTCCATTCTAATGGGCCATGGGAAAAGTAAATGGGATGAGCTGAGAGGCAAAATGGGATTGGTGGTCCTTTGGGGGAGGGATTCTCTTGGGCGCACATATTTTAGCCTTCAATATTTGAGTTCCTCTAGACTTTTCTTCAATCAACAAGCTTCCTAGGTTCCACACACTTTAAGGGTGGCAATTGACTTCAGCTCTCAATGATGTCTGATCGTATGTCTCTAAAGTGGAGTTGGAATTATGAGGATTTGGGAAAGGGTAAGATGGATCAATATCCAACTAGAAAGTTGAGAGTTAATAACCTCTTGCTAAAGGATAATCTTTTTATTGAATACACCGAGCAAGCCATTAACAGGTTAAAAGTCAGAGGAATGAATGCAAGGTCATGGAGAAGGTTTGCTAATGAGATGCAAGGAGTCATTAGGGTTATAGGGAAATTAAGAGTTGAGAGAAGAGACAGGAAAGGAGAAATTAGACAAGACAGCTGGAATATCATCAAAAGAAAAGACAGGTTGATGGTAGAGGAAATCATTGAATGTTTTAAGTGTTAGAATGCTTTGAAACAAGAGGATGAGTTGGATGTTAGGAAGGAAGTAAATTGGATTAGGAGGAAAACATTTAACAATAGCATGAAGCCTGAAAACTTTCTGTTTAAGCCAGTAGGGGGAAGAGTAGCAGTGAAGTTATAGGGGGGATTTTAGATGAGAAAGGGCAAAAGATAGAGGGCATTGGTCTTATTGAAAAAAAATGGGTAGAGTTTTTGGGCTCCACTCTTAGTCTTAAAGAGGACCATTCTAATAGGAGTATTCAAGTTGAGAATAAGCTAATTGTAGTGTGGAGGTTGATAAAGCCAGATGGCTTGAGAGAGATGTGGACATTAAGGAGTGTTGGCTAGCACTTTTGAAATTGGCAAGGGAGAAAGCTCTTGGATGGGATGGTTTGATTGTTGAGTTTTTATTTTGTTGAGAAAGCTCTTGCATGGGATGGTTTGATTGTTGAGTTTTTATTTCTTTCTAGCCCTCTTTGAAGGATATTGTGTGGGAAGTTTGTAACAAGGCCATCAAGATAGAGTGTCTGGATAAATACTTTAAGGAAGGGCTGGTGAAATTGATACCTAAGCAAGTGGCTTGCAATAGGTTTGGGCATTGGAGACCAATCACTTTCATAACAGTGATATACAAAATCCTAGCCAAAGTCATTGCCATTAGAATCACTCCTGTGCTGCAGAATGTGATATCTAAAAGGCAACATGGGTTCATCAAAGGGAGATCAATATATGATAATATTTTTGCTGCCATGCTAGGTAGAGATATTGCTTTAAAAACCCAACAAAAATGTGTTATGTTATAGCTGGATTTGGAAAAAGCCTATGATAGAGTGCATTGGTCTTTTGTAGCTAGAGTGATGGAGAAGTTAGGTTTTGGATCCAAAATGGCCAATTGCATTTAGACTCTCACTTGGGGAAGCTAATCTAATGTTCTGTTGAATGGTAGAGTAATTGGAGGCTTTGTCATTAACATATCTATAAGGCAAGGATGCCCTCTTGCCCCTCTGCTGTTTGCCATTGCTTCTCACCCATTGATTGTTGCCTTGGAAGATGCTTGTTCAAAAGGCATTGTTGTTGGATTAAGATTGAGGTATAGGGAGCAGCTAGTCATTCAATGCTTTGCTGACGACCCATTGCTATTTCTCAAGGCTGACAATGAAAATATGAGACATGATTTAAACATTATTCAGGAATTTGCAAATGCCTCTTGTTCAAGGTGGTGCAATATCCAAAAATCTAGGATTATCAGCTTGTTAGAGGATAATGATTTTGATTTGCAAAGGTGGGGATGCGAGGTTGTTAAAAGAGGGCAAATTGTAAGACACCTTATTAATCCAATTCTAGGGTTAACAAGATCTACCACTATAATCTTACATCAAGGAGTCACGAATAAATACACCAAAGGGTCATATATTCAAGATATAAAGCAATAGTGTCCAAAGCTATAGCTTGGACGGGCGCTCGTAATGGTGTGATAGAGTATTTATGGCGATTCCCACTTTAAGAGAATGTGGTAGCAAGTTAGGATGAAGTCCTAAGTGATGTACTTCATGGATATATTATGAGAGTAGTAATTATAATAGCATTAGTTCTCTTATGAGCCTAAAGTGCCCAGCTGACCATAGTTTACGTGAGTGTGAACACTTGTGGCCATGTATATAAGTGAATATCTCTCACAATACAATATACTCTCCCATTGTGCAATTGACTCTTGCTCTTGCTAATCTCCCTCTCTAATGCATGCTATTAAGTGTGTGTGAGAGTGAAGTGGGATGAGAGGAGGGATGAGTACCCGTAGTGCAACGCGGCGGTGTGACAACGCGATCCTCATGACAGTTGCGGCTTACTAGGTAATCTCTTATTGGATGTGTTTCAAGGAGGGTTAGGGTGAGCCTTAATATTTTTGGCGCCATTGCCGGAGAGCCATCTCTTGGCTTTTTTCATCATTTTTCCTCTAATCTACGCATTACCCATTTCCCATTATCTTGATTAATGGTTTCCCATCAAAAAGATGTGGATTTGATGGTGATTTGTGTGTGATTTGGTGTAGAATAGCTCTCTTTTTTGTTTTTGAAAAGAATACCATTTGCTTAAGTTTTAGCTTAATTTGTTGTTTTTATTGTTGTTATTGTGATTTTTCATGTTCTTAAGGCTTGCACATAGTTTGTATTAGGCTTAGTTTGCATCCATTACATCAAACAATGCAATAGAATGTAATTTTTAGTGAATGTTAGCTCTCTTTAGTGTTAGTTATAGAACCAAAATAATTAATTTTAGCTTAATTGTGTGTTTGTTTGTTGAAATTGTTTGCATTAGAGTGTTAGCAAGCATAAGGAGTTACTTAATATTTCAAAAAAGTTTAAAAACCATAAAAATCCTTAATTGATTAATTTTTTTAATGGATTGATTTTTGTCATTAAGGGTAATTAATCTTGTTCTAGAGATAAAAAAAATTAGAAAATGCATTAATTGGGGTCTAAATTGATCATATGAGTAGGCAAAATTAGTGTTTTTGAGTGTTTTGAGTGCATCTAGATGCATCAAAACACCTAATTACATCAATTGGAGGAATTTGACTCTCTTTGCTTAATTTTACCTTAAAAGAGGAGACCAAAATTAAGAGTCTAATTAATCTCCTATTTTAGATTAATTTACACATTTGTTGAAGCATATAGATTATCATTTCCTTGCTCTATTCAATGATGTGCTCAATTGTGTAAATTAATTAGAGATTAGTTGTTAATTAGAATCCTTGATTAGTATAAAAGAGAGAAAGATTAGTGAAAAGATTAATCTTTGATTAATTCTTAATCATTTTTTAAACATAACTCATTAAGGCTAATGAGTATTCAATGAGTAGATGCTCATAAGTTGTCAAATTGTCAATTTTGGGAGGTCATTTATAAAGGGTGTAAGGAGTGTCATAAAAAGGTTGACTTTTTTTATTCCCACTTACCTTTTTGGGAAAATGCCATTATCTCCTTAAATTTAAATTCAAAAAGTATCCTCCCCTAAACAAGAAAATTTGTATTTCCTCTTAGACTCCAAAAAAAAAATCAAAAATTTGGGAAAAAAATCAAAAATTCGAAGAAAAAAATTAAAAATTTAAAAAAATAATAAGAATTCATTTTTTTGAAAATTAAAAAAAAAACTTTTCACGGCCAAGAGTTTCACGATTCCAAGCCATTTCATGGAATTACCCTTCATGGAATTGCTCTTCACAGAATTCCATTTCACGGAATTACATTTCACTGAATAGGGTTTAGAAGATCTCTTTGAAAGGGTGCAAGAAAAAGGATGGATTGGTATTTCTAGAGGCTATTCCATTTCATGGAATTGCTTTTCCACAAAATTACATTTCATGGAATTAACTTCACATAATTTCATTTCACGAAATTACTCTTCATGGAATTCCATTTCACGAAATTACCCTTCACGGAATTATACTTCATGGAATCCCATTTCACAAAATTACCCTTCACGGAATTCCATTTCACAGAATTACTCTTCAATGGAATTGCTCTTCACAGAATTCCATTTCACAGAATTACCCTTCACGAAATTCCATTTCACGGAATTACCCTTCAAAAAATTCAATTTCACGGAATACGAAATTCCATTTCACAGAATCACATTTCACGGAATACGAAATTCCATTTCACAGAATTACCCTTCACAGAATTCCATTCCACAGAATTCCTCTTCATGGAATTCCATTTCACAAAATTACCCTTCACAGAATTCCACTTCACGGAATTACCTTTCACGGAATTACCCTTCACGGAATTCCATTTCACAAATTACCTTTCACGGAATTCCATTTCACGGAATTGCTCCACAGAAATCCATTTTATGAAATTACTCTTCACAGAATCCCATTTCACGAAAAGCGTTTCACGGCCAAGCGTTTCACGGCCAAGCCTTTCATGGATTAAGGGTCTCACGCCTTAAGACCTCATGCCATTTATTAAAAAAAAACACACCCCTGTTTGGAGGCTAGTATTTCCTAAACCGTATATCTGATGAAGGCGATCTAGGGCTCATCGGAAAGCTGACATCTATCTCTTCAACTTTGGACTCGGTCGTCCGAAGTCAAAATCGATCATTTTGGCCTCTGATCAGCAGTCTCAAAATTCAACCCGAAAATCGAGGCAAAAAATAGCCCAAAACCACGAAAAATCATAGTGTGAAAATGACGACGAACGATATTCGGGCTACTTTTTGAGGGTCTAAATGACAAAATCACGAACAACTCAAGGAAATAAAGTTGTAGTACTCCAAAAATACTACAACTTTCTCAGACAGAGTTTTCCACCCAAAAAATTTTGGAACTCTCGAAAACATGCTGCAAAATAGGGAAAAAAAGTTGACTTTTTTTCCATCTTGAGACAGTGATGGAAAATAGGTTTTAGAACATCCTCTTCCATCTAGGAAGTTATTAGCATACGCTTTTTCTGAAAAATTATCTCTAAGGTCGTTCGTGTACGTATACTGCCTAAGCTAATTAGGGCGAATGGATACCCGTTTAGCCCAACAAAGAGAACGCCAGGCCTCTTGAGGTTGTAACGGGCTGTGAGAGAATATTTAGAAAAAAATACGTGTTTGCTCTTTAAAATATGTGTTTGCTCTTTAAGAGCATTTACGCAATCAGACATCGGAACAATAGAGGGATTGCCAGGGATCACATGACTAAACCCAATGGTCGACATCTTCAAGCCATTGAGATTTATGCCGCAAATGCAACTCCCAATATGCCTATAACAAGCGTGTCATCGGGTTTTACACCCCTTGTCACTTCGACCCCACCGGGCTTTGGTGCCTTACCTAACATCTCCACGAATCCTATAGGTACCAACCCTTTTCTGGATGCCCACACCTTGGACATACTGACTAGTATAGGGAGGGGGTAGCCCAAGGACTCAGTGAGTCTCCCAACAACAAGAGTACTCACATACGGCCTTAGTGACTCATACAGAAATACGACCGTATAGATTTCCAAAATGATGGGCAAATACGACGGAACAACAGATTGTGTTCAATTTATTCAAATATTTGAATAGAGATGTGAAGCCTTTGGAAATCCCAACTTTCCCACCAAGGTACATGCGTTGAACTCCACCAAGGTACATGTGTTGAACTCCACCAAGGTACATGTGTTGAACTATGCTTAGAGGGAAAGCTAGTCGATGGTTCATCACATTGATGCCAGCGATTAAGACCAACTTTAGAACCTTGAAAACAGCCTTTATCTATGGTTTTTCAAGACAAGGTGATCGGCGGAGTGCAGCAAAAGAACTCTATTCAATTGAGCGTCAACCAAATGAATCCATTAGAGACTTTATCCTTCGGATAAAACTCTTGGACTCACGATGATGTGTCATGGAAAAAATTAAACGATATTCAATTGAAGAGATGTTTCACATGAAGGGCTTAAAAAATAACAGCTTACACAACTTGATCATTGTATCTAATCCGAAAACATTCAATCAATTTTGTAACGAAACAATACGCTTAGATGACAACATGTTGGAAGATGATCATGCTACGAGGTGTTCCTCATTTAAACCAAGTGAAGCAATGGCAAAAGAAAGACCGATCTCGGAATAGACATTCCCTGAATTCTATGCAGCCTTGCTTAAAATCTTTCAATTGACATCTCTAAGAGAAGATGAACTCCTTCAAAACCAAACATCCTTAATGCCTCTACAAGTGAGGAAGAAAATTCCTTGTGTTGAGTGCAATCACTACGACCATCCCAATCCCCATTATGCATACAAGGCACCTATTTTTCTATACTGCATATATTGTGAAACCTTTTACCATGATACTAAAAAGTGCTCCACTTCATTCACAATTGACTTAAAACCTCCATTTTTCATGCACCAAACAAAAACAGTCCAAAGGGTAGAAACTACTCAGGAAGCAATTAATTGAACACTTCAGTGTTTCTATTGTTGTGGACCTCACAAGGTGGGGCAGACTGCATAGTTTGGAATACTTTCATGCCCATAGTCACTGACACTTTGACCTTGGAGAAGTTGGAACTTTCAACATATCTTATTGAAAAGATCCCTAGGATTTTGGTTGGATTGAAAATTTTAAATAAAATCACCACAACGCAAGCACAACTTAATCCAACATGAGAACACAATCTCATGACCCTCAAGCTATGGGATTTGTTAGGTCAACCAACACTCACGACACATCCTGAAAGAATTCCCTTTACACAAGACTTAAACATGCCATGTTTGGGGTTCTTTGAACATACAATGTATATTGAAACTAACCCCCTTACTTGGAAGTTTTTTGTGGTTGAGTATGTGTTGGAAGTAGATTTGATCTTGGGGCATAAATGGACTATTTCTACCCAAGCACCACTGTGCTTTGCTAGCGATAGAGTCATCATGATGGTCAATGACAAAAAGTTGACAATACCATACTGCAAGAAAGAGGATCCAACTTTACTGGATTTCTGTGATATTGAACACAAAAAGTTACAAGGCTCTTCCACAAGAAGCCCCTCTACACAATGACCTACCATCTGCGCATCAACAATTGACTCTGTTAGAGCATCTACTCCTTCAACCCCATCCTCACCGACAAAATTTGATGCCAAAACCTCCTAAATTAACAGTTATTCCTTAAGAAGTTCCCATAGCTCAACCATCTATCTCTAACAAGGAACTCAAAGGAAAAGCCCCAGAGCCTCTTCATCGACAAACCTCACCATCTATCTCTAACAAGGAACTCAAAGGAAAATCCCTAGAGCCTATGCCTCTTCATCGACAAACCTCACCAAAGGAGACAACGGCATGCTTGAAAGCCTCATTATCGACATCCACTCCACACAAGAGACTCTAGCCTCATCATCGTCAACAATGCCCATGAGTCTTAAACCTATGGCCTCCGTACCAACCAAAGTCAAGGAGGGCCCTAAACCTTCCACATCAACCCAAAAGAAAACTCCACCAAGATGACCACAATCAAGGTATCTTAATAGTATCAAGATGTGGGTGGCAAAGCAGCTACTTGTAGCTCAAGGCTACTATGAAGGTGCCAATCAAATTTGGGTGCCTCGATAGTCAATGCCTCTTCCTCAACCTAGTACTCAGAGGCCAAAGAAAAAGAAAAGTACTCCACAACATCGTCCACAAAAGCCTATGCAAGTTCCTAAAAGAACTCCACCAAGTCAGCAAGTGTGGGTACCAAAAAGATTACTGCAATCACAAGGGTACCACCAAAATACCAAAGCTTAGATCCCCAAGCGCATCACAAAGTCCCCTATGCTTGCACACAGAGAAGGAAACCTTAGCACCAAGCACATCCACCACCTGTTTATAATGTTTATAAAAGATGGGTGCCTGTGCATGTGCTTCAACAACAAGAATATTATGATGGTAATCCCATCATATGGTTGCTAGAATTGAGCAATGTGAAGAAAGCCTCACCATCGACTTCAACCCCAACAGCTTCACCTAAATTCGACAAGAATGGAGACCCAAGCAATAACAAGCAAATCACTCAACCACTTGCGTGCATTCAGCACCAACACAAGAGCTTGTGTATTCAAGCAAACAATCAGCGGTCTTACCTACTACCTTGACAACATTTGAGCAATAAATTCAAGAATCAATACCCATTTCAACGGGGACTTATGAGCACATCAAGGACAAACTAACAATGCTCTTGTCAATGCTCTTGTCACCCCTCTGAATGTGAGAAATAAGTGCACAAGAACCTGTTACTTGCAAGTCATGACCTAGCTAACCCATAAAATCAATTAAAATAAAAAAACCATCGAGGTCATTGAAAACCTAGAAATTCACGGGACCAAAACCTGCAATTTCACAGAATTCCATCTCACGTAATTACACTTCACGGAATTCCATCTCATGCAATTACCCTTCATGAAATTCCAGTTTACGGCTTGCACTTTCACGGAATTCCATCTCATGGAATTACCTCTCATCGAATTCCTTTTCTTGGAATTCCGTTTCACGGAATTCTAGTTCACGACTTGCACTTTCACGGAAACACCATTTCACAGGATTAACTTTCACGGGTTTAGGTCATTTCATGGAATATCCCTTCACGGCCAAAAAACTTGCAACCTTATGGGATTAGACCATTTCACAGAATATCCC
Organism: Cibotium barometz; assembly: GCF_041138505.1. Classification (NCBI taxonomy): domain Eukaryota; kingdom Viridiplantae; phylum Streptophyta; class Polypodiopsida; order Cyatheales; family Cibotiaceae; genus Cibotium; species Cibotium barometz. The sequence continues at coordinate 64,002,084 of NC_141048.1, forward strand.
TTCATGGCCAAAAAACATGCAATCTCACGAGTTCAGGTTTCTCACGAATTATAGTCTCACGGCGGCTTAAGAACCTGCACTTTCATGATTTCAGCCATATCACGGATTAAGCCATCTCACACATTAACACCTTCCAGATGATCTTCACTAGATATTATATATTTATTAAGCTTATAGCTTACTATTCTTTGGCTATGTTAATGTAGTAGCTGATCCACAAGGACATATCCATACTCATGCAGTGGAGAACATTTGCACTAAAGCCTCACCATCGATAACTTCCAGGTACATCTCTAGATGGGGGGGCCATGGTGGGTGAAAGCCTAGTCAATGGTATAACCCATCGCCTAGAATTTTCCTTCAAATTACAAACCTCTCCAAATGACGCTACCATCTTCACAAATCAATGATCTTCAATCCTTAGTGAAGATATCTATGAGCCTCACAAGTCGACGCAATTCTTTCAATCCTTGCCTATAAGAAGTGGTTACTTCAACATAGAGCAGTTCAATAAGAGTCTATATGACTTAATTCTTATACTTCATGTATATCTGCTTCATAAGAGCGCTTAAATATACATTAAAACATAAAAAGCACATGGGCAAAAGAAAACAGGAACATGTCCTACTCAACAACATTTAACAAGAATCCTGCCACATAAAGGGACATCATCGAAGGCCAATTTCTTTAAATGATGAATGTCGCTTCAATGAATCAATTGATGAACTGAGAATCACCATCTCGTTCTGATGATTAAGTCTACGTTCCTCTGGATCCTTCCCTCTCTTCTCTCCCATTATTAACATCTCTTATAGCATCCCCACTAACACAAATCACATGTAACATTGCTGCGTATGATTGCCAAAAACAAAATGAGCAAAAAAAAAATCTCACACAAATATAAAACTACTATCATTCGTCACAAAATACCCCACCCCTCACCCCATTAGGAATTCCCAATAAACCATAACCTTTTCATTCACTAACTAGCTTTTCTTATTCCTTTCGGAGGGACAAAGACCATTGAACGTCAATCAAAATCAAAGCCATTGATGACAAAGCTTGTCCATTATCCCCACACAAAGGTCTTCACAACGCGATCACGAGGACGCGATCGCCATCAGGAAGGGGGGGATGTTAACCCAATTCCCCACACAAAGGTCTTCACAACGCGATCACGAGGACGCGATCGCCATCAGGAAGGGGGGGATGTTAACCCAATTCTAGGGTTAACAAGATCTACCACCATTATCTTACATCAAAAGGAGTCACGATGAATACACCAAAGGGTCATACATTCAAGATATGAAGCAATAGTGTCTAAAGCTACAACTTGGACGGGCGCCTGTAATGGTGTGACGGAGTATTTATGGCGATTCCCACTTCAAGAGCATGTGGTAGAACATTAGAATGAAGTCCTAAGTGATGTACTTCATGGATATATTATGAGAGTAGTCATTGTAATAGCATTAGGCCTCTTATGAGCCTAAAGTGCCCGGTCGGCCATAGTTTAAGTGAGTGTGAATACTTATGGCCATGTATATAAGTGAATATCTCTCATAATGCAACATTCTCTCCCATTGTGCAATTGAGTCTTTCTCTTGCCAATCCTCTTGCTAATCTCTCCCTAATACATGCTAGTGAGTGTGTGTGAGTGAAGTGAGGTGATCGGAGAAGGGACGAGTACCCATAGTGTAATGCGACGGTGTGACAACACTGTCGAGAGGTGCGTGGAATTGCTTCTCAAGGAGTTGTAGAGCTTAGAGACCTGAAGGGTTATGAGCTCGGCCATTGGAAAGATCCTTCTCATGACACTTGTGGTTCACCAGGTAATATCTTATTGGATGTGTTTCAAGGAGGGTTAGGGTGAGCCTTAACACACTTGGGAGTCCCTTTTGGGGTGGATGTCTCAAATAAACAACTGGTGGATTGGGCCTTAGATAGATGTTAGTAAAAATAAAGAAATGGGAAGGGGTTATAATTCCTTTCCATGATAGAGTTGTGATTTGTAGTATAATGCTGAATGCAGATATAATGTTTCTATGCCCTATGGTGGTAAGAGTTTGGTAAAAGTCATTGGAAGAGACTCTTGGGTTCTATAAGGGATTTTTTGTGGAGAAATGGCAAAGGTATTGGGAGGGTTATAATTTGGTTGGCTTGGGATCAATTGTCTATGCCAAAGAGTGAAGGGGGATTGGTATTGTGCACTTACCCACTCAAACTTTAACCAGGGTGGCTCAATTTCTTCCAAAATGTTTGTCTTAAGAAGAAATGGACTGCTATGGTCTGATAATTGGTGGAGGCCTCTCTGGTCTTATCTAAAGGGAGTTGGTAGAGTTTGGGATGGAGGGAAAAACTATTTTCTTATGCTCCTTTGAAAGTGACTACTTCCTCCTTTTGCAAGAGGCTTAGTAGCAATTGGAAAGATGTGCCGACTTTGATGGTTTGGGATGGGGGGTATAGGGCTTCAGGGAATTCATTGCTCAGCCTAAGTATATGGTGGTCTCATGAATACAACCCACCACTAGGCCTGTTGGACACTTATTGTGCAACAAGGAGGTTGAATAATAGGGGTTTAAGAAGGCTAGTTGACTGTTGGGATGAGACAGTGGTGGGGTGGAAAGAACTTTATCAATTGCATCAGAAATATGATTTATCTACAAGGGAAAGGGATCTAATGAGACAAGTGTTGATTCAAATCCAGGGGAGGTGGTGCTCTACTTCCTTTGATGAATCTTGTTGGATCAAGGATTGGGCTTGGGTGAATGGGGTCAAATTGATGAAAGGTACAACTAGGGCATTGTATGGAGAACTAAGGAAAGGGAATTTGAATGTGGATTACTATAGCAGAATATGGAAGGCAAGATGGAGTCCTGGATAATGGAAAAAGAAATGGAAAGAATTGTGGGAGTTTCCTATTCCTGTTAAATTTCAGATGTTCTTGTGGAGAATCTGCATGTGGGCTCTTCTTGTTGGAGTGAAACTTATGCAGAAGAACTTTACTAGTGGGTGTTGTCCTAGATGTAGATCTGCTCTAGAGGATGGCAAACATGCCTTTTGGAATTGCCTAGCTAACAGGTTATAGATTGATGGTTTGGATTTGATGTTACAAAGATTGCAGAATGGCATCAATCGACTATTGATCTGACTTGGATCCCCTCTTGCATACTAGGGAAACCTAATTTGTGGTTGAATTGATGTAGGTCTCTTTGGATGTGATGCCTAAACAAGTGAAGCTTGGTCCTAAGACTAAAATATGGTACTTGAAAGAAAAGCAGATATACCATACATTTGTGGCTTTCATAGAGAACCCAATGGGAACAAGTCCCACTATCAAGATCTTGTCAAGGAAGGGAGATGTGCTAGAAAAATAGACCCCTGGAGGGTGTACCACCGAAGCTTAATGGAGGCTTCTATTTTGTTGAATTATCATGTGTCTTGGGAACAATCCTCTTTTTATTGGAGGATAGATGGAACATATTATGTGAATTGCTAAACAAAAGTGAATAGAGATGTGGGAGTAGGGATAAGATGTGGACACCTAGTGCCATTTTGATGTAAAAAGCTTTTTGCTAAGTTATATATATATATATGTATATAATTATTGGTCCCAAAAAAAGAATATTTATTTCCTTATATTCTTTTGTATCTCCTATAGTATTTTGGCCAATAGCATTTTTTTGGGAGTATTATCGCGGGTAGGCGTTGTTTTGATCCTTTTTAATCAAACAATTTAGGCCTCAATAGAATTCAGTCAATGTCACACAAAGAAAAAACATATTATTAACAATCTTGCTCATTCTCTTCACCCTTAGAAGCACATTCTACCATGTAAGGTAGGGGGCGCTCTATTCCAACAACAAATTTCACCTTAACCCCTTTCAAATTGGGAGATACTAGTAGTAGTTGATTGCTGTTCTCTACTTGCAACATAAATTTAAGGACATAAAATAAAGCTTCCTCATCCACAATTAATGAGAATAAAGTTCATAGACTCCAATGTAAGGCTTTGGATGTTAAACTTATAAAAGATTCACATTTAAAAGTGGTGTTCATCTACTAGTGCATGGGTGCACATGTGTTCATCTACTAGGCAAATAGGTAAAGAGACCTTCTTGTGTCATTGCATGGTTGGGCACTTGTCAAACCTTTCTCAATGCTTCCAAGTGATCATGGATAACTTGGATACATGCCCTATACCTCATTTATGGTTTTTGATTTGGATATTTGAGTATGCCCTATACCTCATTTATGGTTTTTGATTTGGATATTTGAGTATTACACCCCTTACCCTTAATCAATATAATATTAGTGTCTTAGTAATCTCTCTCTCTCTCTCTCTCTCTCTCTCTCTCTCTCTCTAGATGCAAAAATGGTGGGAATTACTCTTTTGAAATAACATAAAAACAAACTTTCTTTTCCACAGAATTTTGGAAAATTTTACCATAACCTCCTTTGTATGACCGACCATTTCTCATTTTTATCATTCTTTATTTAAATTAAATTATTCCAAATTAGATTTTTAGAACTCTAATCTATATAATTTTCTAAATTCAAGAGAGTAAACAATAAGAAAAGTTTAATTACTCTCTTAGTTAATCTTTCAAGGATTAAGAAAGGCTGGAATGTAAAGAAGAGAAGGGGGTGGGCTTTTCATCAAGGCATAGCATTTGAATTTAATTCAATCAACTGTAAAACATAAAAATCAAGAAAACCATAGATTTGAAAATTATAAATAAGTAAGAAAATTAGCTTACGTGGAGCTTGTAAGCTCTTCTTTATCTTGAGGGATTGAGGGTTCTACTCTTGTTTGAAGCAAGAGTGGCCACCAATTCACTTTGGAGAGGAAAGCCAAAAACAATTGAATTATTAAGAAATTCAATGTAGATGACTCAGGACAGGAGTAGAGTAACAGTGCATAAACACCATTAAGCTTATACAAAGGGGGGAGGCTTCTATTTATAGGAAAAAGTGAGCCTCTAACCAAGCAAACTGATTCTAGAATTTTCCAGATCAGTTTGGTCAATTTTTGACCATTTTTTGGTCAGTTCAGCTTACCTTTTGGATCTAGTTTTGAAATAGGAGAGAGGAGAGATGAAATATCTCATTTTATTGATTTAAAATTCGGGGTAATGATGAGAAAAAAGGCGTCTCCTTCATGAGGGGAGATCCCCACTTTGAGGTGTCAAAATTTAGTTTTTTAATTGTTTTCTTTGGTCCTTAGTCCACTCTTCATCTTATGTGAGCATTTACTCATTTTTGGGGGGTTTTTCTTTTATTCTTCAATTGATCTCCTCCCTACATTTGGATTAATCTTATTGGTCCATAGGAACCTTAATCCAAAATTTTGAGAAAATCTAGACCCTTAGGCTAAGGTCTTTTGTGTACATTATAATTTATTTCTAATGCACCTTAGGAATTTCTTTTTGAACTTCTGTTTAAGGGGAATTTATTTTAATAAGAAGGGATATTTTGCCATCCAAAGATATCTAAAAACTGAATTATCTCTCTAGAACATTTTCTCTCTCTAGGCCAAAACAGATAGAAATAAGATCTATTATTATTCTGAAAAGGGGATTGATTACAAGGGGAGAAATTGGACATCTTGAGGGGCTGGGGAGGAATCTTACAAGCATGCATTTTTGCATGATAAACATGTAAGTCAAAGACCTTTGGATGTGGTGCATTCTAATATTTGGGGACCAACAAATATGACATCAATTAGAGAATGCCATTATTATCACACTAGGAAAGTGTAGGTGTAACCATGAAAGAGAAAGTGTTTACTCACTTTTAGAGCTGCAAAGCTATGGTAGAGAAAGATAAAGGCATGCACATAAAATGCCTTAGGTTAGATAGTGGGGGATAATATTTCTCCAATGAGTTCATTAACTATTTGAGAAGAGCATGGGATAAAGAGGTAGTTTACATGTAGGTACAACAAAATGGGGCTACATAGAAAGAAAAAACAAGTATAATAATATAAAAGTGTTTCTCATGCATTGATAAATGAGAAAACAATGTCTCATGCTGAATAATTGTAGCAACAACTGAAGTTTACATGTCCACTATAATAGTTCATGGCATGATGCTTGAACAAAAACCAAATTTGGCACATCTGAAAGTGTTTGGATGAATTGCTTATGTACATGTACTAGATGAGGTGAGATGTAAGTTGGATCCCAAGGTAAAAAAATGAATATTCATTTGTTATTCCTTTTAGCGAAAAGGTTATAAATGCTATAACCTCACTACATGTGAGATGTGAGTGAGCAAGAATGTTGTGTTTGATGCGATTAGCCAGTGAAAAATTCTCTAGAGACTAAAGCATAGAATCAGATTGGTACCTTAAATGCTCAAAAAAACAATCACATGCACTTAGTGGACTGGGAGAGTCCTCTAGAAATAGGTCTATTGTGAGACTTTGGAGGACCAGGAGTGTCCTCTAGCAATAGGTCAGGAGAGTTCTCTAGAAATGGTTCTATTGTGAGACCTTGGAGGACCAGGGAGTCCTCTAGCAATGGGTCTATTGTTAGACCTTGATCAAGAGAGTCCCCTAGGAATGTCTATTGTGAGACCTTATTCAAGAGAGTCCCCTACTACTAGGAAGTCTATTGTGAGACATTGGTCAAGAGAGTCCCCTAGGAATGGGTCTATTGTGAGACATTGGTCAAGAGAGTCCCCTAGGAATGGGTCTATTGTGAGACTTTGGAAGACTAGGAGATTTCTCTAGTAATGGGTCTATTATTAGACCTTGGTCAAGAAGGTTGAGGCACAATGTTAGACATTTTGATGTGTCATGTGGTGGTACAACAAGTAATAAAAATTCAACAATTATCATGCAAGGTAAAAGAAAAGGTGCATCAACCTTTTATAATGCTTGATGTTTTTTTTTAGCAGGTCACTCATTTGTTGATAGAGATAGTGGCTTAGATTAGAGAGTTTGGGATCTTGGCTCTATTGTTACACCTAGTGTACAACACCTAGTAATAATCCACATGTATATAGGCCTACTGTGGATAGGTTGAGATATGATGGGTATACAACCCATCATTATGCATATATGGTCAAAGCTATATAAGAGATAGAGCCCACATGTTTTGAGAAGGCACTTAGACATAAGCATTGGGAAGGTGTCACATGCATGAAAAGATGGTCACATTAGATGCTAATGAGACATGGGATATTGTGCCTTTGCTTAAGGAAAAGAAAGCAAAGAATAATTTAGATGGGTCTGTTAGCAAACAAGGTAAGATTGGCTACCCAATAGCACCTAAGACCTTTTGCAGTACACACAGTGTCCACACAACCAAATGCCCTTCATGCACTTCCAAAAACAGAATTATGCAAAGAATCAAAACTTACTTGCAATGCACGAGAACGCCTGCAAACTAAAAAACAAAGGTTAAGACACACCCGAAACGTGTTTTTGGCATTTTTTTAAAATCCAAAGAGCATTATAGCTACCCTGAAGCTCTGCTCCCGTGAAGATAACTCCTCAATTGGAGCTCATTTTTGGTGCCTCCCAAAGAGCTCCTGACAAGGGTGTAGTGGTGTTAACCCAATTCTAGGGTTGACAAGAGCTACTGTCATTATCTTACATCGAGGAGTCACGAAAGATACACCAAAGGGTCATGCATTCAAGATATGAAGCAATAGTGCTCAAAGCTACAACTTGGACGGGCATCCGTAATGGTGTGACGGAGTATTTATGGCAATTCTTGCTTCAAGAGCGTGTGGTAGCAAGTTAGGATAAAGTCCTAAGTGATGTAATTCATGGATATATTATGAGAGTAGTCATTGTAATAGCATTAGGCCTCCTATGAGCCTAAAGTGCCCGAGCGACCATAGTTTAAGTGAGTGTGAACACTTATGGCCATGTATATAAGTGAATATCTCTCATAATATAACACACTCTCCCATTATACAAATGAGTCTTGCTCGTGCTAATCTCTCTCTATAATGCATGCTAGTGAGAGTGTGTGTGAGTGAAGTGAGGTGAGAGGAGGGATGAGTACCCGTAGTGCAATGCGGCAGTGTGACAACGCTCGTGGAGGTATGGTGGAATTGCTTCTCAAGGAGTTGTAGAGCTTGGAGACCTCAGGGTTACGAGCTCGGCCATTGGGAAGATCCTTATGACAGTTGCGGTTCACTAGGTAATCTCTTTTTGGATGTGTTTCAAGGAGGGTTAGGGTGAGTCTTAACATTTTTGGTGCCGCTACCGGGGAGTCATCCCTTGGCTTTTTCCATTGGTTTTTCTCCAATCTACGCATTACACATTGTTCATTATCTTGATTAATGGTTTTTCATGAAAAAGATATGGATTTGATGGTGATTTGGTGTAGAATAGCTCTCTTTTTTGTTTTTGAAAAGAATGCCTTTTGCTTAATTTTTAGCTTAATTTGTTGGTTTTGTTGTTATTGTGGTTTTTCATGTTTTTAGGGCTTGCACATATTTTGTATTAGACTTAGTTGCATCTATTGCATTAAACAATGCAATAGATTACAATTTTTAGTGAATGTTAGATCTCTTTAGTGTTAAACATAGAACTAAAATCATTAATTTTAGCTTAATTGTGTGTTTGTTGTTGAAATTATTTGCATTAGAGTGTTAGCAAGTATTAGGAGTAACTTAATATTTCAAAAAAAATTTAAAAACCATAAAAAATCCTTAAATTTGACTAATTTTTCTTAATGGACTAGTTTTTGTCATTAAGGGTGATTAATCTTATTCCAGAGGTAAAAAAATTAGAAAATGTGTTAATTGGGGTCTAAATTGATCATATGAGTAGTCGAAATTGATCATATGAGTGTTTTTGAGTGTTTTGGGAGCATCTAGATGCATCAAAACACCTAATTACATCAACTTTTTTATTAATTAGAGAAATTTGACTCTCTTTGCTTAATTTTGCCTTAAAAGAGGAGACCAAAATTAAGAGTCTAATTAATCCCCTATTTTAGATTAATTTATATATTTTTTGATGCACAAAGATTAGCATTCCCTTTCTCTATCCAATGTTGTGCACAATTGTGTGAATTAATTAAAGATTAGTGGTTAATTAGATTTCTTGATTAGTGGTTAATTATATTCCTTGATTAGTGTAAAAGAGAAAAAGATTAGTGAAATGATTAATCTTGGATTAATTCTTAATCATTTTTTACATAACTCATTAAGGCTAATGAGCATTCAATGAGTAGATGCTCATGGGTTGTCAAATTGTCAATTTTGGGGGTTATTTATGAAGGGTGTAAGGGGTGTAAGGGGTTATTTATGAAGGGTGTAAGGGGTGTCATAAAAAAGGTTGATTTTTTTTATTTCCACTTACATTTTTGGAAAAATACCCATATCTCTTTAATTTTAAATTAAAAAATACCCCCCCAAAAAAAGAAAAATTCGTATTTCCCACTAGACTCAAAAAACAAAGAAAAAAGAAAAAAGAATTTAACCTTTTCGTGAAGTTCAGTTCATGACATGAATCGATAAGGGTTCACTGCGTTAGACCCTTCGTTTTTCACACGACGGAAAAAAAAGAATTTAACCTTTTCGTGAAGTCCAGTTCACGACGTGAACCGAAAGGGTTCACGGCGTGACACCTTTCGTTCACGCGAACACACAAAAAAAAATTGTGAAGTTTCCTTTTTCACGACGTGAGAAGGGGTCCGTCGGTAAAAAAAAAGAACACCCCTGTTTGGAGGCCCGTATCTCCTAAATATATCCGATGAAGGCACTATAGGGCTCATCAGAAAGCTGACATCGAGCTCTTTGACTTTGGAATGGCCGTGTGAAGTCAAAATCGATCATTTTGGCCTTCGACTAGTAGCCTCAAAATTTGACCCAAAAATCGAGGTAAAAAATAGCCCAAAAACCATAAAAAATTACAAAAAACTGCGCGAAAATGACGACGAGCCATATTTGGGCTTCTTTTTTAGGGTCCAAATGACAAAATCATAGACAACTCAAGAAAACAAAGTTGTAGTACTCCAAAAATACTACAACTCTCTCATACAGAGTTTTTCACAAAATTCCTTTTGGAACACCCTCAAAAACGTACTGCAAAACAGGGAAAAAATTTATTTTTTTTTTCGTCTTGAGACAATGATGAAAATAGGTTTTAGGACCTCCTCTTCCATCTGGGAAGTTACTAGCATATGCTTTTTCTAAAAAATTATCTCTAAGAGGTCGTTCGTGTGCATATACCGCCTAAGCTAATTAGGGCGAATGGACACCCATTTAGCCCAACAAAGAGAACGATAGGCCTCTTGAGGTTGTAACGGGCTATGAGAGAATATTAAAAAAAAAATCTATGTTTGCTCTCTAAGGAGCATTTACACAATCAGACATGGCAACAATAGAGGGATTGCCAGTGATTACACAAGGACTGAACCCAATGGCTGACATCTTCAAGCGATTGAGATTTATGTCGCAAATGCACCTCCCAGTACCATTGGCCATGCCTATAACAAGCGTGTCATCGGGTTTTACACCCCTTGTCACTTCTATCCCATCGGCGGGCTTTGGTCCCTTACCTAACATCTCCACGAATCCTATAGGTACCAACCCTTTCCTGGATGCCCACACCTTGGACATACTGACTAGTCTAGGGAGGGGGCAGCCCAAGGACTCAGTGAGTCTCCCAACAAGAGTACTCACATACGGCCTCAGTGCCTTATACAAAAATACAACCGTACAAATTTCTAAAATTATGGGCAAATATGATGGAACAATAGACCCTATACAATTCATTCAAATTTTTGAACATAGATGTGAAGCCTTTGGAAATCCCAACTGCCCAACTAAGGTACATGCATTGAACCTATGCTTATTAGAGGGAAAAGCTCCTACAATTTTTGACCAAAGCATGGTGGCACTTCATGTGATTCATTTTATGTAAAACCATGCTAAGAACTTCATGCAAAAAGATATGGGATGAATGAGCTTACAACATTTGTAATTCCGGCCATGAGCTACAGAGCCTAGGTGTATATAGAACTAGAGAACCAATTTTGGGTCCCCAAATTATTTGGGCAGACGGCCATTGTAAGAAGTGAGGTCTTGTATATAAGTGACTTAATGAAATATGAAAAGGATATAATAAATACATTTGAGTCTTCTTCTTCTTCTTCTCTCTTGCTCTCTTGTGTGGTTATGGTGGTGAGATTGTGTGTTGATGTGTGCTTAATTGCTCGATTGTGCTCGTGTGTGCTTGTAGGTGATGCTTTTTCTATCTTCTCTCCCTCTCCGATTCTTATTTATCTCTCTCTCTCTCTCTCTCTCTCTCTCTCTCCCTCCTTGCACACAGGAAGGCATTGAGATAGGATTTTAGATTTCCATAGCTCCTTCTCTCATTCCTTAGTGCTTTGTATTATGAAGATTCTTCCTCCACTATTGTGTTTTTTTATGGTAGCCATGGATTTGGGTATGAAGTGTGGATAATCAGCATAAAGCTCCTCATCAAGAGTACACAATTAGGCACACAACCATAAATTTATAATCAAAGTTTGCAAAAAGCAGTAGTAAATAGAGTTTACTCTCCACTTCTTTCTACAATTATCTGCTTTGTGTTATGAAGATTATGCCTCCAATATTAAGTTTTTACACAAAAGCCATGGGTGTGCATAATCATCAATACTTAGTTGGTCTTGACTAAATGATCAAATTAATATACCACTTTGCAATATTGATTGACGTATTTAGCCTCCCATATGTAGTAGAGAATGATTTCATAAACCCCAAAATGTGTTAACATCCCCCCCACCCCACCTAATGCAGGTTTTGTTCTCGAAACTCTATCAGGGCCTAAAGGCTACCAAGATTAAACTTGTAGTGATTTTTTTAAAGATTGAAGCTTTTGAAGGGTTTGGATGAAATATGGGTGTGGGATGTAGAATGATGTATCTATCATGTCTTTGAATGTTACATGCATATAAGCTAGCAAAAATAACAAAGACGATGATAGTAATCCATTATTTGTTCTTCTTTGGGACCCTTATTCATGTCGAAGAATAGATTTTGTTTGTCATAATTTTCCACTACCTCTTTCTTTTGATCAAGGATTATCACAATTAGCTTCATGAATCTACATGATGCCACAACTAATAGATCATGTATCCTTCTTCATTCTCTTATGTGCATATAGCAAGAGATATTACTGTTGCCTCCTCTCTATGTTATCAAATTTGGCTTGCCCAAATATTGAAAAATGTAGTAGATATGGGAATCTTTCTTTTGGTCTACTATGTGAATTATGTTGGTGTGTACCTTTTTTTTCGTTATTAGCTTGTACAGTGGGTCCACCAAGAGCATTGATCAATGCCCATTTATAAATTTGGTCATATTCCTAAATAGCTAAAATTCCTTTCTCAATGCTGGTTGGATTCCAAAATCTGGTCATATTTCTAAATTTGGTCATATTCCTAAATGGCTAAAATTGCTTTCTCCATTCTGGCTAGATTCTAAAATATTCTATTCTGGGATTTTTATCATCTTCTTCTATTTTTGCGTAGCCCATTCATGTATGGATTGCTTCTTCCATATACAGGCAGTTGCAAGCTATCATGAAAGTGATCATGTGGATTTCCAATAGCATTGTCGATTTGCTAGCTTTTTGCTTTTTGCTGCTACAATTTCCTGACTCACATTATTGCGAGATGTTTAACAAGTCTTTTCCTAGTAGGGTCAATTTTGGACCAGCATGTAGAGTCCTTGTCGAAACATAGGGACGGTTTTGAAAAATTAGTATCCAAAGGAAGGTTGCTGCTAAAGTAATTAGGCATATGTGCACTTACTAGATTGTGCACGAAGCAAGAAGGCAAATAGTTTTTTATACAAGAAGTACCATGAACTCCCATTTCCTACAAGCCTACTTGGTGTACCATGCACATGAGTTGCTGTAGGTTGTTGTATGAGCCATTTGGATTCCTTTGCTACTTGCACTACCTCTATGAAGAGCTTCCTAAAAGGGGTGAAGAACTACTCTATGAAGGTACTATTCAAGATGAGATTTCCCAAGAAGATGAGTTACCTTCTGAAGAGGCAGAAGTTGAGGAAGAGATACAGTTAGTACAGGAGGAAGAGGAGGTGAAGTTTACGGATATTGTTGCTCTTAAGACGTGCACAATACATAGACCTCTGGATGTAGATCTCTTTAAAGTGGACCAGTGTGGTCTAATATTGCCAGTGCTGCCAGAATTTGTTGTGGATAACAAACATTATGTACTCTTATCTGACATTCAGAATATTTTTAGTCTTAGGGAAGATTTTGCTCTATGTGCTATTGCCAATTTTTAGGAAGAGGGCAGTGGTTTTGTCTCAGAAGATGATAGTGATTACTTAGCATTGGAGGAAAATTACAATAGTAAAGAGTGTCTTAGCATATGTTTGTGCAAAGCACAGAAGTTCAAAGATGATGTCTTTGTGCCAGATGATAAAACCTTCATAGAGCTTTAGGCCAAATATGGCTGTGATAAGTTGAATGACTCCACAACAAAGAAATGGATTGAACAGAGTAGGAGAAGATAGTAAAAGTTCTATTAACCTTTGGCAAGACCAACTGTTCGTACACAGATGAGACTCGGGTTCTGTGTGTGTGTGTGTGTGTGTGTGTGTGTGTGAATGTGATATGTAGATTTATGTTTCCTTAATTATTTTGTTTTGCAGAGTACATTTGAAGTCAATGATGAATTCTTACAGTGGCATAAAAGGAAGTACTGTGGCCGAGACATACCTCTCACTACCTACCCAAATTGTCTAAGGCAAAGATGATAATCTACCACAATGCCATGAGCCAAGAAGGGAGAGTTGCAAATTTTTTATTCAAGACATTGTCCCTATTCCTAGGTGGAATAATTATTCCTAAAAGTTATAAGAAGATTATTTTAATAGAGAAGTCTACTTCCTTAGAAATTTTTGGATGCTACCCTAGTTATGCTAGCACCCAAAGGGGTTACTTTCATACATATGCTGCAGTAGCATTGTCTCTAGGCATAGAGAACCCAGAGGAACTAGAAGAGTATGGCAAACACCGTTTTGATAAGGTATAAACGAAAGCTAGAACCATAGGAATTGCAAAAGTCATTAGAATGGAAAGATACATTGTAAAAGACTTATGTGTTACGTCTATCTGTCCAATGATGATTAACAAAAATCTTTTGTTCTTTCCATTTGTTTTGTGCTTGTATGGCATCTGAGTTTTTAAATGCTTCAGAACACTTCAATCTCTTCCTTTCCATATGTCTGAGTATCTGCATCAGTTTGGATGACCTCAAGATTTCTTTTTTGTGAAGTTGTTGTAGTATCCTTCTATAGAACCATTGGAACACTTGTTGTAGGCTCTTTGCCTTACTTTTTCCACCACCATGTTATGTGTGCCTGAAATATGCATTTCAAGCAATATAGTGTGATTTCTCAAGCCCCTGTGTGTTCCAAATGCTAGGATCTCCGTACTTGTTGATAAAGTAAGGCATGTGGTTGTAGAGAATATGCTATATAAGAAAACATACAATGTAAGTTAGTATCGAGGGCTAGGAAACAACAATAAGCTAGAAACATACCATGTAGTGTGTAATGTTGGTGTTAGTCCAAGTAGCTCTGAATGCTTTTTTGAATGCTTGTAAGTTGTCTTGAAAGTTCTTTTTGTCTTGGTGGGAGTAGTTGACTTTCTCACACATTTAGAGAACAGAGTATCAATTGGCCAGTGGAAAGATTCTTTTCACACACCTTGAGACAGACCTTGTTCAGTTTAGTCTAGATGGATGGGAATGTAGCAGAGTTCCAGTTTAGAGTCCTACCCCTTGGGAGTCTATGATGGAATCCTTGGAATGGATTGGCTCCATAAGAATCAGGCTGACATTCATTGTCACAAAGGAACCATCTCTTTCCTTGACCTTCACGAGAATAAAGTTCAAGAAACTGGAATTTTTGGATCCCCAGTGCTGCAAATAATCAAGGCTTCTAAACTGTTAAAAGAGCTCAAAAAGAAGCAAGCTGTTTATGTCGTTTTAGATTAATCTTGTAGACATAAAATGCAAGGCTAAAGAACCAGAGTGGTTAAGTGAGTATGCAGATGTGTTCCCTGAAGGGCTACTGATGACGGAGATGCCTCCGTCTCGCGAAGTAAATCATGAGATCGAGTTAACCCCCAAAGCTCAGCCAGTAGCCCAGCGTGCATACAAAATGCCAGTCCCTAAAGACATAGAACTTAAGAAATAGTAAGACAACTGTTAGAGCACGGATTCGTCAGACCCAATGTCTCACCTTGGGGTGTGCCCATTCTCTTTCAAAAGAAGAAAGATAGAACGTTAAGACTCTGTATTGACTACAGAGGATTGAATCAATTAACAATTAAAAATAAGTATCCTATCCCTAGGATTAATGAACTTTGAGATTGGTTAAGTGGGACCCAAATGTTTACAAAGATAGATCTCAAATAGAGGTACTACTAGATCAGAATCAAGGAGCAGGAAATCCCGAAGATAGCATTCAATACTCGCTATGGGCATTATGAGTTTATAGTCATGCCGTTTGGATTGACTAATGCCCCAACAACATTTAATCGTCTTATGCAGGATATTCTCAGAGAATACTTAGATGATTTTGTTCTTGTCTTCTTTGATGATATCTTGGTATACTCAA
Source organism: Cibotium barometz (assembly GCF_041138505.1). Taxonomy (NCBI): domain Eukaryota; kingdom Viridiplantae; phylum Streptophyta; class Polypodiopsida; order Cyatheales; family Cibotiaceae; genus Cibotium; species Cibotium barometz. The sequence continues at coordinate 64,017,714 of NC_141048.1, forward strand.
AGAATGCTGCAGATCATGAAGATCATGTGCGCAAGGTCTTGGAAATCCTAAGAAAACACTAACTCTTTGCAAAAAAGAGAAAGTGTTCTTTCTATGTTGACCAAGTGGAACACTTGGCATTCATAGTGTCAACAGATAGGATTTCTCTTGACCTTGCAAAGATCCAAGCAGTCGTAGATTAGCCGGAACCCAAGACGGTAAAGAAAGTCAAACTAGGATTAACTGGATGGTATAGGATCTTTATACCCAGGTATCCTTCTCAAGAAAAGTACCCTTTTTCAGTGGATTGCAATGTGTCGAGTGCCTTTGATAAGCTGAAGATAGCCTGAGTAACCAACCCTGTCCTTAAATTGCCAAATTTTATCAAACCTTTTGAGGTAGTTACTGATGCCAGTTGGTTTGCCTTAGGCAGTGCTCTTATGTAGGAAGGTCATGCAGAGTGACCTATGAATCCAGAAAACTCAGAACACATGAGAGAAATTATGTCATCCATGACTTGGAGTTACTCTCAGTAGTTTATGCTCTAAAGTTGTGGAGACATTATCTTTTGGGATGACAGAGGTTCACCTTGATGACAGATCATTAAAGTCTGAAGTGGATCTTCACCACCCAAAGGGATATCAACATGTGTCAAAGGAGATGGATGCAGATATGCCATGCAAAGTACCCATAACGACACTTCTTACTAAAAAGGATGCAATAATTCACAGTCAGCAGTTGTTACAAAAGTAAGAGTCATAAGCCGCTGAGGAGCCTGATGAGAAAATGAAATAACTCATGGAGCACGCCTCACAAATTGGCCTTAAGCCCCTCCTCATACCTTCACCTTGTTCTTTTCATCACTAACACTCTCTTTATTACAATAAAATATAGATATTAGTGAAGATCTAACAAGGGGGGATATAGGACTGATATAACAAGATTAAGACAAGGATACCGACCCCCCTATAATCATGGCTATATCTTATAATCATATGTATCTTACTGAATGTACAGACATGTGTACTTATACCCTACATCCAATGGTACTAAACTTCATATCTTGGTGTAGAGAGTACTCATGAATTCCACCACACTTGAAAACTACGAGGAAACGTTAGAACTCCACCACCCTACATGCAATGGTCCTAAACTTCAAATCCTGGTGTAGAGAGTGCTCTTGAACCCCACCACACTTGATAACTAGGAGGACATTTTGGAACTCTTTATGCCACCTAACTTCTCCCTTCATATACACCCACCACTACTAAGGACAATCATAAGCCGCTCATCAGGAGAAAGATGAGAAAGTGAAATAACTCATGGAGCATGCCTCACAAATCAGCCTCAAGTTAAAGCCAAAGTGGGACTTCTTCAAAAATCACAACTGTAGCTCGATGAGGTGACAAGGTAAGCCAAGACTCAAAGTACCCATAACGACACTTCTTACTAAAAAGGATGCAAAAATTCACAGTCAGCAATTGTCACAAAAGTAAGAGTCATAAGCCACTGAGAAGCTTGATGAGAAAGTGAAATAACTCTTGGAGCATGCCTCACAAATCGGCCTCAAGCCCCTCCTCATACCTTCACCTTATTTTTTTCATCACTAACACTCTCTTTCTTACAATACAATATAGATATTAGTGAAGATCTAACAAGGGGGGATATAGGACTGATATAATAGAATTAAGATAAGGATAGAGACCCCCTATAATCATGGTCATATCTTATAATGATATGTATCTTATTGAATGTACAGCCATGTGTACTTATACCCTACATCCAATGGTCCTAAACTTCAGATCTTGGTGTAGAGAGTGCTCATAAATTCCACCACACTTGATAATGGAGGTAATGTTAGAACTCCACCAATGGTCCTAAACTTTAGATCCTGGTGTAGAGAGTGCTCATGAATTCCACCACACTTGATAACTAGGAGGAAATGTTGGAACTTTTTATGCCACCTAACCTTCCCTCCATGCCAGCTAATTTTGAAAAACAATTGCTAACAATTTTTCCTGGTTTTAGACACAAGGTTTGTGTTGAGGCATATGACACTATAAGTATCTCATTTTATAGGAAAGTACCTTGTACCACCCATATGGTATTCCTAAACTTTATCAAAAAATGTATATAAATCTATAGAAAATCCTTGTATCTATAGTGTATGTTAACCATATCGAATATCCATCACTAATAACCCTTGAAGAGATTACAAATATTGCTATGTTCCTTTTAGTACAACTGAGCCCATGTCACCATCAACTTTTGACAAAGATAGAGAGGGTAATAATTAGCACAATTATACTTATCCACTTAATCACCCTTTCATAACTAACCTCCTCCCTTCATCTACACTCGTCTCCCTTCACTACTAAGGACTATGAGGTAAAATCTACTTTTCTACTTATAGCGTCTTCTTCTTATCAGTTTGAATGTCCCACTAACATTCTTACCCTCGAAGAATGTGAAAGGAAGTTGTAGCTATAGAGAGATAAACTCAATGAAATTAAGGTCCGACTATAACAAACATAAGAGAAATTTGAAGCTAGCAAGCAACAAGCTGAAGAGCAACTGACTACATTACAAAAGACCAAACAAATTCACATGGTAGTTCATAGTTCACACCTAGAAGGTGAACTCAAGAAAGCTCATGCACAAGAAGTTCAAAAGGGTAAGGAGGCGATAATGATATAGGTGGTAACCCATCCAACCAATACTCTGAATGAAGTAGAATTAGAAGTTAAAGCCAAAGCAGGACTTCTTCAAAAATCACAACTGTAGCTTGAGGAGGTGACAAGGTACGCCCAAGACTCAAACCATAGCTATGCCATGCAAAGTACCCATAAAATGACACTTTTTTACTGAATAGGATGCAATAATTGCACAATTAGCAATTGTCACAAACGTAAGAGTCATAAGCCGCTAAGGATCCTGATGAGAAAGTGAAATAACTCATGGAGCACGCCTCACAAATCGGCCTCAAGCCCCTCCTCATACCTTAACCTTTTTCTTTTCATCACTAACACTCTCTCTCTTACAATACAATATATTTATTAGTGAATATCTAACAAGGGGGGATATAGGACTGATATAACATAATTAAGATAAGAATAGAGAGCCCCTATAATCATGGCCATATCTTATAATCATATGTATCTTACTGAATGTATAGCCATGTGTACTTATACCCTACATCCAATGGTCCTAAACTTCATATCCTGGTGTAGAGATTCCCCCACACTTGATAACGAGGAGGAAATGTTAGAACCCCACCACATCCAATGGTCCTAAAGTTCAAATCTTGCTACTCTAGAGAGTGCTCATGAACTCCACCACACTTGATAACTAGGAGGAAATGTTGGAACTCTTTATGCCACCTAACCTTCCCTCCATGCCGGCTAATTTTGAAAAACAATTGCTAACAATTTTTCCTGGTTTTAGACACAAGGTTTGTGTTGAGGCATATGACACTATAAGTACCTCATTTTTCCTGGTTTTAGACACAAGGTTTGTGTTGAGGCATATGACACTATAAGTACCTCATTTTATAGGAAAGTACCTTGTACCACCCATATGGTATTCCTAAACTTTATCAAAAAATGTATATAAATCTATAGAAAATCCTTGTATCTATAGTGTATGTTAACCATATCGAATATCCATCACTAATAACCCTTGAAGAGATTACAAATATTGCTATGTTCCTTAGTACAACTGAGCCCATGTCACCATCAACTTTCGAGACGAGGATAGAGAGGGTAATAATCACCATAAATATACTTATCCACTTAATCACCCTTTCATAACTAAAATCCTCCCTTCATATACACCCGCCACTACTAAGGACAATGAGGTACAATCTACTTACTTATAGCATCTTCTTCTTATCACTTTGAATGTCCCACTCACATTCTTACCCTCAAAGATGTGAAAGGAAGCTGCAACTATAGAGAGACAAATTTAATGAAATTAAGGTCCAACTATAACAAACATAAGAGAAATTTAAAGCTAGCAACCAAGCAACAATCTGAGGAGCAACTAAATGCATGACAAAAGACCAAACAAATTCACATGGTAGTGCATAGTTCACACTTAGAAGGTGAACTCAAGAAAGCTCGTGCACAAGAAGATCAAAAGGGTAAGGAGGAGATGATGATACAGGTGGTAACCCATCTAACCAATACTCCGAATGAAGAAAATTTAGAAGTTAAAGCCAAAGTGGGACTTCTTCAAAAATCACAACTGTAGCTCGACGAGGTGACAAGGTAAGCCAAGACTCAAACCATAGCTATGCATAAGCCGCTGAGGAGCCTAATGAGAAAGTGAAATAACTCATGGAGCACGCCTCACAAATTGGCCTCAAGCCCCTCCTCATACCTTCACCTTGTTCTTTTCATCACTAACACTCTCTTTCTTACAATTCAATATAGATATTAGTGAAGATCTAACAAGGGGGGATATAGGACTGATATAACAAAATTAAGACAAGGATACAGACCCACCTATAATCATGGCCATATCTTATAATCATATGTATCTTACTTAATGTACAGCCATGTGTACTTATACCCCTACATCCAATGGTCCTAAACTTCAGGTCCTGGTGTAGAGACTGCTCATGAATTCCACCACACTTGATAACTATGAGGAAATGTTAGAACTCCACCACCCTACATCCAATGGTCCTAAACTTGAGATCCTAGTGTAGAGAGGGCTCATGAACTCCACCACACTAACTAGGAGGAAATGTTGGAACTCTTTATGCCACTTAACCTTCCCTCCATGCTAGCCAATTTTGAAAAACAATTGTTAACAATTTTTCCTAGTTTTAGACACAAGGTTTGTGCAGAGGCATATGACAGTATAAGTACCTCATTTTACATGAAAGTACTTGTACCATCCATATGATATTCCTTCACTTTATCAAAAAATGTATATAAATCTATAGAAAATCCTTGTATCTATAGTGTATGCTGAGCATATCGAATATGCATCACCACAACTGTAGCTTGGCAAGGTGACAAGGTAAGCCCAAGACTCAAACCATAGCTATGCCATACAAAGTACCCATAGCGACACTTCTTACATAGGATGCAATAATTGCATAATTAGCAATTGTCACAAACGTAAGAGTCAAAAGCCTCTCAGGAGCCAGATGAGAAAGTGAAATAATTGATGGAGCACGCCTCACAAATCGGCCTCAAGCCCCTCCTCATACCTTCACCTTGTTCTTTTCATCACTAACACTCTCTTTCTTATAATACAATATAGATATTAGTGAAGATCTAACAAGGGGGGGATATAGGACTGATATAACATAATTAAGATAAGGATACAAACCCCCCTATAATCATGGCCATATCTTATAATGATATGTATATTACTGAATGTACAGCCATGTGTACTTATACCCTACATCATCCAATGGTCCTAAACTTTAGATCCTGGTGTAGAGAGTGCTCATGAATTCCACCACATTTGATAACTAGGAGGAAATGTTAGAACTCCACCACCCTACATCCAATGGTCTTAAACTTCAAATCCTAGTGTAGAGAGTGCTCATGAACTCCACCACACTTGATAACTAGTAGGAAATGTTGGAACTCTTTATGCCACCTAACCTTCCCTCCATGCCAACCAATTTTGAAAAATAATTAATAACAATTTTTCCTGGTTTTAGACACAAGGTTTGTGTTGAGGCATATGACACTATAAGTACCTCATTTTACATGAAAGTACCTTGTACCACCCATATGGTATTCCTAAACTTTATCAAAAAATGTATATAAATAGTGTATTGAGCATATCTAATATCCATCACTAATAACCCTTGAAGAGATTACAAATATTGGTATATTCCTTAGTACAACTGATCCCATGTCACCATCGACTTTCGACAAGGATAGAGAGGGTAATAATCACCACAATTATACTTATCCACTTAATCCCCCTTTCATAACTAAACTCCTCCCTTCATATACACCCGTCACTACTAAGGACAATGAGGTACAATCTACTTACTTATAGCATCTTCTTCTTATCACTTTGAATGTCCCATTGACATTCTTACCCTCGAAGAATTATGTTTCCAATGCATTGATCTGATAAAGACATAATGAAGATACAATAAGAGTCGGTAATCCACTTTCGCAACCCAAATTGTTCTTCAAATTCTTGATGAAGATAACACCATTCAATTCTACCATAAGGTATTTCCAAAGACCCATAGTGTAACATCCCATGGGGATGGGCTTGGTTCTACCTTAGGGAATGTTTTCTAGGGGAATAGGAGAGTCAACGTATACACCTACTTTTGAGATTCTCCTTTTGGAGGTTGAGATGTCTTGCATATGGAACTCTTGAAAGGGGGTTGAACTATTGGGTTTTAAAGTGTTTAAGTCTAAATGATGGTTCTTTTTCATCCGGACATGCTTCCTAACTAAGAGGGAGGGGCTTGGGAATCTCTCTTATTTTGGGGTGGAAAGCACCAAGGGAAGATCCTCTCAATTATCCATGTTATCAACCTCCCTCTCCAAAGTATCAAAAATCAAATTTACCTTTTAAGAGCTTTGTAAAAACTCATCTTCTACCTAGGCTTAATCATAGACCTCCTCTTGCAGTTGTTGAGAGAGAGGATTAAGCGACTATGTTCGAGCAAGGTGGCAGTTCGAGCGAGGAAGTTTTGTTGATTTTCACAACAAAGTGCAAGTTATTTATGTTCCAAATAGAGGTATCTCTCATTCATTTTAGCAGAAGAGCTTATGTCCATGAATTTTTTTGAATATGAAAAATCCATAGAAATATGGGAGCAACGGTCTTAAGAATATATATCCAATATCAAAAGTATAATTTGTGGTTAGTTAGCTCTGATTGCATCTATATGTTATAAAAAATTACATTATAGTTATATCCCCAATTAAAATTTATTTATTGAAAACATCTCTCAATATAGCCCTCTCTACTTTATTTATGGTTGATGTTTTATCTGCGTTATTTTTAATGTCAAGAACTTCAAGGATTAAAATTTTAGCAATTACTTTTCCTTCATTCAAATAATAATAGTCTCTTAAAGATTGAAAAACCAAAACCACTTGAGCATCTATATTGTCAATATGTACAAATTAATTCATTATCCTCATACCTATTCCAAATACATAAGGCTAGTCCAAAATGATCCGATGAGTCTCAAAATTCAACCAAGTGGTTGTCTTCTCCCCTTGAAGCAAGGTGCAGTAGGGACACCCTCACTTGCACTTTGACCTAATGTATTTATGAGTGCTCCACATCTAGCCTTTGTGGCAGCAATGAACCCAAATCATGTCACCACACTACATGGCTCTGTTCTTCTGATGGCCCAATTAGTGTCATGAACAACACTCTCCTTGCATAGAATCTACTCTTCATGTACATTTGAAGAGGTAGGTCTCCTCCCACCAACTGGTCGCCTACCTATAACATAAATGTACTGTGGCCTATGACTGACATGCTCCATCACTGGCAGCAAGAGTGGTAGAGCCTCTTCTCCTTATAATTTGGGTTTTCTCCATTGATAGCCTTTGCATTTTAGGTGTGTTCTATAACACTGTGGACGCAACATCAACTAGTCTCTTTTTCTCGACACATTGTTTGAATCTCCTGTCATAATCCTCTCCCTTTTAGTTTGTCCAAAGTAGGTCCTATTCCCAAATGTTTGCCATACATGTAGGCATTGTAGTGTGTACTTTGAAGCACAGACATTGCTTGGTCTAAAGCAATGGCCTCATATAAGCTTATGTGTTTAGCATATCCATGAGAAACCCTCATACTTGAATGCTTTGTCTCTGATAAATTCACAAAAGGAACAAATCCTGTGTCCTTATGTTGTTGCATGAATGATCCCCCCCCATTGGGAAACCCGTATATCTCACCATGCCAACCATGTCTCAAGGGCATACAACTCACCATATTTTACATGCATAGGTGTCCACCACTTCTTTAAAGCATCTTTACAAATCTCTGCACTAGCATCCGATGTCGCTCTCTTCCAGTTTCTACACAACTGCTTATGCTCTTCTTGAAAAGGAGGCCTAATGCATTTCCTTGTATGCTCTATCATGCTCATTTCCCAATGAAAACCACATGTTCTATCTTTACCCTCCATCACATTATTAGGTCCACCATTATACACTGTTCTAGCTACAAGCCAATTTTCACCTGGTCCATCTGCCAATAAAGCCTCTAAATTCTAGCAAAGGGAATCCATTTTTTAATATTTGATCATTAATGAGCTGCTAGAACTTTATCTGTACACCAGTGTCTTCGAGCTTGAACTCACATGTAGCAATTGTGAGAAGCTCTCTGATGAAAGGGTCATACACATGGGCACCCATGGTACACCATCCCTTAACCCGGTGGACATTGTCAAAGTGCAACCATTGTTGCCCCAAGCTACCACCTGGCCTCATTCTATTCACCAAGTCAAGCCCTAAACCTGGACCAACAGTAGACATCTTGAAGACATGAGGTTGCTGATCATCTGAGAGGTGTCCAGGAAAAAGGATACTCTCTAGAAATGGATATCTACACTGCCATTTCAAATCCAGCAATGAATCAAGCCCACAATCCACTCCTTCTAATCCATATCTAGCTGACTGCATGGATCTTTGAATCTTTCTTCTTTGTGACAATGGTGTGATTGTCTCAAGAACCTGTTGAACACCAAGCTCATCCAACTCCTCAGTTTCTTCCTCTTTACCAACAATCAGCATGTCCATGACAATATCTTTGGCAACACCAACTTCAATATTTTTGCAGGACATGAAAGGATTCTTTCTTGCACGGTCTGATACCATTTCATCTACTTTCTTTTTTTTTAAACCTCGACTACTCCCCTCATCAACATGATGCTCATGAACTCCCACATGCATTGCACATCTTGAAGTATGTTCACGATCATGCGGAATGTAGTAGTAAATAAAAGCTTTGCGCAACACAGATTGGTATCTCACCACAATAAATGCATACTAGGAAACCACACTCTTTACCAATTGGACCCACTGGACATGTTTTTCTCAATTTTCCTTTCCATTGCATAGTTTTGTCTGATCAGTATAAGGATAATCTAAATTGCAACAGCTCAAGTAGCCCGCACACCTACTTATTCAAAACATTCCATTGAAATAATCTTGCGAGCTTGTAGAGTCTAGCGTCCAAACATGACCATCAGACTTTTGATCCACCCAAACATTGCAGACCCCAAAGGAGATAGCAAAAGTGTTACCATATTATAGTAGTGATGTGTGTGAACACACTTAGGACCGCCGGGGCACTTTTTCCCTCACTAGGAGGTTTTTTCCCCCGTGCATTGTATATACGCCCATTATCTTCTAGGGCTTGTTATCTTTCATTTTTGGCACTCATAATACACTACTGTGTTGTGCTCAAGCTTCCTCATCTTCTTGAAGTTGTGTGTGCATTCCTGCAACCCTAATTCCAACAATTGGTATCAGAGCAGGCTTCCTCCTCCCGGGCAGCATCACCGGCACCTGCCGCTTCATCTCCTCCGATTGCGACGAGGTTTCACGAGCGTCTGCAGGTTAGTATATGCCGTGGGTGAGCCCGAAGGGCTCGGTCATTTCAGAATTTTGATCTGAAGTCATTTCGCCCTCCGTTTTTGCATTCCAAGTACTGCGCAGGCATAATCGTCCTACTGTGCAGATTTTCTGTCAAGATTAAAATCTGCAGGACAGGTGCCCATTCGTCTGTTTTGGGCTGTGCTGCATAGCACGGGTCGATTTTATACAGGTTTACCTCTTACAGACAGCATTTACATCTAGTAGTACAGTCATTGGCCATGGCTGACAACAATGATGTGTTCCGCATGTTGGCTGCTGAGGATAAGTTGGATGGCACCAACTATCCATTGTGGGCATATATGATGCGACATGTATTGGTAGCAAAGGGGTTATGGAACATTGTGCAGGGTATTGATGCACGTCCTATTGTGGCTGGGAATGCTGCAAACACATCAGAAACAGGTACTGTTGATGATGGTGCAGGCACAAGTGCTGTAGCAGCTGTTCGAGAACCACCACTTTCAGCAGAGCAGATTCGTTGGGATGGTAGAGATGCGCAGGCTCATGCCTTGATTGCGCTGTCTGTCAAACGTACCATTATCCCACATATTCGCTCCTGCAGGACTTCTAAGGATGCTTGGGATGTACTTGCCACATTGTATCAGGCAAGAAATGAGGCTCGTGTTGCTTATCTCCGAAAACAGTTGGAGAGTGAGCATATGAACGAAGGTGATTCTATGGATAGCTTTTTGACAAAGATCAAGGATTTCAAAGAGCAGCTCATTTCTGCAGATGAAATCCTGTCTGACAGTTCACTTGTGCAGACTGTTTTGAATGGTCTACCAGATTCTTATCAGGGTTTTGCTTCCACTCTTCGCTTGATGATGAAAGGCAATCCCAATGCCTTATCATTTGAGGAGTTAGTTTCTGTTTTGCTGCAAGAAGACCAGTCAAGGCAAAACAGGAATATTATGCGTGTCGCAGATCAAGCTTTCGTTGCTAGTCAGAGAAGCGGGAAAGGTAAAGCTGGCTTTTCTTCTAGTAAGCAGAAATCTGCAAATGCTGCGCAACCAAAGAAGGAAGACAAAGATGAGAAGAAGGGTGACAAACAGAAGACATTTTGCAAGTACTGTAAGGGAAATGATCATGTCATCAAAGCGTGTCCTAAGCTGGCTGCGAAAGAGGCTAAGAAGAAAGAGGCTGGTATGGCTGTTGCAGATGCCTCTCCTTCTAACAATGAATCTGCTAATGTTGTGCTAGATACAGAATGGGCATTCAATGCGCAGTGCAGTTATGACCCATCTTTGCATGACACATGTATGTCTGCAGTAGATTCAGATGTATGGTACTTTGACAGTGGTGCCACTAAGCATATCACCTCGCAGCGCAGTTTATTCACTTTCCTTGAGTCTGCTCCCACAGGGAATACTGTCACTTGTGCCAATAACTCCTCTTATCCCGTTAAAGGAGTTGGACAGATTGTGCTGAATGTTGCAAATGGCAACACCTTTACACTTTTTGATGCATTGTATGTGCCAGGGATCAAAAAGAATCTGCTGTCAGTCTCCGCATTTGCCAAAACAGGTTTGGTTGTAAAATTTCTGGATGACAGATGTACTGTTCATGATCTCTCTTGTGGTGACATCATTGTAGCATCTGGTTCACTATGTCGAGGGCTGTATAAGCTCAATATGGATGGCAAATGTGTAGAGGATTCAGCATGTGCTATTATGGATACGCAGGCTATTTCAAATGCAAAACTGTGGCATGCACGTTTTGGTCATCTGAATTTTGCAAGTTTGCTGCGCCTGCAGAAATCTGAAATGGTGTCTTCTTTGCCTAAGCTTGAGGCACCTGTCAAGCATGTTTGTGAGGGCTGCATATTGGGTAAAATGCAGCGTGCTTCCTTTCCCAAAGATGGATCAGTGAGAGCTGAACGCAGATTGCAGCTTGTTCACAGTGATGTTTGTGGTCCCATGCAAACTCCATCATTTGGAAACTACCTTTACTTCGTGACTTTCATTGATGATTTTACCAGGCATGCATGGGTATATCCTTTGAAGGCAAAGTCCGAAGTGTTTTTGTGCTTCAAACAGTTTTTGGTTATGGCTGAAAATGTGTCAGAAAGTAAGATGGGTACCCTCCGTTCAGATCGAGGGGGGGAGTATATGTCTTCAGAATTTAATGCATTTCTGGCTGAGCGTGGGATAAAACACCAATGTACAGTGCCGTATACACCACAGCAAAATGGTGTGGCTGAGAGAAAAAACAGGTCTCTCATGGAAATGGCAAGATGTATGGTTAAGAGTCAAAGTCTACCACATGGTTTTTGGCTTGAGGCTGTCATGTGTGCCACTTATGTACTAAACAGGTGTCCCACCAAAGCATTACAGGTTGTCACTCCATATGAGGCTTGGCATAGCCGCAAGCCATCAGTTGGCCATTTACGTGTTTTTGGTTGCCTGGCATATGCATTAGTGCCTGTGCAACATCGCAGAAAATTGGATGACAAAGCTGTCAAATGTATTTTTGTTGGATATAGTGCTGAGAGCAAAGGCTATCGTTTGTATCATCCACAGACAAAGCGCATTTTGGTTAGCCGTGATGTTGTATTTGTGGAAGATGCAGTTCAGCCCTTGGTTTCATGTACTAAGGAGACAGATATCAGCTCACGTGATGTCTATGATACATTGTTGCCTCTTTTCAGTGGTGCACAGTCAAGTGCAATACCTCATGAGGCAGTTTTTCAGCCTATGCAGGTTTTAAATGATGGCACAGATCAGCCTATATCTGATGCAGATGTGCATGATGCACTTGAGGATGAGAGACAAGAGATTGAGGGCTCTAGGAACATGCCTAGATGGCTGGTGCAGACTTTGCGTGACAGCAAGTTGGATGCCCCTTTGTCTAGTCGCACTCGTTCTGGCTCTCATGGTGCCTCTTATGCGTCAGATTGTTATGCATTGGCTGTTTCTAGTATGTGCGATGAAAGTGAGCCTGTTTCATTTGATGAGGCACAAAGTTCAGAAAATTGGATGGCTGCTATGCAAGCAGAATACGATGCTATTATGAAGAATGGTACATGGTCTTTATGTGACTTGCCCCCTGGCAAGAAGGCCATTGGCACTAAGTGGGTATACAAATTGAAGCGTAAGCCTGATGGCACAGTGGATCGCCATAAGGCTAGGCTTGTTGCAAAAGGTTATGCTCAAGAGAAGGGCATTGATTTTGATGAGACTTTTGCTCCCACATGTCGTATGACCACTGTTCGTAGCATCTGTGCATTAGCAGCTCATAATGGTTGGAATGTACATCAGCTGGACATAAAGACTGCGTTCTTAAATGGAGATTTGCATGAGGAGGTGTATGTATCGCAGCCTCGTGGTTTTGTTCAAAGAGGGCAGGAAAACAAAGTGTGCAGGTTAAAAAAGGCTTTATATGGTTTAAAGCAAGCTCCACGAGCTTGGTATGAAAAAATACATGCATATTTGACTGCACATGGGTTTCAGAATAGTCCAACAGAAAGCACTTTGTATGCTAAACGTGTGGATGGTGTACATCTAATCATTGCTCTCTATGTCGATGACATGCTGCTCACAGGACCAAATGAGAGTCATATTGCTGATTTTAAGGCTGATTTGAATGCCTCTTTTGAGATGTCAGATTTGGGGCATTTGCATCATTATTTGGGGATACAATTTAAGCAGTGTGATGGAGGTATTGCTTTGTGTCAGACAAAGTATATTGAAACATTGTTGCGGAGATTTGGCCTTGAAGACTGCAAGCCTATTGCTACTCCAATGGAGACAGGTTTGAAGTTGAGTCTTCATGATGCTGGAGATCACTTTGATGTCACACTCTATCAGACAGCTGTTGGTTGCCTCATTTATGTATGCATTACGAGGCCAGACATTCAGTTTGCAGTCTCACAGGTGAGCAGATTTATGCATAGCCCAGGCATTAAGCATTGGCAGGCAGTGAAGCGTATCTTTCGCTATTTGAGTGGTACTCGGCATCTTGGGTTGTTTTATCCCAAGGGGGGATCATTGCCGCCAGATTTACATGCTTTTTCAGATTCTGACTGGGCTGGTTGTTATGACACACGCGTGTCCACGAGTGGTTTTTGCTTCATGCTTGGAAGCTCATGCATATCATGGTTGAGCAAGAAGCAGCCTACTGTGGCCACTTCTAGTTGTGAAGCTGAGTACAGGGCAGCTTTCACAGCTACAGTTGAGTGTGTGTGGCTCAGACGCCTTATGGCTGATTTGGGTGTTGGGCAGCCATCTGCCACCACCATCTTCACTGACAGTCAGAGCGCATTGGCAGTTGCGCGGAACCCAGTGTTCCATGCTCGTACGAAGCACATTGAGGTGCACTACCATTATGTCAGGGAGAGACTCTCTGCAGGAGAGATCAGTTTGGCTTATGTGCCAACACAGGATAACCTTGCAGACCTTTTCACAAAGGCTCTGCCTCGTGAGAAGTTCGAAGCTTTTCGCAAAGCTTTGGGCTTACTCCCTTTTGTGGATTCGTCCACATAGCTAGACACTTCCCTATACATGAGTGCTAGCTCTTGTTCACCGCATCACTCCAGGGGGGATTTGTTACCATATTATAGTAGTGATGTGTGTGAACACACTTAGGACCGCCGGGGCACTTTTTCCCTCACTAGGAGGTTTTTTCCCCCGTGCATTGTATATACGCCCATTATCTTCTAGGGCTTGTTATCTTTCATTTTTGGCACTCATAATACACTACTGTGTTGTGCTCAAGCTTCCTCATCTTCTTGAAGTTGTGTGTGCATTCCTGCAACCCTAATTCCAACAAAAAGCTCAAACACAATGTAGCCATTATAGTGTCGGGGTAACTCTGAAACCTACTCTATAGTGGTGACCCTCAAGAAAGCAACATGTAATGAACTATTAAGTGGGATATTTTCAAGCAAGCTAATCACACTCACAGTGTCCCTCAATTTGCCAGAAGGTGTAGTTTCGTGTGTCGTTACTATAGAGAACACATCACTATCCTTTGGCTCCACCTTGAATCTGAATTCTCTAGCTTTCAGCTCAAGTGGTCGATGAATGATCCCTATATCTTGAAGTCCTATCTCCTCTTGGAGGACAAGGTCGCTACTTTGTAAACCAAAGAAATCAGTGAGCTATAGCAGTGAAATCTCATAAACAACAGTGTCGTATCTGATTTCCAAAGTCTAAGCACCATGGTTGATAAAACAAGGAAGGATGGCATTGTGAGCTGAGCAATGAGAAATCCAAAAAGATGAGGAATGGCACGAAGATAGAGAAGAGAAAATGCTAAGGCAAGGATGGCTAGGAGAAAGAAACACAATGAAGAGCAACCAAGAAAGAGAGCTGGTGTCCAGAAGTGTTGAAATGGCATAGTCCAACTTGAACATCGCAAACGGATATGGTGGCCAAATAATGACAACAAATGCCATATTTTGAATTGAATTCTCAATCAAGAAGTGGCGGCTATCTGGTTCACATATAATTTGTAGGCATAAACAATTATGTTTTAGTATGTGCCATTTAATGTAGTGAGGGTTGTGAGGAGATTGTGCTCCATAACGTTTTTTGATTCTGCAAGTCATGGAATATTTTAGTGGATGAGAAAGGGTTTTCTCAACCCCTTAACAAGGGATAGAATGGCTTTACCATTTATGGCCCGTTAATTGCCATTTATGGCGGCTATACTAAATGGATTACTGTGTGGACCACTGTTAATTACCATTTATGGCTTGTTAATTGCCACTAACCCAATATAGATCATATCAGATCTTTGTGAATATTGTTTACTACTTGTTAGATTCTATCCAATTCTAGTTAGTACTTTGTAAGTTAGTCTTTAGTAGTATTCTAAGCTAGTAGTTAGTAGTTCTAGTTTAGTAGTTAGTCTTTAGTAGTATTCTAAGCTATAGTAGTTAGTAGTTCTAGTTTAGTAGTTAGTCTTTAGTTTAGTTTAGTAGTAGTCTTTAGTCAAGATTAGTAGTCTCGGCTAGTAGTTTAGTAGTTAGTAGTTCTAGTTTAGTAGTTAGTCTTTAGTTTAGTTTAGTAGTAGTCTTTAGTCAAGATTAGTAGTCTCGGCTAGTAGTTTAGTTTAAGTTCTAGTTTATTTAGTCTTTAGTCTTGAGTTAGTCTTTAGTTTAGTTAGTCTTTGCTCCTCCCTCCCTCCCTCCCCTTACTCCCTCCCCTTTTGCTATAGCCTCCCAACGTCTTGTTTACTCATACCCTAAACCCTTACTCCTCCACTTCCCATCTCCTCCCTTACTCCTCCACTTCCCATCTCCTCCCTTACTCTTGCACTCCTCCATCTCCTCCCTTACTCCATCATACCCTCCCTTACTCCTCCACTCCTTCCCATCTCCTCCCTCACTCCTCCCCTAGACCTCCACTCCCCTTACTCCTCCAACAAAGCGGGTCAAGGGTTGAGGGTCACAGAGAGTAGGTCGCAGGGTTATAGCAAACGTTTAGGGTCACAAGCATAGGGGGACACCACATCACAGTAGCACCAGTCGAGGGTCGCATCATGGATCGAGGGTCCTAGGCAGCAGTGCAGGTGGGTTGCAACACATCAAGGGTTGTCCTCCAAGTTAGTCTCTTAATCCTCTTACTTTGCATTCCAATGTACCAAAAAAAGGGTAGAGATGGCTTCTCGGAGGCCGCGATATCGTGGCCTTCTGGGAGCCCTCTCTACCCATTTTTTCTCCCCATCAAAGGGCACGAAAGGGCCTTCAAAAATGAGCAAAGGGGGCTCCTGGGAGGCCATGATATCGCGGCCTCTCGGGATCCCCCTTTACTCATTTTTGATGGGTCTTCAAAGTACCTCAAGCCCCCCCCCTATCGCGGCCTCTTGGGAGCCCCCTTTGCTCATTTTTTATGGCTCTTCAAAGTAGCTCAAGCCCCCCCCCACACTCCCATGAAAGGCATGATGATGGCTCTTCTTGGCTTCATGTTTTTTGGCGCATCTTCAAAGTAGCTCAACCCCCATCCCCACAGTACCATGAAAGGAACGATGATGGCTCTTCTTGGCTTCATGTATTTTCACGCATGACCATGACGGTTATTCTTTAGCTACTTTGAAGAGCTACTTTGAAGAGCCATAAAAAATAAGCAAAGGGGGCTCCCAGGAGGCCACAATATCGCGGCCTCCTAGGAGTCCCATTTGCTCATTTTTTATGGCTCTTCAAAGTAGCTTAATCCCTTCAAAGAATCCAACCATGATGGCTGTTCTTTAGCTTCTTTGAAGGTCATAACCATGTTTTTTAGCTTCTTGGCTTCATGTTTTTTGGTTTCTTGGACGTTCTTTAGCTTCTTGGCTTCATTTTTTAAAGCTTCGTAGCTGTTCTTTAGCTTCTTTGAAGGGCCATACAAAATGGACAAAGGGGGATCTCGGGAGGCTGCAAGTGGCTACATGGTGCCATGTCAGGCTCAAGCTAGTTGCTATAGTGGCTGCATGTTTTGCATTGTAAATAGTTCTACATGGTGCCATGTCAGCCTCATGCTACAGACCCACTTTATTTACCTTCAAATCCTTCAAATCCTTGGCAACCCTGTCTTCTCTTAGCCCCTTGGCAACCCACTTCACCTTCAAGTATGCAATGCTTAGCCTCTTTGAAGCCCCCTTAAAAATGAGCAAAGCGGGCTCCCAGGAGGCCGTGATATCACAACCTCCCGGGATCCCCTTTGCTCATATTTTAGGGCCATTCAAAGAGACTTACATAGGATTTTTTTCATATGTAATTATTTTGTACATATGGATATGGGTTAAAGTATAACTCTTCCTTTTTAAAGACTAGAGGGAAGGGCAAAGACAAAGCCTCAACACCTCCAAAGAAGATTGGGAGAAAGAGAAAGCCTCCAATTTGTGCAAACACTAAGGAGGGTGATCATGGTGGGGATAGATCTGAGATGGAGGCTCTAGGCACAGAGGATACATCTACAAATGTCCATGATTTAGATGGAGGGGGAGATGAGACAAACTCTTTCATTGAGGACATTAGCTTGGATCTTGAGGGAGGGGGTGGCATCATTTCTAGATGTAGGCTACTCAGTTCAGATGAGTGCCCTAGAATCCCCTTGTGTAGACTCATCATTACCTATGCTAGAGTAAGGGGATTGAGAAGTGATGTCACTGTACTTAAGAGTGCATTCCAGTATGAGGGATACCTCCCAAAAAAGGGGTGCATTTATAATTTCTATCTGCATAGGCAAAGGGGAGTAGACACAGGTTACACCAGCATTGAGGGAGTCTTGGTCATCCATGTGGAGGGAGGTGGATGAACAATTCGAGAAGGAGTTAAAAGCTAAGCAGGATTTCCATCACCTTTCAGGGAAGATGTTCTATGTGTGGGAGGGAAACCATAGAACCATGGCTTGGATGTCAATGATTGCAAAGTCATACAGAGAGACTCGAGCATGGCATATTTGGGTCATGTGCACTTTGATAGACCCACGGAAGACAAGTGAAATTACGCTGCATGTAGGGCTATAGAGGATGAACTCGTAAGACTTTTTCTCTTTTTCCTTTCTTGTTTGTGTCTACTTTAATTTTTATTCATTTAATTATGAAAATTTATGTTTGTAGATTGAATGAGCATCTGGTTATCAAACCAAGCTTGAGGGATGTACTCATGAATGCTAATAACATTTGTGAGTGCGATGCTCAAATTTTCATGAGTCCCCAAGAGCATCAGGTCATAAACAATGCAAGAACCAGGGAGGTGAAAGGAACTGTGGGGCCTAGTACCCTTTAAGTAGAGGGTACTTAGCAAGGCTTGTATTTTAGGTGAAAGAAACATCTCTTTTCTTGCCTCTTGTTTGTTTGGGGTATTGCCTTGTATTTTTTGGAGATACATTCTATTTGCTTTGTCAATATGTTGTAGGTTGAGTTTAATGCAGACATCAAGAAAGCACTAGAGAGGATAAAGGCTACAATTCCCATGGGGAGGAGAGAGTAGTTGCAGAGAAGAAGGAGATTGATGTAGTGCAGTGGAAAATATCTGATCAGATGGGTAGGGTGTAGTATCTACACTCTATGTTTGGCATTCATAAGTAGTGTTGAGTGTGAGAAGTTTGAGTCTTTTACTATTGAGTTAATGTTGTGTAGGTCTTAAATTACCTTGACCCCCCCCCACAGCTTGGAGATGTCTGGAAATCAAAATTATTTTCCTTGAATTTTGAGACTGTAGATAAGGTCATCGCTCTAGAGAAAATTAAGTGCATTTCACTTGCTCCCCTTAAGAGGTGGAGAAAAAAATTCAGTATCTCTCTTTGTTGGAGGCTAGTGCTATCATGAGGAATATGTATTAAACATGCCTTCAGCATATATTCCTTGAGGGTAAGCTTTGTATTTGGTGTCTTTGTTTTGTATTGAAAATATTGTTTGTGTTGAATTCAATCTTCTGATGCATTTCTTTATTGCAACTAAAGGTGGTTGACTAGAGAGATTTTTTGGGAAAAGATAGAAAATCACGTCCTTGTAGTGCTTGAGGAGCGCAAGACTGTAGAAAATATAGGGCAATTGTTTACTCTACCTCGAGACTACACTCTCATTTAGTATTATGAAGACATCAAGTTAGAGGGGAGAAAGTATATGTTCACCTCTCTGAAGATAAGAGAGAGTAGTGAACTGAGCGGTGTTGGGAAGGGGAGAAAGTATATGTTCACCTCTCTGAAGATAAGAGAGAGTAGTGAACTGAGAGGTGTTGGGAAGGCTGAGAATTTAGCTGCCAAGAAGACAGAGCTCGATCAGGAAGCACATAGGGTTGTGTTTAGGTAAGCACTTCATTCATTCTTTTTGCTAATGTTCATTCTTTTTACTAATGTCCATTTAAGTTTCATTATCATTATGCCATGCATAAATTTAATAGCTTCTTTCGGTTGGAATGACCTATATATCTCACGTATTTGAGGAGTGAAGGCAAGATTGATGACCTTCCTCGACATTCAGAGGGGTGGATTGTAAGATTCCTCTCCATCCTCTCAGGATGTCCAGTATCTTCCCCTGTAGTCAAATCCCTCTTCAGAAATATAAAAGATCTTGTTTATACCTGTTTTGGCCTAGAGAGAGAAAATCTTTTAGAGAGAGGTGATTTAGTTTTATTAAATATTTTTGAATAGAAAAATATCTCATCTCATTAAAATAATTTTCCCTGAAACACAAGTTCAAAAAGATTTTCAGAAGGTGCATTAGAAATCAAGTATAATCTATTCAAGAGGCCTTATCCTAGGGGTCCAAATTTTTTTGAAATTTTAAATTAAAGTTCCTATGGACCAATAAGATTCATCCTAATGTAGGGAGGAGATAAATGGAAGAATAAAAGAAAAATCCCCCAAAAATGTGTAAATACTCACATAAGATGAAGAGTTGACTAAGGACAAGGTTAATAGTTAAAAAAGAGAGATATTTAAAAGAAATGATGCATTTTTGACACCTCAGTATGGGGAAATTTCCCTCATGAAGGAGGTGTCTATTTCACATGTGTGGGAGAGTTTTAAACTCCCAAATAATGAGATATTTTTATCTCTCCTGTCTCGTGTTTCAACTAGATCCAAAAAGTGATCTAAACTGACCTAAAAATGGGTAAAAATTGACCAAACTGATCTGAAAAATTCTAGAATCAGTTTGCTTGGTTAGAGGCTCACTTTTTCCTATAAATAGAAGCCTTCCCCTTTGTTAAAGCTTAATAGTGTTTTTGCACTGTTACTCTACTTCTCCCCAGAGCCAAAAACTGTGAATTTACTCATAATTCATTAGTTTTTGACCTTTCCCTCTTCTAAAGATTGGTGGCCACTCTTGTTTCAAACAAGAGTAGATCCCTCAAACCATCAAGCCAAAGGAAAGCTCTCAAATTCTCCTTGTAAGTTGGAGATTCTTCTCTTTTCTATTTCATTTTATGGTTTTTTATGATTTTTGTCTTCTTTAAAGTGAATAATGATGTTATGCCTCATTGAAAAGACATTCCCCTCTCTTCTTTAGTAAATCCAACCCTTCTTTATCCTAGATGAATGATTAATGGATAGAATCAAGTTTTTCATGATGTTTTTCTTAAATAAGTAGAAAATGTTTACATTAGAATGATTTAAATACTCTTGGTGAAATTCTCGTTGATTTTAGAGAGTTAAAATTTGAAAAATGGTCAGCCATAAAAAGGAGGTTATGGCAAAATTTTCTAAAAATTGTGTAAAATAAGTTTTACCTTTTATTATTCAAAAATGAGTAATTCCCATCATATATGTATTCTTAAAGTGTTATTTTTCATCCTAGGTATAGAAAAAAGCATACTAAAAATATTTTATTAAAAAAGTGTTACTTTCTTTAGAATTAAATTCTATGCATAGAAGGAAGCATACTAAAAATATTTTATTAAAAAAGTGTTACTTTCTTTAGAATTAAATTCTATGCATAGAAGGAAGCATATTGAAATTTTTATTTTGATTATAAAAGTGTTATTTTCATCAAAGATGGTTGAATCTATGAAAAAGGTAATTTTATATTGGGTGTGTAAGTGGCATGACTAATGTTAAATTTGCATGAATATCCGGCTAGGGGACCTGGGAACTCTTTTCCCTGGTACTCGGGACAAAACCTAACCAAATTCTAAATTGGATCCCATCACTACAGTGGTTGGGCGGTTGGCTAACCCATGGGACTGGCTGCACTGATGGAACCCTAAATCTGAGACTCAATTCTATTATGGTATGCTAGATAAAGTAAATCCCAGTCAAAAATTGTTCTATGGAAAAGAATCAACGGCTGTGCCTCTCAATGAGGAAAAAAGCATTGATCTCTATGATCCAAGTGCAAGTTTCTTCCTTGATCTGACCAAGTGACTTTAGGTTTGGTCGGATCAGTTTGGTCAGTAAATGACCTTGACCACGTTAGAGTAAAATTTTACCTTGGAGAAATCGCCTGTGCTTTCCGAGAAAGGGAAGTTTTTCCGAGTTCGATTTTGGAAGAACCAAAGAATTAGTCACCTCTCTGGATATCCTTGGGCGAGGCCCCGAGTGTGGGACCTTGCCCCGCGCAAGATGTGCTACTTTCGCTGCTAGCACCCCGAATCCGTTGCGCGGTGGGTACGGGGATCTCACAGTTGGTATCAGAGCAATTTGACTAATAAGGATCAACCAAAAAGCCAAAAATGTCAAAAATTTATGAAGTAACAGTATAAGATCAGAATTGTGTGAATTGAAATTTGACTAATAAGGATCAACCAAAAAGCCAAAAATATCAAAAATTTATGAAGTAGCAGTATAAGATCAGAATTGTGTGATGAAATTCATACAAATTGTTATTTAAACTGAAATTCATAAATTAGTAATTGGGTCTTCAGATGGAAGTACCACAATTGCATCAATTGGGCCAATATTATGAGAGTGACGACACTAATGCTACAATTTTGATTCATCATAATAATAAGTACCAAGAATTAGCTATCCTAGATGGAGGAGCGAGAGTCAGCATCGTTACCAAATGATGTTGGGAGAATTGAGGAAAACCAGATCTAGAAGAGCAAATCTATTTGTCAAAATGGCAAACAGAACATCTTCAAGACCCATGGGGCTATTGAAGAATGTCTGACAAACTCTTTATGTTTCACTACCGTCATACATTTATTGTAATGGACTTTCTACCCAAACTCATACGACATAATCTTGGGGAGACCTTTCATGAGCAAATCCAAATTGGTGCATAATTGGGCATTAGATCATGTGTATGTTTGAAGGGACTCACAAATCCTAAAGATAGATCTGCGAACGTGAAAAGTGCATCCAATGGAGAGGCAACTGTTTAGCAATGATTCACTCACTACTGAGTGAACAATGTTTGTACAAGTCTACCAACCAACCGTAGAATTTTAAAAGGAGGAAGAAGATAAAATGTATGTGTCACTTCCCCCTCCAGACTTCAGCAAAAATTGGATGCATGTGCTGGCAACGATAGATGTTATGCAACCCAAAGAAACCCAATATGTCGAATCTGGGAACGTTCCCACCACCTTAGTGTGTATGGTCAATGTGCAACCACAAGAAGAGGATTCGGAGGATGAAGCCTCCAACACATACGAGGACTGGATCACAAGGCCGTACCAATGCCTAGCGCCTTAGCAGATGATGAAAATAGAAGAGGTATATTGCTTGACGAAATGCCCTCTTACGAAGTAAACCCACAGACACCACCCAGTGGCTCAGATACCTCGAAGCCACTAAGGTGCACGAGGAGTTTTCTAAGAATTGGGGTGAAGAGTTGAGTAAGACATCCCTGGAAGGAAAACATAAGGAGGAGGCTCAAGAGCAGGAAATGCCAAAGCTCACAAAATCAAGGCGCCGAGAATGAAACAAGCCTCCGGCCGAGCCGAACGCAAAGCCAAGAAGGTGATGGCTCAAACAAAAATAGAGGATGAAGATAAACCAGACCTACTCTCAGTGCCTAACCATTTCAAGACATACACAATTGACAAACAAAAAGTGGTGCAATTGACGGCCAAAAGAGTAAAAGAAGATGGTATGTCCACATCATAGGATGGTATAGCTTAGGTCAAAGAAATTAATATTGAAGAGCCAGGGGAGGAAACCAAACTTGTCTATATCGCTAAGGACTTGACTCCAACTAAGGAAAAGGAACTCATCGCTCTCCTTAAAGAATTTAAGGATTGGTTTGCTTGGAAATACACGGAGATGAAGGATGCACCACCTGAAGTGGTACAACATACGATCCCAATCATGGAAGGATCAAGAGCAACCAGGCAAAAACTGTACCATATGAATCCAAAATATGCAGCAATTGTAAAGGAGGAAATTAACAAACTCATTGCCACGGATTTCATCTATGAGATTGAGCACACCAATCGGCACTATCACCAATTGTGATAGTGCCAAAGAAGAATGGGAAACTAAGGGTCTGCGTTGACCTCAAAAAGGCCAATGCAGCCACTAGAAAGGACCATGGTCTGCATTTATATAGAGATAAATTACACCACTACGGGAAAGAGAAGGGTTGGCCATGGTTTATGCTGTCAAGAAGTATCAACATTACCTATTGGCCAAAAAATTTGTATTCTTTGTGAACCATCATGCCTTATTATATTTGGTGAATAAGCCTTGCACCACGAGAAGAATCACACGCTCCTACTTTTGGAATTTGACTTCTCGATCACAGTAAGAAAAGGGACACATGTGTTGGCCGATCACATGTCTAGAATTTCGAATGGGGAACCTGGTGTTAATGATGATCTCCCAAGTGCTTGTTTGTTCAAACTGGACATGGTGCCTAAATGGAGTGAGGAGATATCAAACTATCTAGCTTATGGTTTTCTACAAGAACAACCTTTGGTGAACAAGGATAAAATGCATCGACTTATTAAGATGGCTGCACCTTATCAATTAATTGTTGGAGAATTGTACTAGGTAAGGACAATATCTTAAGAAGATGTGTGTGCCGGAAGACGAATTTGTCACAATACTAGATGAAGCACACTCGGGAATAGCTGGAGGACATTTCGCTTGGGAAATTACACCTCACAAGGTGCTTCAAGCAGGACTACGGTGGCCCACGTTATTCGGGAATGCCATGGAGTTTGTAAAAAGATGAGTTTGTAAAAATATGCAAAGAATGTCAAAGATTCGCTATTTCCACAACAAAGAGACAAGATGCCACTTACCCCTATAATTGTAAGACAACCTTTTGAGAAGTGGGGTATTGATTTTGTTGGATCCATTAGTCCAGCTGCGCATCTATCATAAGCCCAATATGTGATCGTTGGCCACCACAGACTATTTCACATAATGGACAGAGGCAAGAGCCTCTAAGCGAGCTAATGCACAAACAACGGCTAAGTTCTTATATGAACAAATCATTTCTAGATTCAGCTACCCACTGGAATTAGTCAGTGATCGGGGTTCACATTTCATTCATGAGGTGATTGATCACTTACTTACTGGATTCCTTGAAGTCCATCGAAAGTTATCGCTTTATTATCCACAGGAAAATGGCCAAGCGGAGAGTACAAATAAGATTTTATATATTATCTTGACAAAAACATTAGAAGCAAGTCGCACGGATTGAAATATAAGCTAATTGCAGCTTTATGGGCATATTGAACATCGTATAAGGTAGCGACTAGATATACTCCCTTTTGTCTAGCTTATGGCGTTGAGGTAATGATGCGTATGGATTACTTAGTTCCAAGCCTGCAAATTACGGGTGCAAGAAAGGTTAACTGAAAATGCATTAGTCAAAAGATTAATTGACTAAGAGAAACTTGATGAAACCTAGCTAATTGCGTCACATGGGCTTATGGTCGAGAAATTTTGAAGAAAACATTTGTTTGACCATAACCTAAAACAAAAGGAACTGGAAACATGGGACCTTGTCCCATGTATAGTGTCGGAAGCAACAGGAAAAAGAAACTCAAGTATAGAGGATTAGGACCATTTAGAGTGTCCGAAATCACCTCTCAAGGGTCGGTTCAAATTGAAACTATCGAGGGTGTGCAAATGGAAGGATACATCAATGGAAGCACGCTTAAGAAGTATTACGGACCACTGACCCAAGAGATTCTCATGCAAGGGCATCTACACAAACAAAAGAAAGAGCTAGCCAGAGAAAATATCAAGCAAGCTCAAGAAGAAGCCAAGGCATGGGAAACCAAGGCCAAACAGAGACTCCAGGAGAAAATGTTTCAATGTGAACATGGCTTCACTAACTCTCCTTGATGAGGATGACCTGGACATTGAGCCAGCACGTCTCAATGTAAAAGTCTCTACTACGACCAAAAGTCATGCAATGAGCGTTGCGTTAATTGATACAGCATCAAGTCATAACTTGATCTCCTATATAAAACATGGGAAGCTCTAGACAAATCCCAGCTACTAGAAGCCACCAATGCACAAGTCCGAAGTGTGCATTTGTCAACTACCAAAGCTGTGGGATTTTTAAATGTTAATATTTTCATCAGAAATAATCCCTTGTTTGGAAAGATATTTATCATACCTGCAGGATCTATGGAAGAAGAGATGATCCTTGGACGATCCTGGATTTGCATAAGTAATTCTAATATCTAGTGGGAAAAGAGGGCAGCACAACTCAATGAGGGCAAGGAGACCATTACCGTTCCATTATGGAGTCCCTTCAATAAAGGAAAACAGGCAAGGAGAGGTGACACAAAACCGCCACCAATGCCACACAACAACCAACTATCGTACCAAAAGAGGCATCAACGTCATAGCTCCCACACACAAAAAATTTAAAAGTATCCAGTAATTCAGCAGCGGGTTCCTAAGGACCACAACTTCGAGCCTAGGCATACTATGATGCAAAAGGAGTAGCCAAGGAATCAAGGTAAAAAGTTCAAGCTACGAACAAAGGAAAGAGAAGGCCATCCAAAAACAACAAAGCAGTATTCCAAGCAGAGACCACACCCCACAAAATACTCAAAAGCAAAGGGTTAGGAAGGATTCACTAGATACACAGGGATATTACCAGGGCAATACATCAATATGGGTGCCCAAATCCTACCCAAGTTCCAATACTACTGGCACTTTCAGAAGCGAGCCGAAAGGACCATAAAGGCAAAGAGGACCAATTTACAGTTAAAGCAAATGTTAAGAACACCCAAAAATTGGTTTGGAAAAAGAAGCCCATTCAACCCACCAAACAAAAAGGAGCAACATTGCCAACTCCACCTACCAAGGTGAACGAATTAAGCAAGGTTAAGGGGAAGGGAAAAGAAGGTGTGCAACCACACAGGCACAAGGCACACAACAAGTTCAACACGAACCAGTGGATGCACTCCTCAATTGGATGGATAGCAAAATCAAACACTCCCACTCTGAACTGAAGAAATTACAACAACAAATTCCCGCAAGGACCAAGGTACCAAATTGGTTTTCTGTGGCAATAAGTAGAGAAGAAGTACAAAAGGCATCCATTTCTCAACAATGGTCCAAGGTAAAAGTGTATTCAACCCTTCTCTTAATGCATGATATGGGAATTGAGTGTTTGAGCATGTAGGAAGCATAGGGTATCAACCTTGCATGCACGAGATCAGAACAATTCACGTCATGAAATGATTAGTGCTTCACGCCGTGAAATGGTCAGAAACAGTTCTCACGACGTGAAACGCTTAGTGCTTCACACCGTGAAATGGTCCAAAACGGTTCACATCGTGAATCGCCTTAGTGCTTCACGACGTGAAACGATCAAATACCAGATTCCGCCAATTGCAAGATGCCATGCGGTTTGCTTCATTCAGTGAGCCGCCGAGGCCGACGGGGCTGATTCATAAAATCGATTGCTTTCCTCTTTTGTGCACTTCTGCTTGTACGATGAGCTTCATCCATTGCATCTCTGCGCATCGCTCGTAAATTTTCCATGTGATCTTCCATCTCACATTGCTTGCGACAGTCGATTTCACGTGGGAGCTTGTGCTTTAACCTTGTTCTTTCTTTCTTTTGCAAACTGTGGGGTATCAATCGCTATCATGTTGTGCATAGTCGTACTTCGTTTGATTGTTTTCTATCTACGTGATTGCTGCTATGGCTTGTATCTGTTCCCCAATACCTGTATGAAAGAATGTGCATAAAATGTTTTACCCTTGGTGATTGATTTTCCCCATGAATAGCAGTCTGCTATTTCACAGCACCCACTCTGATCCTTCGGATGGGGCTACACAATCTCACTCTCTATCTAAATGCTTAAATCTATCATAGTTGACCCATAAAAGCATTTAAAATAAAAAACCCTTAGGGTCAAAAACCTGCTATCTCACGAGTTAAGCCCTCACGCATTAAGCAGTCTCACAGCTTAACCATCTCACGAGTTAACTATCTCATGGGTTAAGCCCTCTCACGCATTAACAATCTCATGGCTTAACCATCTCATGGGTTAACCATCTCATGGGTTAAGCCCTCTCACACGTTAAGCCATCTCACGACTTAATCATCTCACGTGTTAAGCCCTCTCACGCATTAACAATCTCATGGCTTAACCATTTCACATGTTAACTATCTCACGGGTTAAGCCCTCTCACGCGTTAAGCCATCTCACGGGTTAAGCCATCTCACGCGTTAAGCCATCTCTCACGACCTAACCATCTCGCGTTTTAATCCCTCTCATGAATTAAGAGTCTCACGGGTCAAGCATCTCACGGCTTAACCATCTCACGGGTTAAGCCCTCTCACGCGTTAAGCATCTCACGACTTAACCATCTCACGTTTTAAGCTGTCTCACAGGTTAATCCCTCTCACGCATTAATCCCTCTCACACGTTAACCATCTCATGTGTTAAGCCATCTCACGGCTTAACCATCTCATGTTTTAAGCTGTCTCACGAGTTAAGCCATCTCACGGGTTAACAATCTCACGGCTTAAAACCCTACAACTTCACGGGTTAAGATCCTGCATTCTCACGGCTTAAGCCTTCTAACCTGAATCCTCATGTATTCTACACCTTTTATTGCTCACCCCACTAACACCCTTCTCATCAATATAACACACACACACACACGCACACTATCATCAAAAAAAAGGAGACCACATGCTCTCACCAATCATTATGACTGACATTCTTATCAACGTTACAGATGTCGTCCTTCGCAACCCCAGAATCTGAAGTCAAGGAGACTCCAGCAATCACAAGACAAGTACCCTAGGTTCACCTATGGACTGAAGGAAAAGAGCACCAAGAGGTACAAAGCTCAGCTATCTAGGGTAGTATGCACAGATATACTAGGGCTCCATGATCAACAAGGATGTCCAAACAGTACATGTCAAGATAGCCGTACAGTACCATAGCCCGGAATGTCTCTAGATTTTGGAGGATTCCAAAGTAAAGGAGAAGCTGGAGAAGGTCGGGCTAGGATGAATGTGTCTAAGTGTCTCCCCTACACAATCAACATAGAATTGTGTGTGGAATACTTGAAATCCTATGACAGGGCAACCAAGAGGGGAAAGGTAACAACGGTAGATGGCACAACTAAATAGGTCATCCTCTCTGAAGAATTGATCCGTGAGGCTTCGCAGTGCCTGCCAATCAAGATACATTCTCACAACTTTGAAAAGATGCCCTTACAATGCTTAAAAGGAGTTCATACAATTCAAATGGGGAAGAGTATGAGAATATCAGAAATGAAGTGACAAAAAAAGTCTGTCGTGCAATGTCCTTGATTATGCAGGTCAAGCCAGTCGACAAGTACAATAGAGTACCTCTAAACAAAATAGCCAAAGTGCATGAGGAGAAAGAAGATGACTGGGTTTGGTACATTCACAAAGAAATGGAGAACTACCTGAAGGTGCACCAATCCAAAGTATGTAATCCATACTTGCTTAGCAAGGTGCTGATTCATGCAGCAGATCTTCTGATTCCAGAAAACATGCCAGAAGAATAGGTACAACAAGCAGTGCAAATAGAGCCACCAATACTTACCTCTGGAGAGCTGCAAGAAGGGCAAGCATTGTTAAAGGACACAAAGGAGATTATGAAGGAACTGAAGAAGAGCAAAAGAAAAAGGACAGATAAGAAGATGAGGGGTATCATTCCAGGAGTCGCTGAGGAGTCCAAACACCTGGAAGCGGAGCTGGCCCAAGACATCGCCTCTTTTCAGCAACAAGTGGTGGAGCACCAAGAAGCAATTCAAGATGCTCAAGAAAAGTTCCATGCCAAAGAAGAAGAATTCACAAGGACTATTGCTACCACTAATGAAGCCCTCGCCCCGCTGCTGAACAGAAGGTACTTCATCTTAGGACTGAGAGGAAGCAAACAAACAAAGCACATGCAGAGAAGGTTAAAGCCTTGAATGACATGATCACTGCCTAGTCGTTGGAGATTGAATAGATGTCCACTAGCCACAAACAAGAAGTGGAACAGATCACTCAGCAACTCAAGGCCAGCCAAGTATTGGCAACAGAGAGGCTCAAGCAAATCTCAAGCTTTGGAAGCATCAGCAAGAAGGGCACAGGAAGCCACCACACTTAGACATGAGGAATTAGATGCGGCTCGAATGGTTCGTGAAACGACCATATCAAATCTTCTATCAGCCAAAGACTCAAGAATACAAGAATTGGAGCGCCAACTTGCTGTAAGAGTAAGAAGTGCAAGATAGGAGCTGCCGGAACGAATTGAGACTACTGATTGAACAAGCCTCAAAGATAGATTCGTTGCCAATGACTCCTCGAGCCCCTCCTCAAACTTTCGCTTGACTAGCATATACAGTGGATCCACTCTTTGTGTGGGCAGTGCAGTTTGGTACTGTTGACTATATTCTGGTATGATCAAGTATTCCCTCCGCCACGCTGGCTACATACCAAAATCTTCAATTCTGGGAATTGCATCATATGTGATAATGTTGGTATAGCCCCCTCTTGTATGTACAGGATGTGCTTTACTCCATCAGCGATAGCAGTAGCTGATCATGAATGTCACACTCCTGATTTCCAGCAGATCTGCTAAACAAGGATTAGCCAGTTTTGTGTGTTTTGCGACATTTGCCCATAAAGTTCCTTCTCCTGCCATTGGCAATAACTCCTTCAATTATGGCATTGGTTCTCGGAGATGATATAGTTAATAAGGTTGCCGTGTAGACGTGACTACAGAGTAAGCTTCTAGCAATATGCCTCTAGTGGGTTCAAATGGTGTGATTTGCATCAACACCTTGAACATTAGCTTCGGCTTCAATAATGAATTGCCAACTTTGATTAAACTTTCATACTTTGCGCATGATAAAGACTCAAGAACAAGGTCGTCAGTATAAGGCTGTATGTCATCCTGAGGTTGAATTGGACGTACCTCTTGAATTGGGCTTGGTTGAGACAGGTGGGGTGCCGACAACTCCTCGAGGGCGAGTGTCAATGGGAAATTCTAGAGGGATAGAAGGGAGACGAGAGAAGATGCAATCTGCCTCAGATTTGTTAGTAGGATTAACACTAGTATAGGGATGTAGTAGTTTACTTGCTATAAAGGAAAACATAGGATAAGTGATAGGAGTGGAAGAACTTTGTCCGGAACTAAAGTTGTCGACACTGTTGTCTAAGATGTCTGAGTTTTGTAACACCCAACACCAAGTACGTAGGTTTAACACGATGGGATGTAGGGGATAGAAGAATATATCACTGGGGTCTGTTAGTACTAAATCCCCTTGAAAAATACCCATGATTATAGTTGGGTCTACATCTAGTTTTGTATTTTGCTTAATTAGTGTTAAATCCCCTAAGCTGAGGTACAATCGTACTCTAGAAGTGCATGTCGAACATCTCCAGATCCTCTTGAGGATTTTGAGGTGGAAGAAATTATATGCCAAGTATACGAAGTGTGAGTTCTTCAAAAGAGAACTCATATATCTAGGACATCCGATTTCTTGAGATGGGATGAGCATAGACCTTGGGTGGATATAGAAGTTTTTAGATTGGCCTGTTTCTCAAACCGTAAGGCAACTTCAGGCATTTTTCGAGATTCATCATCTTTCTCAAGAAGTCGGTGAGGGATTATTCACAATTAAGGACGTAAATCTAACCACTTGATTTCTTGGAACGAGAAGCTTAATGAGGCTTTTTGAGCTCTCAAGTTTGAAGGAACACCTCTATTGGCCTTGCCATATCCTAGCAGACTATTTGCCATTGAGACAGATGATGCTAGCGATTTCATAATAGGCGCAACATTATTCCAAGATGTCAAATGGCACACTCGTGAGAAGGAGTGGTTATACATGCTATGAAAACTTGGCAACATTATCTTTACTGAACAGAGTTTATTGTGCTCCTCTAGTGTACGATTTTATATCTTGATATACAATCGTACTCTAGAGGAGCACGTCGAACATCTTGAGGATTTTGAGGCAAAAGAAATTAATGCCGAGTATATGAAGTGTGAGTTCTTCAAAAGAGAACTCATATATCTAGGACATCGGATTTCTTGAGACGGGATGAGCATAGATCTTGAGTGGATATAGAAGTTTTTAGATTGGCTAGTTTCTCATACCGTAAGGCAACTTCGGGCATTTTTGGGATTCGTCGTCTTTCTCAAGAAGTCGGTGTGAGGGATTATTCACAATCAACCGTACCTTTCACGGACCTCCTTCAAGGAAGAGGACGTAAATCCAACCAGCCAATTTCTTGGAACGAGAAGCTTGATGAGGCTTTTCAAGCTCTCAAGCTTCAAGGAAGCACCTCTATCGGCATTGCCAAATCCTAGCAAACCATTTGCGATGGAGACACATGCTACTAGCGATTTCATGATAGGCACAACATTATTCTAGGATGGATGACCTTTGGCATTTGAAAGCAAGAAGCGAGACCTTTGGCATTTGAAAGCAAGAAGCTAGACGATACCCAAGTCAGATGGTACACTCGTGAGATAGTGGCTATACATGCTCTGAAAACTTGGCGACATTATCTTTACTAAACCAAGTTTTTTGTGTTGACCCACCATGAGTCAATTAAGTATATTTGTGATAGACTTGAGTTGAGGGGGAGGAAGGCACGATGAATTGAGTTTATGCAAGATTTTGATATGGAAATAGAGTTCAAAACGATATCCTTTGCGGATGCCTTGAGTTGAATCGGGGAAGTGAACTCTTTGAGCTTCACCAGGAGTAGGGATGACCTTTATGACTCTTTTAGAGGGCTATGTGAGACCAACAATCATTTTGATTGGAATTGGCAACAAGTCCAAGCAAGGAGCTCCACTAATTTAGACCAAGACTCGAGAGTCATGCCATGTATGGTGTGGCACATGGTCAACTCATTTTGTTATTCCGGATAACGCTGAGATTAGGAAAAGGATCTTGTATGAATGTCATGCTACTCCTACAATGGGTCATCCAAGGATACAACGAACCTATGATTCGATGAAACATACGTTTTATTAACCTAAGATGAAGGCGTATGTTCAAGATTATGTGGTAAAGCGTAGTCAATGTCAAGTAAATAAGGTTGAATGCCTTAGGACTAAAGGTATGTTCCATCCTCTAGAGATCCTACTTCCATGGACTTCATTGTAGGTTTGCCGCGAAACAACAGAGGCACGATGCTATCTTGGTGGCGATAAACAGATTGACAAAGATAACACAATTTTTACCCGCAAAAGTGCTAGCCAAGGCAACTCAATTGGCGCAATAATTTGTTGAGTAGATTTTCAGATTGTATGAGCTACCTTTTGATATAGTCAATTATAAGGACTCCAAGTTTTTTGGACACTTCTGACAGCTACTTTTCCAAAGATTCGAGACTACATTGAGTATGACTTCCTCTAATCATCCTCAAACTAATGGGCAAACAAAGAGGGTGAATCATGCTTTGGAGGATATGCTTTGTGCATAAGTCTCCAAGAGACCATTACATTGGGAGAAGTACATCCCGAAGGTCAAGTTTGACTATATTAGTGCTAAGCATGCGGCTACTAGATATAGTCCGTTTATGTTGATATACGAATACCAACCTAGATCCCCAGTGACAATTGGACTTAAGGGTATGCAGATTGATGTGGCTAGAGATTTCTTAATAGATATACAAGAAATGCTAATCGGTGCACGAAGTGTCTACAAGATCATGCACAGTTTTATGCCTATAGACAACGTTCACCGAGGGAATGCTAATTTATTTCAGAGTCCCAAGGGTTTTGAGACGACGTGTACGAGGAAGGTATCCCCTAGGTATTGTGGACCTTACAAGATCTTGAAAAAGATTGGTGAGATTGCTTATAAATTGGAATTGCCTCTGAATGAGAAAGTTCATCCAATCATTCATGTCAGTCAACTGAAAGAGGTGGTGGGAGCTAACGATAACCTTGTTGCCCCTCGAGAACTTGTTGAGGTTGAGAACTTGTCCTATGTTCCGCACAAACCCGAGAGGGTGATAGATCTCAAGGAAAAGGCAGCCGAGGAACAAGTTGATCTCTGAATAAAAGATAAAGTGGAGAGATAGGACAAAGGAGAACTCAACTTGGGAGTTAGCAGCTAGTTGAGTACGTGCTTTTCTAATGAGTAAATGCTTGAAGACGGGAAGTATGTCATGTCTCTCGACACTAATCTATGGATTAGGGATCTAATCCAATGGGATTAGGGGGCCCCGAGATTAGGGATTAGGTTGCAAATACTTGGCTAGGGTTTGAGGATTGATAAAATACGCTTAATGGTTGTTTGCAGCAAGTTAGCTATTTATGGCACAATTATCACTATATAAGTGAGCTTGGGTTATTCTGAGACACAATTGTGTGGATGTACCAATGAAGGTCTGGCTTGGACGAAGAGAGCGCGCATGCTCATGGCAAGTACGTACGTTGGCGTGTCCAGGGTTTTGGACAGGCTTCGGTGGTATGGGACACCAGAGTTAGACATGGGCCTATGGGATTAAGCATAGGCTGGCTCAGGAGAGCTCGGTGGATGCCGGTCGCAGTCAGGAGGCGAGCTACCCTGCTACCTCATGGACCTACCTGTGATTGGAGCAGGTTTTGGGAAGGCCTTCCAATGAAAGAAGCTGGGCGGAAGGCTCTGGAAGGGAAAGCCAGCAGGCTGGTAAATGGAGAAGGCAACAAGGGGGGGACGCTGGGGACTGAGGCACACTTCGTGCGCTGGCAGGAGGGCAACTGGAGGCAGGAAGAAGGGAAGGGGTGGGGGGGGGAAGCAGCTAGCGACCAGGGAGCTCCAGCTCCATGTTCCTCAGAGGCAGAGCTTCGAATATGCATGCTGCCAAATCTAAGCTAATAGACTTGAACATCAAGCTTGAGGAGCAAAAGGGTACAGTAATATGATAAAATGCCATGATTACTGCCTGACCTGTGAGATCCACTTCAGGCTAAATGCTTGTAATGCTTCATCATCGAAACTGTTACCGCGGTTTCTCCCTCTCGGACGTGGTGCCCACCATGCCAGGCATGTCGACAGCAAGTGCCACAATCACCAACTTGATGCACTGCAGGTCTTGTTGAGGGGTGTTGCCCGCTTGGGAAGGGCTGGACGAAAGGGGAGGGGAGGATTTGCAGGCGGGAAGGTGAATGCTACTGTGATCCACACGACGTCAAATCCGTGGGGGCATCACGTGCAGAAGGCCACATCATCTGCCCCTTGCTGGTGCGAGGTTAGGTGGCCCATCTAATGGTAGACAAAGCACAGTCCGGTTAGACTTGAGAGAACTTGATCCTTTGTAGAAAGTGGGAACCAGTACTTTGGTGAGGCAATGAGACCTTGAGATGAGGGAAGTCATACTGCCCTTGCGACATGGCCACTGCACTCTAAAACCAGGCCTAAGGAACACCTAATGGCCACGAGAAGCTGAAGGTATTCCTTGGGAAGGCCAGGAAGCAAACCATGACAAGGAATCCAATTGGTCAGAGTCTAGAGAGTGGCCATGCTTCCACCTAGCGAAGTACAGATGGGCGCTCCATACTGCAACAGGGCTCAATGACATGCTCTTGTCCACAAGGGTGGCTGAGTCAAAATCTATCCAGAGATAGCCATGGCTGAGGAATTGAAGGTAAACAATGCACCCCTACTTGCAAATAAGAGCAGCTTGCAGCAGGTCTCTAATTTGACCCTGGACAACGATGAATTTGCAGACCAAGGTCATGGCTTCTAAAGAAGCCAAAGATTCAAGAGCAGCAGGACGTCTGAAAAGAGTAAGTTGAGGGCAGAATCGATCAAGATGGATACAGAGGTAGTCTCCAGAAGAAAAAGAACTAGAAGAGAGCACAGTGCTAAACAACCAGCAGCCAAAAACACTGGAGAAACAAACTAATATGTACATAGATATTCCACAGTAGACATGCCAATACATTTTTTATCTCAGACAATGCATACTGCAATTTATTTTTTGATTGGTTATGTTCCTTGTTTGCTTTGAAATAACGTAGTTAAGAAAGAAGACAAAACTTTTCACGTAACATCTAGCTTCACAAGCTCTACTTAAGTGTCGGCATCAAATGAGGAGTGTTTCCAACTGTTGCATCAAAATTTTAAGGTTCTTGGAAGGTTGATTATAGACTATGCCATCCTAAAAAAAGGTTACAACTTACTATCTGATTAACTGTCCTTCTCTTCATAGAATGTGGCTGAAATCATTAATGGCATGCCTCCACTATAGAGACCACAAGAAGTACACCTGCTTTTTTTTTAAAAATCTGGTTTGTCTTTGACAAGGCACTATCACTGAAGCCCTGAATTCACTGTCTTGCTTATGATGCCCATAGCCTCTATATAACGTTCCGCACACCTCGATATACAACTGCTCTCGCTACTACCCATACTGGAGCTGGGTTTTGTTACACACTTAGTGAAGCATTTGTCTCGAATGGTCTGTCAAGACACCAGGAAAAAATCATTCATTTCAGTAGAAGATGAACATAGTATAGCTAGCCCTCACATCAACCTTACAAATTCTGTGTACCCTAACCACCTTAACCTATACCTTATGTTCATAGTAAGGATCTTAGTAAGGAAACTGCTAACTCACCATTCATCCAAATCTCCTCTTAGGCCATGATATATATACATAAGTGGACTCTCGGCTCCCAAGGATGGAGACCCAATACTCTAGCCATGCATTACTGACCCCACCAGACGCTGATGTGTCACTGGCATCAACTCACTCTCTCTCTCTCTCTCTCTCTCTCTCTCTCTCTCTCTCTGTGGATATCCTTCAACAACATAGTATAGCTAGCCCTCACATCAACCTTACAAATTCTGTGTACCCTAACCACCTTAACCTATACCTTATGTTCATAGTAAGGATCTTAGTAAGGAAACTGCTAACTCACCATTCATCCAAATCTCCTCTTAGGCCATGATATATATACATAAGTGGACTCTCGGCTCCCAAGGATGGAGACCCAATACTCTAGCCATGCATTACTGACCCCACCAGACGCTGATGTGTCACTGGCATCAACTCTCTCTCTCTCTCTCTCTCTCTCTCTCTCTCTCTGGATATCCTTCAACAACATGGTGAGATACAATCACAGAGGGGAGATGCTATGGCTGCTTTGCATCCTATTCTGGAGGAGGATGGTATCACTGTATGACCACATTGTCGTCATGTAGCATCACATGGATACTTTACGTTATGTAGCTAGTTTTGTGCAGATGGACACATTGTACTACCTTTTTGGTCTCATAGATCCTTTGGGTTTTTTGAAGACGTTAATCTCTCTCTCTCTCTCTCTCTCTCTCTCTCTCTCTCTCTCGGCGACCTCTCCCCTCCAGAAACAGAATGACCCGATCAGCAAAATGGGAAAACCACTTGGGGAAACTCATGGAGGCCCTCACCCAAACATCAAGTACATTTTACTGTTGCAGGAGGAACACTTTGATAAACAGAAAAGAGATATGCAGGACCTCCACAACGTGGAAATGGCAAGACATGAAGGGCCAACACAAGAAGGAACTAGCTGACCTAAATATATCCCTAGCCACGAGGGATCCCTCTAAAGCCCTAATGACTGAGTTGGCTCAGCTCGAGAGGGAAAATCAACAACTCCAGGAGAAATTGCAGGCAGCAAAGCTAGAGATCACAGAGACCATGACACACCTCATGTGCAAGTTTGCATGGAACAGCATGTCTACGCAGTCAGGTAAGTACGCGACAAGAGAAACTAGGATTCATGGCTTTGCAAACACGGGACACCTTCACAAGCATCAAGGAGATTTTACTGTTGCAGGAGGAACACTTTGATAAACAGATTAGAGATATTCACAACCTCTACTAGGTAGAAATGGCAAGACATTAAGGCCCAACACAACAAGGAACTAGCTGACCTAAATATATCCCTAGCCACGAGGGATCCCTCTTAAGCCCTAGCAACTGAGTTGGCTCAGCTCGAGAGGGCAAATCAACTCTGGGGGAAATTGCAGGCAGCAAAGCTAGAGATCACAAAGAGTATGACACACCTCACCTGCAAGTATGCATGGAACAGCATGTCTGCACTGATGCCACGTGGCACGCACCTATTGGTCATCTGGTCCGCAGTCTAGTCGTGGACACAAAATACCGACAGTCCCAGATCTGTATCATATATATACGTGCCTTGGATTTTGCCAAAGTCATCTGCTTTCCTCAACATTGGACTTCACACGGCATTTCTATGTAGGCGAAATGCTAGCCAAGAGTGTACAGTAGGTCACAGGGCTGCAGTTGACGTTTTCACTCAGTCATATCCATTGTACTAGAGATTCAGTTGTATTACCTCTTCTTGTACATAATACAAACAGTAGTTTAAGACTGTTGCGTGTGATTCCTCCACACTCTTCTATCTCTGAAAGCCCTAGCACATAGGCACACGTGTTCTATAGTTGCCTAGTGAACCTGATATTGACCCCGCAGAGCCTGGAGGTTTACTTCAGGGTCTCAAAGCAAGCATGGAGGCCATGTCTCACCGTCTCGATCGGATAGCTAGTGTTCCATATTTGGATTCTACCGAGGCTTTTGCTCTTCAACATGGGCATAACAATTCTCAGGACGAAGTGGTGAAACTTTATAGAGGAGGATTTTTCACTCCTTTGG
The DNA here is from genome assembly GCF_041138505.1 of Cibotium barometz. Taxonomy (NCBI): domain Eukaryota; kingdom Viridiplantae; phylum Streptophyta; class Polypodiopsida; order Cyatheales; family Cibotiaceae; genus Cibotium; species Cibotium barometz. Next base: position 64,055,749 of record NC_141048.1, read on the forward strand.
ATGTAGGTAAAGATGTATCACTCCCGGTCCAACTGGCTAGCTGTATTTTCCTTTTATGTTTTGCTGGCATACAGTTACCTACATATCACATGTATTATTTTTGGTCTCATAGACCCTTTGCGTCTTTCATATACATTAAAAAAACTTTATTTCTCCAACTTTGCTTATTCAAAGTCCGCCTTGTGAATCTAGAGACAATGTTGAGCCTGGAGATCAACAGCCTAAAAAGGAAAATTTAACCAAGGTCAAGGAAAATCTTTGAGAGACAATTGAACAAGAAATTTAAAAAAACAAACGAGAGAGTCAATGGCTCTTCAAACAGGATTACATGAGGAGCACAAATATTTAGCAACATGAGAGAACATATCTGCAACAAAACGACAATCAAATAGAACATGCCTACTTTAGCAAAGCTTGAAAGTAACAGCCATGCAATCATCACCTACGACACTAAAGCTGATAGGATTAGAATTGTCCAAAAATCAAAAAAAATTGAAATTGCTGTATTTCCTAACAATAGGGGATCACCAGGTGCCTAATGGGTTTTCTTTTTTTCTTTGGTTTGCTGTACTAAGTGACAAACTTGTGTTGTCTGCATGCTTGTACGTGATTTCATAGGTCATTATGGCCTCTAGCAGACATTAGTAAAGTTCTCTCTCTCTCTCTCTCTCTCTCTCTCTCTCTCTCTCTCTCTCATATCAAGCGTCCAAGTCATCACCACCCACACTTGTCCAGAGGAGAAGGGAGCACAAATGCTACAATCAAGCCCACACGACGCAACGCGACTATGCAACCAGAGAGGCCACAGTCTCTCTAGAAAGCCTGAGTCCTGACAAACCGGCCCCAGAGATCTAAACCTGCCAGCTGCAAATATAGGACATCCTTAGCTGCAATAGAGATGTGCCACCACAGGAGGTAGACATTGCTGCACTGTAAACCATTCAGGAAGAGGAAAATGACTTTGCCTCTCCACGGGCTCACATAGTATGTGGGCCCATTTTATTTAAGGGATGTAGTATTTCACACATTAGGTATTCATAGACCATACATTCTCTGTCTCACAGACCCATCGGGTCTTCTGTAGACGTTTAATACTCTCTCTCTCTCTCTCTCTCTCTCTCTCTCTCACACACACACACACACACACACATATCAAAGCGTTGATCTGTCTATCTCCAAGTTGACTAACAGGGTAACGCCAGTCATATGACCCCGTCCCTTATGTTTGTGGCGTTTACTTTATGAAACAAAAGGACAATTCACAAACCTCGAATAATTCTTGCGCATATGCTTGGGCAAGCTGTTGCTTCAACTGATCCATGATGACCTCGTTGGAAACAGTAGGAGAGCTAGCCGAAGGAGAACCAAAAGCGTCCATGGCGGGCACAATACTAATTCTCCTCCCAAGCTCCCTAACACATTTGACCTAAGACGCACTGGATTATTATTATTATGGGACTCGTAACCTCTTACTTATGCGTTATGTTTTAAGTGTGGTTTAATGTACTAATAAGCACGGTCTTAAGGTTAGAAAGACACTAAATGAAAAATATAAGAATCTTTCCAAACAAGCTTAAAGAAATGTAAACGAAATTTCCATATAAATAACTAATTTCAAACCATACGAAATTTCCTTGGGTTTTTCTCTTCCCATTCAAATTGGTTTGATTAGCTAGAAATTTAGGTAGCAATGGGAGCAAATGCTAAATTTAAGTGCATATAATGAGCTCTTTTCATAAATATGGGGCAAGCTCTAGCTCCAGTGGTAACACCCTAGGCCTATAGATATATAGTATATAATTAAACTCTCCAAAAGCATCCACCCTAGGCAATCTTACAGTTGAAATACTAATATTTCATATATATATATATATATATATATATATATATACCTAACATGTATATATATATATACCTAACATTTCACCCTATGCACCTAAATGTAATATATATATACCTAACATTTCACCCTATGCAACTAAATGTAATGATTCTTAATCATTACTCTTACAAAGGTTCAAAGTTTAGTTTAGTCCCACACTAAAGACCTCGACCTCCACCTCTTTTTCTCCCAAGCAAGTTTGCTTTTTGATACCCATTTTACTTGTTTTTTAGTAAATTGATTGTAAGAAACAAATTTTCAAAATGCGTGTCAATTATAACAAACCAAAAAAAAAATAGTGGTTTTGGGCTCCTTACCTGACAGCATGTTTTCCAATCATGGAATAAGCTGTTTGGTGGTACCCATCCCAGACAACCACGTTCTCCTTTTCCAATCATGCAACAAGAGAGTGGTTCCCATCTTGGACGATCAAGTTCTCCTTTTCAAGGTGGGACAACCTCTTTGGACTCATTGAACCACCAACCCTTGGCCCCACCTTGCATCGTGGGGATCATAAGTAATCGATGGCTCCACCAGGCATATTCTCTGATATAATGAACTCACCCATGGAAGTCACATATCCACGAACATTGAACGTATGTCTAGATGGTCATTGGTGGTCCTTATTATTAGGTTCTTGCAACCTGTTAAGTGGCACCACTAAGAGGCTTTTCGCTATGTCTACAAAGTGTCCCGACAACCACTCTTGCAACATCGCGAAATGGAAATCTCTTTTACAAAACCATCAAAAATTGTTGGCACTGTGTCCTCATCTATATTGATTGGAGCTTTTCCTTTCCTTTTTCGAGAACTTTAGGTAGTAGAAGTGCTTGCATTAAAATCTTCAATTGCTACATCCGTGCTTATAGCCCATCCAGGTTCTTATGGTATTGTCATTTTGTCTTGTGTCCTAGCAATGCGCTTCCTAAATCAAGTGTTTGGTGCCATCCTAGATGAAAGGAGTGAAAAAAGCCTTATTTAACATACATAATGTAACCCATCTATATATCTCTCACACACAAATGCACACACACACACACCCATCTCACCTCTCTCTCTCTCTCTCTCTCTCTCTCTCTCTCTCTCTCTCTCTCTCTCTCTCTCTCTCTCTCTCACATGCACATATATACAAGTATGTACAAGCACACGCGCATGTACCCGCACACATGCACCTTGCAAGATCTAGACGAGACCATCACCATCCAAACAGTGGTCAAGGAAGGTTTGAAAGAACATCAAATTAGAAGTTACAACCAAAGTCAAAGGAAAAAGAACTAAGGCAACCAAAGGCCCTTCCAAGACACGTTTCCCATTCTTAAGCATGGATTATTATATGATAATCTTCACTTGCTTTTTTATTGCTGACAGCATTATGTGCGGGGGTAGGGTTCACAGTCTTCAGGTCATGAGCCTAGAGAGTTGGCCATTTACTCCACCCCACGATTGATCTCTCTCGACTAATTTTAGAATCGAAATTTCAAAGAAATGTATGCAGTAAATAGATGGGCTTTCCTCCTCCACAAGTCCTTCATAGCTATCACTCAAACCGAAGCTACATGGTAGAAAACAAGAGTGTTACATTGCAAGGAACCAATAAGCATGGCAGAATATGAATGGCTATAAAGGATAGATAAGTAAGGATGGATAGGTAGCGGCCTTTGGATAAGCATGGCAGAATATGAATGGCTATAAAGGATAGATAAGTAAGGATGGATAGGTAGTGGCCTTCAGATATTTGTGGGCAATTTATATGATGCATGGTCCATGGATGGAGATAAGGAGGGGTATTTAGGTGAGCAATGCCAATGATTAATTGGGAGCTAGTATTTGCATTAGTTTTTAGGACATGGTAATCATGCAATAATCACTTATCATTACAAAAACGATAAGATGGGGTCTTAAAATAATCAAACAAACTTAAGGGTACCAAGATATGGATTGCTGAGAAACTCAACCCAATGCAACTCAAGCAAATTGGCCAAGGTCGGAGCAGCTTGGAGAAGGAAGGCAAGTGGACAGTCTATCATGCGAAGGTAATGAGGGTTTTTCAAAGAGAAATCTAAGAAAAAATACCATGTGATTTTTATGACCCCCCCACCGACCACACCTCTCCCCCTTTTTCTCTGTCTCTCTTACCCACACACCCACTCACCAAACCCCCTCTCTCTTTTACACACACCCACCCACCTCACTTCTCTCTCTCTCTCTCTCTCTCTCTCTCTCTCTCTCTCTCTCTCTTATGCACACCCACCACAACTCTCTTTCTCTCTCCTGAGTGTGGACACACATGAACCCACCCACCACACCTCTCTCTCTCTCTATTGAGAACACACTCACCCACAAGTGTGTGTATATATATGTATATATATTCTCTCTCTCTCTCTCTCTCTCTCTCTCTCTCTCTCTCTCTCTCTCTCTCTCTCTCTCTCTCTCTCTCTCTCTCTCTCTCTCTCTCCTACCACACCCCATTGTTTATCAGTCCTAGGCCTCTCCCCACCCTCACATTGAGGCTCAAGCCATTCCTCACCCTCACATTAAGGCATTACCACCATGCAACTACCAACCACCCTGCCATGAACTGATTCAACTCCCTAGTCATTTACACCTCTTCTTCCCTACCAAACCATGATTACCTTGGGAGCAGTGTTCAAGAAAAAGTATTTTCCCAAAAAGTGGAAAACCTTTATCTAAAAATTGTGAAATTATCCTCTTCATTCAAGTGGTCTTCTTGCATAGCTCTCCTTTCTTTTGCAAATAATTTGAGCGGACATAGCACCTGGCACAGTATTTCCTTTTGCTTTCCCAGGAGGCAAATGCCCATATAGAGACAATGGCGAAGGCTATCCAGCTTCGTGAATCGATACTCAAGCAGAGCTTTGTGCTAAGGTAGCCTCCCTTCTTGTAGCTCTCTCTTCTTCTTAGAAGAAACTAGAGCCACCGATCTCCTCTACCAAGATGTGGTTGATTGAGGTTGAGGTAGAACTTTCCACCTCCTGTACTTAATCTAAGCGGCTTCCCACGCTTGAGCAAAAGCGTTGGAGCTCACAGCTCTCCATTAGACAATCTTGACTTCGCATTAGCAGAGTTAGCTACCCAAGGATCTTCACCACCACCACCCAAGGATGGTTGGTTGATCTCCACATTTTAGTAATTCTGTTATCTTCACATCTTATGTTTAGTTTCATATCAAACAAAACATCCTATGATGGATTTTATCTCGACATTTTATCGCAGCATAGTCAGTCATTCATCTCAATGTATATATTTTGTGCCACACTCATGAAAGTTCCTCAGTGGCATACATCATTTCAAAGTTTCAGTTGGCCTATAGTGGGTGTTTTTGAGTGTTTTGAGAGCATCTAGATGCATCAAGACACCTAATTACATCAATTTCTTCATTAATAAGAGGAATTTGACTCTCTTTAGTTTTACCTTAATAGAGGAGACCGAAATTAAGAGTCTAATTAATCTCCTATTTTAGATTAATTTACACATTTGTTGATACACAAATTAGCATTGCCTTGCTCTATCCACCAATGATGTGCTCAATTGTGTGAATTAATTAAGGATTAGTGGTTAATTAGAGTCCTTGATTAATTAGTGAAATGATTAATCTTGGATTAATTCTTAAATTTTTTTTACATAACTCATTAAGGCTAATGAGCAATCAATGAGTAGTTGCACATGAGTTGTCAAATTGCCCATTTTGGGGGTCATTTATGAAGGGTGTAAGGGGTGTCATAAAAAAGTTGACTTTTTTGATTCCCACTTACCTTTTTGGGAAAATGCCCATCTCTCCTTAATTTTAAATTCAAAAAATATCCCCCTCCCAAAAAAGAAAATTTATATATCTCACTAGACTCAAAAAAAAATTTTCAAAAAATGGTTCACGCCGTGAAACATTTCTGTAACTTCATGGCCTAAGGGTTCACGCCCTAGGAGTCCGTGCCGAAAAAAAATCAAAAAAATACTTCACATCGTGAACCACTTTTGTAACTTCACGGCCTAAGGGTTCACGGTTGTTTGGAGGCCCGTATATTCGATGAAGGTGCTCTAGGACTCATCGGAAAGTTGACATCGAGCTCTTCAACTTTGGACTTGGTCATCCGAAGTCGAAATTGATCGTTTTGACCTCCGACCAGCAGCCTCAAAATTAAATCCAAAAATCGAGGCAAAAAACAACCCAAAAACCATGAAAAATCGTAAAAGACATCCCAAAAACGACGATGAACCATATTCGGGATACTTTTTGAGGGTCTAAACAACAAAATGACGGATGACTCAGGGAAACAAAGTTATAGTACTCCAAAAATACTACAATTGTATCATATAGAGTTTTTCAAATTCCTTTTGGAACACCCTCAAAAACGTGCTGCAAAATAGGAAAAAATTTCTCGAATTTTTTTTTCGTCTTGAGACAGTGATGGAAAATAGGTTTTAGGACCTCTTCTTCCATCTGGGAGCATACGCTTTTTTTGGAAAATTATCTCTTAAGAGGTCGTTCGCATGTGTAGCGCCTAAGCTAATTAGGGCGAACGGACACCCGTTTGACCCAATGAAGAGAACACCAGGCCTCTTGAAGCTGTAAACGAACTGTGAGAGCATATAAAAAGCCAAAAAAAAACATGTGTTTAAGAAGCATTTAGGCAATCCGACATGGCAACAATTGTTATGGGCTACCACACCTCCAAGAGAGAACTCAACACATTCACCTAAAGGATGAGCAATAGATCACAACTGTCGTAGGGCACTTAACAATGCTTCGAACTTGAGTCCCTTGAGGCCTCCAAGCTCTCTTGTTAAGCTCCGACCTCCAAGCTCCACCTCCATGCTGGCACTTCACACCGTCTTATAAGGCAATCACTCTCTCTCTCACTCTCCTACACAAGCATAAAAGAGGAACAATGCTAGAATGCTCTGTCTCTCCCTCAATCTCTCTCAAGACACAAGGGAGAGCTATGTCTCTCCCTCAATCTCTCTCAAGACACAAGGGAGAGCTCTCTATAGCATAAAGGGGATTGTGTCTTTTCATTATGAGAAAATGCCTTATATACATTTGGCCCTTATTCACACTTGGGTGCCCAAAACTTACTTACTAGGCCTTGGGCAGCTAATATCTCATAATGTATAACTTTTATAGTACCGTTTCATGACACTTATTAATGTCCTCAATTATTGGAGGATCATGTGTTAATTCAAAATGGGATTAACATCTCCCCCTTATTCAAAATGGGATTAACATCCCTCCCTTCCTAATGTAGGTTATGTCCGTAGAACCTATTACCGAGGTCTAAAGATTTGGTCACCGAACTCATGTCAGTAGAAGTTCCTCTCGGATTGGAGCTTTTTGAGTGTTCGTCAGAATGCTCAGTGTGATCTCCAGAATCCTGTATCCACCATGTCTTCGAAAGTGATATGCATGCAACCGGGAAGACATCGCAGTCAATGGTAGTAAAGCATGATACCCCTGTCGGATGGCCCTTGGTTCATGTCAAACTTCAGGTGTTATGCTTCATAGCCATTGTAGGGCTCCTTTGGTTGGTCTATCAGCACCATCACCAATTTCAAAAATCTGACGCTAGCCACAATAGAGATGACATTGGGGGTATTTTTCAAGGCATTCCTACCTTGTGGGAGTCTATACAATATTGGTTAAAGAAAAATTACCAAATTGAGTCCTTGGAGTTTAAGGGAGAATTTGATATTGATAGGTATGATAATTCCAACTCTCGTCATAACTAGAGTATTCCTGAGGTACCCATCAACAAACTTGGGCAGTATCAATACTACAAAGAACAGGATACTAATGCAAAGATTCCTATTTTCTATAAAGGAATTCAAGTCTCTACTATCCTTGATGGTGGAGTTGGTGTTAGTATTTCAACAATTATGGCCATGTATATAAGTGAATTTCTCTCATAATACAATATACTCTCCCATTTTGCAATAGAGTCTTGTTCTTGCTAATCTCTCTCCATAATGCATGCTAGTGAGTGTGTGAGTGAAGTGAGGTGAGAGGAGGGATGAATACCCGTAATGCAACGCAGCGGTGTGACAACGCTAACGGGAGGCGCGGTGGAATTGCTTCTTAATTAGTTGTAGAGCTTGGAGACCTCAAGGGTTACGAGCTTGGCCATTGGAAAGATCCTCACGATAGTTGCGGTTCACCAGGTAATCTCTTGTTGGATGTGTTTCAAGGGGGGTTAGGGTGAGCGATAACATTTTTGACGCCGCTGTTGGAGAGCCATACCTTGGCTTTTTCCATCGTTTTTCTCTAATCTATGCATTACCCATTTCCCATTATCTTGATTAATGGTTTTCCATGAAAAAGATGTGGATTTGATGGAGATTTGTGTGTGATTTTGTAAGAGTTAGCTCTCTTTTTGTTTTGTAAAGAATGCTTTTTTACTTAATTTTTAGCTTAATTTGTTATTTTTGTTGTTGTTAATGTGGTTTTAAATGTTCTTAGGGCTTGCACATAGAGTGTATTAGGCTTAGTTTGTATCCATTATATTAAAAAATGCAATAGAATGTAATTTTTAGTGAATGTTAGCTCTCTTTATAGTTAAACATAAAACTAGAATCATTAATTTTAGCTTAAATTGTGTGTTTCTTGTTGGCATTGTATGCATTAGAGTGTTAGCAAGCACTATGTAAGATTCCTCCCTCCAGCTTTTGAGGTGTGCAGGTGTAAGAACCTCCCCTTCTGATCTTATAATTATTCCCCTCTCTGAAATAAAAGAAAGATCATGTTTTACCATGTTTTGGCCTGGAGAGAGAAAATGTCTAGAGGGAGGTAATTCAAAATTGAGATATTTTTGGATATAAAAATCCTTCTAGTGTCTAAAATGATTTCCCCTGAAACAAAAATTTAAAAAGAACTTTCCAATGTATAATTGGAATCAATTGAAAATAGGTAAAAAGGACCTTAGCCTAAGGGTCCAGATTTTTTAAAAAATTTGGATTATGGTCCAATTAAGGTTCCTATGGACCAATAAGATTAATCCAAATGTAGGGAGGAGATAAATTTAAGAATAAAAGAAAAACCTCCCAAAAATGAGTAAATGCTCACATAAGATGAAGAGTGGACTAAGGACCAAAGAAAACAATTAAAAAACTAAATTTTGACACCTCAGAGAGTGGGGATCTCCCCTCATGAAGGAGGCGCCTTTTTTTCTCATCATTACCCCCAATTTTAAATCAATAAAATGAGATATTTCATCTCTCCTATTTCAAAACTAGATCCAAAAAGTAAGCTGAACTGACCCAAAAATGGTCAAAAATTGACCAAACTCATCTGGAAAATTCTGGAATCAGTTTGCTTGGTTAGAGGCTCACTTTTTCCTATAAATAGAAGCCTCCCCCTTTGTAAAAGCTTAATGGTGTTTATGCACTGTTACTCTGCTCTTGTCTTGAGCCATCTACATTGAATTTTTTTAATAATTCAATTGTTTTTGGCCTAATCCTCTCCAAAGTGAATTGGTGGCCACTCTTGCAAACAAGAGCAGAACCCTCAATCCCTCAAGCCAAAGGAGAGCTTACAAGCTCCATGTAAGCTAATTTTCTTACTTGTTAGGAGAGATTACAAGCTCCATGTAAGCTAATTTTCTTACTTGTTTAATGAAGAATCTATGGTTTTCTTAATTTTTATGTTTTGCAGTTAATTGAATTAAATTCAAATGCTATGCCTTGATGAAAAGGCCACCCCCTTCTCTTCTTTACATTCTAGCCTTTCTTAATCTTAGAAAGATTAACTAAGGGATTAATTAAACTCTTCTTATCGTTTACTCTCTTGAATTTTAGAAAATTGTGTAGATTAGAGTTCTATGAATCGAATTTGGATCAATTTAAGTTAAAATAGAATGATAAAAAAATGAGAAATGGTCAGCCATACAAAGGAGGTTATGGTGAAATTTTCCATAATTTTATGAAAAGGAAAGTTTGTTTTTATGTTATTCCAAAAGAGTAATTCTCACGATTTTTGCATCTAAAAGAAATATTCTAATTACTCCATGTACATATTCACCTATGAATATGCATGGATATCATTGATATTAATTATTAAAATTGATTTTTATTCATAGAGAGATGCATAAAGGAATTATTTTTATTTCAAAAGTGTTATTCTCATTAAAATTGATTTTTATGCATAGAAAGATGCATAGAGGATTTATTTTTATTTCAAAAGTGTTATTCTCATTGAAATTGACTTTTATGCATAGAAAGATGCATAAAGGATTTATTTTTATTTCAAAAGTGTTACTCATTAAAATTGACTTTTATGCATAGAGAGATGCATAAAAGAATTATTTTTATTTCAAAAGTGTTATTCTCATCAAAATTGACTTTTATGCATAGAAAGATGCATAAAGGAATTATTTTTATTTCAAAAGTGTTATTCTCATCAAAATTGACTTTTATGCATAGAGAGATGCATAAAGGATTTATTTTTACTTCAAAAGTGTTATTCTCATCAAAATTGACTTTTACGCATAGAGATATGCATAAAGGATTTATTTTTATTTCAAAAGTGTTAGTCTCATCAAAATGGACTTTTATGCATAGAGAGATGCATAAAGGATTTATTTTTATTTCAAAAGTGTTATTCTCATCGAAATGGACTTTTATGCATAGAGAGATGCATAATGGATTTATTTTTATTTCAAAAGTGTTATTCTCATCAAAATTAACTTTTATGCATAGAGAGATGCATAAAGGATTTATTTTTATTTCAAAAGTGTTATTCTCATCAAAATTGACTTTTATGCATAAAGGATTTATTTTTATTTCAAAAGTGTTATTCTCATTAAAATTGATTTTTATGCATAGAAATATGCATAAAGAAATTCTTCTTATTTTAAAAGTGTTATTCTTATTAAATTTGATTTTATGCATAAAAGGATTTTTATAATAAAAGTATTATTCCCATTGAAGTTGATTTTTATGCATAAATAGATGTATAAAGAATTTTTATATATCAAAATTAGAATTCTCTTAAATTCTATGTTTAAATTCTATGAGTATCTGATAAATGAATAATTAAATACTCTAAGAGAGAAATTTCTATCATTTTATATTCACCCGGATTGTAAAAAGAAAATTTAGGAGATCTATCGAGATCAAAATATTCAGATAAATGATTAATTTATTTCTCATTGGAATTCGTAATTAATTTAAAAATCAGTTAAGTGAATATTCAAAGAAAGAAATTCAATAAAATAGTAACTAAATTATCAAACCTTTTCGTTGAGAAAGATAGTTCAGGAAAAATATTATCCGACTCGAACCTTGAATCAGACTATGACCAAGACTAAACTCTTTTGTCAGTTTCGAGGAAAGAAGGTGTGACCAAGACTAAACTCCTTCGTCAGTTTAGAGGAAAGAAGGTGTGACCAGTTTAGAAAAATACACTCAAAACTCTTTCGTCAGTTTCGAGGAAAGAAGGTGTGACCGGTTTAGAAAAATACACTCAAAACTTTGCCAAATCTGAAACTAAGTTTGAGACCCTTTAAATTGAACTGTGGATCAAGGTTATAGAATGCGAGGAATTCTGGTATGAAATTCAGAATTCCGATGGGGATACTGATTCAAGAAATACTCCTTGTATTCAAAAGAAAATCAAACTGAAAACTTGCTTAGAAACCCTGTTTTCTTAAAGGACCATCTTACACCAGAATGGATGTGATGTGAATAGAGGTGATGAGATGTGAGGTGAATAGATGTGATGTAAATCAGATAAATGTGAATGAATGAATGGATGGATGGATATGATGTGAATAGATGTCATGAGATGTGATGTGAATAGATGTGATGAGATGTCATGTGAATCAGGATGTAAATGAATGATATGGGTTGTGAGTGATGAAAACGGATGTGAATGTATATGTGAAGAATGGATATAGATGTGTATGTGAAGAATGGATGTGAATGTATATGTGAACAATGGATGTGAATGTGTATATGAAGAATGGATGTGGATGTGTATGTGAAGAATGGATGTGGATGTGTATGTGAAGAATGGATGTGAATGTGTATGTGAAGAATGGACTTACCCATTTTGGGGGTCATTTATGAAGGGTGTAAGGGGTGTCATAAAAAGGTTGACTTTTTTGATTTCCACTTACCTTTTTGGAAAAATGCCCATCTCTCCTTAATTTTAAATTCAAAAAATATCCCTCCCAAAAAAGGAAATTTATATTCCTCATCACTAGACTCAATTTTTTTTTTCGAAAAAATGGTTCACGCCGTGAAACATTTCTGTAACTTCATGGCCTAAGGGTTCACGCCCTAGGAGTCCGTGCCAAAAAAAAATCAAAAAATGGTTCACACCGTGAACCATTTTTGTAACTTCACGCCCTAAGGGTTCATGGCTGTTTAGAGGCCCGTATATTCGATGAAGGTGCTCTAGGACTCATCGAAAAGTTGACATCGAGCTCTTCAACCTTGGACTTGGTCATCCGAAGTCGAAATTGATCGTTTTGGCCTCCGACCAGCAGCCTCAAAATTCAATCCAAAAATCGAGGTAAAAAACAACCCAAAAACCACGAAAAATCGTAAAAGACATCCCAAAAACGACAATGAACCATATTCGGGATACTTTTTGAGGGTCTAAACAACAAAATCACGATGACTCAGGGAAACAAAGTTATAGTACTCCAAAAATACTACAACTGTCTCATATAGAGTTTTTCGAATTCCTTTTGGAACACCCTCAAAAACGTGTTGCGAAACAGGAAAAAATTTCTCGAATTTTTTTTTCCGTCTTGAGACATTGATGGAAAATAGGTTTTAGGACCTCTTCTTTCATCTGGGAAGTTACTAGCATACGCTTTTTTTGGAAAATTATCTCTTAAGAGGTCGTTCGCATGTGTAGCGCCTAAGCTAATTAGTGCGAACGGACACCCGTTTGACCCAACGAAGAGACAACGAAGAGAATGCGAGGCCTCTTAAAGTTGTAAACAAACTGTGAGAGCATATAAAAAGCAAAAAAAAAACATGTGTTTGCTCATTTAGGCAATCCGACATGGCAACGATTGTTATGGGCTACCACACCTCCAAGAGAGAACTCAACACATTCACCTAAAGGATGAGCAATAAATCACAACTGTCGTAGGGCACTTACCAATGCTTCGAACTTGAGTTCCTTTTGAGGCCTCTAAGCTCTCTTGTTAAGCTCCAACCTCCAAGCTCCACCTCCACGCTGTCACTGTAGAGTCGCTCACACCGTCGTATAAGGCAATCACTCTCTCTCTCTCACTCTCCCACACAAGCATAAAAGAGGAACAATGCTAGAATGCTCTGTCTCTCCCTCAATCTCTCTCAAGACACAAGGGAGAGCTCTCTATAGCATAAAGGGGATTGTGTCTTTTCATTATGAGAAAATTCCTTATATACATTTGACCCTTATTCACACTTGGGTGCCCAAAACTTACTTACTAGGCCTTGGGCGGCCAATATCTCATAATGTATAGCTTTAATAGTGCTGTTTCATGACACTTATTAATGTCCTCAATTGGAGGATCATGTTTGTTAATTCAAAATGGGATGTAAGCCACCATAGTCCAGCTTGAAGTACTTTTTGAGCTGTGATTTCTCCAAATGCCCACCTGCTATCCCTGAATGAGCTTCTTCCAATATGGTGACAAACTCATCTTCTGAGTACATTATCTTTTCCTAACTTATATAGTTCTCCCGCAATCAGATGATAAGGTGTAGTAAGCTTGATAAGCCGCCACATTTTATCTTTGTTCAAAGGTATTTCCTACAGAAAACCATAAGCTAGATACTCTGAGATTTCCTCACTCCATTCGGGTACCGTGTCCAACTTGAATAAACAAGCATCAGGGAGATCATCTCATCAACACCAGTTTTGCTGGTTTCCCATTTGGAATTATTGACATGTGATTGGCTAACACATGTTGTGTTCCCTTTCTTAACCCCACCGTGACTGTAAAGTGGAATTCCAACAACAATAGTAACCATCGTGTGATTCTCCCCGTGGTACAAGGTTTATTCACTAGGTATAGTAAGGCTTGATGGTCCACGAAAAATACAAATTTGTTGGCCAAGAGGTAATGTCGATATTTCTTGACGACGTAAACCATGTGGTGATGTAGTTCACCTCCACATCATTTAGCTGACGACTAGCGAAGCAGACTAGATAGTCCAATTTGAACTCACCAGGCTGGGCTAGTACGCAACCAATAGTAAAATTTGATGCATCAATATGCACGTGAAATATGAGATCCCAATTGGGGGGGTCGTAGAATTGGCACGCTAGCCAATGCTTGCTTCAGTCAATCATATGCTTCCTGACATTCCTTAGTCCACTCAAAGACAATGAGGAGCTTGTACAAGGGTCTGGCTATTTCAGCATAGAAAATTACGAAGCCGCGATAATACCCCACATGGCCCATAAATCTTTGCATAGAAAATTACGAAGCCGCGATAATACCCCACATGGCCCATAAATCTTTGCACACCCTTGTAGTTGGTAGGCAATGGTGGCAGCTCCAATATCAGCTTGACCTTGCTATCGTCCATGGATATACCATTATTTGAGACAGTGTCCCAATATCACACCATGCTTGACCCAAAACTGACACTTCAAGGGGTTCAGGGATATACGACATCGCTCGAACACTTTTCTCAAGCACGCCACATGGTCTACCCATCGAGAGTGTGCACACAGATTGTCAATGAATACCTCCAACCACTTTTGTAAGTAGTCCTTGAAGGCTATGCACATCAATTATTGAAAGGTTGCTGGGGCGTTGGTGAGGCCGAACGGCATAACCTTGTATGCAAATGTCCCTCACATTGTATTGAAAGTTGTCTTGTGTTGGTCCTCTAGTGCTATGGACACCTGATTATAACTGGAGAATCCATCTAAGAAGCTGTAAGCTTCTCTCCCACCCACTCTTTCCAAAACATGTTCTGTATAAGGCAATAGATAATGGTCTTTCCTAATGGTCGCATTGACCTTTTTAAGATCAATACATACCCTAATTTTTCCATTATTTTTTGGCACTATCACAATTGGTGACAACAAATCCGTATGTTTGATTTCATAGATGAAATCTGTAGCAATGAGCTTGTCTATTTCCTCCTTTACAATTTCCACATACTTATTAGGATTCATCTGGTATGGTTTCTGCCTGGTTGTTGGTCTTGACCCTTCCATGATTGGAATCGTATGCTGTACTACCTTAGGTGGTACCCCCTTCATCTCTTTGTAATTCTAGGCGAAACAATCCTTGAATTCCTTAAGGAGAGCGATGAGCTCATCTTCTTCAACCGAAGTCAAGTCCTTTGCAATGTATACAGGTCGAGCTTCCTCCCCTGGTCCTGCAATATCCACTTCCTTGACTTATGTCGGGCCATCGTATGATGTGGATAGCCCATCCTCCTTCACCCTTGTTGCCGTCAATCGGACCACTTTCCATTCACCAACAGTATAGGTTTTGAAGTGGTCGGGTACATAGAGCAAGTCTCGTTTGTCCCCATTTTCACTTTTCACTTTTGGTTTTAGCCATGATCTTTCTAGCCTCACATTTTGCTTCTGCAGCCAAGGCTTTATTGCGTTTCGGTGCCCAACTTTTGTAAGCTTGGGTGTTTCTAGCTCTTGAAGGATGACTTCTCCTTGTGCCTTCCCTCCAGCGATATTTTACTCAACTCCTCACCCCAATCCTTTGAGAACTCATCGTGTATCTTAGTTGCCTCAAGGTATCTTAGCCACCACTAGGCATTCGTGGGTTTTCTTCGTATAATAAGTCATTTCGTTGGGCTATATATCGTTTCTTCTTTTGCCACCATCTGAGGTGTTGAGCACTGGTACGGCTTTGTGCTATGGTACCGTTTGTACTCGATGTCTCCTCTTCTGATTCCTCATCAATGGTCTGCCAATTAACCATACAGATAGAGGTCGTGGGGACGGTTCCATATTCCACATACTCGGTCCCCCTAGGTTGCATCACATTAATGGTGACCAACACATGCATCCAGTTTTCACTGAAGTCTAGAGGAGGAAGTGACGCATACATTTCCATTTCCTCTTCATCCTTGGGATCTCCCATCGACGAGGGCTGGCATATCTGTACAGAGGTGGTCCATTCCATTGTGACCAAATTGTTACCGAACAATTGCCCTTCCATGGAGTGTGTTTTTTCCATGTTCTCATATCAATCTTTAAGATTTGTGAATCCCTACATACATACACATGATCTAAGGCCCAATCATGCACCAATTTGGATTCCCTCATGAAGGGACTCCCCAATATTATGTTATATGAATCAGGTTGGCACAGGAAGTCCATGACCACAAATTTATGATGGTAGCGAAACGTAAAGAGTTTGAATTTAACATTCTCCCATAAGCCCAATGGGCCTCAAAGACATTCCGTCAGCCATTTTAACAATTAGATCTGCTTTTTTTTAGATCAGGTTTCCCCCAGTTTTCCCAGCAACGTTTTGTGATGATGCTAACCCCCGCCCCACCATCCAGGATAGCCAGTGCTTGGTACCCATTATGATGAATCGAGATTGTAGCATTTATGCCGTCGCTTTCGTAGTAGCGTCCCAGTTGATTAACTGGTATCTTAACGACTTGGGTTTTCCTTTTATGTCTTAAGGTTCTTTCTGCCAGAGAGGTGGCAGAGCCTCATATATAGTATCAGCTGCCTTTAGAGTCCACCTTCTACCCATTCTTTTACGTCTGTCCATAGGGTTGGTGAATTGCATAACAGTTGCCCTAATGGCATTTGTAGAGGCATGGACAACACAACCCACGAGACTTCCTATGTATCTGGGTTCTTTGGAGATAAAGGGTTCTTCCCATGTATGTGTCTCGTATTCCTCCATAGGGAAGGAATGGATGGACTCCCCCAACCCATTTTCCTTAAACATTCTGGACAAAGTGTTTGCTTGGGACTCCTCTTCTGTTTCTTTCAGAATTGGGATAGGCACGTCCAATTCCCTATTCCTGGTTGGCTCGTTTCGTGGATAAACTATATCCCTGACCCGATTGGCCCTTAGCTTGGCTTCATGAAGCCCTTGGCACTCTTCGACTAAGGCCCTGGCATCTTCGAGCCTTCTTATTTCCTTGTCGGCATTGGGGTGTTCACCGACCCCCTTAGGAGTTGTTGGTTGCTCTCTTTTCTCTTCTTGGTATGACCCCTTGTGATTGATCCTTTGATCCCCCTCCTCCTTCGATTAGGTGGATTCGGTGTCGATTGTATCTTCTTCAGATCCATCTTGGATTGTGACCCTTGTGTCACCCTTACCCACTTTTTTCACTCTTCTCCTGCGGCCAGTTCTGGAAACAGTCGCATCCGCTCGATTCTTTCCCTTGTCTCCTTATTGAGCTTAAGATCTTGTTAGGGACGTTGAGTGGTGTGATATTCCCAAGTTGTACACTAATGGTCCGGATGGTGGACTGATTGGCAGTAGAAGTCGAACCACTTGTGTGGTATGGACAATCCTTGATCAAATGATCAATCCCACACTTAGTACTACAGGTGAGTACTGGCATGTGGGTAGAGCCGCCACTTGTTGGGGTTGGTGTGTATGAACCATATTCTTGTTTGGGCACTCGGTGACTCGATGTGGCCCTCCGTAGCCAAAGCATTGTAGCGGTTCTCTTCTCAGGTTTGAGTTCATGTCCTTGCCCTTCCATTGTACCGTGGTTTGAAACACAGATACTGGCATGTTATTCTGTAGGATGTAATATTTCGACGTGACCTCTGTCGTTTCTTCATAGTACTCTCTGCTAAGTTCTACTTCCCGCACCATATCAACATCTTCTAACGGCTCTTTAATCAATACTTGATTGATTTTAGCCTGTGGTGGTAGAACTAGTGGTGGAAAAGGTAAAGCGTCTTGTACCTAGAACATCCCCCTAGGTAAGTAGGAAGAGTTGGGTTGTCCAGCAGTAGCGGTGATCTGTACATGTAGCACAGGTAAAGCCAATGGGGCTCTAAGTGGGGCTCTAAGTGCTGGTAGCTAGGCAACATTTTGAAATCTTGGATATCTACACATTGAAGTGTCATGATTTCCTAATTTTACACAATGGGCACAAAAGAGTAATGGCCTTGCTGTTAACTGTGGACACTCGTTCGGTGGTAGTGTGATTTAATCTACACATAGAGCACCACACCAATCCCCTCTGTGGGGATAAAGATGATTATGTCCATGCCCATATGTTTCTCTTTCCTCTTTTACTTTCAATTTCTCTAATATGGCATTACTGAGCTCATCCACTATCATGTTTCCAACTTGCTTGCTTCGAGTTCCAATTTCTTGGGGTGGCTCAAGACATGTAAAGTCATAGTTTGCTGAAGATGTTTTGACATCTTCCGGTTGCGGATATTCCAACATATTATCTTCATATTTGATTGCTAGTTCGCAACATGCATCAAGAGTAGCAGGTCGGGCTAGTACTACCAGGTAATCATGTATTTTGTGGTCTCCAACCCCTCTCTGGAAGCAATAAAACTGATCATCAGTTAACCTCTCCGAAGTTTGGACCTTGAATTTAAGTGCTTAAGACAAGACACATAATCTCTCATTGACTCAACTTCCTTTTGTTTGATATTATGTAACTCTTTCACCACTTCGAGCAAAATTGGGCACAAAAATGTTCTTTAGTCTTGTGAAGTTAACCGTATCCTCAAGCTTGAGGGTTTGGAACCACTGATGAGCTTTTCCTTCCAAGGTCAATGAGAAGGCATGAATCATTGTCACATCACTAATTGGCCCGCAGGTTTCACATGTGGATTCAAAAATCTCTACATATTGGATAGGATCCCCGTCCCCAGAGAATTTTTGGACATGTTTGGAAATGATATGTGGTTTCATCTAGGAAAGTCGGGATTCTAGAGAAGCGCCTAGTTCTCTAACCATCCCCGGCCCATCTCTGCCGCTTTTAACTAATCTTTCTCTCTTTTATACTAATTAAGGACTCTAATTAACCATTAATCCTTAATTAATTCACACAATTGAGCACATCATTGGATAGAGCAAGGGAATGCTAATCTTTGTGCATCAACAATTGTGTAAATTAATCTAAAATAGGGGATTAATTAGACTCTTAATTATGATCTCCTCTTTTAAGGTAAAATTAAGCAAAGAGCCAAATTTCTCCAATTGATGAAAAAATTGATGTGATTAGGTGTTTTGATGCATCTAGATGCTCTCAAAACACTCAAAAATACCAATTTCGACTACTCATATGATCAATTTAGACCCCAATTAACACATTTTCTAAATTTTTGGCCTCTTGAACAAGATCAATCACCCTTAATGACAAAAACCAATCCATTAAGAGAAATTAGTCAAATTCAAGGATTTTTTGATGGTTTTAAGAAATTTTTTAAAAGATTAAGCTACTCTTAATTCTTGCTAACACTCTAATCCAAACAATTTCAACAACAAACACACAATTAAACTAGAATTAATGATCTTAGTTCTATGTTTAACAATTAAGAGAGCTAGCATTCACTAAAAATTACATTCTATTGCATTGTTTAATGCAATGGATGCAAACTAAGCCTAATACAAACTATGTGCAAGCCCTAGGAGCATGAAAGACCACAAAAATAACAAATTAATCTAAAAATTAAGCAAAAAGCATTCTTTTCAAAAACAAAAAAGAGAGCTATTCTACACTGAAATCTCACACAAATCACCATCAAATTCACATCTTTTTCATGGGAAATGATTAATCAAGATAATGGGCAATGGATTATGCGTAGATTAGAGGCAAAACGATAGAAAAAGCCAAGGGATGGCTCCCTGGTAGCGGCGCCAAAAATGTTATGGCTCACCCTAACCCTCCTTGAAACACATCCAAAAAGAGATTACCTGGTGAACCGTAACTATCATGAGGATCTTTCCAATGGGGCCGAGCTCATAACCCTTGAGGTCTGCAAGCTCTACAACTCCTTGAGAAGCAATTCCACCTCCTGCGAGGAGTGTTGTCACACTGCCGCGCACTACGGGTACTCGTCCCTCCTCTCACCTCACTTCACTCACACACACTCACTAGCATGCATTAGGGAGAGAGATTAGCAAGAGAATTAGCAAGAGCAAGATTCAATTGCACAATGGGAGAGTATCTTGTATTATGAGAGAAATTCACTTATATACATGGCCATAAGTGTTCACGCTATATGACCCTTTGGTGTATCTACCGTGACTCCTTAATGTAAGATAATGGCGGTAGCTCTTGTTAACCCTAGAATTGGGTTAACAAGAAGCAGGAGCAAAAGGTCTGGCATTGCCACCTCCTCACAACACACATGCTCCACGATCGTAACGCTACCCTTTTGGAAGCAGGTTAACGACTCATACACACAAGTGTAAACCTTAAAAGACCACTTGGCAGCAGCAAAAGCCACACATAAAGATGTCATAATGAAAAGCTTAAAGGCCACGGAGGAGCAGGAGAATCGATATAAAGTTGTGGAAAGCAATAATATGGTCCTCAGCCAAACAATTGTACAAAGAATCAAGAAAAATATGGACCTCAAGGCAAAGTTAGAACAAGCTAAAGAGAAACAGAATTGGCCCACCAAGAAGCAATGGCACAACTTACACAACAACTACAGGACATTTAGAGGCTGCTGGCTACAGAAAGGCTCCAACAAATCACCGAAGCTCAAGAAAGAGAAGCAACGGCCAGGAGTGCATCCAGCAACACTGACTCTTGCTTACAAGAGTTAGAACATCGGTTGGCGATCCAAGAGAGAAGTCAGCGTAGCCAGAGCCTACCGATGACCTACGCCTACTCCTTGAGCGTGCCTCGGAGTTGGGTAGTTGCCAGTAACTCCTCATACCCCTCCTCAAACTCTCACTTTGTTTTTGTCTACTCTCTTTACTTCAGTACGATATAAATCTATCTGAAGACATAGGCCTAGGTGAACTAACCCTAATTAAACAAAATACTGAACGAGATGTTGACCCTACAATAATAATGGAAATTTTGCGGGGGGACATAGCATTAACTAATCCACAAGACATCTTCTTTTACCCATTACATCCTATAGTGTTAAACCTTTGTAGTTGGTGTCGGGTCCTCCAAAATTCTAAAATTCTGGACAACATTGTTGAAAAATTAGACTTGTTTGTCCCCCAAATGATATTCCCGAGACACTCGCCAACTATGAGGTGGTAGCACATAGTTATCAGTGGATTATAAGTCATGGGTGGCTTGAAGTATACAATACTCACTAGCATCTAAACTTATGTAAGTCTACTTGTATCATCCTTTTGGAATTCTAAAGCTATACTCTAATATCTACAAACACTTAGAAGCCATGTTAACAAATGTACAGTACAATTTTGATGGTACCCACATTGAATATCCTACTATCAATCCCGAGGAAATCCCTAACCTACAAGAATTTATAAAATCTCACAAGCCTATCCACCCACCCCCTAGCACAGGTCAGGGATCAAGAAGAATCATCATCCTCATCTTCAAAGTTAACTTACCCCATCTATTCTAATGTCACTACTAAGCTAGTTAACCCCTATCCTAATACACCACCTACTAACACATCTCAAGCTGACTGCATTTTCTCAACCTTCATTCCTCAATAGGTAGATTTTCCCACTAATCCTCTCGCCCCCAAGGAGATACTGGCACCTCACCCGTCTCCCCAACGGCACCCTCAAGAGGTAAGCTATCCTATTCCACAGGATAATATTGAAGCCTTCACTCACGACACAATTTTGGAATCATCGTCTGGTGCAGAGTACGAGGGTTTCATTTGCACTAGCAATCCTCTTTTAAAGCCAAAATTGATGTTCAAGGTCTTCATGCAAGTCATTCCATTTGAGCCAACTCGACGGATCATGCCAGAAGCCTACTCCGAGGTCACACCAACAAAGCAACAAAATATGCCATACCCTCTACAAGCTCCTCGCCCTGATTTAAAAGAATTAATTCCCTTGGCTGGAGAGGGCACATTATGGGTAAATGTGGCAAAGCACACAAAGTTGGCCAACCCCCAATTAGCTGACCTGCTGGAAATAAGGATCCTCACCTTTATGATTAGCTACTACTTCCGCAGGTGAAGGAAAGCTCACCCTGTACACACAAGAGGTGACTATGCCACCATTGTCACTGATGAGGTGCAACCCAAATTGGAAGATTTTGGAATATAACCACACTGGCAGAAGGAGTACTTAACAATTCCAGAGTATAGCTAGGTCTATATGTGTGCGCCACCAACACAGCGGGTTGACCCATTATACATGCTAGTTAAGAGAAGATGGACGTCGCCGCTGGAGTTTCTAGAAGCCAAAAGGCGCGACTCCTATGTTTGCTACAACTTTTTGATCTTCATGCCAGCGACATTTGCAGACATACGGGAGCAAAGAAAGCAAATGCTTACATGGATACAAGCATGGTAAAGAATTCTAGACTCAGCAATTGTGGCAAGCGTTAGATTTTTGAAATTGCTGGTAGTGCTGATTGATCAACCTAAGGAGCCCTATGATGGCTATGAAGCTGAGCAATTGAAGTTTGACATGAATTAAGGGCCATTTGATAGGGGCATGCTGCTCTACTACCATCGTCTAAGATGTCTTCCGGGCTACATGCATGTCACATTGATCAACCTAAGGAGCCCTATGATGGCTATGGAGCTGAGCAATTGAAGTTTGACATGAATCAAGGGCCATTTGATAGGGGCATGCTGCTCTACTACCATCGTCTAAGATGTCTTCTGGGCTACATGCATGTCACATTCGAAGACATGGTGGACACAAGATTTTGGCGCTCCCACTCAGTGTTCAAACGCACACACAGAAAGGTCCAGTCACATGAAGAAAATTTCACCAAAATGAGTTCGGTGACCAGGTCTTTAGACCTCGGTAATAACAGGCTCCACGGATAGAACCTATATTAGGAAGGGGGGATGTTAATCCCATTTTGGATTAACAAACATGATCCTCCAATTGAGGACATTAATAAGTGTCATGAAACGGCACTATAAAAGTTGTACATTATGAGATATTGGCCACCCAAGGCCTAGTTAAGTAAGTTTTGGGTGCCCAAGTGCGAATAAGGGCCAAATGTATATAAGGCATTTTCTCATAATGAAAAGACATAATCCCCTTTTGTGCTATAGAGAGCTCTTCTTTGTATCTTGAGAGAGATAGAGAGAGAGAGCATTCTAGCATTGTTCCTCTTCTATGCTTGTATGATTTATGCTTGTGTGTGGGAGAGTGAGAGAGAGTGATTACCTTATGCGACGGTGCGAGCGACTCTATGGTGACAGCGTGGAGGTAGGGCTTGGAGGTTTGGAGCTTAACAAGTGAGCTTGGAGGCCTCAAGGGACTCAAGTTCGAAGCATTGGTAAGTGCCCTATGACAGTTGTGATCTATTGCTCATCCTTTAGGTGAATGCATTGAGTTCCCTCTTGGAGGTGTGGTAGCCCATAACAGCTTCCATCGTCATGTAAAATTGTGTGCTTCCATCGTTTTGAGATAAAATTGTGTGTGCTTCCATCGTCGTGTAAGATCACAATTTCTTTGTTGTGCACTTTACCTTGCATCTTCAAATGTGTGTTCACGAGGCGAGGAGTAAACTTTGCTTGCTGATCATTAGATTGCTTACCTTCTTGGTCGGATTGTTCATCCTCACTATTACCATAGTCGTCTTCGTCTTTAGGTAAGTAGCCTTTGTCGTAGTCATCTCCATCGTCTTTATTGATAATGTTCATTAGAGCTACTTATGATTTGTTCTTTTGAGCACAATTTGCATGTCCCAATTGATTGCACTTGTAGCAATAAACAACACAAGCATTAGGTTTCTCTTTATTTGCATTGGTGGTTAGATACGTTAGCTTCGTAGGTTGATTGTCATCTTTAGATCCTCCATTGTGGTTAGAGCAACAATCACCTTGATTCCTATCAACATACTTTGTAAAAGATGAGACATTCCTTTGAAACTTATACAGGCGCACATCACGTGAAGGTTCAAACTTCTTTGGGATATACCATTCTGTCTTTCACATTTCAAAGCAAGAGATACGGTAGAAGAAAGTGAATGCGGGTGTAACATGTGCACCTTGGCCTTAATCTTTGGGTTAAGACCAACTATAAATTTCCCCTTTTGGTATTTCTATTATTATCTTGTATCTTTGGTAATCAAACATTTGTACTTTGTGAAAGTATGTTAGATATCCGTAACGCCGCTACGGGCGTTACCACGAGAGGGGACGGCCTCTGGCTCACCACCCAGCCATAGAGGAAGAATGAGGATTGCCCCTCATCCCCTAGGCTATATAGTGTGTGGCCTGCCGTCCACACTAGCCTGGCCGCCCATGACTCCGCATGGGCGTCCTCTCCCACTGAACCCCGGATATGGCCATCCGGTCTGCCGTCGATCACAGGCATTACAGCCTACGTGACATTACCCCCCCTTAAGAAGAGTTTTCGTCCTCGAAAACAAACTGGGGAAACCTTTTGGAAATTGCACTACGGCGTTCCCAGGTAGCTACCTCCTCATCCCTATCTGTCCATTTAACAAGTACCTCTTGGTACACTTTATGTGGGGTCTGTCTATCACGATACTGTAGAATCTTTGCAGGTTCATGTGGTATCTTTGGTGGTTCTATCAAGTCCACCAAAATCTCTGGAGAAACTACGTTCTCTAACCCGTGAACTGATTTCTTCAGTTTACTGACATGGAAGACAGGATGGACTTGAGAACTCTTTGGTAACTCAAGTTTATATGCTACGTCCCCAATCTTCTTAAGGATTTTAAAAGGACCACAATATCTCGGAGAAAGTCTATCACACTTTCCCGTTTTCATGGTTTCTGACTACGCAGGAACCTTGAGAAATACAAAGTCACCTTCTGCAAAGGTCACCTTTCTTCGTCCTTTATCCGCATAAGTTTTAGCGCGATCCTGAGCGCTACGAATGCTCTCACGTGCGGCTCTGAGCATATCATTCATATCTTCAAGGAAATCCTTGACAGATTGAATCTTCTCCTTTTCTAGGCCTACAGCCATCGAAGATCTCGGCTGGAATCCATACATTAACATGAATGGTGTAAATCCAGTCGCTGAGTGTTTGGAGCTGTTATATGCAAACTCCAGTAAGGGCAAGTACTCTTCCCAATTAGATTGCTTCTTACTAACATAAGAACGCAACATATCCTCTAGAATTTGGTTAACTCTTTCAGTTTGACCATCAGACTCCAGATGATCTGCCGTACTCATACTCAGAGTAGTATCCAGCTTTTTGAAGACTTCCCTCCAAAAATGACTGTTGAACTTTCTATCTCTATCCGACACTATATCTGCGGGCAGGCCATATAGCTTGTAGAGATGTTCAATAAAGAGTTTTGCCAACTCTGGCGTTTTAACAGTTTTCTTCGTGGCAATAAACTTTGCCATTTTAGTTAACCTGTCCACTACCACCCACACCGAGTCATTCCCTCGACTCGTCTTGGGTAAACCAGTAATGAAATCCATGGAAATGCTTTCCCATTTCCCTTGAGGAATCTCCAGCGGATGGAGTAGTCCTCCAACCTTAAGACGTTCATGTTTATTGACCTGGCACTTATTGCATTTCAGCACATAAGTCTGGACGTCCTTAAACAAACTAGGCCAATAAAACTGTCTTTTTACTAGTGCATAGGTCTTCTGAATCCCGGGATGACCCGCACTTGGACTATCATGACTTTCTTTAAGAATTTGGGCCCGAAAGTCACCAATAGTTGGTACACATATTCTACCCTTGTAGAGTAAGTACCCGTCGTTAATGGAGTAATTAGCATATTTCTCCCCCCGACGAAGTTTATCACTCCCCTTTGAAGCCGTGGCAGTCAAAGGTGATGAAGGGCCTACGTCAGAACTCTCCGGTTCCAAACTATACCCAGAAGACACGGCTAGTCTCTCCGGACTAACTCTCGCTTCCCTTCCCGTTGCACCTTCGGCCAGTCTCTCCAGACTAGCAATACGTGCAAACGAGGGAGGTGGTCGCGTCTGTGAAGAAGTGCGTACGCGTACAGCGCGCCAGACCTCTGTAAAAGATGGATCGTGCTCACATAAACCACGTAGGGACTCCAAGAAATCATTCTTGAAGACTGTGAAACTAAGTTCATTAATCTGTGGCATGCGACTAAGTGCATCTGCCACCACGTTATACTTACCTTTCTGGTAACGTATCTGAAGGTCAAACTCCTGTAGAATCTCCGCCCACCGAGCTTTTCTACCCTTCAGTTCATTTTGACTTGAAAGCCATTTCAGACTTTCATGGTCCGTCCGGACCTCAAAAGTGGCACCATATAAATAGTGTCTCCACTTTTTCAGCGCATGAACTATCGCTAGTAACTCTCGCTCGTAAGCCGAGTAGTTATGCTGCGCACGATCTAACTTTTTACTTTCAAATGCAATTGGGCGTCCCTTTTGCATAAGTACGGCCCCAATGGCCTCATTACTAGCGTCTGTTTCCAAAACAAACGGCTCATTCGGATCGACAATTGTCAAAACAGGTGCAGCTGCTACGGTCACCTTGAGCTTGTCAAAGCTCTTCTGTTGGTCGTCCCCCCAACTAATGTTTTTTGTTTTTGACCGTAACTGGTCAGTCAACGGGACTGCGATCTTCGCGTAGTCCTTCACATACTGTCGGTAGAACCCCGACATGCCAAGAAAAATCTGCAGTTCCTCGAGATTCTTCGGCGCTGGCCATTTAAGAATAGCCTCTACTTTTTCTGGCTCCATCCGCGTACCATCGGCGGATATAATATGGCCAAGGTAGTGAATTTCTGTTTCAAAAAATTCACATTTGCTTTTCTTTGCAAATAATTTGTGTTCTTGCAACAACTTGAACACTAGACGCAAATGCTCTATGTGTTCTTTCTGTGTCTTACTGTACACAAGAATATCATCTAGGAAAACTACTACGAATTTTCCCAGATATGGACGTAAAATACTGTCCATCAGCGTCATAAACGTCGCTGGAGCATTGGTTAGCCCAAATGGCATAACCAAAAACTCAAAATGCCCGAAACGGGTCCTAAATGCTGTCTTCGCAACATCTTCTTGTTTAATTCTAACCTGATGATATCCAGATCTCAGGTCTATTTTTGTGAAGTATCTCGATCCATAGAGTTGATCAAATAACTCATCCATGCGTGGCATCGGATACTTGTTCTTAATCGTTATCTGATTAAGAGCCCTATAGTCTATGCACATCCGCATAGATCCGTCTTTCTTCTTTACCAGAAGAATAGGCGATGCCCACGGACTTGAACTAGGCCGAATAAAGCCTTTGTTCAAATATTCCGTTAATTGTTTTTCCACCTCCTGTGCCTCGGAGTGGCTTAATCTATAAGCAGGTTTGCTTATAGGTTTTGATCCTGGCATAACTTGCCATGGTCTACTTCCCTAGATGGTGGTAAACCATCTGGTAAATCATCAGGAAAAACATCCTGAAATTCCTCTAATAAATTCGTTAAAGTATCTACGTACTTTTTCTTTAATGTCTCATTCACCTTGGATTTTTTCTTGTTTGAATCACATGCATGCCAAACAGGGTTTTCAAACAGTGGGTCTCGTCCAAGGTTATTTTGTTTTCCTTGTTTGTCTACGCAAATATCATTTATCGTTTCATCTACGGAAACAGAATTCAAAAGAGGGTAACAAGCATATACCTCTGCTATCTGGTCTCTACGGACCGCTGTACACAGCTCCATGGAGGAAATAAGTGGTGTGGCAGGGACAGTACGGTCGCCCTGCAGGGTGATGACTCTACCTCCATGCTCAAAACATAGCGTATTATGTAAGTAATTCCGAGCTAGACTGGCTCAAGCCATACAGCCACTCCCTGCCTAGATATACGTCTGCTCTGGCTAAGTGCATGACCTGAAAGTCAAGCGGTGCCTCATAGTCTTGCATAGATAATGGGACCCCCAATACTACGGTATTCCATACCGTTTTGTCATATCCATTGGCTAGGCCAACAGTATACTCATGATCACTCTGGGTCTCAGTCAATCCCAACTTCTTGACTAACGAGTAGTTCAAGAAGTTGTGACTAGCTCCATCATCAATAAAAACTGTGACTCTACGGCCACCTATGGTGCCATACATGCGCACCATGTCATGCGGACCTACAGTAGGCTGCCACATCGCTGGTGCTCACCACCCAGCCATAGAGGAAGAATGAGGATTGCCCCTCATCCCCCAGGCTATATAGTGTGTGGCCTGTCGTCCACACTAGCCTGGCCGCCCATGACTCCGCATGGGCGTCCTCTCCCACTGAACCCCGGATATGGCCATCCGGTCTGCCGTCGGACAGGCATTACAGCCTACGTGACAAAGTAGTTATGACCTCTTATTAATCTACCAACTTTGACTTGATAAAGGGTTAACTAACTAATTCTCGGTTGGCAAGAACACAACCTTAGCATGTTTATTTTTTACTTAGGCTAAAGTAGGGTACGCTAAAAAGCCAGAGGACTGACATTTACAAAAACCTGCATGTGTTTGAATACACCCTCACCATTTACTTGTCAATACATCCATGCACGCCTTCCCCAACCCTCCCTACCCAGCCTATGAAGATTTTATGTACAGGAACAGAGACCATCTGTCGATGGCTTAGGGGTTAGGGCCTTGTAGCATTGCTTTCCTGTAGTTCCAATTTTTGTAACTCAACCATATACTAAAATTCCCTGTATAAACATAGGTAAACTTAATGTCATATGTCCTTTGGAATATGGGTAAAATAAATTTCATATATATCCTGCATGTTATGCATCCATTGCTCACTGCTTCATGTATGTATGTCGCAATGGCATCTCTATCAAGTCCACTTCCTGCCATGGATACTTTGTAATGAAGTAGATAGAAAGAGAGAGAGAGGATGAAAGAGAAAGAAAGAGAGTGAGATTGCTGTTGCAAAAACCATGCTACCACTTGTCAATTGAACCAATCTCTTCTTTACAACTATCTACCTATTTACAACTATCTATCTCTATCTATTCTATTAAGCATAGGTTTTCTTCCATGCCACTTGTCACTCTATTTACCATCTCCTCTAAAAACCATCTCCTCTAGCCACATGGCAAGGATGTACAAAGGGACAGATTGTGCACGGGTGAGGACAGTGCCGCATTTACAACTATCTTTCTATTCTATTAAGCATAAGTTTTCTTCCATGCCACGTGTCACTCTTTCTATCATCTCCTCTAAAAACCATCTCTTCTAGCCACATGGCAAGGATGTACAAAGGGACAGACTGTGCACGGGTGAGGACAGTGCCGCAACAATGTGCAGGTGTAAAACTAGTTTCTTTTAATCATTAAATAGTTTGGTAAAGACCGAGCAAAATGATGTGATAGTCGTTGCTACTATAGTGCCAAAAACGACAGAAATGCAGAAATAAAGAGAGAAAAAGGTTTCTAATCTCACATTTTTACCTTTTTTTTAAAATATAATCTCACATTTTTAACCTTTTTCTCTAGTACATTTTTTTCCTTTTATTTGAGCTATTGTCTAAGCAAATATTCCACGATCTGTTAAGATGGGCCAAAAAAAGTAAGATTATTAGTTCTTTTATCTCTAGTTATTAGCAAAACCCTTCTTATTGAACTTATCCTTTTCATTATAGTTTTAGAAAGCAAGCCAAAAATCCTCCAACCTTTTATATTTTCTACATTGGTTTGGTGAAGGGAAAAAAATGGAAAGGAATAGTAGAAATGCCATAGCCAAGCCAAGGAACAGTACATTGGCAGCCAACGTCTCTCTGCCAGGAGCTCACACATGCCGGCAACGGCAGACGCAGCATACGCTTTGTCCAGCAGCTCACCCAGTTGCAGTTGCCGCCACCATATCAGAAGACCTCGGACTCCACCGCAAGCTCGATGAGGCTGCCTTCGCCTCACTCTATCCACAAGCAGGGAGTCACATACAACAAAGCTCTGCCCAAGCTCTCCTTTGCAGGCATTCTGCCTGTCACCAAAATGTAACATTTACCTGCTCAAACAAATCGACAAGCTGTGATAGGAGAATGCCACACTCAAGGGACGGCTTCATGACCTAGAGGAGAGTCTTGTGACCTTAGAAAACAAACTAAGCCCACAAATAGGAAGCCCAAATTGTTGGGAGGGCATAAGAAGGGATGAAGCAAGACCTTCATAAGATCATCAGTAACATAGAGGTGGTGGTCAATGAAGATTTCAGAGCACACATCAAATCATAAGTCATAGCCGGAGCCGGAGCCGGAGCCGGAGCCGAGGAAAAGAAATTAAGGCAATCAAAGACCCTTCAGTTCTATGCTTATTTGGGCAATTTACCAGATGCATGATACATGGATGGAGATAAGAAGGGTTAATTAGGTGAGCAAATACATGCAGCCATGCCAGAAGGGTTAATTAGGTGAGCAAATACATGCAGCCATGCCAATGATTGACTGGGAGCTCGTACTTGCGTTAGTTTTAAGACATGATAATTATGCATTATATCACTTAACATTAGAAAACAATAAGATTGGAATCCTAAAACAATCGAATAAACTTAAGGGTATAAAGATATACATTGCTGAGGAATGCACCCCAATGCAACTAAAGCAAAAGAATACACAATTAGCCAAGGTCAAAGCAGTTTGAAAATAAGGTAGGTAGACAGTCTATCATGAAAGGTAGAGTATTCATTGAGGACTTACAAAAACCCAAGCCAAAACTTAGAAAAAAACAATTCCATGTGATTTTGGAGTGGCTGAGTGATTGTATTCGATACTTGACATTGCAAAATTTACTAATAAATTAGTAGGATGTTTTTATGTATGGTTTTTTTATTTTGGACTAAAGATTTAGCTCTAGACCATAGATTCAGACTCTAGGCGGAAAGTCCTTCAAGTATGCATTTGTCCCATAGGTCATTTTGCCCCATTACTTTTTTCCTTGTTTCTTTTCCTGTATCTCCAAATCGGACACAATGCCGGGAATTAAGATTTAAGTTCAGGATGATCTTGAGAGTAAAGTTCAGTGGCAAAAGAGATGAGGATTTCACTAAAAAACGAAGGTGATGAAATCTTCATACAACAGGCTGCAAAATGCGGACAGGCAGGGTTATGCACGGGGCTCATTGATCGTCCATCAGCAGCCGCCCCCTGGCATTAAGGCCCTGTGCGCAGATCATATCTGATTGATGCTTCAAGGTCCTAAGCAATCTGAATCATAAACAATGAATTTGAGGTATACAAAGCTTTCGTGAGTCAAAAACAAATGTTAAGTTACAACACTCTGACATCAAAGGGGGCACTAGGACTTTGCATCATAATAATTAAGTAATGACATATATGCATGCCACTGATCCTCCTGTTTTCTGAAATTTGAATAACATAGTATATGGTAGAGGCAAAAACTGTCAGCTATGGTGTGACATAGGCTCACCCAATGTGACCTGCAAGGGCAAGATCATGTGCTACTTAAGAGAGCATCCACACATTTAAGAGGTCTTAGCCCAGAGCCACAGAAAAAAACCTTTTAAACAAATTACTTTAAGCAATCAACAAGCTCAAAATCCGGTTAGTGATACCATACCTGACTCTAGAAGCCTTGATTTGGTTTCTTTCCTGCTAGAATTCGAGAGATTTGAAGGCCTCTGCTGAAAGCTTGATTGAAAAGTATGCGGGTCTGCATTGCTTGGAATCCAGGAAGCCAGGAGAGTATGGCGAGGGGAATCATCACAACTACCGCAATAGCTAGCTCGTATAACCGAGCAACTGCAACAATAACAGGCCACACAGGTGTGTTCACCAGGAAAGGTTTCAGGACCAAAGCGATGCAAAGCAGCCCCCATCCAGTCGGTATGAAAGCTAGCAAGCTGAGAAAGAGGTCCACAAACTGAAACTCAGTCAGCTCCACCAGCAGCATGATAACCAAGGCTATGAAAACTGCCACCAAAGACTGAATTGCTCTGTAATAGAGATGATTCTTTGCTGAATACTTCTCTCCAGCAAAGGCTAATATCATGTACAGCACCATGGCACATATGATGTAGACCCAGGACACAAAGTACACAAGAACACTCTTGTTGTTGTCCGCAATGTGCAGCCTGTAGACCATGCCATATTGGATAAGGAAAAACCGCAAGCTGAGAGCTACTTCCAACACTCGTCCCCAAAAGTCTGTTGTCCTCAGGTGATCGTGTTCCTCATTCCACCACACCTCCCAGCTCTGGTCTGCCCTTGCCAACACTCCCCCTTTATACCACAACCAGTTTTGGAAGTCTTCAAAGTCATAGACTGTCTGTAACCAATCAAACCCTGTGGGGTTGAACAGAAATGGTGCCATGATCCATGTAAGGGCCAAAAACCAGCTTGAGAATGTTAAGAGGATGTACACGGAGGTGTTTGAAGCAGTACCTCCATATGCCTCATAGATGATCAACAATATCATCAGTTCAACTCCTTTCACAAAATGGCTCCTGGCATAGAGCCTGTAATTCTCAGCAAATTTCTCATGCTTCACCACAAACCCACGGCCAGTAGCACGGTATTTAGCCCCTCCATGCAGTAGAGTCCTGCCAAAGTAATGACATTTGGTGCCCAATGAGAAGGTGAAGAACACCGAACATAGCTCTAGCTGCATGGTAAGAAAATCCCACAATGCTCTGCTGAAGCCAAGCTCTAGAGAGTTCTCCACAACCATTGGCAATGCAGTGAAAAGTCCCAGTTGCACTATGAATTGTTGGTTGAGCGAGGCTGTGAGTGCCTTGTTAGTAAGACTTCCTGCAATCACATCCTCTATTCCACTGAGAGCAAGGTACACACGGCCCCACAAGAAAGCATACACTGTTAAGACAACGATCATGTTGTTGATGTAGAACCCCACCGTTGTATGGTAGAAGGAGAGCATCCGGAAGAAATCAAGGCGGTGTCCAAGACGGTAAACGTCCCTGCTCACAATCTGTTCACCATTGCCACTGGAGACCTTGGCTTCAAAAAGAGCTATTTGATTCAACCCCACATCCCGGCCCTTCCCCACTTGGATGTATTCATGATGAGTGACATTTCCTCCTCTAAGAGTACAGTTGAATCCAGCAAAGATATCCTCACTGATATTGATCACCCTTGAGGCCTTGCTGATGCCTCCCCTTGTCAAGAACCATAGCCTGTCAAACAAATCTGGGTGCCCATAATGCATTCTGATCTTCAGAGGGTTTGCCAGCACCCGCTGACCCAGAGTAACAAAACTTGTTTCCTGAGCAGACATAAACCAAGCTAGAGAAGAGACTGAGCCCGTAAAGACATGCTCTCGAACCCCTAGTATCTGTGGCCTCCTCAGCCCATAATGTTTGGTAAACTCCTGAAGCAAATTCCTCACTTTAAGAGCCTCCTCAAAGTGGTGGTCCTGATTCATATCAATGGTTTGCACTGCATCCCCTCTAGTGAAAATCAAGGCATGGTTTTGATTCTCAGGTTTGCCTTCTCCAAGCTTAAGGGGACCAGGAAGTTGGATTCGATAGATCTCCACCTCTTTCTCAAGAACTGTATCATATTTGACCAAAACGGAGTAGTACTTCTTATCTTCAGCCGTCACCACTTCATCAACATATGCTACCCTCATGGGTGGGTGGCTCTTCATCAAGAACAAAATGTCATCTGCTCTTGGATCCTTGTTGGCTTTCTGAGCTCCATAGATCTGGCATGCCACGACGTATGTGAATTTCATTCCAGCTATCGATTTCTCCTGAGATGTTCTATACATAGCACTCGTGGTGCTCATGCTGCTCATACTACGCCGACTGGTAGAAAAATCAAAGGACAAGTGGCTGCTGCTTAGGCTTTCCAATCTTGCAGCAGCTGCACCCTGTTTGAGCTCAGCTTCTGATACCACATCCAGGTGTGCAAGCGTCACAAGAGCACGTTGGTAATACATCATCCCCCTGACAGTTCGAGAAAGTGTTTGACCTCGGTATGAAGCCCACATCCTCAGCTGTCTTGCCTGTTCTTTGTCATCCCAAAGCTCATTCTCAGGGTTTAAACTGTCTTGCAACCTCATCCGTTCAAGAAAGTTTTTCCACTCATCTGGGTAAATGCTCTGTAGGTAGAAGAGGATTGTCACTCCATCCTCGTTTTGTTTTTTTAACTGCTCTTTGGTGTACAGAACATCCTCACTGTAGTAAGGTGTAAGCACACTGAAAGCAAGCATTCTCTCTACTGAGGGAGCATGGGGCATGTTCATGAAGAGAGAGTTGCTGAAGAATGCAATGCGTCTCCTGGCATCCAAATTTTTTGGGACATTGTTCATAGCCTCTCGGGTGCTGAGTGTAGTGTTCAGCCTCCTCAACCTGCGAAAAAATGCCTCATCATCTGGCTTCGGCAGCTCCACAGCATTCACAAACAAGAGCTCATTGCCATCTATAGCCATGCCAACCCCCTTTAGTGACTCGTACCAGCGCTTCTGTGTGGGAAAGTCTCTGATCACCACATCATACAAGTTCTGCAAAGCATCCACCACTTTTTGTATGTCTTTCAAAGCTGGCTTTTTCAGCAAAATTCCCACCAACGCCACCACGCGTGAATGGACCTCTGCCAATTCACTCACCCTGTAGTTGAGAGAGAAGGTGCCAAGCTCGAGGTCTGTTTCAATCTCCTTGAACAAATGCTCTACAATGCTGTGCTCCTTGCTATCATCTCTAAGGATCCTCATCAGCAAGTGTTTTACACTATCATAGCATTCCAGTACAGCACACCTTCTATATTCATTCTTGGATATCTTTGCCCACAGCTTCCTATCATCTATGCCTTGCCGATCCTGGGTGAAACCCAAAGCAACAAGAACTTCATTGGAGAGAAGCACAGAGGGCCACTGCATGACACTTACATTCCAAGTAGCCCTCGGGATCTCCAACAGCTCTACTTCATGATCACTCACAAGATCTTCCTGTCTGAAATAAAAGATAATCTCATTCCACAAGTATGCAAATTTCCGAGACTCCAATGTGCTTCTTTCATACTTCTTGTAAGCTTTGAATAGCCCATATCTGAGCTTCACCCTCCTCACCATGTCTCTAAGGAGGGCAACAAGGCGATGGTGGCGCATGGCCTCTCGCCCAAGAAGCCCCTCCTCTGGCATCAAATTGAAAGCCACTGCACTTGCAAAGAATGGAAATCTCAACTTGAGTTGTTCCACATTGCGGATTTCACCTATGTGTGAGGAAAGTCCCACCAATGCTCCAACTACAGATGAGAAAATAGAGTACCAAATCTGTAAATCCATTAGGTAGATCAAGACGACTGGTGCCCAGAGCACAGCAACGACAAACCTGTTATGGTTTCTGAAGAACTCATGCCATTCAAAAGTCACAACATTCAGACTAAGAAGCTCCCGTGTTGGGTCTACCAAGGGCCTCACCTGCAAGAAATAGCTAAAGGAGAATTTGGCTAACAGGACCACCAGCCAGAAGCCTGTGTATCTCAGATTGTCAACGATCCCTTCACGCAGACCACGAGCAACAAAAAGTCTTGTCTGAAACCACCATGTGAGGGCATGAAAGATGCCCCATTCTGATTTCTCCACAAAATTTCTGATCCAAGGAAGCACGAAAAGTGTAATTGCAAGGGCCTCGGGCAAGATGAACACTGATGCAGTTTCCAAGAATTGAAAGAGTCTCAGATTTGCTGCTTCTGACCACCTTCTGTCTGCTATTCTTTGCTGCCAAATCCGAGCTAGCAAGACGGAGAAAATAATTGTCCAGCCCGAGGCTACCACTATCTTGAGGAACATCCGGACACCGACAAGCTTTGTTTCTCTCGATATCAAGCTATACTGCATCCCTGCATCCAAGACTGCTTGCACTAAACGCAAACCTGACCAGGTGATGAAGATAGTCAGCAAGGCCCCTTGAACATCTCTGTCATTCAACACATGCCATGGAATTCCATCTCCATTGAAAGCAAGGATCATCATGGCCTGCAGCATAAGAATGAGGCCAATCCACAGATGATCAAAGCTACGGAAAATGTTCCAGAAGGAGCGCTGTTCTACAAAACCCGTCTTCCCAACCTTCTGTTGCCCAGGAAGTAGAGCCCTCCTCCCATTGCCCTTTTTTGGAATTACAAGGTAGTTTGAGGACTGCTTCATTGGCCATGAAAGCTGTGTGAAGCAACGCTTAGACCAGAAGTACTCATTCATGTCATCATAGTTCCGCCAAGCTGAGTGAGGAGCTTTGCCATCATTTGCAGCTTCTGCTTCTCCTTTTACTGCCTTGTAGATTGGTTCGATGACCTTGGTCAAAAAGCCATTCCTGCCATAGGAAGTTGGGACATACTCCTGCCCTGTCTCAGCATCTATGTGGCCTTCAATGATGTTATTGAGCTCCATAGCCATGTTGTGGAATATAAAACAGAGGCACTCGGGCATGAAGCGAAGGTTGGCCCCTTCCCCCCATATAAGGAGGTAGAGGCAAGAGTAGAAAAGCTCTCTGCGGTCATCAATGGTTCTAGGGTTTTTGGGGAGCCAGAGGTTGGGCTTCTTGTTGAAGAAATAGCACCAGTTCTTGTAGTTCTTGAGCAGTTTCTTACGCAGGAGCCGCACCACGCTGCGGTCGAGCCTGTCCATGGCTCCAGGAGGGGGTTGCATGCGCATTTGGTAGTTTGCGAGGAGGAGAACCACGTGCTCGCGCTGATTCTTGACATTGTCAGCCTGAAAACCGAAGAAAGCACCAAGCCAGTCCAGCAGGTCCAAGTCTGGTTGCCATAGGAAGACCTCCGCTGGTGGACGAGGGAGGTCCCCCACTGTCTTCAGAGCTTGCACAGCCGTTCTAACTTCGGAGAACCGCAGTGCATCATCATCTGCGAGCATATCATTAAGCTGTAGGATGTTGTAAACATTGACATCTTCATCTTCACCTTTGCCCACCATGGCCAAGAGCTTGAAAGTTCAACCCCCTACAGAAAATAAAGGTAATGAAGACACAGAAAAAAGAGAACTAGAAGGAAGGAACAAGGAAGAGGCTTTGGGAGAGAGAGAGAGAGAGAGAGAGAGAGAGAGAGAGAGAGAGAGGCTTTACGAGCCATATCCGTAGCCATGAAGCTTAACAAGCTGTTATCTCTAAACATTCTTTCTTCTTCTTCTTCTTCTTCTTCTTGGTCTTTTTACTCCCTTCCTTCTCTCCTGCAATAGCTTCAGTGCTTGAGCTCAGAGTCTGCTCCTCATGGACACAACGCTTGAACTCAATGTGCAACAAGGAAGATTGAAGGAAAACGCCTAAAAGGGGAAGAAAAAATCCCAGGATTTCTCTACCCTTTTCTGTTTCTGGTTTTTTTTTTGCTAAACCTGCGAAGAAGACAAGAAGGTTTGGAAAACTGAGCGAGTGAGCGCGCACACAGAGAGAGAGAGACAGAGACAGGGACAGCGAGAGAGGCCTCCATAGCCATGAGTTTACCTTAGGTCACAACAAAGCTTTATCTGTTGCCAGCGCCACAGCCATTATGCCATAGCTCATCTTCTTCTCTGTCACTGCGTTCAGTGCGGTGACCAAAATTGCGTTTGCTTTTTCGGCGGCTGCTACCGCTGATCAGAAAAGCAGGAAATCGACAGAGTCCGACATGGCTGACGGCATTTTTAAAATGCCCCTGTGTTCATTATTGCTATCCGTGAATGATGATCGCAGGTCGGAGTCAGAGATGCTTTCACCTATTAACTTGCTGCGTGAAAGTTTTTCAACCCAATCATTTTCATCTTTTACCCACATCGACGCTACATTTTTAAGGGCGTGTTCACGGGAGTAAGAATTGAGAGAAAGCGTGGTTAGTTGCTTTTTGACGGGCCTCACACTTGCTTTTTTTTTTTAGCATTTTGCATCACAGAAAAACTTGCTAAATCGTCAATTTTGAAGGGCAAAGGCGCCCGTAAAAAATCAAACCTAGCCACCACAAGCGTTGTGTATTGCACCTCTCAGAGCAAATAGGACTTTCAAATTTCCAAGCCAATAGCAAGGCTTGGGTTTGATTCCCTCATGAGCATAGTTTCTTTTTGACAGTTGTGTATTGCACCTCTCAGAGCAAATAGGACTTTCAAATTTCCAAGCCAATAGCAAGGCTTGGGTTTGATTCCCTCATGAGCATAGTTTCTTTTTGACAGACCTCACACCTGTTTTTTAGCATTTTGGTCATAAAATGCTTGCAAGAATTTAAAATGCCAAAAAAATACACAAAAAGAAGTCAAAAAAAACTTGCTATATCTCACCAAACCGGTAAATTTTGAAGGGCAAGGTAATCAAGCCTTCTCATGAGTGTAGGCTTGGGTTTGATTCCCTCTCACTCTAAGTAGGTCTTGCCCTATCCCCATGTTTTTACACCCACTCATGAGTGTAGGGTGTGTACCACCATCTCGGAAAAAAATTCATTAAACCCCAAACAACCATTGTTTAACACATACGTTTTAATCTTGGAAAGAGATCTCGGAGTAATGATGACAGGTAGATAACTACTATCTGCAAGTTCAACAACTAGAGGACACTCAAACTATGCCATTGGCAATGGATGAACGTGCCCTTACTAGAAAAAGGTCATCTTATTCTAACACCCTCAAATTTGAAACCTTTAAAAAGAAAAGTTGAAAAGCTTGGTATTATGCCCTTCTCAGATAAAAACA
Organism: Cibotium barometz; assembly: GCF_041138505.1. Lineage (NCBI taxonomy): Eukaryota > Viridiplantae > Streptophyta > Polypodiopsida > Cyatheales > Cibotiaceae > Cibotium > Cibotium barometz. The sequence goes on from NC_141048.1 coordinate 64,094,258, forward strand.
AATAAAGAGGTTAAAACTCTATTTAAAAAAATCGATCTTCCCGTAGTAAGCTTTGCACGATTCACCCAAAAAAAAGGTATACCCCTGATAGGCGTTGTGGTCTTCCCCCGGTAGGCTTTGTGGAATGTTATTAGAAAACCTTTGTGGTCTACCCCTTGTAGGCTTTGTGCAATATTCACATAAAACATTTAAAACTTGCAACTTAAAAAATTTATGGGTTTTTTTTCTAGAATTTGCATAACCAAAATAGTACAATTTTTGCATATCTTTCCATATTGAGAAAATAATATTTGCATAGATTTCCAAATTGAGAAAATAATATTTGCACGTTAATATGCAGTTCCATCGTGTATAGTTGGTAGGTTTTCTATGATCGTTGACTTTGTGTTCAGTAGATTTTGTATTGATTTAACCTGAAGTTAAGAAAGTACATTGGATGCACAATTTAGAAAAGAAAGGTTCTTAATCGTCGTGGGAAAAAAAGATTAGTAGCATTTTTAGTTTGCTTGATAATGTTGACAATGTCTCCAAAAATGAGCCCCTCCTTTTTTTATTCTCTCTCATGCTTCTCCCCATTTTAGTCTTCTTGTTAACATGGTCTCCAAAATGAGCCTCTCGATCCACCCGAGTTCAAGTCCCAACGTTGGTTGTATATGCCCTCGTGTTGCATTCCACCGACGTTAATACCTCTCTCTTTCTCTCCTTTATGCTCCCTCATGTTGTTTCACCTCTCTCTCTCTCTCTCTCTCTCTCTCTCTCTCTCTCTCTCTCTCTCTCTCTCTCTCTCTCTCTCTCTCTCTCTCACACACACACACACACACACACACACACGAGCACACGCGCATGTGTGTGCACACACACATAAAAGGATACTTTCCTTGTGACAACTTTCATAAAATGCTTTTAAACTACATCACCTTTGCATTTTATTATCTGACTTCTACTCACTTTTGTCCATCTTGGCGGTTGAAACCATGTTAACCCAGAAAGTGGTTAATATACCCCACTTCCTAATGGTGGGTGACACTTCCTAATGGTGGGTAACCGCTTCCTCGTGTTGTCACCCAAGTCAATGGTGAAGTTACTGACAAGATGGAAAGGTGTGGGTGGTCCATGTTACACCATAAATCTATGGCATGCGAGGTTAAGTGGTGTGGTTTAGGACCAATCCACAATTGATTGTTTTCTTTGTTATTTGAATTTCATATTCATTTCCTATTAATTTATGTGAGAAAAAGTACAACAACTGACCTCTCTATGACCCTCTTTGTGAAGGTTGCAATCATCTTAATCTTTATGTGTGGAGAAGCGATGGTGAAACATTAGGTGGCACTGGTCTCCAAGGGGGACAATGATAATCCTCAATAGTGTGAGTGATTTTTAGCTACATTAGTAGCATAATAATATCATTAGAAGTTGCACAACATCTGTGTATGGTGGTCATAAGGATTGTAATTGTGATGAGTTGTGTGAGCATCAGGGAGTTACAAGTGTGATTGCATCACTAGTCATCAGCTTCTCTATGGACAAAGCAATAGCTTTTAGTTTGTGTGAAGCATTTGACATATCCATAATGCGTGAAGCATTGATACATACCCACAATGTCTCCCCACAATCTTTTAGCATCTAGAGCACTCACATACATAAGCTTATGTCACACAAGTAATGCAGTAGGCATATTCACCTCCCAAACCATCAATGCACACTACTCCAAACCACCCCTGAGTTTGAGAGAAAAAGGTGTGCACCACCATAGCATGTGAGCATCTTATAATAGGCGTATCTCATAACAATCATGGTACTAGCCTATAAAGTTCGATAGCCCAAGACCTACCTGAAAGGCCAACAGACCCACACACAGTTGGTTCACACTTGAGTTATGAATTCACCCCTTGCTATGTTTATCCATACACATCTAGTTTTCTAGCTCTCTTAATAGCCAACTACTTATACCACTTCCTTGGCCATGGAAAGCACTAACCCATCCCCGTGCTGCCATGGATGTAACATAATGCCCCCCCCCCCCCCCCCCCCCCAAGAGCTCACCTCCAAAAGAAGAAAGCTAATTGGATGGATCCTTCTTATCCATGAATTATTCACGATCTTAAGTTCACAATTGACCTTTTCTAAGCGATGCCTTACTCAATTGGGGAGTCTATGTGCAGAGATGTTAATCTTAACAATAGTGGTCTAGTCTTGGGTGTGTAAACGTCCTTTGCACTTTTTTAGCTTACCAAAATCGTGCAAATTATAAGTTCGACTTTAAGCCCCATAGTTGCAATTATTTTGTGTATGGTCATTCATCAATGCCACATTTCAATAAACTTCATTGTAGTAGATATCATTACTAAATAGATTTCACAAATAAATAAATTTATGTTGATATGGCACATTGATGCCACTTGTTACGTGCACCTTATTTGTTTTAATATGGCATGAGAGAGAGAGAGAGAGAGAGAGAGATGACTAAGAAAGAATTCCATAACATCCTTTCTTGTCCAAACAACCCTAACTAAGATTCTTAACATTTTTAAAAAAAAAATTGAGAATAACATTATTTACAATAAAGCTGGGTAGCATGAGCATTAAAAAAAGCTAGGTAGTATGAGCATTAAAAATTGAGAATAGCATTATTTACAATAAAGCTGGGTAACATGAGCATTAAAGTGTACTTATGGTGGATGTATAACAACCAATACTACCATAAGGGGAATTGTGTATTATGACTTCAAGAATTTTATTAAAATTGACTCTAAGGTCATAGCTACACCACCATCCAAGACAATTAACACTAGTTAGGAGCAATGGGATGGCAAGTTGCCATCACTATAGAGTCTTTATTATCCATGTTAAGAGTAACCAATAGCTTGTTCAAAAGTTTATAAATATATAAATCCACTTAAATCTCAGTAACTTCTTACAAGGTCCCATAAAGTTTACGAAAGAGGCCCACTACCCAAAAAATAGTTGCAATCTTGACATGAATCAAAGATCTACATTAAACTTATATGCTTTGAAAAGCTCTACATAAAGCTTTTACAAGGTCCAATAAACTTTAACAACAAGGCCCACTTCCCAAAAAATAGTTGCAACTATTTAGTATCAAAGTTGTACATCAAACTTGTATGCTTTAAAAATAATTCTAAATTAACAAGTTGTGAACCACAATATCTCTTATCTCCTCGGATGCTAACTTATGTCTAGTCACAAAAAATATGATGAGAAAAATTAAATTCCAATATGATTTGGGAGATTATAATGTATTTGATATATCTTTTAAAGAGAGATACCATGTGTGTATACGGATTAGAAAACTAATAAGGCTTTATTCACACACACACACACACACACACATGTCCTTTATTCACACACACACATGTGTGTGTATGGACTAGGAAACTAATAAGCCTTTATTCACACACACATGTTGTCCTTGTCTACTTTTGTAGGAGTATAATCTTGATATTTGTATACATGCACTACTATGAGGTCCATGATGATGCCATTGAATGAATCCATATTAAAACTTGCAAGCAAAGATGACAACTCAATGCATAGCCCATAAGCACCCAACACAAATATATAGGGAGCTTGTGGAGCTTTTAGAAGGCACTATGTTAGATATCCTTGGCTTGGACTTGTTAACATAGCTCACTCCCCTAGGTCTTTATTCTTATGCCTCCATCCTTTCACACTTCAATAAAAAAAAACCTTGTTCCAGATGGTTTGTGTGCGTGTGTGTATGTTGTGTGTGTGCGAGAGACAAATTAAAAACATAGAGGCAAAATTAGCTCTAGCATTTTTTGTGCTCCTCACCACTTTTGACTCCTTGTGTACTCCTCACCACTTTTGACTCCTTGTGTGCTCCTTGTCCCTACATTCAGAGAAGCACATGAATGAGAGAATGAGAGAGAGAGAGAGAGAGAGAGAGAGAGAGAGAGAGAGAGAGAGAGAGAGAGAGAGAGACATGTGCATGCACATGTGTGTGTGTGACACATGAAAAACAGAAGCATATGAGTGAGAGAGAGAGAGAGAGAGAGAGAGAGAGAGAGAACTTGTGCATGCACGTGTGTGTGTGTGTGTGTGTGACACATAAAAAACATAGGCAAAATTAGCTCTAACATTTTTGTGCTCCTAACCACTTTTGACTTCTTGTGTGCTCCTTGTCCTCCCTACATGTGAAGAAGCGCATAAGAGAGAGAGAGAGAGAGTTTCTTTTGGCTTCACACTACCTCTAGCCACCCTACCAATTTCTCACATGCTCCTTGCCAAAGGTTATTATCTAGGTTGCTTTCTAAATTTATACAAAAATATCTCCTAGTACAATATTAACACGACTACCAATTATGTGAACCATATGTGGATTGTTATGGTGTTTCTAGGGATTATCTTTGGAGATACCCGAGTGCTTATACCTTAATAAGTTGTAACATATAAATTCAATTTGTTGATATCTACTGGTTATTTGGGATTACTGAGAAGCTAGTTGCCTTTCATATAATAGGAAACAATATTGGATCTCTTTATAGAATAGTTGAGTCCTAAACAATAAAATTTCTAGAGTTAATGTTATGTGAGCCGTGATATATTTGTTTATTGAATCAACATTAAGTGCCACCAACCATGCATGATCGGGTGTAAAGAAATGATATTCTTTACATATAAGCCTATTAAAAACATACTGGGCATCGTATATTAAAGAAAAAGTAGTGTGCACAATCTTATCTTATTGGTGTTCTGTCAATCCTTGTGAATGAGAGATTGGGACATAATTAGCTAAGGACAGATTTCCATATCAATCAGCATCACATGCTAAACTGTTGGTGCAATCATAAAAGATTACAAGATCATTACCATAGAAAAACCATAAATATATCATAATTGATATATTTATAATTGATATATCATAATTGATATTCGATATCATAATTGATATATTGAATCCGCATCATGAGCCATGCAAAACCATAGTTAAAATTTCAAAAAAAATCAAAATGCTTAACAACACTCATCGAGCATTATAACCTGATATTAAGAGGAAAGAGCTATGCACAGCATTGTAACCTCAATGTATGTATATTAGATTCAAATACTTAGACGACTATAGCATAAAGACTGAGAAAACTTTCCAAAAATCAATTGTGGCATAAAAACTGAGAAAACTTTTGCAAAAAAACCAAAAAATATATATTACCCAAATTCGGATGTTCCATCACATGTAGGATTCCACCAAAGGTCATCATCCATTCATGCAATACAAGTTAGAAATTTCCATAAACAGTCTAAAGCATATGTAATATGGACAAAGCACAATACAGGTTTCCATAAGGTCATTAACCCATAATTTTGTACTAAGCACAGAGTTTCCCACCGACAGTCCATCAAGGGACTCAATAATCATAACTAGTATATGCGAGGTAAATCTATATGAGTTACCTGAGAGGAGGAACTCCCGGGCTGATGCTAGCACAAGAGACATGGCAAACAACCACAAGACACGGGCTAAGTGAGTGTATAAACACTCACCTTGCTCCGTTTATATAGGTAGAGCCGTATGAAGCTGCTAATCACCATCAAATCTCCTCACCAGTGCATTTGTTGAATCATAAACCATAACCAGCCTTCGCCGGCTCCTCTCACCAGTGCATATGCAGGGCCATAAACCATAGCCGGCTAAAGGCGGCTCAGCAAAAGCCATGTCGGGCAGCCAAAGCTGGCTCAGCAGAAATGAAAGCTATGTTAGGCGAGTAACTTTGCATGCATTAGATTAGGTATAGCTTATTATTAGAAAGATGTCTTATGTGAATGGACCCGAAATAAGTGGTAGTTATGTGAATCAACCACCCAAGGTTTCACACCACTACTAGGGGATGTACCAAAATTAAAATGTGCATGTGTGTGTGTGGGGGGGGGGGGAGAGAGAGTGATAGAGATAAAAAAGTGTCCGTTTTCATGTGAGTTTTATAATAGATGAGAAACATGTGTGTGTGTGTGTGTGTGCGTGTGTGTGCGTGTGTGTGTGTGTGTGTGTGTGTGTGTGTGTGTGAGAGAGAGAGAGAGAGAGAGAGAGAGAGAGAGAGAGATTCAACACCATTGTGGATTCATTGAGAGAAGTATTTTCCACATTTAATAAGTGTTTGGAGTCTTTAAAATATTTATTTTTTTGATTCCTAATTTTTTTAAAAGTAAAAAAATCTAAGGCCCTATCATGTTACATAAAATAGCCAAAAAAAAATATCAAAGTTTATTTGTAAATAATATGAAATGACCTCATAAATTTGCTAAAAGGATATTAAAGAAAAAACCATTGAAACAAATTGGGTTATAAAATCTCTTAATGAAATTTGAATGCCTTTCTTACCACATTATTAAAGATGACTCTAAGGTCATGGCTACTACTAATCACCATCCAAGACAATTAACTTTGAGTTAGGAGCAATGGGATGGTAAGTTGCCATCACTATGGTTTCTAAATATATAAATCCCCTTAAATCCCATAAACTTTACCAAAGAGGGCCACTACCCAAAAAATAGTTGCAATCTTGAAATGAATCAAAGATTTGCATTAAACGTGTATGATTTGAAAAGCTCTACATCAAAGCTTTTACAAGATCCCATAAACTTAAACAACAAGAGCCCATTACCCAAAAAACAGTTGCTTTAGTACCAAATCTCCACATCAAAATTTTATGCTTTAAAAATAATTCTAAATTAGCAAGATGTGAACCATAATATTTCTTATCACCTCGAATGCCAAATTATGTCTAGGTTGTAATTAGCTGCAAAAAGTATGATGAGCAGAATTAAATTCCAATTTTGGAAGATTATAATGTCTTTAATATATCTTTTCAAAGGAGATACCATGTGTGTATATGGATCAAAAAATTAAAAAGCCTTGATTCACACACACACACACACACACACACACACTTACTCCATTTGTGCTCATATGACACGTGTAATGGCACAAATTGCATGATAGCCTACTTTACTAGGGTTCTTTGCTTCTGTAACTCTTTCACATTGGACCTATGGGTTGTTGCAACTCTGCCGCACCTCTGTGTACAGGAATGTTCATCATAACCCTACAAGGGATGGTGGTGGGCAGTTATGTTTTTATGACACCTGTTGCAACTCTGTCGCGCCTCCGTACACGATTGTTCATCTCATAACCCTACAAGGGATGATGGTGGGCAGTTATGTTTTTGTGACACCTGTTGCCTATTGGTTGTTGCAACTCTGTTGCACCTCCATACACGATTGTTCATCATAATATTACAAGGGATGGTGGTAGGCAGTAACGTTTTTACGGCACTTGTTGCTATGATGAAGATGGAAGACTCCTGTGCTTTGCCTCAGTCATGACCCATATATTAGAATGGAGGTGGGTTCTTTAACTCACTTAGCATGTTTACCTTCTTATTAAGCATTACACGATGTCTCTCACCCTTGCCTCTATAGGGGGTCCTTTTGCCCAAGTACACAAGTACTTAAGAAAAACACTATTTTTTATACCTGAATAAGCTAGGATTTTACAAGTGATTAAACTAATCTATGGAACTATATTCATGGGCATCATTATGTGTTTTAGCTCGGAATATTGTTGGATCAAAGCTTTGTGTTAATTGTTCTTCATGGTAAGTGTTTGAAAAAAATAAAAGAGTGTTGCGTTGAACTATCAATACACATGGTTATGAACATGGGTTCATTCTGGCCATGATCATCACTATGTTTATACTACATCTGCTCATACTAAAGTTACGCTACCCAGGCCAGGACACACAATAGATTTACAACTATGAGTTGCCCAGCCCAAGGCACATAACAGATTTACAACTATCCTTTAACCTCTGCTAATATAGTCTGACACCTTGCCCTCCTCAGCTCGGTTGATCCTCTAAATCTCTGCTAATATACTCCGACACCTTGCCCAGCCCAAGGCACATAATAGATTTACAACTATCCTTTAAATCTCTGCTAATATAGTCCGACACCTTGCCCTCCTCAGCTTGAATCGGTTGATCCTCTAAAATGTCTTCTTAGGTCAGATGTAACTCTACACAACCCTGATCTTCAACCCTATCTCCTTAGCTGACCTTCTCTTGACAACCTGCTGACCTAAACTAACCCCAGCTGACTCTTAGTTGACCACTACCTGACTAAAATCTGATTCAGCTAACTACTGGCTAGGTGACCTCTGTCAAATTCTTGTCCTCCCTCCAGACCCTATGATTTTCCTCCAGAACTAGCAATCTTCTATCCTCAAATCTCTAGCTATAGGACCCTACTGAATATATCAATTGTCCTTTATTAGCTCTTATTCGATTCAGGTCCGACTAAATTGATTTTGTTTACTCATCTGATTTAGATCTCCTTACCTTTGTGTCCTTTGACACTCACAGACCTTCAAACACTTCAAATCCTACAAAGATTGAACACTACTGTCTCTTACTACCTCACTTTAGCTGACCTTCAGCTATGATGACTGCTTGAATCCTATCTAGTTCAACTGATTGATCTGACTCAGATCTTTCCACTTATGTATCCTCTAAGGCTTAAAACCCTTCCAAAACCTTAAATCTCACAAAGATTCAACCTTATAACCCCTAAACCGAAATCAGCTATCTTCCAGTGGACTCTGTTATATATCCTTCATCCCACAAACTATTTGACTGACTTAGACTAACTTCTGACTGTCAAACTAGACCCAAAATAGCTTCCTCTCAACCCAAAAAGACTCTTTATTCTTCCACACCCTCAGACGGGTTCTGACACTCACCTGACCCTGTCAGACACTGATGACTCTCAGCAGCAGCAGCTGATCCTATCTTACTCAAACCTGACACACACATACATACGCGTAGACATGTTTTCCTTGTCTCCTTTTTTAGGAGGATAATCTTAATATTTGTATACATGTACTACTATGAGATCCATGATGATGCCATTAAATCAATCCACATTAAAATTTGCAAGCAAAGATGACAACTCAATGCATAACCCATAAGCACCAACACAAAATTTTGATGTGAGGTGGTAGGGGTAATTCTGGAACTCTTATAACTCCTCTTTAAGGCACATACTCCCTAGGTGAGGTGTGCTACCAAGCATGGGTCTTGTCGATGTGGAGCCGATAAAGCCAAGTGTTGGTGGCCAATTGGAGTTGGTGTGATTAGAGGCTTTTGCCTATGGAGTTGGTGCTTAGTCTTTCTAGCAGTCGGTCTCTCACTTGTTAGACAGTTTGACGAGTCCTTGAGTCCCACTTCTTGGTCAGGACTACTATGATAATGTCCCTAATGACACGTTTACAAAATCCTTTGAGTAGTTGTGGGGGAGCTAGGCACTCTTGTGAAATCTCAATGATTGTGAAGTGTGCAAAGATTCCTCTTGAGAAGGTACTCTTGATTTAGCATTATTCGAGGCACTCTCCTCAAGCATGGGATTAAGCCCAAAAATCCTCCCTGACCTCATGTACATGTAAGGGTGATCAACTTAGAGCACATGTACATGTAAGGGTGACCTCATGTACATGTAAGGGTGATCAACTTAGAGCACACCCCCTACTACAAGTTAAACGATGGTCCTGGATGTTCTGGATTCATCAAATTTTTTTATGTTTTTCATTCGTCACTGTTAGACTTGTGAATGTGCATTCACAAGTTAAGAACATGTGTTCATGGAAGTGAGTTGGGAAACGTGCGTGGCTAGGTTCCAACAGTTAGACTTGCGAACCTGCATTCATAACATTAAGGACGTGCGTGGGGAACTTGGAACATGCTTGTGAGTAGCTGTTTGCAAAAAGGTTAGGAAATTCATCCAACATTTTCAAGTAATTCTCCCTTTCAGTACCTGCTGGAGACATACTTTTATATAATGATGTTTTACTTGCTGAGATGTATAACTTATGCTGAAGCAGCTCCTTGTTTGAGTCACCTCACCTTTGTAGCTCATTGACACGAATGCTAATGGAATCATACTATTACATTCTTTAGCTTGGTTGCCTTGTCCCTATGCATAATTTAGGGTTTCTTTACATTATTCTGTGTGGGATTACACATCCTTTTTACATTACCATGTTGAGAGGTTGCTTTATACTCTTATGGTCTAGTTGGATGTATGCCTTGCTACCCCCACTTGTCAAATTTGTTATATCAACCCACTCCATTGCTGATTCCACCTTGTCGGCTTGTCCATTGACAAAGGTTATTTTTTAGATGTATTGGCATTCAGTGGACCTTAACAGTTTATCTATTGCTATTGTTCACAGTGCTCACATTATTTGTTTCTTATTACTGACTTAGCTAAGCTTGTTTTGGATCTAAATCAGTCTTTTACTATTGTTGTCATTTAGCTAAGCTTATTGTTGACTTAACTAAGCTTGTTTTGGCTCTAAATCAGTCCTTTGCTCTGCCATTTAGTTAGATTCAGTAGCCCAACTTTCCCATATTGCTCTAATGCCATGGGTGATGTGTTACTTGAAGAGGATGTAGCCATTGTGATCTCCTACTGATAGCAACAGTAGTTGAACACTTGATGCCTCTGGTCATGCATCTTATTTTACTGATTCCACCCTTGTTGTTTCTGCATTACATGAGGAGACACCTTCTCTTCTTGACACATTGGAAAAGCTGATCATTAGGTTACAATCATGCATTCAGCCTTCTACTCCTGTTGACATTCAGTAGATTTAGCAAAAATTTTCCTTGATGATTTGCTTATGACATTACATCATGCATTTGATGTTCAGACATTGGGCTTTTGCATAATTTAAGTACACACCAATCGAGGGAGGCATCTTGCTACCTCCAATGAAGCTTTTGATGTTGCCCCTTTATCAATGAACTATTGGATGCCTTATTAACTATGTACTACATGTCTGCTGCTGGAAACTCATTATGCAGTGTCACAGTTGAGCAAATTTTAGCATTGCCCCAACTTTGGCATTGGCACGCAATCAAGCAAAAATGCATTTTCATTATGCTTTCTACCTCCACTGACAGCTATTGGGCATGAAGTTCTGACACTAAGGTATCCACAGTGGTAATTGTTTCTGACAGTAGCCACTTCAGGTTGTGAAGCTGAGTACAACGCATCATTCACAACTATTATGGAATGTGTATGGCTCTACCATCTATCGATAGATCTTGGTATTGGACATCTATCTTTTATCATCATTTTTTTCATTGACAGTTAGAGCGCATATATACAGTCATGCAGACACAGACATTTAGGTGCATTATCATTATGTTAAGAAAGGCTCCATGTATGAGAGATTGCCTTGACCTATGTGTCGACACAGGCCAATGTAGCAGATGGTCTTACCCAAACTCTTTCCAAGGTAGTCTACTACACCCTATACACGTTCACACCATTCAATTCTAGGAGGTTTGTTAGCCTGGTTTGCCTGGAAGTCCCTGGTGTGAACAGTCCTACACACACACACACACTTTTTACCATGTGTTAACGGGGGTTTTTTCCTTGTGTGAACACACTCTTGTGTGTTAGCCACATCAGCCCTAGGGCTAGGGCTTCTATTAGTACTCTTGTATTCCACTCATTTCTTATCATTATCATCAAGTACTTTCTAGGATCAAGCTTTGTCTCTCTTGCTCTCTGAGTTTGTCTGTCTCACTGTGTGTGCATGTGTGTCTGTGTGAGTTTGTAGAGCATCTTCTCCCTCATCTAACACTTGGCAATTGCCAATTCTTACTTTTGAGGATGTGCATAAGCTTACTCAATTGCAAGACCCCAAACTAAATGTATGACCTTGTATTACATAGATAGATGAGGCATCCAATAGCCTGATGATAAAGTGATGCATCAAATGGTTCACTTGTATCTTGGAGACCAAGCCTAGCACTTATCTCTATTTGTGCAGTAACATACTTATAGCCTTTAAGACCAAACTGTGTAAGCAGTCTTTGTATGTACTTGGACTCCAACAATATCATATCTAAGCTTTATAAAGTGTAATTGTCTGCTGTATGTCTTGGTGGGTCATCTATTTAACATATAAGTGGTACACATAATTTCCTCTAACTAAAAAACGTGAGGCAAATCCTAGCCTTCAACCATGCAACGTGCCATCTCCATGAGAGATATGTTCTTCTTCTCAACCATACCATTTTTATGAGGCGTATAAGGTATTGTGCACTAATGTTTTATGCTCTTTTAGCCATATACACATGAAAATCCTTTGACATATACGTCCCCCCTTAATCTGTACGAAGGGTGCTAACTTTACACATAGACACATTTTCAATCATAGAAACATAGTGTCTAAAGCATGTAAGAACCTATGACTTTGCCTTCAATGAATACACCCAAGTATGCCTAGAGTAGTAATCAATAAAAGTCACAAAGTAGAGATATCCCCCAATTGATGGTGTCCTCATGGGACCACATACATCACTATGTATAAGCTATAATTTTTTACAACCCTAACTGATCCATCTTTTGAGAATGATTCTTGTTGCACCTTGCCTAAAATGTACACCACATACATGTTTGATCGAGGCCTCAAACTTTGGCAACTTTGACACCATCGCTAACCTTTTATGGTGCAGCAAACTGCCAAACTTAAAGTAACCATAAGTCTCCTTGCACACATGGGAATTGCTTCTTGAATTCTTGGCTCACATGTCGTTGAGGCAGTAGATAAGATTGCTGGTTGGCTACCATTGGGGTTGTTTGAACACACAAGCTCTTGTGTAGGTGCTAAATGTATGAGAGTGGTTGACTGCCTTGCTTGGTGTTGTTTGGGCTTCCATTCTTGTCAAACTTTAGGTGAAGCTGTTGGGGTCGAAGTCGGTGGTGAGGCTTTCTTCATATTGTTCAATTTTGTGGCAACCATATGATGGGATTACCATCATAGTATCCTTGTTATTGAAGCATATGCACATTATAAATAGGTGGCGGATGTGCTTGATGAACTCTCTTGTGGAGTGGCTATTGATGATGAGGCTTTCGAGCACGTAGTTGTCTCCTTTGGTGAGGTTTATCGATGAAGAGGCATAGGCTCCGGGGCTTTTCCTTGTTAGAGATAGATAGTTGCATGGGGGGAACTTTTTCAGGAATGGCTGTTAATTTGCAAGGTTTTAGCAGTGAACTTTGTTGGTGAGGATGGGGTTGGAGGAGTAGATGCTTTATCAGAGTCAGCCCATCATGAAACATCTCTTCAATTGAACATCGTTTAATTTTTCCCTTGACTCACATCTGAGTCCAAGAGTTTTATCCGAAGAATAAAGTCTTTAATGGATTCATTTGGTTTACGCTCAATTGAATAGAGTTCTTTTGCTGCACTCCACCGATCACCTTGTCTGGAAAAGCCATGTATAAAGGCTAACTTCAAGGTTTTAATGTTGGTCTTGATTGAAGGATCCCTACCCCCTCCGCACAACGAATTCGGGGGTGCTAGTAGCGGAAGTAGCACTTCTTGCACAGGGAAAAGCCTCTCACTTGGGGCCTCGCCCACGGATATCCAGACAAGAGACTAAGTCCTCGGTTCTTCTAAAACCGAACCCGAAAAAACTTCCCTCACCAAGCAGACATAGGCGATTCCTCCATTATATTTTATTCTAACGTGGTCAAGGTCATAATTAACACACCCCATGATTGTTCCTACACTAACAAACTCTTCAATCCAACTAACCTATTCTCTATTTTTTTTTAAAAATTAAAAAGAGAAAAGAAAAAGGAAAAGATGATATCAACCCCACCAGTCTCGTTAGACTAATCCGATGTGCCTATACAGATGTCAGCCCTCGGAGTCAGAAGCTCACACGAGACCCCAGCTGCAACCCAAGCCAGCAACGCTACTAGATTCCCAGCAAGTCAAAGAAGGAGGACAACACAGCGGCCAAAGATGAACTTTTTGGGTCCTTATGTCCAAACCTTCCATGGGACCATCATCAGCAAGGAAGCTCACACAGCCCATGGAAAGGTAGCCCTCCAGTACCATAGCCCGGAATGCCTACAAATACTGGAAGAGGCAAAAGTTAAAGCAAAACTGGACAAAGTTGGTCTAGGTAAGATGGCACAGATACTCCCAAGAAGTATTGACACAAAACTATGCACAGAGTACCACAAGACCTACGACAAGGGAACCAAAAGAGGAACAATCACCAAAGTAGATGGCACTACCGAGCAACTCCTCATCATCACAGAGGAACTCATTCGGGAGGCTTTGCAACTTCCAGCCATAGCCAGGGTCCACGCACACGCCATTGACAAGATCCCTCTTTGGATACCATGCGCAAGAAAAGTTCATACAATTCAAATGGGGCCGAGTATGAAAAAATCCAAGATGAGGCTACAAAGAAAACTTGCAGGGCCATGTCCTTTATGATGCAAGTAAAGCTAGTGGACAGATACAACAGAGTCGGTCTCAACAGGATTGCAAAAGCACATGAGGAGAAAGAAGATGAGAAAGAAGATGATTGGGCATACTATCTACATAAGGAGATGGGTAACTACTTGAAAGCCCACCAATCTAAAATATGTAACCCATACCTTCTCACACAAGTTCTCAATCATGGGCAAGTGTCAATATTGTAGGAAACGAGGGCACTATATAAATGAGTGCAAGAAAAGGCTAGAGAAGGAGAAAAAGAAAGAATTGAGCATGGTAGGCTATCTTGATGGAGACCAAGGAAATCATAAAATAGATCAAGAAAGAGTGCAAGAAGAAAACAAATAAGAAGATGAGGAAAGACAAGGTGTTGAGGGAGTCACAGCTCCACTACAAGAACCAGAGGCCCCAATGGATGCAAGCAAAAGACAAAGAACTCCAGAGCCATCCAGTCCAAGAGCAACAGAAGAAGATTAGAAGATGAAGAAAGACTACCCCAGCTGGCCTCCTTGCAGAACATAGACTATCAACAATTCTTACAGGAGACCATGGAAGGACTTGATGAGCTGCTCAACCAACCACAGATTCGGCTGGAAGCCGAATCAAGCACAAATGCAATGTGGGAACAAGAACAAAATGTTTGGCGATGTCACCTCTTGACAACACATATGCTCTATGACCATAACGCCGCCCTTTGGAAGCAGGTAAAAGATGCATCCACCACACAGGTACAAAGGTTAAAAGTCAACTTGGAAGTAGCTGAGGCTACCCACAAGGATGTCATCCTCATGAAGCTGAGGCTACCCACAAGGATGTCATCCTTATGAAGAGTTTGAAAGCTACAGAGAAGCATGAGAAAAGGTACAACGCCCTGGAAAATAATAGCATGGCCTTAAGCCAAACAATAGTGCAAAGAATCAAGGAGAATGTTGACCTCAACACCAAATTAAAACAAGCAAAGGAGCAGCTCCAAAAAGAAGTCACCCACACAAAGGAGCTCACTACACTTCATGCACAACAAATACAGGAGCAGCTCCAGAAAGAAGTCACCCACACAAAGGAGCTCACTACACTTCATGCACAACAAATACAGGAGTTCCAAGCCAATGCCAGGGCTAAAGAAGAAGAATTGCAATGCCAAATCCAGCAGCTAACAACACAACTAAAAGTAGAGGAGGAAAGGGCAAACCATTTACAACATGAAAGGGAATAAACAAACAAGGCCCATACAGAGAAGATCAGAGCACTTAATGAAACAATAAGTGCAAGCTAGGCCGAAGCACAAAGAAAAGAGTTGGCACACCAAGAGGCATTGACGCAGCTTACACAACAACTACACGACACTTTAGAGGCTGGCTGCCCAAAGTCTCCCAACAGATTACCGAAGCTCAGGAAAGGGAAGCAATGGCCCGACGGGCCCAAGAAGACACAACAAGAAGATTCGAAGAATTAGATGCTGCAAGGATGGTAAGAGAAACATCAATTTCAAACCTCCTTTAGCAACACAGACTTCCACCTACAAGAGTTAGGGCGTCAACTGGCAGTCCAAGAAAGAAGTCAGCGGGGCCGGAGCCTAGCGATGATCTCCGTCTCCTCGAGCGCACCTTCGAGTTGGGTCAGCTGTGATGCGAGTAACTCTTCGGGCCCCTCCTCAAACTCTTTCCTTGTTTTTGTCTACACTAACACTCTCTCTACTTCAATATGACATAAATCTATCTAAAGATATAGGCCTAGGAGAACTAACATTAATCAAACAAAATACTGAAAGATATGTTGATCCTACCATAATAATGGAAATTTTGAGGAGAGACTTAATATTAACTAATCCCCAAGACATCTTTTCTACCCTCTATATCCTATAGTGCTAAACCTTTGTAGTTGGTGTCACGTTCTCCAAAATTCAGAAATTCTGGATAACAGTGTCAAAAAATTAGACCTGTTTGTCCCAGATGACATTTCGGAGATGCCCGTCAACTATGAGGTAGTAGCACATAGTTACCGATGGGTTATGTCATGGGTGGCTAGAGGTATAGGTGTTGACAAGAGGGATTGCAGCATGTTAGATGTCCTGGGTTGTTTTGCATTTCTCACCTAGATCTGATCGTCACTAGTGGAAATCCTCTTTCTTTTCCACACCCATCCTCAAAGTTCTCACCACTCTCCAGGTAATTAGGCAGCATAGGAATAGATCCTTTTACTAACCCTTTGAGAGATTCAGTGGCATTGATAAAGGGAACTCTAGATCTTGGAGGAGATTTATTTCTAAGATTCAACCAAAAATAATGAGACTTTGGCTGATCTTGATGATTGGGAATAGGGTTATCAAGTTTTCAACTTGTCCTTGTGTATTTCCCAATGGCATTTCTTCGGCATTGCCGTCATTGGGCAATTCAAGAGGTTTAACTCCTCAGAGTCTGGAACTATCAACATTGCATAGCCCTCATCATCCTTATGCAAGACTTCACTTCCTGACTCTGGAAAGACAAATACTTGAGGTGGAGGAATCAGTTTTGGAGTCCTGATTGGTCCATGAACACTTTCCAACTCTTGTTGAGTCTTTTGACCCATCTCAATGGCTTCAGTAATTTGTTCTTTTTCTTAATAGGATTCGGGTATTGCTCAATCTTCTTAGAAAGCTTTTGAGGGTCAACCTCGTCCCTTCTTTCACCTCACTTCATTCACACACACTCACTAGCATGGATTAGAGAGAGATTAGCAAGAGCAGCAAGACTCTATTGCATAATGGGAGAGTTCTTTGTATCATGAGAGATATTCACTTATAAATATGGCCATAAGTGTTCACACTCACTTAAATAGTGCCGACCGGGCACTTTAGGCTCATAAGAGGCCTAGTTCTATTACAATGACTACTCATAATATATCCATGAAGTCCATCACTTGGGACTTCATTCTAACTTACTACCACATGCTCTTGAAGTGAGAATCGCCATACATATTCTGTCAAACCATTACGAGCGTCCATCCAAGTTGTAGATTTAGACACCATTGCTTCATATCTTGAATGTATAAACCTTTTGGTATATCTACCTTTTGGTGTATCTACCTTGACTCCTTGATATAAGATAATGGCACTAGCTCTTGTTATCCCTAGGAATGGGTTAACATTTCCCCCTTATTGATGTCAATCGCGTCCTTTTGTGATCGGCTGAAGACCTTTGTGTGGGAAGAATTGACAAGCTTTGTTGATGGCTTTTGATATTAAGTAACGTTCAATGGTCTTTGTTCCTCCAGAAGGAATAAGAAAGGCTAGTTAGTAAATGAAAAGATTAGAGATTAGCGAGAATCCCTAATGGTGTGGGGGGGTTTTTTCTAGTGATTGCATTTTTATATTTTTGTGAGCATGTTTTTATGTGGGGTTTTATTTTTGCTCATTTTGTTTTTAGCAATCATAAGTAAAGTTACATGTGATTTGTGTTGATTGGGAGACTAAGAGATGTTAATGAGATGGGGGAGAAGAGAAGGAAGGATCCAAAGGAACACAGACAATATCATCAGAATGAGATTATGATTCTTAGTTTCTCATTTGATTCATTGAAGTGACATTCATCTTTTGAAGAAGTTAGTCTTCGATGATCTCCCTTTTTGTGGTAGGATTCTTGTCAAATGTTGTTGAGTAGGACCTATTCTTGCATGCTTCTTCCCATGTGCTTTTTATGCTTTTATGTATATTAAAGTGCTCCATGAAGCAGATAATCATGAAGTACATTAAACGAGTTAAATGGACTCTTATTGAGCTGCTGCTTGTTGAAGTAGCCACTGCTTGGTGAGGCATGAAAGAATTACGTCGACTTGCGAGGCTAAATAGACTCTTTCTTCATGAAGAATTAGAGACCAATGTGTTGTGAAGACTTAGTTTTGTTTGCAGAGGTTTGCAATTTGAAGTAAAATTCCAAGCAATGGGTTGTACCATTGACCACGCTGTCGCCCACCATGGCCCCCTCCCATCCAAAGATTTACCTGAAAGTTGTGATGATGAGGCTCTAGTGCAAATGTCCTCTAGTACATGAGTATGGATATGTACTCATGGATCAATTAACTTAGACAAAAGAATAGTAAGCTATAAGCTTAACAAAAATGTATGGGCTATTGGAGATCGTTTGGGAGTTTCTTGTTATATATTCTACCATTTTTAGGTAGGCCATACGTGTGACTCCCTTGTTTTTTTGTATTTTCTTTTTCTCTTTATTAAAAAAACCACCTTGTGAGCAATAGGTTCTTATGGCTTCTCTCCTTTTTGAGAGAATAGGTTCTTATGTCTATCGCGTAGCTTCTGCACTCATGCTTCGCATAGAATTTATGGCTCAAGTGTTGTGGAGGTGGTTGCAGCTTTCTCCTATGGGGAGGGTGGTCGATGAGGTGTTGTCAAGGTTGAGGCTTTTCCTTTAAGGTCCTGTTAAGAGATAGATGGTTGCACTTGGGGGAATTTTTTGGAAATAGTTATTGATTGCGAGCTTTTGGCATTGGACTTTGTTGGTGATGATGGAGTGGAAGGGTTAGATGGTTTATTGGAGTTGGTCATTGATGTAGATGGTAGGTCTTTGTGTAGAGTGGCTTTTAATGAGGAAGAGGCTTGTAGTTTTTTGTGTTCGATATCATAGAAATCCATTAGGGTTGGATCCTCTTCCATGCAGTATGGTATTGTTAACTTTGTGTCATTCACCATCATGTGATGACCCTATCTCTAGCAAAGCACAGTGGTGCTTGGGCCGCAATAGTCCATTTATGGCCCAAGATCACATCTACTTCCAACACATGCTCAACCACAAAAAACTTACACGTAAGGGGGTTAGTTTCAAATACATTGTATGTTCAAAGTACCCCAAACATGACATGTTCAAGTCTTGTGTTGTGAATGGAATTCTATCAGGATGAGCCGTGAGTGTTGGTTGACCTAACAAATCCCATAAATTAAGGGTCATGAGATTGTGCTCTCATTGTGGATAAAGTTGAGTAATATATGTTGGAAGGTCTAGCTCCTCCAAGATCTCTTCCTCCCATAATAGCAATTTCACAATGCCTGCAACAACAAGAGTGTTCAAGGTGACTGTTTGCATCGATTCGTCAATTCAATAACATGAGTCACATACCCAAGTTCCACCCAAGATGACATTATACTCAAGGGGATATGGGGTAACATGGAATCTAAATTCCACTTTTCCACCGATTGTTTGAGTAGCATAGTTAAAACAACCTGGAACTTCAATGTTTTGTCCATTGGCACCTCTTGCATGACCATTGTCTTTAGGGATGATATTAGGTTGTCCCAATGCCACCCAAGTGTCTATTATCATGATGTTAGGGCTAATCAATGCACATTTACACTTAAAATCATTTCCCATAGGAAAATCTAACCATACCCTGATAGAATCTTCAAGAGGAACCATGGAAGTTTGAGTTTTTGTTTCAGCTTCAGATCCCATTTCGGTTTCATATTCCCATTTACTTTCATCCCCTTCATGGCTCTCAGCTTTTTCAAGAATGCCCAATGTGTACAATAGCACATTGGTCCTTTGACAACCTTAACTGAGGTCTTTTTGGAAACTTGTGAATCCTCGCAGGCTTGTTCTATGTAGCTTTTGGTATCTTGGTATAGCTCATGTTTAGACTTTAAAGGTGCAAGTGCTGACGCTATGCTGGCTTCACCACCATGATAGAAGAGCACTCCTCCAAATGAGGATTTGAGAGACTGATTTAATTTTGTAAGAGAATCATCGAATTCCTCACGTGCTTTTTCAACTGCATAGTTCATGCAATCTACCTCTAATGACTCTTTTCTAAAGAGTACGTCTTTCTCTTAAAAGGGGAAGCGATACTCCTTTAGTTTTTGTATTTTGGTTGCTTTTGTAGGTTTGATATTATGAGGTTCAATCACAACCGATGATCCTGTATGACACTCAACAATGCTGAACATGCTCTCCTGAGCTTGCTTTTTGCATTGCACATATGTCATGTGATCATGATTTTTAATTTGGGGTGTTTGGGTGGGTTCTAGTTTCTTGATTAGTCTGGTGAGATGCACTGAGTGACAAATCAGAACTCGTTTCATCTTCTGACTTTCCTTGGATCATTGGGTTTTCATTATGTTTGCCCATGCAATGAGAATGAATTTCCTTGCAATCTTTTGTATCATGTGTCGCACATGTGGGTTTTGTGGTTTTAGGGTTAGCCTTTGAGGTAGATGCTTCCACAACATGTGTAGCTTTTGGCTCTTTTGGGGCTAGGTCCTCCACATGTTTCTTTCCCTTGTCCTTTATTTCAACCTTGGTTTATACAGTTTGTTGGTGCTTGTTCTTCTTGGGCGTAGAAGGTTTTGCATCCTTTTATGGTTTCTATTTTAAAACATGCTCCTTTACCCATTTCAAAGTGTGTTCTTTTGTCTTCATTTTTATTGTTTCTCATGCCTTGGCTTGTAAGTGTGTAAGCACATTCAAGGGTACTGTGGACAATTGCCCATTTTGCATACTCAAGATGTTAAGAGTTGTATTTTGCGAGACAGGTTACGGTGAAGCAACTTACCTTGGGCAATCTTGGAATATGTGATCGATACCACATCATTTGCATATGGGTTGCAAAGTGTCAATGAAGGTGGGCATGGAAGTATTCCAAACTATGCAGTCTGCCACTTTGTGGGGTCCACGATAATAGAAACACTGAAGTGTTTGCTTAATTGCTTCCTGAGCAGTTTCTACCCTTTGGACTGTTTCTGTTTGGGGAACGGGAGATGGAGGTTTTGAATTAATTGTAGGTAAATTGGGACATTGGGGTGTGTGTCATGACTAAAGATTTTGCAATATATGCCTATTGTATGCACATTGGGGATTGGGATGGATGTAGTGAGATGGCAATGAACACAAGGAATTTAGCCCATCTCTTTGAGAGGCATTAAAGGATGTTTGGTTTTGAGGGAGCTCATCCTCTCTTGGAGATTCTAGTTCAAAGCTCTTAAGTAAGGCTATGTAGGATTTAGGGAATGACAATTCCGAAATCAATTTTTCTTTAGCCATTGCTTCACTTGGTTTAGATGAGGAACATCTCATATCGTGATCATCCGTCATCATGTTGTCAACTAAACATATTGCTTCTTTACAACATTAATCGAATGTTTTCATATTGGATACAATGATCAAGTTGTGTAAGCTATTTTACTTTATTCCCATCATGAAACATCTCTTTAATTGAGCATCGTTTAGTTTTTCCCATGGCTCACACCATGAGTCCAATATTTTTATCCGAAGGATAAAATCTCGAATGGTTTCGCTTTGTTTTCACTCAATCGAATAGAGTTCTCTTGCTTCACTCCACTGATCACCTTGTCTTGAAAAGCCATGGATAAAGGTTATTTTCAAGGTCCTAAAGTTCATCTTAATCATAGGTATCAATGTGATGAACCATTGACTAGCCTTTGCCACTAAAGCAAAGGTTCAACGCATGTACCTTGGTGGGGCAGTTTGGATTTCCAAAGGCTTCACATCTCTGTTTTCAACATTTGCATGAAATGAACAAGATCAGTCGCTCCATCATACTTGCCCATGATTTTGGAAATCCATACAGTCATGTTGTTAGATGAGTCATTGAGGTCGTGTGTGGGTGCTAATGTGGTTAGGACCTCATTTAGTCCTTGGGCAACCCCCCCTTCCTAGATTAGTCAATATATCCAAGGTGTGGGCATCTAGGGGTTGCAAAGGATTGGTTCTTAGCCCTTCTAAGGGTCTAGGATTTGTGGTAGTGCTAAGGCAAGGGACCAAATCTTGGAGGGATTGATGTGACAGGGGGTGTAAAACTCGACGACGACAAGCTTGTTTTCAGCATGACAAATAGAATTGGGAGTGCATTTGGGCATGGATCTCAATGGCTCGAAGATTTCAGCCATTGGGTTTCATTTGGGTGTGAGCCCACGTAATCCCTCTATTGTAGCCATATTGTTTATTTATTTTTCTCTCGGGCGTGAACTAGCAAGGCCTCGTTCACGATGTGAACTAGCAGGTCGCGGTATACAACGTGAACTGGTTGGTTCACGGATTTTTTTTTGCACCAACCTAGTTCACAACATGAACTAGTAGGTCGCGGTTCACAACATGAACTAGGTGGTTCATATTTTTTTTTGTTTGTGCGTGGGCCTAGTTCACAACATGAACTAGTAGGTCGTAGTTCACGATGTGAACTAGGTGGTTCGTGATTTTTTTAAGAGTCTTGTGGGAAATTCGAATTTCCTTGTATGGAGGGAATATTTTTTAAATTTTAAATTGGGGAGATATGTGCATTTTTCCAAAAAGGTAAGTGGGAATAAAAAAAGTCAACACTTTTATGACACCCCTTACACCCTTCATAAATGACCCCCAAAATGGACAAATTGACAACTCATTGGCATCTTTTCATTCAATACTCATTAGCCTTAATGAGTTATGGAAAAAGGTGCTTCAAAATTAATCAAAGATTAATCCTTCCACTAATCTTTCCTCCTTTTGGACTAAGCAAGGGTTGTAATTAACCACTAATTACTAATTAATTCATACCATTGAGCGCATCATTGGATAGAGCATAAAATTGCTAAGCTATGTGCATCAACTAATGTGTAAATTAATCCATAATTAGAGATTCAATAAACTCTTACTTTTAACCTCATCTCTTTATGCAAAATTAAGCAAAAGAGAGGAAAATTCCTCCAATTAATGTAATTAGGTGTTTTGATGCATCTATATGCTCTCAAAACACTCAAAAACACTAATTTCGACCTCTTATATGATCAATTTTGATCCCAAAAAACACATTTGTAGTATTTTTACCTCGTGAACTGGATTAATCACTCTTAATGACAAAAACCAATCAAATAAGAAAGATTAGTCGATTTCAAGAGTTTTTATAAATTTTTTCAAAGGATTAAGCTACTCTTATTACTTGCTAACACTCTAATGCATGCAAATCAAACAAAAATTAATGATTTTAGCTCCATGTTTAACTCTAAAGACAGCTAAATATCACTAAAAATTACTTTCTTTTGTATTTTTTGATGCAATGGAAACAAAAAAGGCTAATATACTGTATGTACAAGCCCTAGGAACATTAAGAACTAGATTTAAAAAAACAAAAACAATGATTTAAGCTAAAAATTAAGCAAAAAAAATATTCTTTACAAAATAAAAAAGAGAGCTATTTCTCACAAAATCACACACAAATCACCATCAAAACCACATATTTTTCATGGAAAACACTAATAAAGACAATGGGCAATAGGTAATGCATAGATTACAAGAAAACAATGGAAAAAGCCAAGGGATGATTCCCTAGCAGTAGCGACAAAAATTTTATAGCTCACCCAAACCCTCCTTGAAACACATCCAACAAGAAGATTACCTCATGAACCGTAACTATCGTGAGGATCTTTCCAATGGCCGAGCTTTTAACCCTTGAGGTCTCCAAGCTCTACAACTCCTTGAGAAGCAATTCCACCTGTGCCTCCCACGAGCGTTGTCACACCGCCGCATTGCACTACGTGTACTCGTCCCTCCTCTCACCTCACTTCACTCACACACACTCACTAGCATGGATTAGAGATTAGCGAGAGCTCTATTGCACAATGGGAGATTTCTTTGTATTATGAGAGATATTCACTTATATACATGGCCATAAGTGTTCACACTCACTTAAACTATGGCTGGCCGGGAACTTTAGGCTCATAAGTGTCCTACTGCTATTATAATGACTAATCTCATAATATATCCATGAAGTACATCACTTGGGACTTCATCCTAACTTACTTCCACACACCCATCCAAGTTGTAGATTTGGACACTCTTGCTTCATATCTTGAATGTATGACCTTTTGGTGTATCTACCTTGACTCCTTGATATAAGCTAATGGCAGTAGCTCTTGTTAACCCTAGGAATGGGTTAACAGTCACCCTAGGAGAGGGAGTAGTTGTGGTGGCAAGACTCGAGGTGGTAAAGGGTTTGTACCTACCCCTGCCTGCACTTGACTTTGGGATTGCACTTGTGGTGCAAGTAATTCCAACAACGATCTTTGTGGAGCTGGTAAAGCACGAGCTCCAGCTACTTGATTCATCCTTAAAGTGGGATTGAGTCGGTAACACCTGTTTCGGTGTCATGGCTACCCATGCGAGCATAGTATCCACACCACATGTTAGTTCTTGGTTTGAGATGTGGGCATTCTGTAGTCGTATGATTTGCTTTATAGTATGCACACCAAACCATTTTCCTATGCAGACAGAGATGGGGATAGCCCGTCTCTTTCGGAACTAGTTTAAACTCATCCTTGAGCTGCTTCATC
Source organism: Cibotium barometz (assembly GCF_041138505.1). Taxonomy (NCBI): domain Eukaryota; kingdom Viridiplantae; phylum Streptophyta; class Polypodiopsida; order Cyatheales; family Cibotiaceae; genus Cibotium; species Cibotium barometz. Next base: position 64,118,914 of record NC_141048.1, read on the forward strand.
AGTCCTCCACCAACCAAATCTGCCTCCTTCTTCTTTTTATTAGTTTTATAGCTTTGAGATCCACTTGTGAAAGGAGTCTTGAATGATGCTTCAGAACCATTAAACTCTTTTCGAGGTCCCATTAAATTATCATCATAATCAATGGCATCTAAGGCATGTTCATTGAACGTCCTATGTCTTCGAGCATAGAGGGCATCATGAAGCTTCTCCCTGTGTAAACCTTCCAGGAATAAAGAGATCAACTAGGTGTGGCTGGGCCTTTCCTCAAGCTCACAATGGTTATATAAGTACTTTGCTCGGTTGATGTATTCCCTCATAGATTCCACATCCTTTTGCTTTCAGAGTATTCAATTGATTAATTGAACTCCATTTGGCTCTAGTTTTTGCATAATAAATAAGGAAGGATTGTTTCAAGTCCTCATAGGTGGCCTTGCTATTTAGTTCCCAAGTACAGAACCATTTAGTTGCACCTTGTTCAAGTGTGAAGCCAAATGCTCCGATCTTTGTAGGATTGTCATTTACACTAAATGCTTCAATTACTTGCTCGAAAGTTTCAATATGACCATGGGCATCACCCGTGCCACTAAACTTGGTCATTTCATTTGACACACTCCAAACTTTGGATGTTGTCCTATCTCGCTCACGTTCTCAAGGTAAAGGAGCATGCAAGTGAAGCTCGGTAGCTGGTTCCCTACTGCCTGCTTTACTGCCCTAGCAATAGCTTCGGCCATTCTTATGGCATCATCGGTTGATAGCATCCCTGCTGGAGGAGCTATATTGCCTCTAGAAATCGGTGCATCTAGTCCCTCTCGTGCATGTACATCCACAATTTGAAAACCACCCATTCGAGCAATGTGGACTCTTGGGGTAGCGTATAATGGGTCTACATTCCCACTCCTAATAGGTTGAGCCATATGGATTGGTCCAGATGTGGTAGGTAGTCCTGTGCTAGTTGCAAAGGTAAACTCACCAGATGAGAAAGGAGGTACCATTGTGTGAACATAAGAGTATGGAACAGATCCCTTCTCTTCCTCGATGTGAATTCCATCTTCTCTTACTATTTCACTAACTGGTGATGCAAATACATACTTAGGGTTGATGCGTCCAGCCAGGAGTGTATGTAAACTCTGGAAATCCACTAGTAGCACCAATACCCCAAGTGCCTTTTGATTGTGCCCCTTGCACGACTTCTTTACATTTACTAGTTCCAAGTAATGACTCACCAAATCTTGATTTTGTGAACACAGAGTCAAGAACAGTAGAGAATTCACGAGCTTTGGCTATAAGCTAAGTCGTGACTTGCTTGATTTCAGGTTCTTCATAGGAAGATACATGTTCTAGATTTTCAATCTTGAAAACTAATGGATTCAAGGGGTTTACATTGCCATATCCTTCACAAGGTACTAGATTAAAGATCTTGTGGGCTTTGTCCATATACACATGCTTACTTAAGGAATCCATGTAGTATCTTTTCAATATTGTCATGTCCTCTAGGACTCTTGCACAATCACGTGACATTGGTTTGCTCAGAGTTTTTTTAGTAGGCTCACCAGGGATCTCAAGGAAAGGAAGCCTCAAACATTTTAAGAATGGGTTCCTAGAACCAAGAATCGTCACTTGAGAAGGAAAGGTGATTCGACTCACTAAGATCTCCCGGGTTAAGGGGATTTGTAGCATTATATGGTAGTGATGTGTATGAACACACTTAGGACCGTCGGGGTACTTTTTCCCTCACTAGGAGTTTTTTTCCCCGTGCATATGTAGACCCTCTTATCTACTCATTTTGGGGTGTGTACTTATCTTTTGTATCTGATGGCACACATTTGTTCATTCTATTCTAGTGAGTTTGTGTGCTTTTTTACACTCTAACTCTTAACCAACACTTGGCAAGAGAACTTGCAATTTTGGAGTTTCTGTAAATGAATCAGGAATAATCTAATCTCTCCATGGTATGGTCGTAGTACTTTATGAGGTCTACAAGCCTAGTACCCACCAAGATTTAGATTCAAGAATTTCCATGGCTAATTATAGCCAGCCTCCTGAAAAACCAACTCGAATAGGGTACCTAAAATAGAAAATTTATAAATTTGGCCAATCCGGGTGAGACTTGGTAGGAAGTTATTCCAAGGTATCCTTAGCGTAAGCCAAAAGTTAGAATTGAGTTTGGATACCTAGTGTGAGCACAAAATCCAAACGTGGAGGCTCTCATGCCCCTCTTGGACAGCTCCTTCTGGGACAGGGTAAACTTCAAACAGCCATAACTTTGACTCCGAACTCCAATTGGGGTGTTCAAGTAGTCAAAAGTTATCTACAAAAAACAAGGAATCCAAATCTACAAAAACTGTGCAAAACTGGATTCTTTGTGAAACGTTATTGCATTTCAGGGTACTGTAACTTTTCAACTCTATTCTTAAGCGCTTTCCTTGAGCCAAATGACTCCTTCGTTACTTGAGTTGATTGGTTTACCCTTAAGTAAGATTAGATATGATCAGTTGGGATAAAATCATACATGTATTAGAGTTTAGAGCTTACTTGGAGAGCTCAGCATCTCTTGATATCTCGTAGAAGTGTCCCAAATGTTAAATGAATTGTGTCTCTCAAAGCTCCTTATCCACCGGCTCTCTTGTGCACTTAAATCTTGTACTAGTTCTTCTTACAAACTTAAATGGTACAAGGGTTAGCAAAATTTTAAAAATTCGACAGCATTTTGATTCTTTATCAAGTGCAAGTGTGGAAACAATAGGACTTGCAATCGTGACCTGAAAGGGTATGTTGCTAAAGAATGCCAGTGGGATGAGAGTACAGGAGCCTTGCTGTGGCTTGAGACTCTTGTTGGTGAAGCCCCCGCAGCTTTGGTTAAGTTGCTGCACTTGGAGATGATCCTAGTTAGCCCAAAGCATCTCCACCTTGCTCACCAAAAGATGAGACTTGCCTTGAATCTAAGATTTTTATGAAGGAGAAGCGGTGTTTGAGGGGCTTTGTATGCCCTCAAACTAAATTCTTTCCTTACAAGGATAATAGATAAGGACACTTACCAATACTTACCATAGTAGTGGTTGTTGAGTATACTTGCCAAGAATACGAGAAGCTTGTCCAATCCCCTACGATTAATTCAAAAATCAAGCCAAACCACTCCAACATTAAACATGGCCACATTATCACACGCATAAGCTATATAAGTATGGTTTTGCTTATACTAAAGAAACTTGTGTGAAGTATAAAGTTAATAAAGTGGGTGAATCAAGGCATATGAGTAACATTACATTACGTGAATGACCTAAGAGTGAGGTGAGAGGGGGGAGTGGATCTCCTTAATTCTCTCTCTCTCTCTCTCTCTCTCTCTCTCTCTCTCTCTCTCTCTCTCTCTCTCTCTCTCTCTCTCTCTCTCTCTCTCTCTCTCTCTCTACCGCCAACTTCCTCACTGTGCTTGGCCCATCGACCTTGTTGAAAAATTAGAATTCATTTTTTTCTTATTTAAAATGAAAAAATAATTATTATTTTTTGTTTAAAAAAGTGAAATTAGTTTTTTCAAAAAAGATTATATGTTTCATTTTAAATTGGTTAAAAAAATAGATTGAGAGGCGAGAGAGAGAGAGAGAGAGAGAGAGAGAGAGAGAGAGAGAGAGAGAGAGAGATTGATTCGGTGAGAGAGGATGAGGGAAAATGAGAGGAGAAGGGGGAGAGAGAGAGAGAGAGAGAGAGAGAGAGAGAGAGAGAACACCTCACTTAGAGAGTGAAGAGTGGACACTTGTTACATGATTTTCTAAGTAGCAAGTTTGATTTCTAAAGTAAGTTAATGTATTTAGAAGATAGTTGCATCTAAACAAAAAAATCAAACTCTTATAGCAAGCTTCACCTAGCATCCATTAAGAGTGATCGTAAAAGAGGAGACGTCACGACATTTCAAGTATTAAGGAGAATAATGGGCTACTCACGTCCAAGAATTATGATTTTAATCACAACAGTATGTACAAACTACATGTACTCAATCATGAAAATCTTAGATAGCTAAACAAATAATTATTTGAGAGTTAGTTATGTAAGCATTTATTATTAAAAATAACTTTTAGCTTTTGTATATTAATGACACAATTTATAATGATTGAAGAATGTTTTTATGATTGTTAGAAATAATAATTTTAAAAAAATAAATATATTATTTTTTAAATTTATTCTAATATGTATAGATTTAGTGTTTAAAATTCAAATTCGTTTTCATTAGTTTGTTATGTGTTTGTGAGTTGTTCTTGTGAGATATAGTACTTGGCAAATAGAGATCTATTTCTCTCCTATCTTCTTTAAGACTGTATTTTTCTTTATTGACATCATTGAGAAGACAACTTCTCACATTTTTGTAGAGGTTTAGAGAGTGATCCTATTGGTTAGAACTGTGCAGGGACGTTTTTTATATTGCTAAACCTAATGATTTTGTTAGGATGTTATGTCCTCATTCTAGATTGAAATTTTTTGCAATCAAACCACAAGATGATGGTATAGATCATCTTATATCTATCCAGTTGGGAGAGGAACCATGTTATATCTTTAATAAAGATATAACAATAGAATACCTTGTTATTCCAATAATAGGAGAGTCAAGCAACACTACAACAAGCACAAAAAATCAAGTCATTATTGATCTTATAATAGAAGATTCAATGTCCTAATTCAATGTCAAAGGTAATGTTAATTCCATATTGATTTTAATTTTTTAATTATTCTTGTCAACTTAAGTTTACATAGTTTGTTAAGTTGTCCAATTCTCTTGTAGATTCAGGAAGATGGTACGTGCTTCAGGATCAATGGTTCAGTGCAAGGTGCAGAGTTCAGTATCTTAGAATTGAAGAGACGATGTTCTTTTGAGTTCTTCCATGGTAGTTGTTTTCTTGGGCAAGTGAGTTAGAGTGGTGTTACGTGTTTAAAATGTCAACCACCACAGGGCATACATCGGGTTTAGATCTAGTGAACCGTATGTGCCAAATAGAAGACGATGATTTGAGAAGGGCTTGGGTTTGTTTTGATCACATCAGGCACATGCAGGGATGTGTAAAAATGGTTGCACATGTATATGATCCAAGGTGCAGTTAGATCTTGTAAAATTCTTTAAAATTTTTAAACTTATTTTCACTTGTTTTCCAACTATTATATGATGGCATGTAGCTTGCAAGGTCTCATGACAATTGCGTCATGCGAAATGAAAGAGGAAGACATAGTCGCACAAGTTCTATTATGAGAAACGGTTAACAATGTTGTGGTGCAAAAAGGCTTTTCCAAACCATTTTTTTTTAGCTTCATGGCTGATGAGGCTAGAGCCAACTAGAGGGAAGTTAGGACAATCTATAATAATGGACCAGAGGATATATTAGAAGGTCGTGAGCATTCGTGTCTTTTTCATTGGGGAACAAAGCTTGAACATCCATACAGTACAATATGTAGTCAAGAATTTTCAAGAAGAGCACAAGCGACAATGGCATTGTACATTGAGTGAAGAAGAGATACTTTTGAAATACAGATACATTAGATCATGGTGGATGAACAGTAAAGTCGCTAATGCGAACTTACACCAATCTAGCAAAAACAAAACATGCAAGTTAGTTAAAAGGAGAGGGTTTCAAGGGAACCATCTCTTTATGTGATGCTATTGTTTCAAGGGAACCATCTCTTTATGTGATGCTATTGTTTTAGATCTCACTAATGTGCTCTTACAATCCACAAAGAAGCATGCATTCATGCAAGGTAAATATCACGGAGCATGCCCTACAATAACAAAAAGTTGATGGAGAAGGCCAGAACATCAAAAGCTCCAAGTCTATCAACCCACCAGAGCAGATTGGTGGGGGAAGCAGTAAACTGGCACACTAATGCATGTGAGATAAAACTATATTGGTGATAGCATTACAATTAGTCGACGTCAAAAACCCACAGTTATAAATCTTGAGGAAGATACCTCATCATATTGTCTAGAGTATGTGACAGAAAACCAACCATGCAAGAAATAAGGTAGGAGATTAAACTTTCCACCCACTATTCCTTTAGCTCTACAGAAGATGGTCAACACAATGCAGAGGGATTAGCAACTGAAGCACAAGTGGGCTATATGTCAAACACCTCTACACACATCAAGGTCACTTGTCAAACACAAGGATGGTTAGGTGGCCAAGATGGCAAGTGTAAGAAGAGCATCTAGAACTATAAGCAAGTTGTTCCAGGTCCTTCTTTCTATGGTATGAGAGAGTGGTCAAGGGGGCAGATGCATTAGTTCATGTGGTTTTGTAACAATAGCATGGATCATACTTGGAGAGTTGTTATGGCTCACCCTAACCCTCCTTGAAACACATCCAACAAGAGATTACTTGGTGAACCGCAACTGTTGTTGGATCTTTCCAATGGCCGAGCTCGTAACCCTTGAGGTCTCCAAGCTCTACAACTCCTTGAGAAGCCATTCCACCGCGTCTCCCGCAAGTGTTGTTACACCGTCACGTTGCACTACGTGTACTCGTCCCTCCTCTCACCTAACTTCACTCACACACACTCACTAGCATGCATTGTAGAGAGAGAGAGATTAGTAAGAGGATTAGCAAGAGCAAGACTCTATTGCATAATGGGAGAGTCTTCTGTATTATGAGAAATATTGACTTATATACATGGCCATAAGTGTTCACACTCACTTAAATTATGGCCAACTAGGCACTTTAGGCTCATAATAAGAGGCCTAATGCTATTACAATGACTACTCTCGTAATATATCCCATGAAGTACATCACTTGAGACTTCATCCTAACTTACTACCACATGCTCTTGAAAGCGAAAATTGCCATAAGTATTACATAGGACCATTATGGGCGCCCGTCCAAGTTGTAGATTTAGACACCAGTGCTTCATATCTTGAATGTATGACCTTTTGGTGTATCCAACTTGACTGCTTGATATAAGATAATGGTAGTAGCTCTTATTAACCCTAGGAATGGGTTAACATTCCCCCCTTCCTGATGTTAATCGCGTCCTCGTAATCGTGTTGAAGGCCAATGTGTGGGGAGAATTGGCAACCTTTGTTGATGGCTTTTGATGTTAAGTGACGTTCAATGGTCGTTATTCCTCTAGAAGGAATAATAAAGACTAGTTAGTAAATGAAAAGGTTAGAGGTTAGCGAAAATTCCTAATGGGGTAGGTGGGTGGGGGTATTTGCGAATGATTGCATTTTTATATTTTTGTGAGCCTTTTTTTTGTTAATATTTTTTGCTCACTTTGTTTTTTGGCAAACATAAGCAGAGTTACATGGGATTTGTGTTGGTTGGGAAACTAAGAGATGTTAATAATTGGGGAGAAGAGAAGAAGGATCCGGAGGAATGTAGACAAAATCATCAGAATGAGATTCTTAGTTCCTCATTTGTTTCATTGAAGCGACATTCATCATTTAAATAAATGGCCTTTGATGACGTCCCTTTTTGTAGCAGGATTCTTATCAAATCTTATGAGCATGCTTCTTCCCATGTGCTTGTTATGTTCTTATGAAGCAAATATACATGAAGTACAAGAATTGAGTCACATAGACTCTTATTGAGAGCTGCTCTTGTTGAAGTAGCCACTTGTGCAAGGCTTGAAAGAATTACGTCGACTTGCGAGGCTTAGATAGATATTTTCATGAAGGATTATATATCATTGTGTTATGAAGACTCTAGCTTCATTTGGAGAGGTTTGTAATTTGAAGGAAAATTCCAAGTGATGGGTTGTACCATTAACCAAGCTTTCGTCCACCATGGCCCCCCCATCCAGAGATGTACCTGGAAAGTTGTTAATGATAAGGCCTTGGTGCAAATGCCCTCCATTTCATGAGTATGGATATGTACTCGCTACATTATCTTGGCCAAAAGAATAGTAAGCCAAAGCTTAACAAAAATGTATTGGCTATTGAAGATCATTAGGAGTTGCTTGGGATATTCTACCATGTTTAGGTAGGCCATATGTGTGGCTCCCTTGTTTTTGTGACTCCCTTGTTTTATCCTTTTTTTTTCTTTTCTTTTCTTTTATCTTTTTTTTTTTGTTGGATACTATCTTGCGAGCAACAAGTTCTTGTGGCTACTTTCCTTTTTAAGAGAATAGGTTCTTAAGTCTGCCACGTAGCTTCTGCACTCATGTTTCTCATCTAGAGGGGTGAAAAGAGCATTGTGAGTTTATCTTTGAAGTGCTTGTAAGTCTCCATTTGCAGATGTGGGAATTGATTCTTGAATTTGTGGTTCAAGTGTTGTCGAGGTGGTAGGCACAGCTATTGGTTGGTTGCCATTGGGTTTGAATGAACACACAAACTCTTGTGTAGGTGTGCTGAATGGACGAGAGGGGTTGAGTGATTTGCTTGGTGTTGTTTGGTTCTCCATTCTTATCAAATCTTAGGTGAAGCTGTTGGGGTTGAAGTTGATGATGGTGGTGAGTCTATCTTCACTTTGTTTGATTTTGGCAACCATATGATAGAATTACCATCATAGTATCCTTGTTGTTGAAGCACATGCACAGGCACCCATCTTTGATGAACATTATAAATTGGTGGGGCTAATGCTTTTGGTGCTGAGGTTTCTTTCTTTGTGCAGGATCAGGGGACTTTTTGATGCGCTTGGGAATCCAATATTTGGTATTTCCTTGGTTGTATCCTTGTGCTTATAGTAATCTTTTTGGTACCCACACTTGTTAAGATTTTGGAGTTCTTTGAGGAACCCGCATAGGCTTTTTTGGACAATGTTGTGGAGTACTTTTATTTTTCATTGGCCTCTGAGTACTCTGTTGAGGAAGAGGCTTTGATGATTGAGGCACCCAAATTTTATTGGTGTCTTCATAGTAGCCTTGAGCTATAAGTAACTGCTTTTCCACCCACATTTTGATACCATTAAGATATCTTGATCTTGATTGTCTTAGTGGAGTTTTCTTTGTGGATGAAGTGGAAGGTTCTGGGCCCTCCTTGACATTAGTTGGCACTGAGATTACGGGTTTGAGACTCATGGGCATTGCTGTGACAATAAGGGTGGAGTATCTTGTAGAGTGGTTGTTGATGATGAGGTTTTTGAGCATGCATCCATCTCCTCTAGTGAGGTTGGTCAATGAAGAGGCATTGACTCTAGAGCTTTTCCCTTGAGTTACTTATTAGATGGTTGCACTTGGGGAACTTCTTCAGGAATAGATGTGGATTGCAAGGTTATGGCATTGGACTTGGTTGGTGAGGATGGAGTTGAGAAGATAGGTGCTTTATCAGAGTCGGTCATTGATGCAGATGATGGTAGGTCATTGTGTAGAGGGGCTTACATGAAAGAGGCTTGTAACTTTTTACGTGTAGCACCATAGAAATCCATTAGGGTTGCATCCTCTTCATGGAAGTATGGTATTATCAACTTTGTGTTGTTGACCATCGTGATGACCATATTGCTAGCAAAGCACAGAGGTGCTTGGGCAGTAATCATGTCCATTTATGCCCTAATATCAAATCTGCTTCCAACACATACTCAACCACAAAAAACTTACAAGTAAGGGGGTTAGTTTCAATATACATTGTATGTTCAAAGTACCCCAAACATGGCATGCTCAAGTCTTGTGTAAATGGAATTCTTTCAGGATAAGCCATGAGTGTTGGTTAACCTAAAAATTCCCATAACTCGAGGGTCATGAGATTCTGCTCTCGTGTTGGATAAATCTGTGCTTGAATTGTGGTGAGTCTAGTGGAAAGTTCTAATCCAACCATAATTCTTGGGATATTCTCAGTAAGATATGTTGGAAGTTCCAGCTCCTCTAAGGTCTCTTCCTCCCGTAATAGCAATTTCACAATGCCTGCAGGAGTGTTCAAGGTGACTGTTTGCATGGATTTATCAATTGAATACAACGAGTCACTTACCCAAGTTCCACCAAGAATGACATCATACTCAAGGGAATCTGGGATAACATGGAATTTGAATTCGACATTTCCACTAATTGTTTGAGTAGCATAGTTAAAGTAACCTAGAACTTCAATGTCTTGTCCATTGGCACTTCTTGCAAGACCATTATCTTTAGGGATGATTTTAGATTGTCCCAATGACACCCAAGTGTCTATTGTCATGATGTTATGACTAGCTCGAGGGTTTTACTTTTCAAATTCAAGAAATATCCGTGTAAAATTTCTTTTTTATTTTTAGCATAATGTATAAATATGACCCCTGGCTCTTACTCTAATTCTCACTTCCAAATTTCATTGCCTCCCTCTTCCTCTTATTGTATTTCTCTCCCTCCCTATTTATCCTTCTTCACTTCACTCTTCCTCACCACCATCATTCTCTACCTTAACAACCCTCACCATCATCCACTAATCTTTGTCGATATCATTATGTCTTCTTCTAATGGCCCCAACTATACTCTCAAGGATACCCTTGGAAAGGTTTGCAAAGATTTGTGCACGAAGTCAGGTAGAGATACAAAAGAACATCTAAAAATCATGACAGAGGCCCGTAGTATTTGGAGAAAGATACTAGCGAATGAGCCTATTGATTCTAGAGATCTACATTTCTTTAATATGAAGATTGGAAGCGCTATCAACATTTGGCAAAATTATGGGTACATTGCTGCTCAAGAGAGGAGGAGGAGTCCCTTCGAGAAGAGTTAAAGAATAGAGTAGCCCATAAAAGCGCATAGATATAGGAACCCTTATGTAGTTATGGTATGTTGTCTTTTGTAAACAGTATGTAAGGATGTTGCCCTTACAAGTACGTAGTTGTCTTTAGTCTTCACCTACAAGGATGATGTAACAACCTTTCTAGAATAAAGTCTTCTTTTAACTATAATTCGCCTTGTCATTTTTATTAATCACCTTGTCTAATTTTAGGTTGTTTGTTGTTTTGAGGAAACACTATGTGATCCCGATGTTATTTCTTTTGGAGAGTAAAATTATCTTTTGTCCACAATTGGCAACTATATTATCCTATTTTATTTTGTATCTTTCATTTTTTTTCATAACATGAAGTCACATGCAAAGGCATCCAATGACATGCGCATGTGCATTGATACGTACAATAAGTGCATGCAATGAACGGTTTTCACATTACGAGCACCTATGTATATGAAGCCCAAGAATCTTTATCTGAAATGGGATTTACAAAAAAAATACAATATATACTCACTCTTCCCAAAAAAAAAACGAAAGAAAAGATTCCTTCATTATTGGGGTGTAGGATTTTGAGGGAAGATGCCTTTATTATTGACAATAAAAAAGAAGAAAGGTGTTTTTTTTTTGTTTGGTGCAAAAGTAGAGTACAGATAACCTCCATACAACTTTGTTAACCACCATTTACCTTATCCTTCTTAGTAGAGCACACCACCCACAACACTCCTTTGTATTGTTTGTGATGGCCTCTCATCAAATATTAGCATTAAAGTTGTTGTTGCACGTATCGCTAGGGAGGCCACCAATGTGCAGGTCAAGCAAAAGACCGTAGATGGTGCACAAGCATGGAAAGCTCTCACATCCTTACCACTTCCTGGTAGTGATGATGATATTTCTCTAATGAAGAACAAAGTGGTGGGATTAAGCCATGGCGAGACCATGGGTTTATAGCAAAAATACACACTTCTCTTGTTAACCATCTTGCAGGTTAACATGGTTTCACCCGCCCAACCTACCGTGAGGCGCTTTGCTATCTTACACGAAAACCCATATTTTCTAAGATGGCGCTAGACTTTATAAACGACATTACCCTGAGGCTTAATGCCAAATAGGGAAGTCCCAAACTTTGTGTATGTACTTCAACTAGTGGCTTGTGTTATGAAGAGTAATTCATAAAATTTCTATTCTCGTGTTTTTTTATTAATTATGAATTCTCCTAGATAGGTTTAGATTAGGATGTCTTTCTAAATTAGAGCGGTCGTAGCCTACTTTGAATGTACGGGAGTGACTTCGTACTTTCTAAATCCGGGCGATTGTAGTCTCCTACTCCGTATATTCGTAATAGGATTGGTTGCATTGTCGATTAGTTAGATTTTATGCAGTTATTTGTAATAAAAATTTAATCAATTAATTTATACATAGTTAATGTAAGTGTAGATTCTTAGGTTGGATAATGGAGGCGAGCTAGTGGTGGTCATGAACATTTTGAGTCGCTCGACTTTGGGTGTTGACAGATTATTATTTTATTTTATTGGACGCTTGTCATTCATTCCATTTTGGATGGCATTCATATTTATTGGCAGCAAATATTTATTTAGACATATGAAAGTTCTCTTATGGGCATTTGATTTTATTGCAAATGTTGTATATATATTTTTAGTTAAATAGATACTCCAATTTTAAGTAGATAGACATGTACATGAAGTAAAACAAGCTATAATTGCTTGAGATGAACATACATGTAAAGTAAAGTTATTTTGAGTCCCGCAAGCTATTTCAAGTAATATAAATTAAAATACACCGAGAGGAAGCGTGCGCTCAATCTTATGTGGGGGTAAATTGGACCTAATCTTGTGTATTGATTATTCTTACTCATACTTACAAATGTCATTTTGTGATTTAATAGTATCTTAGTATTTTACCTTTTAACAATGATATTAGAGCTAGGTTTCGATCATGGGACCCGTGGGTTATAGGTCCACCATGCTTTCATTGTGCGAAAAGACATGCTATGGACTATTATTGATAGATCTAGTAAGTGAGCATATTTCATTGCATGTAAAATGACATTAGCTACTTCATAATCTACACATGTTTATCAAGTATGTTTTTACACACCATGGATTGCCAAAACTTATCATTTTCAATCGTGATTCCAAATTCATTCTAGATTGCTTTATTTTCTAATCTAAGATCTAGAATTGATTTTAGTTTCTCTTTTCATTCTGAGTGAAATGGCCAAATAAAAGAGATCAATAGCATTATTCTAGATTTGTTGAGGTCCTACACTATTTCTAGACCAGGAGCTTGGGACTAACACCTCGTATGGTAAGAAATTATCGACACCTGCTTCTTGACTCTCTCATATACTGTTCCACTAGATGATTTCACTAGAGACCAAATCCACATCCTTAGTAAAGTACATGAAGCCATCTCTAAATCTCTATCCCAATATACGACCCAAGCCAATAAGAAACGTAAGCTTATGACTTTCCAAGAAGGAGACTATGTATGACTTAAGATAAAAAAAGAGACGTCTGAAGAGTAAAGAAAAACCTTGCAGTTAAACTGGCTCTGAGATTTTATGGACCGTTTAAGATTCTCCATAAGATTAATGACAATGCTTTCTATTAGGATAATATCGCATCACATCAGTGCCCTTTAAATGCAAGAGAGGAGATCCCATTAGAGCTTGAATGGACACAAGGTAGAAGAAAGCTTGCTTCTCTATAACCAAGGTTCCATGGAAGCTTACATAAGCACTCCAAGAAAGTGTACTAGTGAAATGATTATTATATTGATTAGTTTTAAGATTAGGCCAACTAATTCTCTTATATACTTGGTTCTCCTTTCACACTTATTAATCTATACCCATGCCCAAACTTATACAAGCACATTGGCTAGTGTGTACATGGCCACTTATAATGCACGTGGCCCACCACTGTTATAAACTATCCCTACCCATTGATTCTGCTTCTCAAAAATATTAACATTCAGCATAAGAGATGGTATTCAACACCAACACACTATGTAAGCTAACAACCAAATGGTATGGCTATAAAAATTATCCATGAGAGCATAATGTCATCCATATGGCCAAAAATTACATATAATGCTCTCAAATCAACCCTCTATAAAGCCTAATGTCAACTTATAGCTCCTATAAGGATCTTTGCATATAAGAGCTCAAATCCAATACTCATAGGGCCTCCAAAACTGAAATTTACAAGAAATTCTAGCAAGCATATAATCCATCTTTGCCTACTCACTACCCAATGCATCTCGAAGTCATTCAAACCCTTCTAACATAGAAGCGGACCTCCATGAAGCCTTCTCAAGGGGTAAACCTTTCCACTTCACCAAATCTTCTAGTAAAGAGAAAAATTGCGAGGCACGCTTTCCCTCTTGCTCACTATACTCTTTGGCACATATTCAATCATACCCTCCTCGTCCATAGGAGGTAGCTCATCCACCACTTGCACATATAGACCCAACTAAGCCTTCAAATGTGATACATGGAAAACATCATGTATACTAGAAGTAGGAGAAAGCAACAATTGGTAAAGAAACTTCTCCAACTTTCCTCAACACTTGAATGGTCCATAATAATGATTAGCAAGCTTCTGTGTATTACCTTTGAGTGGACCATATCTCTACTCCTGGGAATTCTCAAAAACACCAAATCCTCTTCTTTGAAAGATAATGGCCTTCTATGAGCATCCTCTTGTGAAATCCATGAAATTGTCTCTTGAGACTTCTTGAGGTTGTCCTTACACTGTTGGAGTATGGCTTGCATCTTTTCCACCTCATCTCATACATTTGGATTTATACCATCTTACTTGAAAATCACTTTGTATCCATCCATGGCCTCAAATGGTGATATCCCAAAATCCCATATCCTTATGTAAAACCTTCTTATCTTCCTCATTGCCTTCATCATTACAAAGCTATAATTCAAAGAGTTGGCTCATCTTTCTCATCTCCCTCTTGAGTTGCATGGCATTTATCAATACCATCTTAGATTCACATGAACCTCTCAAGGGAGTATATTTTTTGAGGGAGCTTTTACTGGCAACTCTTCTCTTAAAAATGTGGACATTCTCACTCTAGTCCCTCCACCACTATCTCTAGCCCAACCCACCACTATCTCCTACAATCTCCACCACCACCTCTTAACCCAGCCCACTTTCTCCCCTCTAACCCAACTTAGCTTCTCTCTCTCTCTCTCTCTCTCTCTCTCTCTTTCTCGCTCTCCCACCACCTCTTAACCCAGCCCACTTTCTCCCCTCTAACCCAACTTAGCTTCACTCTCTCTCTCTCTCTCTCTCTCTCTCTTTATCGCTCTCCCAATCCCCCACCCTCTTCCCCCTCTCACTCTTTCTCCCTTATCCACCCTCCCTCTCAGTCTCTCCTTCTGTCTCCCTTTCCATCTATCTCTCTCCCAACATCTTACCTTTCTCTCTTTCTCTCTCTTGCATTCTCCCAACTCTCCCTCTCTCCCTCTCCCTATGCATAATCTCTCCTTTCCTCTCTCCCTCTCCCTATGCATAATCTCTCCTTCCCTCTCTCTCTCTCTCTCTTTCTCTCCTTGTGTATGCATAATCTCTCCTCTCCTCTTTCCTCTGTCTCTCCCTCTCCCTATGCATATTCTCTCCTTCCCTCTCTCTCTCTCTCTCTCTCTCTCTCTGTCTTTCTCCTTCTCCATCCCTAAGCATAATCTCTCCTCTCCTCTTCCCTCTGTCTCTCCCTCTCCCCATGCATAATCTCTCTCTCTCTCTCTCTCTCTCTCTCTCTCCCCCTACCTATGCATCTCCTCTCCTCTTCCTTCTATCTCTCCCTCTCCCACCATCTTCCCTCTCTCTCTCTTTTTCCCTCTCTCTCTCTCTCCCACCCTACCTCTCTCAATCTCTCTCCTTCCCTCTATCTCTCTCTCTTCCAACATTGTCCCTTTCTCTCTCTCCCTCTCCCTCTCTCCTTCTCCCAACCTCGTCCTTTCTTTCTTCCTCTCTCTCCTCTTCTCCCACCCTCTTCCCTCTCTCTTCCTTACCCTCTCCCTCACTCTTCCTATGCATAATCTCTTCTTCCCTCTCCCTCACCCTTCCTATGCATAATCTCTCCTTCCCTCTCCCTCACCCTTCCTATGCATCATCTCTCCTTCCACCTCTCCCACTATTTCTCCCTTTCCCACCCTCCCTTCCTCTCTCCCACCCTCTCCCCTCTCTCTCTCCCACCCTCTCCCCCCTCTCTCTCTCCTTCCTCTTTCTCTGCCTCTCCCACTCGCTTTTTTAAAATAAAGAGATTCCCCTCTCCTCCAACAAGAGAGAGAGGAGCAAAGAGAGTGGGAGAAAGAGGGAAAAGAGAGTATCCAAAGAGGGTGGGAGAAAGAGGGAAAGAGATTCATGACATTATTTGAGAGGGCGAGAGCGAGAGAGAGTGAGAGGGAGAACAACATGAAAATATTACATCCTCAAGATTGAGGTTATTAATTTCAATTGGAAATAAAACCAAGTTTATTCACATACAACTTCTAGATACAGCTCTTCTATCATAACTACTATTCACTATAATCTTTACTTCTATGGGCACCGCTTGTCCTACGGGGTGAAGGCACAAAGTAAGCGAGCGGCGTTTGTTCCCTTCCGCACTTTCTCAAGCAAGACACTCACACACATCATCAATAAACCCATGGGCTCGCCATATGGCAATTAATCCCACCACTTTGTTCTGCATTGGAGAAATATCATGATCATTCATCACTACCAAGAAGCGGGAAGGATAAGAGAGCTTTCCATGCTTGTGCACCATCTACGGTCTTTTGCTTGACCTCTGCATTGGTGGCCTCCCTAGCGATACATGCAACAAAAAATTCAATGCTAATATTTGATGAGGCCATCACAAACAATACGAAGCAGGGTTGTGGGTGGTGTGCTCTCAAAATAGCCTTTGAAATTCTCTAACCCTCCTCTACATATTTTGATTCAACAATTCTCATGCTCGTTCCTCCCTCTCTGATGGCCTTGAAATTCTAAAACTCTTTAAAGGTGTCATCTTTGTGTGTTATTGCCATGATGAAATACTTTCTAGTGGTCATAAATGATTACAAAAATGTATCTTGTGTCTCCTAAGGAGGGATTGTCCTAAGTCCCATGTGAAACAACTCCAAGCGCCAAGCGTGCTTGTGTGACACAATTACAGGGGCAAGTTCAAGAGCTTTGGGAGAACTTTCAAAAAGCGAAGGGGGTGTGGGTCATTTACTAGTTTACTAGTTCATATTATTGTCTTTCTTCAGGCCTCCTTCATGTGTTCCTTTCATGACATTATGACCTCCCTTGCTTCTCCAAGACTCCTGATGGTCAAATTCCTCCTTGAGCATGTCAGACTTCTTCAACTGGACCATCTCCAGATTAACACATATGCAAGGAGCTCCGTTTTTCTGATAATCGAGAGTCTCCTCTTCATAATCTTATGTTTCATTGTCAAGTATCATCTATTCATCGGGGACAATCCATCAGATTCCTGCATCATCCTCATCCTCCACTTCCATGTAAAGGATAGTTTTGTCTGTTAAATCTGTATATGTTCCTCCCTTACTGTTGATTCGTTGCTAGTGCTGCTACTACAGGTGCTGAAGTTGGGCTTAAAGATACGTGCAGTTGGAAGAATGGACCTAGTGAGGGTGCGACTGAAAGGATTTCAGAGTGGTGGCAATACGTGGGCCCATTGGCCATAACCTTGTTGGGTTTGCTGATGAGTTTGCAGAGAAAGGTGCAATGGAGTTAATATAGAGGCGGCCAGAGCTTCAATGTTTCATTAACATAAAAATGTTGCCTGCTCCCCTCCTCTCCTCTTCTAACTTCAATACTAAAATTGAACATCGCCCAAACTCCTTTCCTCCTCGAGTGACAGACAAAGCATCCTAGAATGAGGACCACAGAAAGCCATGATCGCGCCTTGAAAAAACGGAGAGAATGCGTGTCTACGAGATTCTCAAAATGAAATCAAACAGAATGGGCGCTCACCCTAGGCATTAGAAAAGGCTTTTAGATCCCAGAATCGACAGAAAACCTTTTGGCCAAACGAGCACATGCAGAGCTTTTCAGAGCACGGTTCTCGGAACAATAATAAGCTGTCTTGAAAGTCTTGGCTCTACGTCAAAGGAAACACTTTCTGCTCTGTATGCAACATCAATACTTTAGGCATTTTCCTGGCTTGGTGACATGCTTGACCCCTCTGATTTTGGCAATAAACCAGGCAATGTGTCACCAAAAGGACTTTGAAGAAGCTCGGGGTGATTCTGCGGCTGGCTCGGGGATTGATGAGGATTACTTGGTGGTTGTTGCTGCTGCTGCTGCTGCTGCTGCTGATGATGATGATGATGATGATGATGTTGCTGTGGTGGTTGCGGCGAGAGTGGTGGCTGCTGCTGCTGCTGCTGAATTTGTTGCAACGTAAGGTGTGGGCCCTGATGTGGCATTTGGAAAAACTGTTGGCCCAAAGTCTGCCCTGGTATCTGGCCTGTTGCTAGCTTAAGCCTCTGGACCTCCTCTCTTAGTGCCTCGTTCAAAGCTGAATGCAAGAACCAAACCATACAACAAATAAAAACCTTAAGCTCATCTTGATCATATCATGACAAGGGCGATAAACCATTAAAGGAAAAATTCGCTGTCCTATCTGTATAAATGCATTTTTGGAAGAAGCCAACACCATGTGCAATACCTTGGACACAATTAATTGATAGGACCTTCCTCACCTTCACGAAGTTGAGCTTGCTGCTCCATGCCCTGCAGTCTCAGCTTGAGCTCATTATTCTCATTGAAAAGGCCTGTGGAGTCCCTCTGTAAAATTAAAACAATCGTGAACATCGAAAGTAGAATGCCTCTTGATTGTATTATCTATGAGTGATATTCAATTTTAATCCCTTCCTTCCCCCGCCCCATCTGCTGATCATTCTGTAATAGCAGCCACATCAACACCTAGTTCAATGAGAGCTTGCCTATCTTTCAATTATCGTTGAAGTATGCACATGTACTTGTCATGTACGGACACATGCTGGTTCATATGCCACATTCTCTCTCTCTCTCTCTCTCTCTCTCTCTCTCTCTCTCTCACACACACACACACACACACACACACCTGCATCAGGGTCAACTGTGCAGACAAAGTGGTGGCTTCTGTTTGAAGTGTCTGAACTTTCCTCTCCAACTCTGAAATATACCGCATTTTCCTCTCCTTGGAACGAGCAGCTGACTGTCGGTTAGCCAAGATTCTGGTAACAATCATATAGCCATGCTAAGCTCCCAATTTATATCATTCCAGAACTTAACAGTAAAGCATTTCTTGATCAGCCTTACCTTTTAGCCCTCTTCGGATCCATCAGCGCAATTTCAGCCAACTTATCATTTGCCATTATCTTCTTCATCTCTGCCCCATCAAATTCTCCATTGGCAAGGTTCAGTTTGAAGTTGAAACTGCCATCCATGGAGACACTATGGTGATGACGAACCTGTCTACCTCGAGACACAGCACTGCTCTGTTGCACATCATTGCCTTCCTTCAAAGAATGCATAAGACAATCCATGGAGGCACTGCACAAATGGAGAGGGCCACCAATCTCTCCTTCTACTTTTCCTTTCTTCTGTTTGCCATCCCCAGTGGTTTCTGTGCCTCTCTCGTTACTGTCCCCCATAAAGCTGTCCTCTTCCTTCTCACTGTCTTCTTTGTCACTGTCTGTAACCTCTTGGAAGCTTTCCCCTTTCTCTGAAGACAACAATGGTGTCTTCTCGTTGTCCTGGCTTGCAGCTGGAGAAGCTCTTGATCGCCCTCCCTTGTCTGTTTTCTTTGCATTCTCTGAGCTATCCAGCAAATCTGCAGCCCCCACACTGTGAAAGCTATCAATCTTCTCAACATCAATATACATTGAGAAGAGGTCATCACCACCTTCTCCCTCTCCTCCTCGCTCACCAACAGCCTCCATTACCATGTGGCTATCCCTGTCATTTCCCCATTGCAGTTCCTTCTTTACATGGAGATTAGTGGTTTTGAACTTCTGCCAAGGCATTTCCTCCACACCAGCCTCACTCTTCAGAGGAGCTTGCTCTATAGCATGGCCAAGTGGAGACTCCGCAACTGTTGAGAATCGGAAAGGTATCTCGCTGTGTGACCGCCTGTGGCCTCTTTGAGGGGGAGGGTTGAAAGACATTTGGTTAAAATCTGTGGCATACCTTCTGGAGGCAGATTGATAAAGATTCAGAGAAGGTGACAAGGGCGGGAGGGGTGGAATAGAGGGGCCTGATATACTTGGTGCCGGAGAGGTTTCTTGCTCACCCATGGAGATATCAACAGGTGAGGCTGCTCGTCCAGAGGGATCTGAGATAGAAGAAGCCGCTGCGCACACAGCCTCATCTTTCGCCGGGAATGGAGGTTTCATGAGGGGAAAGCCTTCAAAGAAAGGCATAGAGACATTGTGAGGGGAAGGGTTCTCTGAGAGGTTTTGGAAGAAGGAAGATGGTTGGGAGATGGAGCGCGCGTGGGAGGGAGGGGACGGGTGGGAGTTTGGCTGTAGAAGAGAGCGAGGTTGGCTATGGTGGGGAACGTGCGAGTAGGGAGATTGTTGGAGAAGAGAGGAGTAGAGGGGGGGAAGCTGCTGTTTCTGATGCTGAGAGAGAGCTTGGAGTTGCGGGATTAGCTGCTGAGGATGGGATCCGAACATAGTCTGCTGAAGCTGGTTGAGGAGTTGGGCATCATTGGCTATAGAGGCTGAGGTAGTGGCAGTGGCTACAGAGCTTGAGCTTGGCTTTGAACTTGACTGAGATGACGCACCAAGAGAAGATTGCAGGCGTTGCATTAGGTCACTATAGCTGTCTCCCATCCCCTCCATGGCTGAAAACCCTAGCTTCTTGTCATCCACGGCAATGTCAATATTTCCAAAGACTTCAAAGCTCTAAAACTCATCTCCTTTCATGCCACATTCCTTCGGTGCACACACCTATTTCAGTACACATATATTTAACCCTAAACCCATCTTTGGGCATGGTATCTATCCACAGTGATTTAGCCCTGAAACTAGTCTTTCACAACCGATGCTCTTCTGCACACGGTGTTTTGAACCTAAAACTCAGTCTCCTGAAAGCCTCTTCTGCATCAGCAGGGTTTAAATCCTGAAACTTGTCAGATAAATCAAAGCTCTCCTAACACACATCCCAGGCATCCACACGGGTGCAAACCCTACCACTGACTGCATCCATAGAGTTCTGGTCCTAGCTTGAATAGTTTAAGACATACTTAAACCCTAAGCCTAAGCTGTTCTGCATCCACACACACCACACATTTAATAGAGGCGGTAGGCCTAACACAGAAATGAAGCTCTTGTGCATCCAAAAAGCTTCCAGCCAATGACAGAATCAGAATGGAAGCCTTCAGCTGTAACAGAGCTCCAAACCTAACATTCAATTGAAGCATAACGCATCCACATAGTAGAAACCCTAAAAGAGAATGCTCTTACCAGGAAGGCATTGTGCTCCAAATGCCGTCCCTAAGTTTTAAATGGCTCTGCACTTCTCCAAGGAAATCCCGAGGGACCTGCACAGAGATCAAGAATGCAGCTCATTCAGAGCAGAAGAACAGCTGATGATGCCATCAAAAGGGAGGAGAAGTTGGGGTCAAAAAAGCGGAAACGAGAAGGGAAATGTTGCAGAGTGCAGGATGATGTGAGCAAACAGTGGAGGAGGCTTGGAAAGCTTCAGTGGGAAGCTAGCTTTCTATCACAGTTGACAGGCTATGGAGTAAAAGCTTTCTCTGAACGTCGGCAGAAGCAGAAAAAGAAAGCTTCATCAAAAAACGAGCCGTGGAGAGGTCGACGGCGTATATACGCCCCCCCGTATATGTACTTTATTAATCAAAATACACACGCCGAAATTAAAATAGTTATCTTATTTTAATTACTCTGGAAACGGTCCCATTTATTAGTCTCCGCGTGGTACGACTTTTACCAGGGCCTTCATTTTGTCCCCATTTTAGGAATCTATTTATCGCCATGTTTTCCGAAACACAAGCAAGGCACCCCCTTTGGAAATGCTGCCCTATTGAAAATTAGATTATTTTAATTTTGAGTTTGTTTCTTAGCTTCTTCTTCTTTTTTTTAAATCCTCAAGCTTTGCAAATTGCCAGTCCAAACTATTGGAAAACAAGTTGCAACTTGCATATACCCCTCTCCAGAGAGGGGTGGTGTTGGTCACGGAAAAAAAAAATCGTCCCTTAGTGTAGTTTTCACAGCTCAAAATGAGAAAAACCAGTTGCGATTTCGCCTAGCCCTGAATTTAAAGATTCAAATTTTATAATTTTTTGCGTTAATCTGTGCATTTTTTCAACAAAAACCGGTTGAGCTTGCAAGCCATCCTTTTTTTCATTGGTTAGTAAAAGGTTTATTTCTGACACTGGACTCTTTCCACTATATAATATAAACAATAACACAAATAATAAATGCTAGTCAAAACAATAACTATACTTACACAAATAATAAATGCTAATCAAAACAATAACTATATACTTACACAAATAACAAATGCTAATCAAAACATATCTATACCAAATCTAAAATTTTCAAAAACATGCCTCCACCATTGGATCATTGGGCAATTGACTTATAGAGTAAAACTTACACAAACAATAAATGCTAATTAAAACGTATTTACACCAAATCCAAAAAAAAATCTAAGGAAAACATTATGCAATAAACCTCCACCCTTGGATCGCTTGATAATGATTGATGTAATAACTTTGAACAAACAATTTTCTCCCATTCCTCACAATGTCTTTCATAAGGCAAGACCAAAAAGCTATTGTATGCCGAATTATCATTAAATTTTGTAACAAACTATAAAGATAAGGACATGTTTAAATCAAGATTTCTCAATTTCAAAAATACACTAAATATACGAAGTCTATTGGCAAAATCACCGAGTACTATTGTACTGGCGCAATTATACAAAATTATTTAATCAGTTTTTATAAAGATTGCTTGTAGAACGAGCTTGGGCAAAATTAGCCCTATATCTATTTTTGGTGGAATAAATCTATAAAAATATCCAAGTGGGGATGCTTTTGGCACACACTTGGGGGGGTGAGGGGCGAGGGCGGGGGGGCGGGGGGGGGTTGTTGGTACCCAAGATGATCTTCTCTCTCACACACAGTTCAAGGTCGTGACTTTCCGTAACAATTGTATCAGAGCTTCGGTACGCTCCTGATATGCCCCAGCAAAATGGTTACTAGTTTACACACTCAGACGGCCCTAAGAGTGCAGACAACGAGGTTCGCACAACAGCAAAGACATCCGAGCACAAGGCCTAATGCAGAGGCACATGGGCACAAACGGGACAAACATCGGTCGCAAACCCACGGGAGCCGGAGTATGGCAACACTGACCGGCAAGCACACGCATGCAGCGGATAGAGTGCGCCCAATGGCACCGAGACAAACAGCCAGCCACATTGTCACCAACTATAGTAGTGCAACGATAAGCACACGACGACCGGTAGCATGCCATGAAGCCTAGCCGACAAGCACAAGTGCTGTGTCTCCTAAGAGACAATACAAAGGGGCCACACAATTAAAACCCATGATGTGGCAACACCACAACAGCCCACGAGAAGGAAAAGAAAAAGAAAAAGAAACAGGAAAAGAAGAACAAGAACAAGAAAAGAAGGAAAGAAAGGAAGGAAGAAAGAGAAGGAAAGAAAGAAAGGAAGGAAGAAAGAGAAAGGAATAAAGAAGAAGAGGATTTTTTACTTCGGGAAAAAAAATTTATCAAAGCAACAAAGAGAGAAGAGGACTTCGGCAAATTTTTTTATCAAAGGATCACTGGAAAGACCCTACATAAACATTTTCAACAAGACAACAACCAAGGCATCATTTTTAAAAGTAGGATTAACTTCTCAATTTTTATTAATTCTTAAATAACAAAAGTTTGCTCTAATTTTATACATCACTTTCTATCTTTTTATCAAAAGTTTTTTGCTATCACATGTTATCTTAAGGTTTCATTTTTCTCGAAACCAATCCCTTATTTTATAGGTAACTATTATTTTTCTTTAGTCTAACTTTTTCCTACTATTTCAAGATTTTCTACGAATCTATTAATCTATGCATTCTAGTGTTTAGTATTTTGAGATTTTCCTACTATTTTAAGGTTTTCTACGAATCTATTAATCTCTACATTCTAGTGTTTAATATTTTTACAAATTTCAAAGTGTTCTACTTCAATCTAACAAACTTTTCTTTTCCTTTCAATTTATGTTTATGAATTACACATATGCTGGATGTTTGTGAGAGAATAAAATCAATCCTATGTGAATGGATGGTTGTGAGTGACTTCAACCAACCTTATCTAAAGCATAATTGTGAGCGACTCCAATTCAAGGCATATAACATGTAGTTATGATAAGTGAGTCCAACCTTACATACTTGCACAATGATTGCAATCAATTTTGGTTGTCCAGTGATTCCAACCAATTTTTCTTTGACAAAGGATTGTGAGTGAGTCCAATCCATTTAGTGTGTGAATTAGTTATGAGCGAGTCCCATATGCAAGTTACAAATTGGTGTGTGACCTGGTTGTGAGTGAGTTCAATCCAACTCCGTATGCACATGATACAAATTCTTTATGAGAGATTCCAAAGATTCAGACTTCTAGAATGACACCATGATTACAATGTTGCTATTCTACACAGCTGAGGATAGTTGCTCTCCCAAATGGGAGGATTGTTATATTTTTTGTAAAGATTGCTTGCAGAGCAAGATTGGGCAAAATTAGCCATGTATCTATTTTTGGTTGAATAAATCTATAAAAATACCCAAGTGGGGATACTTTCACACACTTGGGGAGGCTATTGTTGCCAATTTGTTCTTCTCTCTCGCACTCGTCTCTCGAGGCCATGACTTTTCATAACACAAAAGAAGCCAGAGGTGGGTATTGGCATCAGTGGCGGTTTGTACACACCTCTCGATAAAGGGTTTTGATAAATGAGTAGTGGATTATGTGCTGATTGTGGAGCATTTAGTATGGCTAGTAAGGCTAGTTGATGCTTTGATGTTAAGAGCATGGATTATGGTGCCACCTGGAGTCCACTTTGTTAGGTTTCCTTGGTACCACAACAATGGGCTATGTTGTGGTTCCCATGGCATTGGCAATGAGCACAATGCTATTGATGTCTAGGCCTTGGTAAAACGAAACTCCATGCTTATATATAGATTCGATGGAAAATTATGCAGTAAATTGCTTACACCAAACCATATCTCTTTGTGGAAATAAGTATGGATGTCCGGCTTAAGAAACTGGATAGGGCTGGCATTGAGGTTGCCAGCTTGAGAATTTGGTTGGTGGCCTTGAGGTTGCCCTTAGGGCTGGCCCTACCCATGCTAGTGGCCTAATTAGCTGAGTGAATTGTCTGCCAACTCATCCATGCTCATGTCCTTAATTAGGACTCTTTTTGGGCTCCCTAAGCCATAGATGCTTTGGATGATGTGTTCCATATCCCTTGGTTTGGTCGTGGATGACTTATACGTCACTTACAGATTGTCTAATAGGTCTACTGCCTCGTAACACCCATTAAAGATGTAGTGTCTAGGCCTATAGAGATGATTGTGAGCCATCTTTCTCTTGCGATTGGTATGAATTAATCAATGAGCAATAAGCCATCTATTTTTAATCTAGGACTACATCTCATTTGGGAATACTTGGTTCATGCATGTTTCAAGCAATGTAGTCCCACATGGTCTCATCAACCTCTTGCCTCAGGTTGTAGATTTCTGAAATGGGGCTTCATCTAGCTCCACTCAATGAGCAATAAGCCATCTATTTTTAATATAGGACTACATCTCATTTGGGAATACTTGGTTCAGGCATGTTTCAAGCAATGTACCACATGGTCTCATCAACCTCTTGCCTCAAGTTGTAGATTTCTGAAATGGGGCTTCATCTAGCTCCACTCAATGAAATGCCACTATAAAAGTGTGTCTCCTCAAGACCCTACTTTGCCTTCAAAGGCATATTGGGTTTAGTGGGTAAATCATTGGCCCCTACTTTGCCTCAATCCTTCCCATGGCTTTGCAAACTTGATAACTTCTCTAGGTATTGAGTGGGATCTCTAGTTCCATCAAATTTGGTCATCATCCTTGAGATGTGGATTAGACTAGTCTTGCCCAAATCTAAGCCTCTAGGTGCTATATTCGTTGGCAACTCCCCCTTCCCATAAATGCTATCCTTACCATGTCTTCTACATATTCACTACTAAGGTAATGGTTATGCAAAACCCTCCGTCTCTAGATTTAGAGTTAGGGTTGGGCTCTCTAGTTTCCACTGACATTAGTCCTATGCATGCCTGGCTTTGAGGTTGCATGCTTACAAGGGCCAAGGACACATTAGGTGCTTGCCCTTGTGAAACACCTTGATTGGAAATAGTCCCTATAATTGGTAGGCTTAATGGCATTTTATCATAGTCCACAACTATCCATGAAGGCTTGACAATACACTTGATGAGAGAGCGAATGAGAGAGCAATACACAAAAGGTATATTATGGCTTATTAATTAGGATTTAGATTAGCTTAATGCTATGCTAATTTCATACAAAAAACTTAGCTCAAGTTTCTTTATAATAGGCACCTAGCTTTCACCTCTTTCTTGCTTAATTTTCTCCAATCTTACCTACTAGGAGTGGTGTGTATAATCTTACCTACCTACTATGAGTGGTGTGTCCACACCCACTCTATCTACTTAAAGTGTCTACACACATTGGAAATATGTTGGCCTACACAAACTTAGCTATCATCCTAATGTTCAAGCTCATGGTTGCACCCAATGTTAGTGCCTAGACCCATGCTATATGTCATCTGGGGTGTTTATCATACTTGAGCTTGATATCTCAACACTCCCCCCCTCAAGCTCAAGTCTAGCTCATACACACCAAGCATGTCTCTAAACATCTCAAATTTCTATAATGGCATAGTTAATATGTCAGCCATCTGTTTAGTGACATGCACACCAAGCATGTCTCTAAACTGTTGAGATATTGAGCTCAACTAGTGCTATGGACATTGATAACCCGCCTGGGTGATAACTTTTGCACTTATGCCACTAGCATGGTTGGTGAGATTATGGTTGATATGCCACCAAGTGGGGATGATAGGTTGTGTAATAGACACTTTGGAGTACTAAAGTTATGGCATAGTTATAGCACCAGCTCATATAGTCGAGTTCACACTATGGACCAAACATTATATGTTATTGTTAGCGGCCTTCTTGCCCTAACAAAGAAAACAAAAAAAAACAGGAAAAACACAGAGAAAACAAGAAAATCACCATTGTTGCTCTCAGCCAAAATCCATGATTGTGAGTATGCTTCCATACAACAACACACTTAGCTATCTCTCTCTCAACCCCAACAACTGTTGGGGTGAATGATCTGAATGCCCCCCAAACATAAGGTAGGTGGGCACCTGGCACGTCAGCTCTATAATAAAGTGCATCGTTTTGCTGGCTTTGACATCCGGCGGCACTGATCTAGCTCGGCGGTAAGGTAGCTGACCACTTGTGGCCGTCCAGCCGCCAACACCTGGCACACCTGGTGGGTTGGATTCCCAATCTGACGACTCGAACCCACCATCATAGGGGCATTCCAGCATCGTGCATGTAATATGTAGCTAGTGCAAGTACAGTGAAACCATTTCATGGCAATATGCCAGGGCTAGGAACCCATGAGATACAAGGCCATCCAGCCATGATCATACAAAATGAAAACATAAAACTAGGTTGTGACCAGTCTGTCTAGACTTCGGAGTCTAACACGGAGTAGACACGGGGTAGGCATAACATTGCTCATCAAAAAGATATGTCGTCAAAGCTCCAGCATCTGCTACATGCTAACATACCCCAAAAAGCACAACACCTCGAGCTTGACTTAATGAACATGGCACATCATCACCAAAGAAATTTACTAAATAACACAAGAGTGTGTGTATAAGTAGCCAATGAAGCACTTGATCCACATCTTCATCATGCTATGTAGGCTCATCTCAAGAACACTCAGTCCATGCTCTACTGCATCCGGTATATAAGCATTATCTACATGATTCACATCCTCTTGCAGCAAGGTGTCAAACCAAGTTGCATCAACCTCTACAAGGCTATCACCATGGACAAGCACACCGTCATCGGCAAGCAATATGTCAAACCAGTCTATATCATCTTCACTAGCCGAAACTGGAAATTGGATTTTCCAGACTATCTACACCATGCAGGAAACCTGATGTAAGGTTAGAGACATCCAAGGGCATCACCTGGCTCTTCCGGCCTTCATGCTCCTTCCATGCTCTCTCAACCTTCAACATAACCAGCCCATCATCATGGCTAAGACTACCATCTGGATCATCCGAATCTTCTCTACTCATCGTCAGAGCATAAGCTGCATTCTGGGTATTCACCTGCTTATCCATCTAAGGGATCTCGACATGTGAGGGCTTTTACGGGCTCTCTCAACCACTCTCCTCCTCCCCCAACCTTACCCTTGTTCTTCTAATGCATTGAAGCATCTTGTAGATCTTCCTCCATGCTCTCCGGCATGCGTATCTGGTCTCGAATTGCAAGGGCTTTCCCAGGCTCTCTCGACCACATACCTTATCCATGGGTGCATGCTGCAACCTTTCCTGCTCATCCATCTAAGCATCCTCAAAGCAAACATTCTGCTCATTCATGCAAGCATTCTCAAAGCAAACCTCCCGCTGCTGCTCATTCATTCGAGCGGCCATCCGGCAAACATGCTGCTCCTCAAGCTTTGTCTTCGGTGTCATGGGGCTGTCCAGCCAGCCACCTCTGCTTTTGTAGATCGGCATTTTCTTCGATCTCAAAAAGAGCTTGCTGCTCCTTAACTGGTTCAAATTTTCGTACAGGTAATTCTACCTTCTCATGCTGCTCCAAGGCAGCCATAGCATCTGGAAAATCTCCCTGCAAGTTGTCTTTGTCCTTTTCTCCTCGTTCTGCCATCATGGCACATTCATCATGGCACATTGTACTTGTTCAAAGCAATGCCTATGGTTGTGCATGCTAGGTACCTGCTCTGTTCCATGCCCTGGAGGATGAACATTTTGATTCAGACATGGTTTTTTGTTTTCCTATTGTATCATCACGTATGGATGGCACTTTATCTAATGGGTTCCCAGCCCTAGCATGTTGCCATGAAATGGTTGCATTGTACTTCCACTAGATTTAGGTTATGTGCACGACACCGACATGACCCTATGATTGTGGGTTCGGGTCGTCGGATTGGGAAGGGTGTGCCAAGTGTTAGCCCGTATGCGTGCACTGTATGGGAACCACCCTTAGCCGCCATAAATCTTCACCTACCCTGACGGCCCCTAACTTGGGCCATCATCTACCTTGGGACTTTTGTGTATGGGCATTCATGTATTATTGGCAATCATGGATTTTGGCTGAGACTAGCAATGGTGATTTTCTTGTTTTCTCTGTGTTTTTCCTATTTCTTTTGTTCTCTTTGTTAGGGCAAAGAGGTCGCTAACCCTTTGCCGCTAACAGTTATTGTAGGAGAGTACTTTCCCTTATAGTATGTACTCTTATCTTGTTAGTTATATGGTTGTGGAGAGAAGAGAAGAAGATATAAGAAATTCAGCCATTCATCTCTCTTGTTTCCTCTCTCTCTTGTGTGCGTGTGTGTTTGCTTGCAAGGAACTCAAGCTCTCCCTATCCCCACATTCTCTTTATGGTATCAGAGCTCCAGTTCATGTGAGAGCTAAGGAGATAAGAAAGAGGCAAGAATAATGCAAGCAAGGAAGCGGTACATAAGTAAGAGCATCATCATCTCTTCCCCTTCTTATTTAGGTACAGTGCCCCTTTGGGTAGCTCGGAGAGCTATACATCTCTGATTGAGGAGCTATCTTCATAGGCTTGGAGGTGCCTGAAAGGTGGAAAATACTTTCTACTACATTTTTACGACCAAAATCATGTTTCGGGCGTGTTTCAGTCTCCGTTCGATCATTGTAAGGTGTTTTTGGCAGTTTCATGAAGTTTTGGTTGAGAACTATCTCTGGTCGAAATCTGGTTATTGCAATCTAGCAATGCATTTTGGGAGTGCAGACAGTGTTTGCACATGTATTGCTGATCTTGAGTGTATGTACATGTACTTTGGTCACATATGGTGACATACATGTTGTGCTGAAGTATCGCTCTACAACAATCATAGAAAATATTAATGTGTTGAAGGTGGCATACATAAATTATCTATCTGTAGGTTTTTGGTCGTTGCAAGCAAACATGTCTGACTCAATCAGATTGTTAGTGAGAAGCTAGACAAGAATAACTTCCATGCTTGGAAGTTTAAAATGACCAATTTCCTAATAAGTAAAGGATTATGGGATTATGTCGAAGAAGACAATGAGGAGTCTCCAGAGTTGTCTGAAGAGAATGCCACTCCAACATATATAAAGGCATTCAAGGACTAGAACCAAGGTGCAAGGAAAGTCATGTATTGGCTTTCAATCAGTGTCACAAACACAATGATAGGCACATACAAGATGCCAGCATAGCAGAACCTAGTGCAAATGTTCCAGACCAACACAAAGGCAAGGAAACTGCAGCTAAAACAAGAGCGGAGAAGAAAAGCAATGAGTATGCTTTAAAGATCAAGGGCATTATTGAATCCCTTGGGTCTATTAATGTATCGAATGAAAGATGATGATTTAGTGATGAGTGTCTATCTAAATGGACTTAGCAAAGAGTACAAGCCATTCAAGACCTCCATTACAATCAGGGGGGAGAATGTTCCCAACTTTTGGGACACATTGTTTATGTTTATCATAGAAGAAAAGACTCTTAGTGTGAGGACCCTTCTTCACAAAGCAAGAACACATCAGAACATGCCTTCTACTCCAATTCAGGTAAAGGTCATGGTTGAGGCCAAGGTGGTGGCCAACAACAGTCCAATGATTCACCAGCAGCAAGAATAGGAGCAATCATACCACAAGTGGAAGAGGCCAGTCTAGAGAGGCAGGGGGAGCCAGAGAGGCCGAGGTAGTTGGCAAATCAAAGTGCGAATAGCATAGAGTGCTATTATTATGGAAAACTAAGACTGGCAAACTAAGACACATAGTAAAGGACTGCTTTAAAAAGCAGAATGACATTAAAAGTGAAAAGTTGCAGCAGTGCAAATATGCATCATCTAGTAAACATGGTAGTGATTGACAAAAGTGAGCAGTTTTTTGTGATGCAACACATGCTCAATTCCACAATATGAGATGTGTTAGGATCTAAAGATATACGGTATGTGGATTCTGGCACCTCTAACCACATGACCAGTCTTGGTGAATGGTTTAGAGACATGCAAAAAATGGAAAAACCAGGTTATGTAGAAACAGGTGATGATACTGTGCATCCCATTCCACATGTTGGTAAAATGTCATTGTCTATGTAGGATGGCAAAATGAAATACTTTTGGCAGATGCATTTGGCAGATGCACTACAAGTTCCAAATATTACAAAGAACCTTGACATATAGTACAAGCGCATTGGTCATGTGAATATACAACAACTGAAGTCTATGCATGCCCAAAATATTGTTGCAAGTTTGCCAAAGTTTAAAGTTGATGGTATGCATAAAGTATGTGAAGCATGCCAGCTTGGTAACCAAACACGCTTTCCCATATGAAAAGCATATTAGTGTAAGGCCATTAGATGTTATACATTAAATGTATGGGGACAGATTAAGACTACAACAATTGTAAGTTGCAGGTATTATGTTACATTCATTGATGATCACACTAGGAAAGTGTGGATTTATTTCATGAAGGAGAAAAGTGAGGTGTTTACTCACTTTCAGAGATTTAAAGTCTTGGTTGAGAAGGAAAAAGGTATACAAATAAAATTCATTCGATCAGATGGTGGGAGAGATTATTTCTCCAATGAGGAGCTCGACAAGTTGTATGGAGCTAAAGGTAAAAATTCTAAGCTCGCATTAAAGATTAAATTCTATGATTTGAAGATGCAAGCGGGTGAAGCCTTAGGGGCTCACATCTCCAATCTAAAGAGCATTATGGCCCAGCTTGCATCCATCGATAAAGTCGATGATGATGACATAATAGCTATCCTCCCCAAAAGTATGTCGGCCAAGTATGACTCTCTAGTCCACGACCTTGAAGAACTTGCCATCACCAACACTTGAAGGGTGTATTTCAGCCCTCTTGGAAGAAGAAAACAAAGTGTGGGATCGTGCATTGGCATCTACCTCTACATCCACATCTCAAGCCTTAGCTATGATGGCCAAGACTCAGGTTCATTGCACCTTCTGCGAAGAAGGTCCATACCGAGTCGAAGTGCTTTAAAAAGGAGCCTCAAAAGAAAAAGTGTGGCAAGTGTGGGGAGATGGGTCATCTTACTCGTGAGTGCACGAGCGGTAATAAGGAGGTAAGTAACTTTGTAAATGCCTCTTCTCCAAAATTACCGGATGGACTTCTTTAGTCCAACTTTTATGTCAAAACGTCATGTTGTAACTCTCTTTGTAAAATGCCTACCATTATAAAGGCATCCATTTGGAGTCTGCAAAATGTAGGGTGGTGTAGAATGGTCCAAGGCATGCTAGCATTGAGAGGGGTGTTGAAACCTCTACCATACCTTATTCATGTAAACACACCTTATTGGCATGTGGCTAGGAGAAAAGAGTCATGATGTGGTTAAGAAGGTTACACCTCATCCTTATTGAGGGGTATGAGAACCTTGCATTTCTATTAAATTCCAAGGTAGCTTGTGCTATGTACGCATTCAAAAAGTTGAAGGCTAATGTGACAAAGATCCTTTAGTCAAGTGATTGTCTTGTGCCTCTTGTGATTACCTTTTAGCTATCTTTTAGCTATTGTGTGGTGTACAGGGGTCCTTACCTTGGACGTCCCCCTTTGGGAGTGATAGGGCCACTTTCCCTCCTCTCCTCAATCTCCAACTTGAGCTCTTTCATGGCTATGGCTTCCACAAGCTCTCACACATATGCTTTTCTCTCTCTCACACACACGTACATATGCATCCACAATGCATCCGTTGTGCACTCTATCCCGAATCCTTATCACTTAAAGGACTAAGAAAGTCCTCTAGTAGTGGATCTAGTGTTAGTCCATTGTCAGACATGTTAAGAACAGATGTAGGTACACATGTATCACGCAAAGGAAAGGAAAAGGTAGATCAAGCGTTTGTGCTGTGCCTGATTTGTCAGCAGGTCACTCATATGTGGATAGTGACTTTAATGGATCTAAGCAAAGCCTTGATGAGGAGCTTGGCATTCCATCTATGGTTACTCCTTGTGTAAGGAGAAACAGGGTTGTTTTAAGGACACCCAGCAGTGATCTAGGTGTACGCAAGTCTGCGAGGGTTAGGTACCCTATTTGAGACAGGCTAAAATATGATGGATATACAGCCCATCATTATGCTTACATGATTAAAGCAATATAGGAGTTGGAGCCACTTGTTTTGAGAGCAGGCACTTGGAAATAAAGATGGAAAGATGCCATGAATCAAGAGATGGTAACATTGGATGCAAATGCAACATGGGAGTTAGTGCCTTTGCCTAAGGAAAAGAGGGCAATTGGGTGTAAGTGGGTGTGTAAGGTCAAGCATAACGTAGATGGTTCAGTGAGCAAGTATAAGGCAAGATTGGTTGCCAAGGGCTATGCAGAGACCTATGGCATTGACTATGTGAGGAGACATTCTGCCTAGTTGCAAGAATGGAAACCGTGAGAGTTGTCATTGCTATGGCTACAAACAAAGGGTTGGTTTTTACATCAGATGGATGTCAAAATGTATACATGATGCAGCCACTAGATTATGGGAGTGATGCAGACCCAGATTTTGTGTGTAAGTCAAAATCATGTATGGCTTGAAGCAAGCACCCAGAGCATGGTCAAACAAGATCGAGGAGTATCTTGGATTTTAGATATCCAATGTAGATTTTTTGCTTTATGTGAAAAAGACAAATAGAGAGATCATGCTATTAGTCATTTATGTGGATGACTTGATTATAATTGATGCTATTATGTGTGTAGCCACTAGATTATGGGAGTGATGCAGACCCAGATTTTGTGTGTAGGTCAAAATCATGTATGGCTTGAAGCAAACACCCAGAGCATGGTCAAACAAGATCGAGGAGCATCTTGGATTTTAGATATCCAATGTAGATTTTTTGTTTTATGTGAAAAAGACAAATAGAGAGATCATGCTATTAGTCATTTATGTGGATGACTTGATTATAATTGATGATAGTGATGCTGACATTCATGATGTTAGGAGGCTTTTGAAGCAAAAACCTTGAGATGAAGGATTTGGGTGAGTTGTAGTATTTCTTGGGTATAGAGGTCGTGAGATCACCTCATGGCATTTTGTTAACAGAGGCAATATGGCTTGGACATGTTGTCCAAGTATGGTATGACAGGCTATAAGCCTATTTCAGTGCCATTGGAGAAGAACACAAAGCTTTCCATAGATATAGGTGAGCTTTTGGAGGGCCCCACTAGTGGGTAGCTTGATCTACATGACCATTACTAGGCCAGACTTGAGCTATGATGTTGGACTTGTGAGTCAATTTATGCACACCCCTAAGAAGCCACACTTGGATGTAATTAGATGGATTCTCGGGCACATAAAGTCCACAATTGATTATGGAATTTTCTATGAGACTTATATAGAGATACAGCTACATAGGTACACATATGTTAATTGGGCTGGTAGTGCCGTAGATAGGAGGTCTACCAGTGGCTTTATGTTTTCTTTTGGGATTTTTGTTGTGAGTTGGAGCAGTAAGAAACAGCCAATAGTTTCTTTGTCAAGTATAGAGTCAGAGTACAAAGGTGTTACTATGGCAGCTTATGAGGTAGCTTGGTTTCAAAAGCTACTTGGTGATATGGGTGAGCCCATAGATAGGGCAGTTGTTATTTATTATGACAACATGAGTAGCATACAGTTGGCCAATAACCCAATATACCATGCTAGAACAAAGCACATTAAGGTGCATTATCACTGTGAGTTGAAGGTTCTAGTAGGTGATGTAGATCTGGTATATGTCAGCATAGAGGCTCAGGTGATGAAGGCATTGGGCATAGAGAAGCGCCATGAGTTTAGGAGCTTACTTGGAGTGCAATGTGTGGAGTTGAGCTCTAGAGGGAGTGTGTTGAGACATCAAGCTCAACTAGTGTTACAGACATTGATGACCCGCCTGTGTGATAGCTTTTGCACTTATGTCACTGGCATGGTTGGTGAGATTATGGTTAATACACCGCTAGTGGATGAGAGGCCAATTTGGAGTACTAGAGTTATGGCATAGTTATAGTGCCAGTTCATATAGTCGAGTTCACACTATGGAGCGACCATTGTATGTTATCATAGGAGAATACTTTCCCTTATAGTATGTACTCTTATCTTGTTAGTTATATGGTAGTAGAATAGAAGACGGTAGAAGAAAATTCAGCCATCCATCTCTCTCGTGTCTTACTCTCTCTTGTGTGTGTGTGTGTGTGTGTGTATGTGTTTACCTACAAGGAACTCAAGCTCTCTCTCTTGTGTGTATGTGTATGTGTGTGTGTGTGTGTGTGTGTGTGTGTATGTGTTTACCTACAAGGAACTCAAGCTCTCTCTCTCTCTCCCGCGTTCTCTTTATATGGTAGTAGAATAGAAGACGGTAGAAGAAAATTCAGCCATCCATCTCTCTCGTGTCTTACTCTCTCTTGTGTGTGTGTGTGTGTGTGTGTATGTGTTTACCTACAAGGAACTCAAGCTCTCTCTCTTGTGTGTATGTGTATGTGTGTGTGTGTGTGTGTGTGTATGTGTTTACCTACAAGGAACTCAAGCTCTCTCTCTCTCTCTCTCTCTCCCCCGCGTTCTCTTTATAAACATCTTAAACTTCTATGCACCTAATGACTTAGTGTGTGAATATGTTAGCCACTTCCATGTTTGTATTGACATAAGCCAAGTCAATCTCTCTTATGCTAGGAACTTCTCCTTGATATAGTGATGAACAAACCTTAATGTGTTTTATCCTAGCATGAAACACTGAATTATTGGCAAGTTATATATTGCTCATGCTATCACAATAACTGATAACTACACACGATCCATGGGCTGATCCATATCATATATTAAACCCATAACTTTCTTATATAGTCATCTCTGAAAGTGATATAATAGTGACAACAACTCAATGAAGTTGCCTCGGTCCCAAACATCTGTATGTATAATCTCTAATTGCTTGTTGCTTACACACCCATGCTTGGGAAATGCTTAGCTTACTTCCTAAACATCCGTATTTATAATCTCCAATGGCTTGTTGCTTACACTCTCATGCTTACTTCCTAAACATCCGTATTTATAATCTCCAATGGCTTGTTGCTTACACTCTCATGCTTGGGAAGTGAATTCTTAGCTTGCTTACTAAACACACCAACAACCTTAAGCTTGAACAAACCGTCAAAACAATCCTCT
Organism: Cibotium barometz; assembly: GCF_041138505.1. Taxonomy (NCBI): domain Eukaryota; kingdom Viridiplantae; phylum Streptophyta; class Polypodiopsida; order Cyatheales; family Cibotiaceae; genus Cibotium; species Cibotium barometz. The sequence continues at coordinate 64,155,034 of NC_141048.1, forward strand.
TGGTTTACATCACTTTCAGCCTTTGTATATTCACATGCACTATTCTCTTGTGCCACATTCCTCTTTTCTTTAGTGATCAATGTGCATTTGTCTTTAAAGTCTTCAACAAAACACCCATCTTGATTGAATCAAACCTACAATTCTTAATCCACCATAACTTCCCATATGATACTAAGTTCTTTGTTATGTGGTTGCATCACCTCTTCTTACCATTGCTTATTGTTGTCTTTAAGCGTTGATGTTGCATTGAGATGAGCAACTTGATTTTTAGGTACTTTGTTTGGCTATGCTATTGCTATCTCCTTGAGGTCTAGAGGATTAGGGGGAGAAAAATAGTTAGTTATGTTATAATCTACATTGAAATTAAGTGTCTCATCCTTTTTACGAGAGTTAGATGTCAAAAGGGTGGATGTTAGAGGGATGGTGGGATAGGTGAACAATTTCTCTTTCTCCTTCTCTTCATTCTCATCCTCATGGTTAAGTGAAGGTGAAGGTTTAGCAAAATGAAAGAATGCACTATCTCCTCCTCTTGAGATTTTAGTGTGGTGTATTCTATATGGTCAATAGTCATAAATTGAATATGATAAAAACTTTTTTAAATGAGCATATATGGTCAATATCCATAAACTAAATATGATAACAACATTTTTAAATGAGCATATATGATCAACAGTCATAAATTAAATATGATAGTGTGGGGTATTCCATATGGTCAATAATCATAAACTAAATATGATAACAAATTTTTTTTAATTTGCAAATATGGTCAATAGTCATAAACTAAATATGATAACATTTTTAAATGAGCATATATGGTCAATAGTCATAAACTAAATATAATAACAACATTTTTAAATGAGCATATATGGTTAATAGTCATGAACTAAATATGATAACATTTTTAAATGAGCATGTATGGTCAATAATCGAGTCAATAGTCATAAACTAAATATGATAATAACTTTATTAAGTAAGCATATATCTTACAATATAATATTAGAATAACCATAGGACGATATAATGAGCAATTATACAGAAGTAAGGGTTGATAGCTACTATATGGGAGTAATTGTTGATAATTGTTATACGGAAAGAAGTGTTTATAGGTGTCATAGGCTTCTAACCACCCTTGTGCTGACTGATAGGTGTCATAGGATTCTAACCACCCTTGTGTTTTGACTCAATCAAAATGTTGTTTTAACTTCTCAAGGGAGGCTGGTGTGGAAGGGTGGGCATATGAAGCTCTACTCCCTATCATCAAATATGAAGCTCTACTCCCTATGGGGTGGGCATATGTAGCAATCTCCACACCAAGATATGAAGTTAATCACTATGGTGTGTAGACAGCACATGATGCCAGCAACATCAGAGAGTCCTATGTCAACATGAAAGATAGACATAATAATAATAGGGTATGTATACCTCACAATGTTTTGCCTAATGATTGTTGCATCACCTAGGGTTAGGTCTCCACATTGTCGATGTTAAATTAAATAAGAGAGAATGTTAGTGTAGAAAAGAATAATGAGAAGGTTTGAGGAGGGGCTGAGAAGTTACCAACAAGATCACAAAGATGTCACCAAAGAAACCTAGTTAAGCCCCAACAACAACTTGAAGAGAAAGAAGTGTATGATAATTTATTGCCTTTTCCTCCACAAAGATGCCACCAAAGAAGCCATTCAAGCCCTAGCACAACCTTAAGGGAAAGAAGAAGAAGTGCATGATAACCTACTACATTCTCCCCCACAAATTATTGAGCTAACTAAGTGTCACAAAAATGAATACATAGTTCTCAACATACGTGGATTCTACAAGGGCTAAAGTATTAACACACACTTACCAATGCCACCATTAATGATGTACTAATAAATGTTCCACCAATTCACCAAAATTCTCAACTCCTTACTAGCACAAAGTATGCCTACTATGATCATGGTGGTTAGAACAAACATAATGCCTAATGTTGCTATGACAACAACAAAATATGGTCATAAATGTAGTTACACATATGGTCATAAATGTAGTTACACATATGGATGCAGAAAAGGAAAATGAAAGTAAGTCAAATGAAGTAATAAGCCAAGGCATGGAGCATGCACTTAACAGTGTGACCATGAAAGTACCACCAATAATGCCATTGCCCTAGCAATAAGACGATGTCACATAGATCACATAAACTCCTTGCCTCTCTCGCAACACTTACAGAACTAGCTAGTGAGTGCATGTGTAAACTCCCTTGAAAAATAGCTCACTATAAAATGTCACAAGTTACAACGTTGTCTGATATAACTACCAACAATCTATGAAACATAACAAGGAAGAAATAGAAAATAAGGACTTAGAAGAGGAGAATTAGAAGAGGGAAGAAATAGAAGATGACTCAGACGAGGAACCGGTAGATGAAAAGTGGAAGTTGTTTCTATACCAAAATATTCAGAAGAGGGAAGAAATAGAAAATAAGGACTTAGAAGAGGAGAATTAGAAGAGGGAGAAGAAATAGAAGATGACTTAGACGAGGAATTGGTAGATGAAAAGTGGAAGTTGTTTCTATAGCAAAATGTTCAAAACTAATAGATAAAAATCAAAAGTTTTTTATGTAGCAACATCTAAGAAGAGGAACGAATATGATTTTTGGTTTTTTTTTAAATTATGTAGCAACATAAGAATGTATTAGTGCCACATATTCCACCTATGCACCAAATGTCAAAAATGATTTTTTTAAAATAGTAACATAAGAATGTATTAGTGCCACATATTCCACTTATGCACCAAATGTCAAAAATGCCAACCGAATTATTTATTAAATACATGTCACAAGAAATGATTAAGCATTATCTAAGGTCAAAGTATGTAGGTAGAACCACACTAGCATTGAGTGCTCACACACTGGGGAAAATAGATTTGGTGTGTTGTTGTGTGTAGGCAAAACCACATCTAAGGGAAATGCCACTTTTTTATTGTGTAATATGCATGCAAATGGAAAACCATGAGACATCCCGTTACTATAGAAATGAGACATCCCATTACTATTGTGTAATATATGCATGTGGATGGGAATAAACCACTACATCCCATTTCTATAGAAATGAGACATCCCCCATTACTATTGTGTAATATGCACATGGATGGGAGTAAACCACTACTATTATGCAAATGTATGCATGTAAATGGGAAACCTTGAGACAACCCATTACTATACATAATAATTGTTCTACCGTAGCCTTACCAAATGTACAAAGACAAGCATTAGCATTTCCAACACCTCTAGGAGCTCAAGTGAATATTGTGAACACGTCTAATGCTATAGTGGTGAATACGAACCAAGGGGTAATAAGGGTCCCTAAAGTACCCTTTCCACCACTTGTCTTACCACCACACCTACCAGCACACCAAGGCTTGTGCCTATAAATCACGCCAAGAGGAGTGCTTGCTAGGCCACATCAATTTGCTCCTTTGGTCTAGCCATGTATATGGTCATGTTCCTGGAAATGTTTTGGATTAGCAAGGAAAAGCCAAGAGGAAAGTCTAGAAGGCATCCTTGAGAGTGGAAGAGGGCTTACAAGAAGATTTTGCAAAGGAGAGGTGTCCTTTTTGCATCCACCAGTTGGTTTCTGTAATATTGTGTGCCTCATGAGAACTAAAAAAATGTTGTTACTCTTGAAATTGATTGCTCGATTTATAGGGTTTGGGGAGCTCTTCCCATCTCACAGCATAGTAGAGAACCCTCATAAGGATCATGGTTGCTCCAAACTTGCCAACCGGCTTCGCGCAAATGCTATGGAGTTCATGATGAAAATGATTGGCCCAATTCACTGGCATGGCAAAGACCTTGCTTGAGATGGGCGAGGAGGGAGAAGTTGCATCTATTGTACCTCTCCATCTATCAGAGATTGGTTAGCATGGTGATGACACAGGTTGGGGTAAGTAGATTAGGTCAAGTAATGTCCTCCCATTTTACTCCATCTTTCTTGACTGGGCCCCTGTGATGATGTCGTTGACCATTCCTTATGCTCTGCTCAGCTTCTAGTAGTAGTAAGGCTCTATAACTTGGGATAGGTGCAAGGCTTCATGGACCACATTGAGATTGTGAGGGCTAAGGTCAAGTTAGCACACCTGTAGCATGGACTGTCCTAGTGATGAGGTGGTTGCCATAAGAGAAGATGAATAGAAAGTAGGTGCTGAGGTTGCCGTGAAACATTAAATGTTTCACGTGCCATGAAACTGGAATTCACAGAATATTAAATTTAATTTTTTAATATACGCCGTGAAACCTTAAATTTTTATGCTGTGGAATGTTAAATGTTTCACACCGTGAAATTGGACTTCACGGAATATTAAATTCATTTTTTTTACGTCTAACTTTTCATGTCAGACTTTTTCACACCAGACTTTTTCACGACGGACTTTTTCATAGCCCGAACTTTCACAGTCGGGGACTTTTTCACGCCAGACTTTTTCGCGGCCTGAACTTTCACGATCGGACTTTTTCGCCGGAATTTCTTTCACAGTTGGATTTTTTTGCCGGAATTTCTTTTACGGTCGAAATTTTTCGCCGAAATTTCTTTTACGGTCGAAATTTTTTGCCGAAATTTCTTTCACAGCCGAAATTTTTTCTCTAGAATTTCTTTCACGGCCATTCTTTTTAATAAAGTCTAGTGGAAAATACGAATTTTCCTTTTTGGGGAGAATATTTTTTGAATTTAAAATGAAAATGGTATGGACATTTTCTCAAAAAGGTAAGTGGGAATCAAAAAAGTCGACCTTTTAATGACACCCCTTACACCCTTTATAAATGAACCACAAAATGGACAATTTGACAACTCATGAGCATCTACTCATTGAATTCTCATTAGCCTTAATGAGTTATGTAAAAAAGTGAGTAAGGATCAATCCAAGATTAATCCTTGCACTAATCTTTCCCTCTTTTACACTAATAAAAGACTCTAATTAACCACTAATCTCTAATTAATTCACACAATTGAACACATCATTGGATAGAGCAAGGGAATGCTAATCTTTGTGCATCAATAATTGTGTAAATTAATCTGAAATAGGGGATTAATTAGACTCTTAATTATGGTCTCCTCTTTCAAGGCAAAATTAAACAAAGAGCCAAATTTCTCCAATTGATGAAAAAATTAATGTGATTATGTGTTTTGATGCATCTAGATGCTCTCAAAACACTCAAAAACACCAATTTCGACTACTCATATGATCAATTTAGACCTCAATTAACACATTTTCTAAAATTTTTGGCCTCTTGAACAAGATTAATCACCCTTAATGACAAAAACCAATCCATTAACAGAAATTAGTCAAATTCAAGGGTTTTTTAATGGTTTTAAGAAATTTTTTGAAAGATTAAGCTACTCCTAATGCTTGCTAACACTCTAATCCAAACAATTTCAACAACAAAGACACAATTGAACTAAAATTAATGATCTTAGTTCTATGTTTAACACTAAAGAGAGCTAACATTCACTAAAAATTGCATTCTATTACATTGTTTGATGCAATGGATGCAAACTAAGCCTAATACAAACTATGTGCAAGCCCTAAAAACATGAAAAACCACAAAAGCAACAATAAAAATAACAAATTAATCTAAAAATTAAGCAAAAAGTATTCTTTTCATCAAAAAATAAAAAAGAGAGCTATTCTACACCAAATCTCACACAAATCACCATCAAATCCACATCTTTTTTCATGGGAAACCATTAATCAAGATAATGGGTAATGGGTTATGCTTAGATTAGATGCAAAACAATGAAAAAAGCCAAGGGATGGCTCCTCGGCAGCGACGCAAAAAATGTTATGGCTCACCCTAACCCTCTTTGAAACATATCCAAAAAGAGATTACCTGGTGAACCGCAACTGTCGTGAGGATCTTTCCAATGGCCGAGCTCGTAACCCTTGAGGTCTCCAAGCTCTATAACTCCTTAAGAAGCAATTCCACTGCGCCTCCGCGAGCTTTGTCACACCGCCACGTTGCACTACGGGTACTTAACTCTCCTCTCACCTCACTTCACTTACACACACTCACTAGCATGCATTAGGGAGAGAGAGATTAGCAAGAGCAAGACTCAATTGCACAATAGGAGAGTATGTTATATTATGGGAGAAATTCACTTATATACATGGCCATAAGTGTTCACACTCACTTAAACTGTGGCCGGCTGGGCACTTTAGGCTCAGCCTAATGCTATTACAATGACTACTCTCATAATATATCCATGAAGTACATCCCTTAGTACCAATGTACGCATTGGGTACACTTGAAAAAGCTAGGACCCAAACAAAGGATGAAAGTGAATGGAAGTATGAAATAGAAACAAGATCTGAAGCCGAGTCAATAACCAAAACATCCATGGTTCCTTTGGAAGATTCTATCATAGTATGGTTGGATTTCCCTACAGGCAATGATGTTAAGCGTAAATGCGCATTGATTAACCCTCGAGCTAGTCATAACATCGTGACAATAGACACTTGGGTATCATTGGGACAACCTAAATTCATCCCTATAATCAATAGTTTTGCAAGAGGAGCCAATGGACAAAACATTGAAGTTCTAGGTTACTTTAGATACACTACTCAAACAATCGATGGTGATATGGAATTTACATTCCATGTTACCCTAAATTTCCTCGAGTATGATGTCGTCCCCTTGGCGGAACTTGGATAGGTGAATCGTTGTATTCACTAGATGAATCCATGCAAATAGTCACCTTGAACACTCGTGCAAGCAATGTACAATTGCTATTATGGGAGGAAGAGACCTTGCAAGAGTTGGAACTTCCAACATATCTTACTAAAAAGATACTTAGGATTTTGGTGAGATTGGAAATTTCAAATAAAATCACCACAGCTCAAGCACAGCTTTATCTAACACGAGAACACAATCTCATGACCCTCGAGCTATGGGATTTGTTAGGTCAACCAACACTCACGGCACATTTTGAAAGGATTACCTTTATACAAGACTTGAACATGCCATGTTTGGGGTACTTTGAACATACAATGTATATTGAAACTAACCCCCTCACTAACAAGTTTTTGTGGTTGAGTATCTGTTGTTGGAAGCAAATTTAATCTTAGGGCATAAATGGACTGTTGCTACCCAAGCACCACTGTGCTTTGCTAACAATAGAGTCATCATGATGGTCAACAACAAAAAGTTGACAATACCATACTGCAAGGAAGAGGATCCAACTTTAATGGATATCTATGATGCTGAATGCAAAAGGATACAAGCCTCTTCCACAAAAGCCCCTCTACACAATGACCTACCATCTATGTCAACGACGGACTCCGATAAAGCATCTATTCCTTCAACCCCATCCTCACCCCCTACGAAGTTCGATGCCAAGACCTCACAATCAACATCTATTCCTGAAGAAGTTTCCACAGCAGCCAAACCATCTATCTCTAAAACAAGGAACTCAAAGGAAAGACCCTGGAGCCTATGCATCTTCATCAACAAACCTCACCAAAGGAGACAACCACATGCTTAAAGGCCTCGTCATTGACAACCACTCCACAAGAGACTCTAATCTCATCATCAAACAATGCCCATGAGTCTCAAACCTGCAGCCTCAGTGTCAACCAAAGTCAAGGAGGGTCCCAAACCTTCCACATCAACCCTAAAGAAAACTCCACCAAGACTCCCACAATCACGATATCTTAATAATGTGGATGGAGAAGTAGTAGCTACTTGTAGCTCAAGGCTACTATGAAGGTGCCAATAAAATTTGGGTGCACCTCTTCCTCAACGTAGCACTTAAAAGCCAAGGAAAAAGAAAAGTACTCCACAACACCGTCCACAAAAGCCTATGATGTGAGTTCCTCAAAGAACTCCACCAATGCAACAAGTGTGGGTACCAAAAACAATGCTGCATGCACAAGGATACTACCAAAGAAATACCAAAGCTTGGGTCCCCAAGTACATCACAAAGTCCCCTAAGCTTGCACAAAGAGAAGAAAGCCTCAACACCAAGCACATCAGCCACCAATTTACAGTGTTCATCAAAGATGGGTGCCTGTGCATGTGCTTCAACAACAAGGATACTATGATGGTAATTCCATCATATGGTTGCCAAAATCGAACAATATGAAGAAAGCTTCACCACTGACTTCAACCACCCCAATAACTTCACCTAAAGTTCGACAAGAATGGAGGCCCAAGAAACGACAAGAAAATCACTCAACAACTCTCATGCATTCAGCACCAACACAAGAGCTTGTGTGTTCAACCAAACAATCAGCAATCTTCCCTACTACCTCGACAACATCTGAGCAACAAATTCCAAAATCAATACCCACATCTGACGGAGACTTATGAGCACATCAAGGACAAAATAATAATGCTCTTGTCACTCCTTTGGATGTGAGAAATAAGTGCATAAGAAGCGGTTGCTTGCAAGTCATGACCTAGATGACCCATGAAATAATAATAATAAACCTCGAGGTCAAAACCTACAACTTCAATGAATTAGGCCATCTCACGAAATAACCCTTCACAGCAAAAAATCCTACAATCTCACGAGTTCAGGTTTCTCATGAATCATAGTCTCATGGCTTAAGAACCTGCACGTGCACGATTTAAGCCTCGATATTAAGCCATATCACGCATTACCACATTCTCAACGATCTTCAATAGCCATTATAGATTTGTTAAGCTTATTGCTTACTATTCTTCTGGCTGAATTAATGTAGCAGCTGCTCCATGAGTACATATTCATACTCATGCACTGGAGAACATTTGTACCATAGCCTCACCATCGATAACTTCCAAGTATATCTCTGGATGGGGGGGCTATGATGGGTGAAAGCCTAGTCAATGGTATAACCCATCGCTTGAAATTTTCCTTCAAATGACAAACCTCTCCAAACGACGCCACCATCTTCACAAATCAATGATCTTCAATCCTTAGTGAAGATATCTATATTAGCCTCACAAGCCAACATAATTCTTTCAATCCTCACCAACAAGTGGGTACTTCAAACAAAGAGCAGTTCAATAAGAGTCTATATGACTCAATTCTTTTACTTCATGTAAATCTACTTCATAAGAGCACTTAAATATACATAAAACATAAAAAGAACATGGGCAGAAGAAGACATGAACAGGTCCTTCTCAACAACATTTGACAAGAATCCTGCCACACAAAGGGACATCATCAAAGGCCAAATATTTCAAATGATGAATGTCACTTTAATGAATCAAATGAGGAACTAAAAATCACCATCTTGTTTTGATGATTAAGTCTACGTTCCTCCGGATCCTTCTCTCTCTTCTCTCCCATTATTAACATCTCTTAGTGTCCCCACCACTAACAAAAATCAAATGTAACCTTGCCGATGATTGCCAAAAACATATTGAGCCAAAAAAAAGGGACTCACATAAATATAAAAATGCAATCATTCGTACCCCCCCGGTTAGGAATTCCCAACATACCACTAACCTCTTCATTCATTAACTAGCTTTTCTTATTTCTTCCGGAGGAACAAAGACCATTGAACGTCACTCAACATCAACACAATCAACAAAGCTTGTTCATTCTCCCTACACAAAGTTCTTCAACGTGATCATGAGGACGCGATCGCCATCAAGAAGGGGGGAGATGTTAATCCAATTCTAGGATTAACAAGAGCTACCGCCATTATCTTACATCAACGAGTCACGGTAGATACACCAAAGGGTCATACATTCAATATATGAAGCAATAGTGTCCATAGCTACAACTTGGACGGGCGCTCGTAATGGTTTGATGGAGCATTTATGGCGATTCTCGCCTTCAACATAGGATGAAGTCCTAAGTGATGTACTTCATGGATATATTATGAGAGTAGTCATTGTAATAGCATTAGGCCTCTTATTAGCCTAAAGTGCCCGACTAGCCACAGTTTAAGTGAGTGTGAACACTTATGGCCATGTATATAAGTGAATTTCTCTCATAATACAACATATTCTCCCGCTGTGCAATTGAGTCTTGCTCTTGCTAATCTCTCTCCCTAATGCAGGCTAGTGAGTGTGTGTGACTGAAGTGAGGTGAGAGGAGGGACGAGTACCTGTAGTGCAACACGGCAGTGTGACAACGCTCGCAGGAGGCGCGGTCGGATTGCTTCTCAAGGAGTTGTAGAGCTTGGAGACCTCAAGGGTTACGAGCTCAGCCATTGGAAAGATCCTCTCACGACAGTTGCGGTTCACCAGGTTATCTCTTTTTGGATGTGTTTCAAGGAGGGTTAGGGTGAGCCATAACAGCCATGGGAGGCCTTCATTACATTCAAAGGGACTTACCTTGTGTTGCCTACAAAGTAAGGGGCAAGGAGGCTAAACCCCTCCGACGGCTTCTTTGGGAAGGGCAGAGCATAACAAAGCCAACACTTGAAATCCCTTCAACAAAAGGTATGGTAAGTATCCTAATATGCTCGAATATCAAAGAATAACTAGTAGAACATCACACCCACAAGGATGTGGCTTGGCTTCCAAGTCAAGGACACACTATAATAGCAAGCCCATATACATCGAGGGGCTACTCAACCTTAGTTTTCTAGGAGCCTTGAAGTCACTAGGCTAGCAACAACAATCGTTGACACTTACGCATGAAAATTTTACATTGCCTTATCCAATGAAATGAGGATAGATATTGTTGGATTCTTTGAGCACATAAACCACATTGGCAATAACCCTATGGAGTGTAGATTTTATGTCATGTAGGTGCACTCCAAGGCCACATGATCCTAAAAAATGAGTGGATTGAGGCCACTTAATGCCACATTAATTGGAAAAAATCTCAACACCAAGCAGGTATAATCTGCACGTACAATGAGACAAAACCAGCTTTTAAAACCTCCCCACCCCCCTTGAGGAAGACCCCACCTCACCATTTGTAGTCTACTCAAAAGAGGCCTCTCAAGGCTCTTACCTCCACCTCTCACACATACCTCTCCATCATAGCCACTCTTGTAAATACCCTTCCATGTTAATACCATGGAGCCCCTCATAAGCTAACAAAGGTAAATCCATTCAAAATTTATTGACCTCAACATAACCACTCTATCAAAGAGCATAACCGCAACGTAACCACTCTATCAAAGACCATAACCACCCTTATTTTTTATGCCACCCAAGCATAAGCAGAGCAACTAGATGCCATCTCATAGAAAACCACTTCAGAGGTACCTCAATGGCATATAAATGTGGGGTGATAAAAAGCTACTAGTAAATCAAGACTACTATCCCAATTTGGCTAAATTTGCCACCTTTACGACTTTGTACTCATGCCACTTTATCAACGATCCCAACCTTATTTTTAATGCCACCCAAATACAATTCTTTCTTACAAATTTAAGCACAGGTAGAGTAGCCGAGTGGTCCATCTCACAAAACACCACTCTAGAGGTACCTCAATGGCATCCAAAGGTGGATTGATAAAAATTTACTAGAAGCTCAAGGAGGCTACTCACAGATACCTCAATGGCATCCAAAGGTGGATTGATAAAAATCTACTAGTAGCTCAAGGCTACTATGAAGGTGGGTTGCCTATGAACCTTATGAAGCTCTCATTGAAAAAATCTATGGGTTGAATAGAAACATTGTACATCAAACATTGAAGCCTATGAAGCTCTCACTGAAAAAATCTATGGGTTAAATGGAAACATTGGCAAGTGCTGAGATTAAGACAGGGACTATGAGTTGACTGTGCCTTGATGCAAATTCAGACACATTTTCCACTGGGGTAGGTTGGGGATGCCAAAGCTAGGAAGATTTGAGGTGGTAACACCTCTCTTATTGGAGTGCCTCAAGGGGATGACCTCTCACGTTGCCATGTGGTTGCACATGGATCGCTCACGACTTGGCAGGTATGTCCTCGATGAAAGTCCACATGGCAGCGATGTTCATAGGATGAGAGTTCATCATCACGACCTTGGTGGTTGGTCATATGCAAATAGCTCAAAGAAGCTAGAGTTGGCATGAAAAACATGTGACACTCTTAGAGCATGCTATTTCTCACATGGTTGTCCCTTCTTCTCTATAGTCTCCAAGGTATATTTGATCGAAAGTTCTAGTGATGATATTTGCTCAAGGTACTATGGAAGATTGTACATTAACCCTCTATCCCTCTCCCTCTCCCCCTTCGTATATTTTGTTTACCAAGAAAACTGTGTCAAAGCAAGTACCTTTATTTAAAAGAAGACATTACATTTCGAGCAATATAAGGAATAAGACACAGGTGTATATGCTACCCCCATGTGTATTGAACTCTAGCATTAACGTGTCACTCCACCTCTTTGAAGAGCCGTATATCGATCATATAGTCCAACTAATATCATAGGTAGTGATACCAACCTAGGTTTAAAGTATTCCTGGCCTTAGAAATTGCAGAATATGGAAGTTTAATTTTGAGAGAATTTAGTTATTAAAACTCTCTAAATTCTCAAGTTTTATAATTTATGGGGATACGATTGAATAAATCATTAATTCAATCAAAAGGCAAGAAATATTCTCTGTAAACAACAACCTTTATTTCCTTTACATCCTCCAAAAAAACAAAGCCTACTTGATTTTACCAGATTAAGCCTACAGGGAGAGTGTTTTTTGAGGGAGCTTAGTGGAAGGAGATTTTTCTAGCAACCATTCTCTCTTAAAGATGCAAAAATTCTCTCTCTAGTCCCTCCATCACTAGCTCCTCTTGTCTCCTCCTATCACCTCCACCACCACCTCTCAACCTAACCCAGCCCACTTTCTCCCCTCTAGCCCACCTTTCCTCTCTCTAACTCTACTCTCTCTCTCTCTCTCTATCTCAATTCATCTTACTCCCATCTCCCTCTCTCTCTCTCTCTCTCTCTCTCTCTCTCTCTCTCTCTCTCTCTCTCTCTCTCTCTCACCCTCTTCCCTCCTCTTCCCTCTCCTCCTATCCCTCTCTCCCTCTTCTCTCTTCTCTCTTCTCTTCTCTCTCTCCCCCTCTCCCACCCTCTTCCCTCTCTCCCTCTTCTCTCTTCTCTCTCTCCCTCTCTCCTGCCTCTCCTCTCTCTCCCCCTCTCCCACCCTCTTCCCTCTCTCTCCCACCACCACCCTCTTTCCCTGACATGGGGTGCCATCACCACTCTGCATTTGATCGATGCTTAATAGTCCAAGCAAAAATTAATTATAAATTAGCACACACTAAAAAGGAGCCACACAACTCCACAAGCTTAATAAGAGCTCGAGCAGGTGATTTTTTTGCTCAAAATGGGTGAATTAGTGAGCCCCAAAATTAGCAATAAGCTAATTGGCCACAAAAATCACACTAGAGTAATTGTAATAACTGTTAGTTGCCAAGTCGAGCAAAATTAAGAGCTCATGAGGCCCCGTCTTGTAAGGCTTGCAGAGGGCTGGGACACTCGAGCCATTAATGGCAGCGCTTTGCTTAATTTGCTTTGAGAGAGAGTGTGAAATTAAGCGCGATTATGGTTGAAAAATAAGCCGGCGGCCCAGTCCTAGCACATGTAACACACCGTGTTCAAATATAGGTAAGCTTATTTGAATCTTGGAACCTTGTTTGAATGTAAACTCCTGATGCTTGGCATGCATGTAACCTAGAATTTGGCGCTCTTGTTTGAGTCTCAGACGACACCAAGATCGTCGATCGGGGCCGAGACATTACAGGAAGCTTGGGTATGGTCTTGAGATAAGACTTTTGATCAAATGATCTTGCTTTCAAGAATCCTGCCTGACTTTGAAGAGGGAGACGCAGGAGCTAGAGATCTTTCATTTCTTCATGTGAGTAGAGATAGCCCTATCTCATGGCGGCACTTCAGAGAGCCCCGGACACCGACACCTATTGCAGACCCATAGACATGGCACACATATGCAGAGGGCCTATACCACGCCCCACAGCAGCCACCTATACCTCAGCCACACAGGAGCCTCGACCTACCACCACAGCTAGCTTCTTTACCCACTCGATGGTATAGGAAGCTATCCACCCCCTACAGCATGGACGGGCCGCGGACCATATGGGCCTGCAGGGTGAGCATCTCATATATGCAGTAGATTCTTTGGCTCCTTTTCTTGCACACCTGTTTAACAGGGCACTAGCAGAGGGTTTACCTGCAGAATGGACGATGCACACCATTGTGCCGATTCACAAAACAGGGAATATGCTCGATCCGAGCAACTACAGGACGGTTATGGTAGTAGGCACTCATAAATGCGCTCATCCTTCTCTAACAATATCACATTGCGATTCATATATGCTACTGTAAGACCAAGTGTCCCAGTTCCAAAGACAAATCCATAATAGTATCCCTAGGCTTGCTGAACAATGAAACAATATACTTGCAGAACTTCTGGCCTCTCTGGTAACCACCTCTCCAAGAAGATCCCTTTGTTTTAACCACCAAGAAGATCCCTTTGTTTTAACCAAATCTTTAGGAGGAACTCTGGTGATTCAATAAATTATCATTCAAAATCAAAATACATGACAAACATAAAGATAATGATAACTAAGTACATACATGTTGAAACAAATTCAAAATTAAACAAATTCTTGATAGAAATAAAGATAATTGAAACTAAATACATACATATCATGAATGATAGAAATAAAGATAATTGAAACTAAATACATACATATCATGAATGAGTTCATGCTCCACATCAAGTTTGTCTCCAAGGTTCAAGTCTTTAACTTGATCACCATGAATTGAGAATACATTTTTTGGTGAAGAAGAGTGTACACATGCAGATAAGATAAGGCATGTCGCTTGTGTTACACATTTATTAAGATAATGAAAATAAAGTATTATATGAAATTAGCTTCTATGTAGACTTCTATGTAGAAAGGTTACCTTTTTTATCATTAGTCTCTTTTTTCTTCCCACCGGTGGTGTACACTTCACAACCTTGCAGTGCACCACTACAAAACCTTGAATTGAGACAGAATGCTCCACTTTTGTAGCCTCCTCCATTGTGTATAGGCATACAAAGAAGCCAGCATCAGAGAGACAAAGTCGACAAATTTAAAGGCGGAGGTATATAGATTATCATCAACCCTATTCCAATATGGAGTCTTATTTATAGACCAACCCTTTACAACAATGTCAAATGGGAAGTCACCAAATATTAGCTCAACACAATGATCCACCATCTTCACCTTGCCTTTAGTACAAATTATATTCAACGCTTCCATAATTCCACTCATGATGGTGGAGGGTTGCTTCCAATTCTAAACATCCAAAGCAAGATCTACAATGCTTGCATTAAAGGCAAATATAATTCCTGTCATAATTTTAAATGTTAGCATAGCTAGGTCAAGTAGGGGTCTTCATTGTGATATGCATCGAGACAACTCACCTTTTGGTTCCAAAATGTGGATCTCCAACATTCTTAGTTTCCTCTCCACCAATGCTACTACTCCCTGCTTGTGTTACTTTCCTCTTGCTTGCCTGCAAGGCCTATTCTCCAAGTTGTCTTCCTAGGTTCATAGGTGGCATGAGTAATGTGGTGCTGATACAGTAGATTGGGTATGGGATGCAATGGGAGTATTATAAACATATAACACGCATGCAAAACACATGTTACATCATGTAATTATTATAACACGCGAAAGACAAACGATTCTCACTTACCTCATCTGTAGTATCAAGATGTGCTCATAGAAGTAATATAGACTTATGTTGTTGATATAGATCCATCTCTTCATCTGGTGCTATATTTTTTTCCATGTTTAACCACCATGGAGAATGATCTCTCTCAATACTAGAAATATCATGTGTATATGTGTAACAAGAATAAGAAAAAGTTACAATTTACTATGGTATTACAAGAACTCAAAGAATACACACTTACTCTTCCCAATTACATGTCTTCATACATATATGATGGTGTATCATTGCAAGCCTATATGGTTGCTAGTGGAGGTATGCTCTCAAGTGAACCCACACTCACAAGCTTAAGAATCCAGCTGCTTATTACACAAGCTAATTTCAATAAGTGTCATTAATGATTAATTTAAGAGGACAAGAAGTATATAGAAAGCAGTTCACCTATAAATAACACGTTGTGTAAACTTGCGAAGACTGGGCTAATGCTTGATGTCATTATTGAATCTAATGCTTCCTTGATGAGTCTCGAAAGCCTTTTAAAAGTACTTTCTTCGATTGGCCATGACATACTTTGTGTACACATTGTCATTAGGAAGCCTCACTCTATCTACATTACGTATGTCACATTACGTATGTCATGCAACAAAGATACCCCCAATTTGGAAATTTAAAGCTAATAAACATACATGTGCAACCAATTTCATAAATTCCTCTTGTCATTAGGTAAGGTGTGTATAAGAGATTAGGAATTGTCAAGAATCCCCTCAAGAAAGGATTTGTCTTTATCTTTAATGCAGGTAGCAACAATTACAAGAAAGAAAAAGACCCACTCATGACACGGAGTAGATAGCATGGGTGTAGTCACCAACTTCATCTCTAAGGGAGAAGAACACCATAGAAGCTTGGGCATAAGCTCCAAGAAAGGTACAATCAAATGATCAAAAAGGTGCAATACCCATGAGCCCTATGTGTCATATAGCCCAAGGCTCCCAAAAGTACACATGTTCAATGACCCTAAGCCCAAGTGCTTAGGCCCCATTCCCCCATGTGCATGTGCAACCAAATCTACTTCATTACAAACCATCCCCTCCTACAATGATTTCGTCCTCAAAATCGAAGGGTGGTCGTGCCCCAAAGAAAAGACATATACAAGTGGCTATGTACAAAAGCCAAAAATCACATCCATGACTAAATGTCGATGTAGTGGAAGACCCATACATGAATCATATGACCCCCCAGGGTCAAATGTAAAGGATGAAGGGCTCCCATCGATGATGAGGCTATCTATGCAACCGCCCGGATCAAAAGGAAATCCGAGGCATGCAAAATCCAAGACAATGGTCCCACGATAATCTGGTGCAAGTGGAGAGGATAAGGAACCATTGTCAATGACGACGCTAGTCAAGTATCCTCCTCCAAGATCAAAATGAGATATATGGTATACATCCCAAACCGTCGAAACTGAGATGGTAGTAGCTCCTCGGTCAAAAGGAAAGCTTAACTCTGAAGCCGAAGTAATGGTAGCTCCTGGATCAAAAGGAAAGCTCGACTCCAAAGAAATAGAAGCTCTAGGGTCGAAAAGGAAAACTCATAAGCCCATCCTCACTCACGACCCGCAGTGTCAATCTGGCACGAAAGGTATCCACCAAAAAAGCTCGAAACTCCTGGCCAGAATGTCAAATGGTCTTGGCGTAAAAGAGCCATCATGTAGGCCAAGACTAAGACATGTCATAGGTGCATCTATATGTTGAGCCACATATCCAAAAACTATGCTCCTCAAGTGGCAAAGAATGCATCCAAAGAAAATTGTCATGGCTCCAAAGAAAATAGGATCATGTCAACATCCGTAGGAGCCAAAAGAACATATCTCAAGGTCGACATCATGTGAAGGTACCAATGTTGTCATCCCATGTAGCATCACTCAAAATGTCAAAAACATGAACCACTATGTCAATAGGTATATAGGCATGAGCCAAACCATACACTAGCTCCTCATGTGCAAAACCCTCCATGTGTGTGTGATGATCTAAGATATCAATATAATCATCAACATCATCATAATCATCATTGAAAAATAAAGAGGTATCCTCACATGAAAGATAAATGGTATCATCTCCTAAGTCATCATCTATGGCATCCCCAAGGCCTCCAAGGTCATCCTCATAAACATGGTCTATCTCCATCAATGATGCCCCTATGTGACCTAAATCCCATGATAAATCTATCTCC
The DNA here is from genome assembly GCF_041138505.1 of Cibotium barometz. NCBI lineage: Eukaryota > Viridiplantae > Streptophyta > Polypodiopsida > Cyatheales > Cibotiaceae > Cibotium > Cibotium barometz. The sequence goes on from NC_141048.1 coordinate 64,172,851, forward strand.
AATAATATAGGATCTAAGGAGATGTCTAGATCAAATGCAAATCTCTCACGATCTATGCCATATGATCTACTATGAAAATGGTCAATATGCATAATCCTACTATGATGTCTCACATCAATGAAATTATCACTACTCTCATGCACTATCCCTGACCTCTCAAATACATGAACTCTATCCACACGAATAGTGCCAGGAATGCTGTGAATACTAGGAGTACTGGTCTATCAGTGATATCTGTACAAATAGAAATCCTAAAAAAATAGCCTGATGCATCTAACACTAGTAACTCAGGCCTATGCTCATAGGTGTCTCCATGACTTGTATACGGAGTATCACTATCCTCAAGTGTGCTAATGGGTACACCCATCCCAAATGTGCTAATGGATGCGTCACTAATCAAATGCACACGATCCTCTAAAATGTCACCACACGATCAACTAGAATATCCTCATGATCCGCAAGAAGGATGATAGGCAAAGAAGTGTTGATGCTTGGTATGCTTGCTCCCATCTCTGTCCTTGAGATCATGCCCACATGATCTAACTCACACACATCACCCTCGCTATCACTATCACATACATCATCATCATCATGTGCATATGTGTCAATGGCATCACGTGCACGTGTATCACTATCACCATGTTATGTGTGTGTGCGATACATCAATATCATCATGTGTGTGTGTACAATATAGCATCATCTCCATCATAATACAATGAATGAGTTAGTCTAAGTAAATGAGAATCAATGAGATGATGGGCTAGTTGATGTCGTGGGTGAGTTGTAGAAGCTCTCAAGGCCCATGCAAACACCACTGTGATAGCGATGAAAGTGGCAGCATGCTCGATCCATGTCCTCTAAGGATCCAAACCTGTCATGCCATAACTCAAAAAATGTATCCCATGAATGATCACTATGATCATCAATCACCCATATAATCATCTATAGTCATAGCATGAACATCATTATCATCCTCCGGCAGAATGATATGGATCAAACCCATACTTGCACGCATACCACTGCTCCCAGAAGTGCTGGTATGTGCAAAGGTTCCCAAATTGATCAACAAAATCCAAGTAGGCCACATAGTGCCTCATCTGATTCCATATAAAGGAATGGAGAGACACACACATGTACATAGCCATGTGCTCATCAGAATAACATGCTAATGCTACCTGGTCATCCGAGATAAACATATGATAATCATGATATGCATATAGCTCACCTGCATGGCATACATACACAATGTTGTGTCTTGGCGCTATCCAAGATACCCAGAATATGAGGCGTGTGTGAATAAACTCACCAAGTCTCCAAACATGTGAATAATGCACCAAGATCTGACACAATGCACATGAATAATCCCCAATGTAAGCTCGAAGCATGCGAACACCTCACAAAAATTTACTCATATGTGAAGAAGGCTCTCAATGTGTAAAAGCATGTGACAAACCCAAACAAACAAAAAAAAACATGTGAACACCATCAAATGCACCAAAGTGGTCAAAAACGCGCGTGTGAATGCCCAAAAATGCACCAAATGGCCAAAAATGTGTGTCTGCCCAAAATGGACCAAATCATCCACACGACACATGATCCACTTCCCCGAAACTCAAAGCATGTGAACAACACCCACAATGTTTTAGATAAGCTCGAGATGTAGATCATGTGTGAACAAATCCGAAGAATGCACAAATCTACTCAAATGCTCATGCGAAATGTCATGTCGCTATCCAAAACCATGCACACTACTCCTTGTGTGTACTGCCCCTTGTATAAACATCCACAAAGCAATCCCTTGCACTATGGCTAGGGTGAATGTGAATGGATAGTGTAAATGGCAAGGTTTAAAATAGAAGAGCATGGGATAGTGTGAAGGGACCAAAACACGATAGATGGGCGGGCTGGACACTTGTAAGTGTAGAAAGGTCAAGAGATGTAGGATTTGGATGGTGTGAAAATAAAGCTAAAAAGATAAAGCCCAAAAGTCTTCTTTTCCCTCACGTATGCTTCATACTTGCCCTTCATGTAGGATTTGGATGGTGTGAAAATAAAGCTAAAAAGATAAAGCCCAATAGTCTTCTTTTCCCTCACGTATGCTTCATACTTGCCCTTCATGTTCACCTCTCCCTTGCAGCCACAACTGAGAGATCTCTCTCTTTCTCACTCCCTCTGTGTCACCCCAACTGAGAGCATTTAAGCGCGGTGATGCTGCGTTTTTCGGCTACACAAAACCAAAGATATATATATATATATATTTAATGATACGCTAGCTGTGCCTGCTGTGAACAATCTAGGTGAAACGATTGCTCTGCGCTTGAACACGGACAAGGTGTTACACTTTAGCCATAGCTGCTGAAATTATCTCGGGAAAGGTCAGCAGTCTACGTCTCGCATTCCCTGTGAAGAAGAAGAGGCTGGCTAGCAACCACAAGAGTCGTTGGCTGGTGAGAGCAAGAGGCTTTCTGAACTGTTAGGCACTTGTTATGGATGCTTGTTTGCTACAAGCTCAGAGCGCCGACTGTGATACCACATCTAGTCGTTGTCCACTGATGGACTTGCGCGCTGGGCCTATAATGCTCATGAGAGGAGCTGTTGTGCGCTAGGCCTATGTTGCTCCTGAGAGACGAGCTGGTGCGCGCTGGGCCTGTGTTTCTCTTAAGAGACGAGCCGCTATGTTGCTGGGCATGTGGTCGCTATGACCTCTTGTGGTTGCTGCTATACAGAGCGGCGAGACTGACGACTGTGATGCCTTCGTATGCAGCTCGTCATCACAGACGTGTTTGATTTGTGTCGCCCATAGTTGTAGATCTGTTGCATGTGTTGACAAATATGCTATGTTGAACGCCGATGATCACCTCTTCACTGCATTGCCATGTGATTTGCTTCACAATCCAGCTTTACTGTGTTTTTCTGCAGCACATGGGAAATCCATCAGTTTGGATTGTCTAAGCAAGCGGCATGCTGATAGCTCATTTTGTTAGTGAGATGAATGCCGCCTGTGTTGATGAATATGTCCTCCATATGCCTACAGGAACATGCCTTCCTTGCCTAGAAAACTTTTTGTTCTACGCAAAACCCTTTTTCTTTGCTGCTAATGAGATGCTCGCTACTTTACTACAGTTTGCACTACATTGTTTAGACTATGAAGGGAGTCTGCACCTGAGTCTGATGATGTTAGCCATGCTCTTCAAGCGTACGACCACTCCTCCTACATGCCTGAACCAAGGAAACACTCGGCTGATTCGCTAGCCAACAATACTGTGATGTGCAAGCTTGTAAGGCTGAGCCGCCCCAAACAAACTTAATAGATGGAGATAGATGCTGTATACAGTCAACAATGTGTACGCGTATGCCAGAGAGATGTTGGCTTCTCTTTGCTGCATACGAGTAGGCGACCATGAGCTGTGATGCGGTTGCTAGTTGCTTACGCTAACCACACTGTGCTGCTAATGTCGTGAATAGCTACTCATGTTGATGACTGCTGAGTGGTGTGGGCTGAGCCTAAAGCAATGAAGCCCAAATGTTAGCAGGTTGGCTAAGCCTATCTGATGTGATTCCGAAGGCATCAAGAACCTTGAACTATTGTGAATATCGTGGCACATAGGCTTGTTATTGCTTGTTCTGTTGCCCTTCATCATCACCGGCGGCTGCAAGTTCTGCACTGTTGCCCTTTATCACCACCGGTTGCGGGTTCTCCCTTACCTAGATTGGTCCCTCTCACCGCCTGACTGCAGCTACGATGGCTATGGCTAGGCTTACACCTTCTGCACATCAGCTCTATGATGCCTAGAGACCCTTGGTCTCCATGATGGCTAGAGCAACTGTTTTTTTTTTCTTGTTGTCTGGCTGTTTTTGGTGATAAACTGTAAGCTTTTGTTTACTCTGTATACAATTATTGATTTTTGTGAATTGTTAGCTTTGCCGATTAGGTGGTTGTATTTTTTGATAGAAAATATGTGATTCCTTGTTGTGAATGTTTGCAATTCTGAAGTATTCTTTTGTTGTAAATGAACTGTGTAAAATGCTTGATAATTTGATTCCCAAACTGGCTGTTGGATGGCCGATTCCATCCCTATTTGCTTGTTGTTCTTTTCACTATGTATATGGTTATTTGTATGCATATGAAACCCTCAAAACTGGCATGCCTTGACTTTATTGCATGTGAATCCTCAAAGTCTGAGTGTTTGCTTTACTTACATGTGACAAAGTCAGAGTGTTTGCTTTACTTACATGTGACAACCTTAGCCAATTGCTAATCGCTTTGTATGTTGCTTCCCTGGCCAACTAGGTTAGAAACCACTCCTTGTGCTGCCTAGCTTGTTGCAATTCCTAATGGTTGCCAACCAATAATGGGGGTTAGACACTCTAGCCCACTCAAAGACTCACCTTAACAACCCTCAAACTGATAGTAGCTTACACTCAACTGACTCTAGAATACTTTCATTCAACTGTCTGATTGATTCAAACTGACCTTGACTGTCAAACCCAATCAACCACCACTTCTTCTCAACCCAGTTAGACTATGTCTACCCTTTCACCCTTCTAGATAACTTTCCCATGCACTTTTGGCTCCAACTGACCTTGGCTCCAATTTGACTGGAACTTAATTCAGTTCCCTATTATTGACCACTATTAGATTTTGTCCTCCAACCCTACAGATTTTCCTCCATCATCCAAAAAGCTCAAGTACCTTGTCTCAAACCCTTGTTGACCCGCTTAGTAACTCTCTACTAACCTTCTATTGACTCCCACTTGACTAAATGTTGATTGAATCTAATACAGACGACACAATTGATTCAACTGATCCAACTTACTCTAACTTCTTCACCCTTGTGTCCTCCAACTCATCCAAACACTCAAACACTCAAGATCCTACATAGATCCAACCAAATAGACACATAAATCTCTCCATGATCAGCTGCTACTGACAACTGACTAAATCCTCTATAGCATGAACTGATTGGCTGACTCAAATCTTTTAACATATAACAAACACCTAGACACTCTAGCCCACACAAAGACTCGCCTTAACAATCCTAAAATTGATAACAGCTTACACTCAGTTAACTCTAGAAAACTTTCATCCAATTGTCTGACTGATTCAAACTTTCATCCAATTGTCTAACTGATTCAAACTGACCTTAGCTGTCAGACCCAATCAACCACCACTTCCTCTCAACCCAGTTAGACTTTGTCTACCCTTTTACCCTTCTAGATGGCTTCCCCTGATGCACATAACATATAGCAATGTTTTAAATGAATTATAACTAATCGATAATATATGTGAGATTTATAAGATATCAAAATGAAATAAAAGTGAATGTAAAATAGTAAATAAACCATTAATCTATTAATGTTGTAGGTTTGCAAAGGTTTTCTTGAGAAATGTTTGAGCAACTTTTATTTAAGTTCCTTTCATGGATGGAAAGATTGTGGCTTTACATAAAACATCATAAGAAAAGCTGGATTGCAATAATGATGTGGTGTTAGAGGCATTGATTGAAATGGATGGGGTTTATCAAGTTCTTTGTCCAATCCCTATACATAAAGGGATTGACAGTGAGAAACATCTTATACTTGAATGTAGTTTATCTTCTTGCTTTTTAGCAAGAGTAGATCAAAGCAACCCAGAGTCTTCTAGGTCGCACTACAACACCAATGTAACACAACAAAGTGGGGGTTTAAACTCTCCAACTCTTCAACTTTTTCTTTCTGTAATAAAGTGGAACTTTTAACTTTTTGTGCCATAGAAATTTTGATAGAGTGATTCTTTCATAAAGTAATTGATGAGGAAGTCAGACAAGAAGGGTCATGCGATGAAAATAGTGTCGTGGATATTGAAGCAAAGATTATATTTTAAGAACCAGTGTTAATATTCCAAATAATTTAGGCTCTTCCCCGTATTGATCTCCACTCTTACCCATTGGTGGAAGAATGTGAATACAAGAGTAAAGTTAATGATCTACCCAAGCTTTGTGTCAAGAATTCTATTTATGAATTGATAAATGAAAAAGGGATGGAGGGAATGGAACAAAAGTACAATGTAAATGCATGGACAAAACCACAGACACAAACCAGATCCAACAAAACATTTATTCTAAGGAAAAGCTTCTATGGTGGAACCTATCAGTGTATGAATGAAAGATGTTTGTTCCTTGCTCTTTCAAAGGTTCCAAATAGAGTTTATTGGAAAGGGTAATTATCAAAGACTTCTCCAAAAGGATCTTTGGCAATGGGTAGTTTTGGGAACTTGGAGTGCTTCTTTTGTAAGCATGTTCTTATGTGTGGGGATATGCTCAGTGTGTGTATACTACTTAATGCCCAAAGACTCTTCCCATAGCAGACTATTTATACAGCGAGGGATGCATACACATGAGGTACTAAAGGGGATGTGTAGATCAGCTTTAAGAAACACAAAAAACCTTGTTGCTCGAGTAGTTAGCATGGATCACAATGCAGGTCCAAGAAAGATTCAGATGATTATTGCTAGGGAATTAATTTTGAAAGCATTTACATATGAAAATAAAAAGGTGGGAGAACACGTCTGAGAAAGAGTTTTCTGAGATGGCACAAGAGGTCCAAGGATTGTTGAAGTTTAGCAAGTAAGTGATTCCTAGTACTTTTATGAATTATAGTTGGAAATTTCAAAACACGGTGTTTATGAATATATTTGTTGTGCAAGCTAAAGCAAATGGTCATGCAGAGTCGAAAGACTAATCGACCACAAGGTGAAGGGATAGAAGCAATCTTGGAACTGAAGAGAAAAAGTCATTTTTCCTATAGAAGAGGTATATCTAAAGCTGCATTTGAACAAATTCAGTAAGCATTGGACATGAAAGCAGAGATTGGTGGTGGAGTCGTATACAAGGCTAGTGTCAAAGAAATGTTCTATGTGAAAACAAAGGATGCTGATGAGCAAGGGATGCCACCATTTGAAGTGATAATACAGAAGCAACCCTGCTATTCATGTGGTGCATTTATGGAAAGGGTAAACAATAAGAAGACATATCTTGCTTGCAAGCATATATATTTTGTGTTTTTTATGGTGCTTGGGCAAGATGTGAATAACAGTATGCACATCCATCAAGCAAAAATAGCTTAACATGTTTCGAAGGGCATGCTCACAAAAGTTGTTTTTAAGGAGCCACCCTTCCACTTCACATTAGGCCAGAGTTCCTTTGCCTCCTTTTATGTTGTACTCCTTTTTGGTAGACCAAGAATACCTTAGTATAGCACTATTTTGTGACAATAGAAATATCAGCATATATTCTTTTATGATTAATTACTACATTTGTACATATCTAGACATCTTTTCGCTCACTCTTACTCGCTCACACACTGGTAAGTTATCAATAACACGATCTGCTCGGCTAACTTGTGCTCGCTCCACAGACACGTCCTCTCTCTATCCTTTTTCCTCTCTCTCTCTCTCTCTCTCTCTCTCTCTCCTTTTTCTCTTTTCTTCGTTGTTCCCTCCCTCTCCTCTCTTCTTCTTTGTTCTCTCTTTCTTCTCCTTCTTCTCTCTAACGTTTCATTTTCAAAACCCTAATTTTTTTAAATTTATCTTTTTTTTCTCTATTTATATGTACTGCTTTATTTATATCTCCTCTATTTATATCTTTTTCTTTTTTGCTCTATTTATATCTCCTCTTCTCTTTCTTATATCTTCTAGGATTCTTTCTTTCTTGTTCGATCTCCTTCCAAGTGGTTATACTCAGCAATCTCTTTCTTCTCTCTTGTGCTTCTTGCTAGTCCTCTTTTTTACATGGCGTCTCCCCAACTCGAAAGAGAGACACGAGTGTCCTTGATGTTCAACGGTACCAAGGCAGCTAACTGGGACCGTTTTACACATAGACCTGATTGTGGATACTGTCCATGGAGTTCGTTTGCTGCTTGGTCATGTTGGTGTGTCGATATAGAAGATGTTCAAGTGAGAGAAGTACCTCTTCCTTTTCTCCTCAAAGATGGTGATATCGACAAGTTAAATCAAACCAAAGGCTACATAATTGTATGGCCAGCAAGAGATTGCGTAAGTGTTGTTTTATCTCTCTCCACCTTTGCAATGTTCCTCTTTTTTAGTGGTTTTTTTAAGAGCAATTTGTCTTATATATGTCCATGTGTTTAAATTGATCCAAATCAAAGGAAAACCCACATTCAAAGCGTGTAAAACGTGTAAAGAGAATAACTGCCAGACAAGCGAGCCAAGAAGTGACAAGTACTAGAGAGTGAGCAAAGAGAGAGAGAGAGAGAGAGAGAGAGAGAGAGAGAGAGAGAGAGAGAGATGTTGGAATTAGGGGAGATAGCTATAGAGAGTGAGCGAAGAGATAGAGAGTGAGCGAAGAGATAGAGAGAGAGAGAGAGAGAGAGTAAAGAGAAGGATGCAGAGAGAGAGAGAGAGAGAGAGAGAGAGATGTTGGAATTAGGGTTAGGGTTGCAACAATGCACACACACAAGATAGAGAAGCCTAAGAGCACACAAACTCACTAGATTAGGATCAACAAATGTGTGCCAGATACAAAAGATAAGTACACACTCCAAAATGAGTAGATAAGAGGGTGTACATACACACGGGGGAAAAAACATCCTAGTGAGGGAAAAAGTGCCCGACGGTCTTAAGTGTGTTCACACACATCACTACCATATAATGCTACAAATCCCCCCTGGAGTGATGATGTGCACATGTACAGGGTATGGCTGATCAATCCTGAAAATGCAGTAAGCCCAAAGCTTTACAAAAAGCTTTGAACTTTTCATGAGGAAGAGCCTTCGTGAATAAATCTGCCATGTTGTCATGTGTAGGCACATAGACCAAGCTGATCTATGCTGTAGAGAGTCTTTCTTTGACATAGTGGTAATGCACCTCAATGTGCTTCCCCCCTGGAGTGATGATGTGCACATGTACAGGGTATGGCTGATCAATCCTGAAAATGCAGTAAGCCCAAAGCTTTACAAAAAGCTTTGAACTTTTCATGAGGAAGAGCCTTCGTGAATAAATCTGCCATGTTGTCATGTGTAGGCACATAGACCAAGCTGATCTATGCTGTAGAGAGTCTTTCTTTGACATAGTGGTAATGCACCTCAATGTGCTTAGTGCGAGCATGAAACATTGGGTTCTAGCAATGTGCTTAGTGCGAGCATGAAACATTGGGTTCTAGCAATGAAACATTGGGTTCTACAAAAAGCTTTGAACTTTTCATGAGGAAGAGCCTTCGTGAATAAATCTGCCATGTTGTCATGTGTAGGCACATAGACCAAGCTGATCTATGCTGTAGAGAGTCTTTCTTTGACATAGTGGTAATGCACCTCAATGTGCTTAGTGCGAGCATGAAACATTGGGTTCCTCGTAAACTGCTAATGCGCTCTTGCTTCTAGCAATGAAAATCGTAATGCTAAATGACTGTCAAACACCCAAATCAGCCATAAGATGTTTGAGCCACACACACTCAACTGTAGCTATAAAAGCTACCTTGTACACTCAGCTTCACAACTGGAAGTGGCCACTATAGGCTGCTTCTTGTTGAGCCATGATATACATGAATCACCAAGGCGAAAGCAAAACCCACTAGTGGACACTCTTGTGTTATAACATCCAGCCCAATCTGAATCACTGAAAGCATGAAGTTGTGACTCACCCCCCTTTGGATAAAATAATCCAAAATACTGAGTGCCCTGTAAATAGCGAAAAACCCACTTTACAGCCTGCCAATGCTTCGTACATGGGCTATGCATAAATGTGCTCAATTGTGAGACCGTATATATTATATCTAGCCTCGGGTTGCACACATAAAGAAGGGATCCAATAGCTTGTTGCTGATACAAACTAGCATCAAAAGAGTCTCCTGCATCTTGAAGACTAAGTCAAGTACCTGTCTCCATAGGAGGGCAGCCAAGAAAAGCTCCCTCCGCCGAGCTCCCTTGGTGACCATCCCCACCTGCAGGCTCACCAGCTAGTCAATCATGCCTCATTGTCGACCCACCCCCTTCGCTTTATAAGTGCCTCTCCCCATAAACTTCTTTTTTTTCCTCGAGAGGGTGCATTTGTGCGTGCCATGTGTGTTGCCGTCCGTTGTCTAGCCCCTAGGTATCGAACTTGAGTTCTCATCAAGGAACCCGACGGTTCTACCAGTTCTCCCCATAAACTTCTCCTCCCTTCTTGTGCTTTTTAGTGTCCTTGCCTTCCAATTGGCAAGCCTCTCCATGTTGCCTTCACCTCCTCCCTTGTGCTTTTTATTGCAGGCTTTGCCTTGCAATCGGCCGAGCCTCTCCTAGTTGCCTTCTCCATATATATATCTCGGCCCAACTCTAGAGCGACCATACCCAACCAAAAAACAACTCCATAGGAATTCTCCTGGATTTTTTTGCAAGCTGTAGGAAGTTGTTTTATCCCCGTCCGTTTTTTAAAGGGAAAAGGAGGCATTAATCTGTGCCAAAAAAAAAGATTTTTTTTAAATGGTGTGAATTTTTTTAAGGAAACCATGTCCTTACATCAGACGGCCGGCGACCGCGAGCATGAGAGAGGAGGTGGAGAAGGAAATATACAGTTCAACCAAAACACTGAGGATGCACGATATGGTGAAGAGAATCACATTGGCATAGCCGTCTTTACAAGCTCTGATGCCAAATCCATAGATCTTCACCACAACACTTGGATCCTGCATCCCTGTGGCTCAGATGGCCCCAGCCAGTCTCTCAGGGCCCCTGCCGCCTCCGCCGCTGCAAGGTGACCCCGGCCGTGCCGTTCCTGATGCTGGCCATGCCCCTTCCAAGGCTACCAACAAGCCCCCGAAAAGACATCTGCCACATCATGATGATGTGTGGGATGAAGACGCAACCCTAGCTCTTCTCCAGGCATGGGGAGGCAAGTTCCTGGAGCTAGACCGCGGATGTTTGAGCCGAAAGGACTGGGGGTTGATCGCACAGCAGGTTCTTCTCTCAGGTAAGACATCCAAAACTGAAACGCAATGTAGGAATAGGATTGATACATTGAAAAAGAAGTTTAAGCGTGAGAAGCACAAGCAAGCCACCATGGGTGGGGGCCTTAGCAGCTGGCCGTACTACAAGCACATGGATGCTTTCCTAAACACTGCCCCCAAGCCAACCGGCCCTCCATGTGTAATAGTTGCAGGGCAGGCCATCGAAATGGATCCTTGTGTGGGGAGAGATGGAAAGCATGGGGAAGATACCCTTTACAACCTCACCTTGGCAGGTGCAGATCCTTGTGCACGGAGAAACAGAAACCATGGGCAGGATGCCCCTGACATCGCCTCAGCAAGCTGTGAGCTGCATGACAGCTCAGAAATGTCTCAGAGTTCTCCGAATCTGTTGGAAAACGAGCATGACGAACACCACAAGGCAAAGAAACAAAGATTTGAGGACGCTTCATGTCGGGTCCTAGCTAAAGCCATCAAGCGGTTTACTGAAATATACGAGAAGATCGAGACAGCAAAGCAGCAGCAGGCTTTAGATCTAGAGAAGACACGCATGGTGGCCACAAGGAATTTTGAATTGCAGAAATGGCGGCTCCTTTTGCAGACGCAGATGGAGCTAGCCAAGATCAAGGAAGCATCAGATGATACAGACCCGTCTGTTGGTGACATGAGTGCTAGGTTATTTGCAACTTGCCTCGTGCCATTGGAATATTGCCTATAACTTTCTATAGCAGAGAACACTGCATTGTATCATATAGCAGCAACACTTTGAGAAGTTTACCATGAAGCATATCTATTGTTTAAGTTTGAACACATTTTAGTTAACAAAGTGGAATGTGACACATCTACAAGACACTGCAAAGTGGGCTGTGATGCATCTGTAAGACATCCTTACGGACACATGGCATGAAGGCTTATGTGGGGCTGCATGTACACAGGGATTGGCAAGCCCTACCTGCAATGTCAAATGAATGCAGGTGTATCCCATCGGCAAATGGTTTGGTTTGTCGGTGAACTGCTCCTCACATGTCTCCAACAATCCAGTGGTGTTTTAACTAAATGTCAAGCGGCTTGGCTGCTCTATCATGGCTTTTCGTGGCAATGGGGGGGCTCACAATCTTAGCTAGTAGGAAGTGAGGCCAAGAATAGAGGATAAAGCAGGGATTCTGAGCGATGCTTAACATCTTAAAGATCTTGTTTTTGTTTTTTTGTGGATTCTTTCTATCCTAGGATTTACTTAGGCGATCGAATTATATGTATATGTTTATCAATTTTGCCCAAAAATGCACTAATTTTTGTATGAACCCCATTTCAATTCTGGAATTCATTGCAAGCACTAAGTTTTAGTGTGCGGTTGATTTTGTGGTCTTTGAATGTTCACTTAGGTGCATATGATATGATCGTGGATGCCAATTGATATCAAAATTCCAACATGAGATGGTTTATAGTTGCCAAGTTTTGAATAATGAGCCCAAGCAATGAAATCTCCGAGGTCCTTTACGTGGTTGTGGATCTCCTAATGTAGAAAATCTAACATGAGATGGCTTCTACTTGCTTTTTGAGGTGCAGGCATGTAGTTATGAAGCTACTTAGAAAGTGTCAATAGCCCTACCTTGACCAATCCTACATCTAGTGTGAAATGATTTTACTTCCTCTTTTTAAAGAGGGATTTTATTGCCCGAAAAGCACACTTAATCTAAAATAGATCTAGCATCGCTAAAAGTTCCCCCTAAGCAAAAAAATAAAAACAAAGCTTCAACTCAATGCAAAAACTAAATTGTTCATTTTTTATTCATATATTTTAACTTGGTTCCAAGATTTCAAGGAGATTGATTAGATTATGTAAAGAATTTTCGTTTGGCCATGATACCAAGAAAGATGTGATTGTATCTCTTTAGTCTTGCAAAATAAAATTCAAGGAATTTTTCCATAATTTCTCTTAAGTTTACATTCTAAGACACTTTTAATGTTATTAAGTACTTGATATAGCTTGCAACTTTCTTCAATTTAATAAGTGTAGCTAACTTTTTACTAGACTTTTCATAAACAGAGTAGTAGGCATGGTTCTTTTGGTTGTTTCTCGTTATTTTATGCTTATCTTAGTTGTTTTTGCTCAACTTGTGTACTATTAAATATCTTACTATTTTTTTATTTTTTAGGATCAATCAAAGAAGTAAGGAGCCCTCTCCAATTGAGCCTTTGAACCAACAATATGATTCTCCACCTTCTATCACACTCAAAAAGAAGCTCAAGGTAGTTTCTATGATTGTCTGCCTCCCATCATAGTCAATGAGAAGCCCAACAAAGTGTCTTAGGACCTAGTTGGTATGAGCTAGCAATAAAGCATCGCAACAAATATCTTTTCCAATCTACAAGTTTTGACGAGCTGGATCACTTCTTGTCTCAAGTGGAAATCATTCTACTACATCAACAAAGAAGGGATTTTGGTGAAAGCGTGAAGGTGCTAGAGCCTCCTAGAAAAACTTGGGATGTCTTTATCAACACTAGAGATGGGACACAATGCCTAAGCTACTTGACAGTGGGAAAATGCATAAGAGTTCTTTAAGAACTTGGGTATCAAAGTTAACAAATTCACCACCCTCTCATCAACAACAAATTACACTTAAGAGGAGAAAGTTGTAGTTCAAGTGAAAAAATCAAGGAAAAGAACACGATGGAGGATAGCGGAGATGTCAATGGAGGTAAGGCCTAAATCTCGAAATAAACAAATAGATTACTTCCTTCCTGCATAATATATTTTTGAGAAGGACTTTAGCCTAGTCAAGCAGCAAAGTTGGCTTGCATATGCTTCTCAAAGTGAGATCTCTCCTAGATGCATGTGGTTCCACTAAGGATAATCTCATGTTTCCCAACCATGAACGATGCCTTTCTTATATGATACATAAAAGGATTTTTTTCTTTACTCATCTAGGAAAAAATTTAAGCATAGACTACAAGGAAAACTATTAGATAACCCAAAATCATGTGCAAGGTTACTTCATGTGAATTATGAAGATCCAAAAAGTGATATATGTTGATTTAAGTACATGGTTCACACACTATTAGAGAGTTTGGAGTGCATGAGAAGGTCCTTGTTCTTAATCATCGTGGTCCTTCTTAAATGAGAAGTGCTGGTAGGTTTGGAGTGAGTGAGAATATTCTTGTTCCTCTAATCATTGTGGTCCTTCTCAAATGAGAAGTGTTTTGATAAAGACCAAGAAGTTGGAGCTATAACTATTTGAAAGAAATGTCACTTTACTAGTAAGGAATGAAGAAGGAGAAGAAACTCAAAATACAAGCACTCGAGAGAATACAACGCCACATTAGCTATTAGATGTTTAAATTATAAGTAGTTTTGGACGCTTGACCATTATTTTTAATTTCAATATTGTCTTTGGTAGGGATGCTCATTTATGTTATTTGTGGTTTGTGGGTAAGACTATTTATTGTTTATGATATTGTCTTTGATTGTGATAAAAGGACCAAATTATTTTGCAATAGAAATTTTTAAATTTTAGATTTAGGTTTGTTTATTTCATTAAAAGAGACGTGAGTGTATCGTCCTTTATGGCATGTTTTTAAGAGTCATGAGATATGGCATGTTCAATTGTTTTTTTCAATGACATTATTTTGAATTTTACTTATATTACAAATTTAGTTTGGGATTTGAAATGGATTAAAGTTTGAAGATAAAAAAATTCTCAACATTTTGATCACTTCATACTCTTGTTTTGAACCCTACCTCCAACCGTGGCTTATTGGAGTGATACATAGAGTTGGTGTGGCTAAGTTCTCTAACCCTGAATTCCACTCTAGGGTATAATTTGTCCATATTGGGGTGCATTTGCAATTGCTACTGCAAGTTGAAGTGCAAGTATTGGGAAAGTCAATTCTTCCCTTGGTGGTTGGCTGAGAGAGACATGAACTCGCTTTGAGCGTAATTATGTGAACTAGTTTCACTACTATTAAAAAAACTCATGATTTTCCACATGTATGCAATGTGCTTGATACAAAATAGGTATTTGCCTCAAGTGTGGGCATATCTCTATACATAAAGAGATGGGGTGACCTTGTTGGTCTCTACCCTAGCCCATTTGCTAATGTTCATTCAATTGATTAAGCAAAAAGTAGCAATCGCATCAATAGACTTATCCTCAGTAGACTTCAATTAATCCATCGCAGTGAGTCTTCCTTCTTACACTCGTGCTTGGTTTCTTCATACATAGAGAGCAAGTAAGGAGGTAGCACTTGTGTTATAACTAAGCATACATCTAATTGTTTTCAAATCTTCTCCTAAATGCCAATCCATTGCAAAGGTATCCACACTTGGAACTTCACATTGTTTACCACTTATTTGTTGCTTAATGAATGTAGCAATCTAAAGTCATCTTTGAAGCATCCAATCCAACATTTAATTATTATCCTTCAGCACCTCAAAATCTCCTAACTTCTTGGGATTAAACACTAAAAGAAGGCACCTTGTCCTTGTCCTTTGCATGTGCCATCGCCTTGTTCATGAGTGTACACCCCATTCTTTTCATTCTGAGTGTAAGATCCATTCTTTTGAATCTACATTCTTTGAGATATTGGCACTTATCTAGCTTTAATACAAAAAAGATGGCTCTCATAGACTCTATGATTAGGAGGAACACATTATTAGAGCACGTGTTATTTGATTTCGAGTGATCAATACGAAAGTTAAAATCATACAAAACTTCATGAGAAACTTTGAAAATATTGTCGAAGCCATCATATATACTAATTTGATTTCATCCTTTGATTTGTCCTCTAAAACTTTTGTTCCCCCTAGTAACATGGAAATACTCACATTGATAATGGATCTTACGCTTGCATTGTTCACCAATAAAACTTTATATTGAGGTAAAAGAAAGTGGCTTCTGATCCCTCTCTTGTGAAGAATCTCTTTCACAGGGTTCTAGAAAGGTACAAGACTTTGGATAGTGCTTTGAGGGCAAGGAGCTGAAATCCTATCACATTGGGCTAAATGTATTGTGCACAACCACAATGTCTTTAGTTAGAATATGCCCCATGTATCGGACCAATGCTAAATTGTTCCCAAAAAGGGGTGCTTGAAATTGTTCCCAAAAAGGGGTGCTTGAGACGTTCTTGTGTGATATGCCCAAGCATCTAGCTCTATGACATGCTACAGAGAAATAATATTTTAGTAATCATTTATGCCATTAATATTAAACTACCTAGTGTAGTCCATCAGATGGTATCAAACTGGTTGCTCAATGGTTTTTGCCACCACTACGAAACTAAGTGTATTGTGCCAGCTTGGGCATATTTGGTGATTCCCTTGCATCCTCGGGTTCCTCAACAGCAACCATTTCCCCCACAGTCGTTGTTGATAACCGTTCTCTAGCAATCCATAATGTTGTCACCTCAACTTGTTTTTCCTCTTCCTCCTTTTTGATGGAGCACTAAGACCAAAGCTTGGTGGCTACTTGATCAAGAAGCTTGAGCTTGAGATCTACCTCCTTGTCCTTGACAAAATTGTTGATGGTTGTAATTTCACCGACCTCAACCTCATCATCATGCTCCTTCTCATTCAATATAAGGACGTGTGGAGATCCATAGCAAAAATTGAGTGCCGATGTTGCCCTTACCAAGGGCAACCATTTCCTTAGTGTGGTGAGCTCCTTGAAGTGGCCATCTTCTTGCACCACTTGCTAGTACCTAGACGCATCCTCTTGGAATAGTTTGGATCCCTGTTGTTGATGTAGTGTAGGAGGTTGCAAGGGACCTAAAGGGTGTCAATCACTATTGGGCATGGTTTGCAAATGGCTTCAAGTACGTATCCATGTACTCGAGGGTCTCAAATCCTATTTGATGAGGAGGAAACTAGTTTCAAAGTCAATGGTGGTGCGAGAGAATATGCAAAATAACTCTTGCTAACACTTGGTTCTCTCTAGGAAAGCGAGAAATTTCTCATACTAAATGGAGTGGTCCATGAGGATGGCAATGAGAGTGCAAAAACAAATCTCTTGGGTGTGTAGGATAAAATCAAAGTACAATGACAGGTCCAATTACAGTCCTACTTGCAATTCTACACCACCATCCCTCTAGGAATCATGAACCATGAAATGCTTCTCCATACGTTTCCTGATGTATACAATCACAAAGGAAAAAACATTAGCAGTAAACTCTTAACGTTTACTCCTAATCGTTAAGAGTTTACTAACTTGAAGCTTGCTTCTTATACACCCTTAAATCCATTGATTATCGTGCCTGAGTCGAACATCTGCTAAGCTCCATTCCTTACATTAATAAGGTCAATAGAGCCATTAGGTAGTTTGATTAGTAGTTCTATGGGTGAATCAACACCCACACATGACTACAATGGTATCCACTCCCCCTTTTTCTTCAACCTGCTCATAGAATTGCATATATAAATTTAAGCGTGCTTTCAAGTTTCTACATGTGATACTTGAAATCACAACTCTGCAAGCTCTCCTTCCACTATATCCTAACCATTTTCAAATATATGCTTAGATTATAATTTCATCTATAAGTACCCCTTGCACTGTATCCCAACCATTTTCAAATGAGCTATTCGTCTGTTTAGAATGCAATTTCTTACAGATGAACATTGTTGGAGTGGTTTGTGGTGATAGCTCATAGAACATGTGTATTAAGTCATGAAAGGGAGTATACCAACTAAGACCTACTGATTGAGAGGACTTTGTGAACTGTAAAGGGATTGGATATCACTAATAATCTTGTGTTTGAAAGCATCAGCAACAATCTGTTTATTTGGGATTAGCCACTCTATACTATATCAAATGAAGGCAATCGTCCATAGTCCTTCGATCTCAAGGGAACTATGTAGAGTGTGTGTAAAAATATATTCTAATACCAAGAAGTGTTGTAACATAGAAAATTATGTGCTTGGATGTATTGCACATGCACATGTGGATGAGGGCCTAAGCACATGATATGGGACATAGGACGGGTTTATGGACAGCCCATGTGTGAAAGGTCCTAGGAGTAAGTGACTATATAAGTCACTTTTGGAAAAGTTTGTATGTCTTTTTGACATATTGTCATCTTCTTGCCTAGAGCAAGCTTTCATGTTGAGCTCTCCCTCTGGGGAAGCTATGTGTGTTCTTGATTTTTCTTGATCTTCTTGATTTTCTTAATTTTATTGGAATCTTGAATCATGCACGAAAGACTTCAAGCTAATCATATTGAGGTTAATGGACATGAAGATCATGGTAATTGATCTTGATCTTTGATCCATTTTCTTGGGTAATTTTCATGAATTTCCTCACAAATCCATGGTTGCAAATTTTCCTCTCATGCAAGAGTGATGGAAAGACCTTGGATTGAGTCTCTTTTTGTATTTTTTGGCTAAAAATTTGAGGGTTAGGGGTAGCAAATGTATTCTAGACCACATTTGGGGCCAAGTTGAATAAGTTTAGCGTATTAGGGTCCAAATTTAGGGCAAGGTTTTGAAAAATTTCCTACTACTCACGTTTTTGCCTTTTCCCCCTTTGATGGATGTTTTCCATGGTGGCCAAATCTCACCCTAAAACTCTTGAAGTGCTCTCCATTGATTAGGGCGATGTTATGAAAGAATTTTAACAACCTTTTGAGCTTCTTGTTGACAAATTTTGATGTTGTGAGGTTGCTACTGTGTGGCACCATTTTCACTTGATATTTGGTGTCCAAAACCAAGCTTTAAAGCTTATCCAAGAAAAGAGGCTTATGTTAAAACCCTAAGATCTCTCTAGATAATTGTTATGCATAAACATACATAAATCAGGCATAAACTCAACCACCCCCGAGCCCAAGGGATGCACACATGAATTATAAATGAAATACATCATACCTCTACCTTGATGTCCCATACCATTAAGAGGTATAACTCCAATCCAATAGCATGTAGCTATAGTGTGAAATGGTAGGTGAGTAGATATGGACCTCTACACAAGAGACCATAGCCTAAGCCTCCGAGCCTCCAAGCCTCCCTTGAGTGTGCCCCATGCCCCTATTATATAGGAGGGCCCTCAAGTGACTCTTGACTCTCCATTTCCCATGTGTGACCCTTGGATGCCTGACCCTAACCTTAACCCTAAAAGTTAGTCCTAACCCATGCTCCACTACTAGAGCTTGTTCCCATGCTCACAAGCCTAATGTGGGTTAGTCTCCTAGTATATGCACACATAATGTGCATATAACATACTTCCCCTCTCTCAAAACATTGCACTCTTACAATGAAAAGAAGAAAAACTGCACTGAACAATATCAACCGACTCCCAAGTCGAATCCTCTATTCCTCTATCTTTCCACCTAATTTTAACCTCAGGGATTTAGTCAACTAGAAAGTTTCCTTTCCCCGAATTCAAGTACCTTATTGGGTTCATGTGGAACATAGGATAAATCTTCAACTTCAATGAGTTCTTAAGGAGTAATTGTGTTATCCTCACCTCCCAGTTTTCCTTTCAATCTATTGATATGAAAGACTGGATGAACTCTAACATGTGGAGGTAGTTTTAAGTTCAAACGCAACCGTGCCAATCCGATGTCTAACTCGAAAATGGACCACAATATCTAGGAGATAAATTCGAGCATTTTTCTATTAACAAAGTCTGAGAATCTTTAGGAACATTAAAATAAACCAACGCTCCTGGTTCAAAAGACCGAGATGAGCATCCCCTATCAGTATAAAATTGTACTCTATCCTAAGCAATCCTGATAGAATCTCGAGCTTCGGTCAGCATTTCCTACATATCTCGCAAGAAATCCCTCGATGCATCAAGCTCGATGTCCTTAAGACCGACATCAATAGGTGCCTTGGATTGATACCCATACATAAGCATGAACGGACTAAAACCAATAGCCGTATATTTAAAATTGTTATAGGCAAATTTCATCATTGGAAGATATTTTTCCCAATTTGATGCTTTTCCAGAGACATATGCACGAAGCATATCCTCTACAATCTGATTCATACACTCTGTTTGCCCATCAGACTGCGGATGATCGGAGCAATTCACATTCAAAGTAACTTCCTCGTTGTAAACCATTCAGAGTAAAGTAGGAAAACATGGCATTATAACAGCAGAAACCAAGAATTCATCGGCGCCCCGACATACCCACATCTGCATATGGAATAATCGACGTCATCTCGAGTTACTCATATCAACATAGAGATTCATCAGCGTCTCGACGATGAATCACATATGTCCATCCGTAAACCATCAGGTTGATTGTATAAATCACCTAAAGTACGAAACTAGAGAACGAAATGCCAACAAAGGAAAAATCCAAATTTCCTTAATCCGAACACAACAAGATAAACTTATTTGAACTCTAAAGA
This sequence comes from Cibotium barometz, assembly GCF_041138505.1. Lineage (NCBI taxonomy): Eukaryota > Viridiplantae > Streptophyta > Polypodiopsida > Cyatheales > Cibotiaceae > Cibotium > Cibotium barometz. Next base: position 64,193,128 of record NC_141048.1, read on the forward strand.
AAGAGATTTTAACAAGTGAAAATGCCGATGAGATTACCCTCATCAAAACATGCAGGCTATAGATAAAAGAAGTTTATCTAGAGAATGCCCACAGTATAACTTCTAGTGAATTTAGAAAATGAGATTGTCTTTGAATGTTGAGGTCAACATGCTCAGTGATGTAAGCAAAGCAATAATCTTGAGCCCAAATTATCCCATAAGATAATATATGAGCGTCCCATACCACCATGAGATCACCCATACATACCTTAACAATTTGAAAACTCCCTAGTATGCCGTCTAAGAAATATGAATAAAATCCTGTATAAAAGGAATAAAATGGCCTTATCCCAAACTTTCGCATAGTAAAATCTGTATCTATATACCTGAGACCACATCAAGGAATAACTCTTTCCGAGTGCATCATTTAGAAAAGAAATTGAATTATTGGCGCCTTTCTAATGATAACTATCCAATAAAAAATAAAGTTAGGGTAGAAAAATAACTCGCCTAGATACATAAGCAACTAGGTATCCAAGTTGGAATATGTACAAGAGTACAAGCAATATACTCCAAAATTAAGTGCAAAAAATGAAGGCAAATGCTACCTTCAAAGCACATGATATTATTCAAAAGATCAAAAGATCCTTATAAAACCATGGATAAAAGCACAGAAGCTCCTCGAATCCATAAAAATCATAGTTGATCATAAAAATCAATGCATACCATCTAATGGACATTCATCATGCCAAAAGAAGCATTAAAATTAGTGGCCAACTCATCAATCCGAGTATATGAACGTGATGTCGTTCAAGCAAAACTCCAAAGTAAGCAAGTGAAACACGTGTGTAGCACTCAATAAGAAAATCCTAGACACAAGTGATCTAGGCAAAACCTAATGAGTCCATATAAAACTTGGAAAACATCCAATAAAATCCACCAAAACAAACCGATCAGCTAACCCATGATAGAATTTATCTTAGGCTTAAGAAATTAAGCACAAACCATACTTAAAAAAGTACAAAATAAATTATCATGGACAAGTGTCAAAGGTGAAACACACTTTCAACGTGCAGATTATAGCTATCAAAAGAAATTAAGGAACATGTCCAAAAAAAAGAATGGCTAAACAATGGTAAAAAATCATGAAAACATCGTTCAGAATTAATCCGAACAAAATATCTACTAATGCGAGGTATAATCGTATTAATAATATGCAAATAATCCGCATCTATCTAATGTCAGCACGAGAAAACGTACTTCAATATTAAATAACCCTCAAAAATATTAAATTCTCAAGAAAAAAAATATCATGATTTTTTTCTAATTTTTCCTAATTTTCTAGGGCCTCAAAATATAATAATTTTGAATTCCACCAAACTTATCTTATGGCATTCCAAACCTATAATTTTCCAAAAAAAAACTAACAATTTAATTTACCAAAATACCATGATATTTTATAAATACCAATTTTTAGGATTTTTAAAAATAATTTCTAGAATATTCCTAATTTTTTCTGAGAATCCCATCCTTCATGAAATTTCCAATTCTGCCCGACAATTAGCAAATCTAATGAAAATTTTTAATTTTAATAGATTTTCTAATTTTTTGGTCAAAAATATATTTTTAAAGGAATTTGAATGGTCACGGGCGCCCGAATGGACACACCACATGCCAAACACCAACCCCACATTTTCTCGAAATTTAAAATAACCTTTGTCTAATTTTTCACTAATTTTTAAGAATTTTTTAAAATTTTTAATTAACCCCGAACGCATTTAGAATACGAACGATCGAAAAGATTTGGAATTCCAATGGTTTTCTCGGAATTCGAAAAGCCAAAAGTTTCAGGAAAATGAAAAGACAACAAAATCGGAATGTGAAAGGTCAAAAGTTTTCAGAATACGGAAGGTCAAAAGTTTTTTCGGAATTCGGAAAGCCAGAAGGTTTTGGGGAAACGGAAAGCCAAAGGTTTTCCGGAAGATGAAAAGCCAAAAGGTTTCAAGAATAAATTTCCAAAAAAATTTCAGAGAATTTTTATCTCAAATTTCACATTTTCTGGCTTTTTCCAAGCTCTTTTTAAACAAAACTCATTTTTTTAAAAAATAAAACAATAATAATAAGCTTTTAGCTTATTAAGGTTTTTAATTTTTTAGGGGGGGCGATTTTCGCTGGCTGGCTGGCTACAGTGCACACCCCCCCCCATGTTTTGCGCCTAATGAAGAAGAGGGAGATGGAATCCTCCCTCTCCCCTCTCTCCTCTCCTTCTCCATCCAATACACCTTCCTCCTCTCCCCTCTCTCCTCTGTTAACAGGGAGATTAACTTTAATCTTTTGATTAAAGTTTTTAATTAAACTTTACTTAATCATAATTAACATTAATTATGATTAATGTTTAATTTTTTTTAAAATCCCTTTTAAGAGAAATTCTCATGAAAAAAGGAAGGAAAAATCAAAATTGAGAGTCCCACGCACATGGGAGATCATTTCATGCATCAACATGCTATCACCGCTGTATTTTAGCAAAAAATCGACAGAAATTTGATCGCATACCCGTCGGAAAAACCCATAAAAATGTATTAAAATATATTTTTAACCATAAAAATACTCTAAAAAATTCTTAAAAATTAGAAAAAAATTCCTAAAAATTCTAAAAATTTAGGGAATCCATTCTACCAAAAATATCCACAATAAAATATGTGGTATTTTTGTTTTAAAAAAAATCATTAATACTTATTTTAAACCATAAAAAATAGCATTAAACTCACGGAATTCCCCCGCAGCATCGATTCGTTCATTGAATAGTAGTAACATGCATTCCAATCGCCATATTGACAATCCACGTGCAAATCATCAACAAAATGATATTTTATTAGTAAATATTACAATTTACTTCAATAAAAATCAACAACAATTTACTAGAGATTGCTCTGATACCACTGTTAAAACCCTAAGATCTCTCTAGATAATTGTTATGCATAAACATGCATAAATCAAGCATAAACTCAACCACCCAACCACTCCTTAGTCCAAGGGATGCACACATGAATTATAAATGAAATACATCATACCTCTACCTTGATGTCCCATACCATCAAGACGTATAACTCCAATCCAATAACATGTAGCTATAGTGTGAAATGGTAGGTGAGTAGATATGGACCTCTACACAAGAGACCATAGCCTAAGCCTCCAAGCCTCCCTTGAGTGTGCCCCATGCCCCTATTATATAGGAGGGCCCTCAAGTGACTCTTGACTCTCCATTTCCCATGTGTGACCTTGGATGCCTGACCCTAACCTTAACCCTTAAGGTTAGTCCTAACCCATGCTCCACTAGAGCTTGTTCCCATGCTCCCATGCTCACAAGCCTAATGTGGGTTAGCCTCCTAGTATATGCACACATAATGTGCATATAACAGCTTAGCCATGCCCTGGGGTAAGATGAGAGAGGTGAAATCTATAGCAAACGGCGATGAAAATTAGCAAGGGGGGAGTGGTGAAAATTAGCAAGAGGGGGGCTCAAGAAATGACCATTACATGATTGGCAAGGTTCTCTTTCAAGGGTTTAAGGATTCTACCTCTTTTTTTATGACTACTCCTTGCATTTTCATGCTGAATGGAGGGCTACAAAGCTGAAAATGGAGGTCCACGTTTTTGCTTCAAAAAGGAGAAAAATCTTCATTAAGTTCAAGCATTAACCCTACCTTCATGTCATTGGTATGTTGCTACAAGTTTTTCTTGAACCATTTAAAGGATTTTTTTGGCAATTCTTGGATTCTTCTTCAATAATTAGGGCTTTCCTTCAAGCAACCCTTTTTTTTGGGAATTGATCATTTCCTCTCGCCATACAAGTACCTAATAGCTATTAGTTGTATTAATGAGAGGTTAATGCAACTAATATGTGGCATTGAGGCAAGCATTGGCCTATTTCTATATCTTGGTGATGGATTTTATGCCTTGTGGTGGCTTCATTAATGGCCATTGGTCACATTAATTGGAGATTAATGCATGCTTAAGTGTTTAATGTGACATTCGGGTAAGCATTGGCCTATTGCTACACCATTGGGATAATGATACATTGCTTGTCATTCACGATCAAGAGAACACACTATTGAAGCTTCTTCATGTAAAAGAAACCTCAAGATTTATGCTTATGGCATTTTTTGAATCATTTCCATGACATAATGCATAGCTCTCACCACTAGAACCTAAACATGTATGATTAGAGCACCATTACACACCATTGATGGTTTTTTTGAAGCATTTTGACACTCTTCATGCTTCATAAAAAAGATTGTCATTCACGATCAAGAGAACACGCTATTGAAGCTTCTTCATGTAAAAGAAACCTCAAGATTTATACTTATGGCATTTTTTGAAGCATTTCCATGACATAATGCATAGCTCTCACCACTAGAACCTAAACATGTATGATTAGAGCACCATTACACACCATTGATGGTTTTCTTGAAGCATTGAACACTTCTTTGAAGCATTTTGACACTCTTCATGCTTCGTAAAAAAGATTGTAAGCATTTGAGAAGCAATCAAACAATGCAAGCATTTGGAATGCAAGTGATGCTCTTGGATGCCATTTGAAGTGTAATAAAATGTTGAATTAAGACTCATGAAGATGTTAAGCATATGTGAATGCTCAATACACATGTATGTGGAGGTGTTGAATGCCCATGCTTTGGACACACCTATGTAAATGCCCCATGTGTTTTAATTGATACCTTTGGAGTTATACAGTGGTGGAGAAGGACATGAGTCCATGCTAAGTGATATATGGCATTATGATATTGGCATGAGTTCATGCAAACAATCTTGTAAGTGAAGTTATCCAATCTTTTCAAACATTCTACACAAGTTCCACATAATCACATTGTACTCACATTTCCTTCTAGAATCTAGATTGTGTGCGGGTGCTCTTACCATATTAGAGGAGAGGACAAGGGTAGTGTGTGTCTTGAATCCATCTATCCACCATGAGTGCCTTGGAAAAGTAGATAGATGAAGGATTATGTACACTAGGTACACGGCCTAAAAACTTGGCCCCAACTCTTGCCTTGAGAACTAGACTTGGTAAGAGGGTGAGAAGGCTTGCCTGAGAGATCGGCAAGCACAAAGTGCTTCATCAACTACAATCGGATTGAAGATATAAAGGCAAAGGGATTGAAGATAGAAAGGCAAAGGGATTCAAGTGTTGTGCAAAAGCAAATATAATGATGCATAGTGGTCACTTGTGGCATTGATTTGGATTGGGATTTTTTAATAAATGCACCAAGGTCATGTCAAATTTAAAGGTGCTAGAGCTTTTTCCCTTGGCTTTCTTACTGTCATCACCACTATCTTTGGCTTTATTGTACATCTCCTCCTCCTCCACCAACATTGCATTGAATTTCTCAAAAGTAAGAGGTGAGTTATGCATCTAGGTGTTTGGTGAGGTCATCGAATTGTCTTACTTCAAGAGCAAAACTTTAATTTGGTGTGTCGATTCTTCATCAATCTTGGTGATCCTCCCCACCATCGCCGTTTGATCTCATAGATTCTCAAGGTTTTGTATCCTTGTCTAATTCCTAATCTCATATTGGTTCTTAAGAGCTCGCCATGCTTCAGAAGCTGTGGTAGTATGCTGAATGAGGGTCATCACCAAATCAGTGAGGTTGGTGATGGCACATACAACATATCTGCATCCCTTCGTCTGCATGCCATACTGAGAGCAAGATCTGGCAGTATAGTCTTTAATAGTAAGACCTAGCTTTGAATCAACCCTATGATTTCTTGCAACTCATATGAATTAGGAATGGACATAATCTTGAATTTCTAAAGAGTGTAATTTGTCCCATCCACCAAAAAAGTGGAGGGCGGGTGTGAGTGGATGTGTTATTTACAAGTTGGGCCATCTCTCCAAATCTACCTTTAAATAGTAAACTGCTAAAACAATCTTTGCATAGAGCCAAAGCTCTGATACATGGTGGGTAAGAAAACACAGTAGTGGAAACATAAGCTTCACAATATAAAGAACTGAGTATTGTAGGAAGAAGTGAAGAGTAAACAATATTACTGCTTTGCAAACATTGATTATAAAAACTGATGGCTATCCACCCACATATGTGCTTTAGGTAAAGGGATTTGATGGCAATATAAATAGACTCTAGATGGAAGATGGGACATTAGCATTGCTCCCATGGCTCTTTGAGACCATCAAACCCTCCAACATGCCCAATAACTTGAGAATAGTATGTCCTTGGGTTTGCTATCCAACGTTAATAATGTGGTCACATATCTCGCACAAACATACATCCTACTTTTTATAAGAGTGCCAAGTTTACATAAACCTCTATAAAACGATCTCCTTACTACCTGGCCACATTTGGTCACCATCTAGTGTCTAAATTGGAAATTATCGGGTGTGTTTGAGTGCTCACCACATAACAGCTTATTCCTTATATAGAAGGCCTTACAAAATAGACTCAATGTAAGATTCCTCCCTCCGGCTTTTCAGGTGTGCAGGTGTAAAAACCTCCCCTTCTGATCTTATAATTATTCTCCTCTCTGAAATAAAAGAAAGATCCCGTTTTACCCTATTTTGGCCTAGAGAGAGAAAATGTCTAGAGAGAGGTAATTCAAAATTGAGATATTTTTTGATATAAAAATCCTCCTAGTTTCTAAAATGATTTTCCTTGAAACAGATATTCAAAAAGAAATTTCCAATGTGCAATTGGAAAAAGTTGAAATCAGGTAAAAAGGACCTTAGCCTAAGGGTCCAGATTTTCTGAAATTTTTGAATTAAGGTTCCTATGGACCAATTAGATTAATCCAAATGTAGGGAGGAGATAAATTGAAGAATAAAAGAAAATCCCCGCAAAAATGAGTAAATACTCACATAAGATGAAGAGTTGACTAAGGACAACGTTATTAGTTAAAAAAGAAGAGATATTTAGAAGAAATGATGCATTTTTTGACACCTCAGTGGTGTGGGGGAATTCCCCTCATGAAGGAGGCGCCTATTTCACATGTGTGGTTGAGTTTTAAACTCACAAATAATGAGATATTTTCATCTCTCCTCTCTCCTGCTTCAACTAGATCCAAAAAGTAAGCTAAACTGACCTAAAAATGATTAAACATTGACCAAACTGATCTGGAAAATTCTAGAATCAGTTTGCTTGGTTAGAGGCTCACTTTTTCCTATAAATGAAGCCTCCCCCTTTGTAAATGGTTAATAGTGTTTTATGCAATGTTACTCTACTCCTTCCTAGAGCCACAGGATTTTTTTTTTCCATCCCCATCTATCTCTTCCAAAATCTCCATGGCGGCCAAAATCAAAAAGCTGGGTGCCCGAAACCAAGAGCCGGGAATGGGAAAACGATCTATAACTTAAGACTAACGACTTAAGACCAACGCAAGCTTGTAGAAAGAACGGAAAAATGGCGGCAAGCAGCAGCAGCAGCAGCAGCAGCAGCAGCAGCAGCGCGGGCGCAGCGGCTTCGGAGGAGGAGCTCACTCTGAGTGTGAAGTGGGTGGGCAAAGACTACACGGTTCGCGTGTGCGCAGACGACACGGTGGGCGAGCTCAAGAGGCGCATCTGCGAGGTCACCAACGTCCTCCCCAAGCGCCAGAAGCTCCTCAACCTCAAGATGGGCGCCAAGCCCGCCGAAGACTCTGCCCTCCTCTCCCAACTTCCCCTCAAACCCAACGTCAAGATCATGATGCTCGGGTAAGATCTCTCATCATCATCTTGATCACATCATACATCCCATATGTCATTCATGATGATGACCCCCACCTATGTCTTTGATACATGATTATGACTCTAGTTATCCCTGATCATCTTCATGACTCCTCCTATCCAATATAGCATACATTTGTGTTGTATCGGATTGTGTCACACAATCATGACTTCATGCATGATCAAATATAATGTTGCTATAATTCTTATAGGCAAATGGTCAAACATATTTCTCATAACACTTGTCACAAAGGTTAAGCTGGCTGTAGTAAAAGAGAGGAGACTTGGACTAGCTTTGTCACAAGAAAACCCCCTCTGCATGAGAGATTCTGTAACATGCCATATCCTATCTCATGAAAAAAACAAAGAGATGATTTAGCAACAATGTTGTAGTGGATAATGAAGTCTAAACAAAACAAATGTATAACGCAGTTCTCGGAGAAGAGGATCTCACATTTCCTCTATAAAAAGAATTTTCTCAATCGGGAGAGCGTAGTTGTAAAGCATCAATAGAGTAAGTCGAGCAGGTTCTTTCACAATACCTCAGGGCTAGCTAGAGTTGAGTGATTAGAAATGTAGCCGTTTCGATATAACAAGGGGTATGCCGGATCATTCGCCAAGTAAAAGATCGTCATAAAATAAGCTGACTTTCATGGGTACATCTCTGGGTAGTAGTAAAGCAAGCTGTTGAGAGGTGTAGCTCATATAAGAGGTAAAAAATCAGACCTAACAGCTTCTTATGAAGAGGTAGGCAAAAACAATGAAGAAGAAAAAATATAAGCTTGAAATTGCATTAGAGAAGAAGGAAGGAGGGAGTGCCCAGCTCTACCATACCCTTTGCACATGGGTTTTGTCACTTGTCTCAGGCTTGTGGAACCTTCCCATGCTCGTTTACATGGCCACGGATTGAGATAGCCTAGAGTTCATCAATGAAGGGGCACCCAATTAATAAGAAGGTGGTCCTTTTAATAATTTGTCCTCGGGTTTTGAATGTAGTGTGAACTTGCACCATTCACATTAGTCAGATCAAAATTAGTACTTGTCTAGTGCAAAACACATAGAATATACTATGACAAGTCCAAACAAATTTATGCACACGCGTCCACGGGGGTTCTCACATGGACAATCAGCCAATTCCTCCGGCTTCGTAACTGTTGTTCATGATTGAAAAGTCTCTAAATATGCTTCAAGAAGTGTTGGATACTCTTTGAAGTATTTCTCATTAACCGTTTTGTGTAAGTGGCTAGATAATTCTTAAATTTCACAAGGTAGTGCCTTAGGACTTTGCCACTGGTGACTGTCCTCTGCTTATGAAATACAATCTGCCCAGTCTGTCATACCTCCTCAAGCTTATTCACATTCAGCGGATTTTCAAAAAAAGGTTTCATGGGTTCAGGCCCCACATATCTCTTCAAGACATTAACATGAAAAGCATTAGTATCCTCCAGTTGAGTTGACGAGGTAATGTAATCTTGAGATTCATTATATTTATCTTTAGCGTGATCTTAAACAGCTCATAATACTTGTAGAAAGCTTTGTATACATCTGGTTGCTTTTGAAGTCTAGCATTCTCAAGGTTTAGTAATATGCAATCACCTTCCTTGAGATTCAGCGTCTATGATGTAACCTTCTTGTATTTCGCATGAGACCTCTCTATGGCTGTTTGCACTTGTGCAAATGTAGTATCAAGATTGCTTGCATACTCATCAATGGCAAAATCTCATCCTGAATCCGAAGGATGGGTGGTAATACCACACGGCGAGAGAGTTGCTAGTGGGCGTGTGAACCGTGTTATTGCATGCAAACTCCAAACAAGGGGTAAGTACTTCTTCCAAGGTGATTTTTGCTCAGCCACTACCATCAAGAGGTATAACTCCAATCCAATAGCATGTAGCTATAGTGTGAAATGGTAGGTGGGTAGTTATGATCCTGTACACAAGAGAGCATAACATAACCTAGCCTCAAGCTAACATCAAGAGACCATAGCCTAAGCCTCAAGATAACATAGCCTTGGCCTCCCAAGCCTCCCTTGAGTGTGCCCCATGCCCCTATTATAAAGGAGGATCCTCAAGTGACTCATGACTCTCCATTTCCCATGTGTGACCCTTGGATGCTTGACCCTAACCTTAACCCTTAAGGTTAGTCCTAACCCATGCTCCACTAGAGCTTGTTCCCATGCTCCTATGCTCACAAGCCTAATGTGGGTTAGCCTCCTAGTATATGCACACATAATGTGTATTTCAACATATCAAGCACAGTTGAATTTGCTCTCTCTCGCTTTGTCCATCTTTTGTGGTTGACAAGTAGTGCTTGATGCTAATCATATGGTTGATTGGACCTAATCTAGGGTTAGGGGACCTTGAGGATTAGTGTAGCAGGCTGTGATTACAAGAGTTATGGTGTTTATAAGTGTTATCACATAAAGTATAGCTATTTATGAGTCAATGGCTATTTAGAGATGGTCTAAGGCTATATAAGTGGGATGAGCCTATTGAAGTGGTTGGGTTCTATTGTATTGTATCCTATCGGTGTGCTCGGATGACAGAAAGCCCGGGCCTAGGTTTGAGACATAGTCCAAAGAAGCCTTAGCCTTTGGGCTCAGGGGCGGTCTATGGATTTAGACCTACGGTTGGGAGGTCAGCTAGCTTGCACCCCTTTGATTTGTTGGTACTAATCTTGTTGTCTTGTGTTTAGGGTTTAGGGAGATCTTACAGTTGGTATCAGAGCGAACCTAAACACGGAGGCAGAAAAGCAAGGTTTGCATGTCTCACGCATGGTTGCAAGTATGTCGAGAATCCCAGGTATTTTTCTTGTGGTATTTGCTAAGGTTTTGAACTCGGTTATAAAGGAATGATCATGTTTGTAGTTTTTGTGTCACGCATGCTTGAAATGTGTGATTTGGAGGGTAGGAGAGAGAGAGAGAGAGGGTGTATGCAATAGAGATGTGTGTCCCATGGTCGTTTTTGCATGAGGGAACCTTACGTGTAGAAACCCTATAGAGCCGGCCTATGTAGGTGCTTATTGTTGGGATTGGAAAAGCCTTGTATGAGTTGGACATGGACTGCATGCTGAAGTCGGTGTGTGGAAATGTGCCTATAAGCTGCATTTGTGCTAGACATGCATGCTTAGGACCAAGCACTTGTTTGAAGGGCGATAGCACACGCATGAAGGATTTGGCTGATTCAAAGCGATGATAGGATGGTAGTAGTGTGTAACACATAGTCTTGGGTAGCAGGCCATACATTGTGTGGACTACCACGTGGTAGCTGTACATGAGTTGCCGTACAATACTTTGGGCTTGTGGAGGAGTTGGTGGTGTACATCGCTTTTTGGGGACAACACATATAGAGTCTTTGTGGAGTCCCAAGAGGGTGTCTCTTTTGGATACTCTCGTGTATACACTAGGGCAGATCTCAACCTATGATTTTTCTCTTCTATGCACATCAAAGCTAGGCCAGTCATAGCATGCCACATGCACTTTGCATTGTAGTGCATGGTGACAAGATGGCTCATCATCAATGCATCATTGTACAATAGAAGGACCCTTTAGGATATGAAAATGTCGTAGATATTGAGCCAAATGCTCATGATAGACTTAGCTAGCGGAGTGTGGGTACTCTCAATGGCTTCTCTGCATCTAGCTCGCCATATGTGCCAGGCTACAATGCTACTGCAAATCTCCCATCTTTGGCATGAGCCTAGTCTCTAGTGATTTGTAGGTGGGGCTGTGATTGGTACTGTCGAAATGCAGTGGTGAGAGACCTGAAGGGCTAGCCCTCTCTCATCCTCCTCGTAAGCCCTAACCATCTCAGTCTCTGTGGCCCAGGTGATAGTGCCCCATGTAATGATCCGGGTTGATGCCTTGTCCATAGTGAAGATGCGGAGAATCTGCCGCCAAACTTGCTGAGCCTTCGAACAATCCCAAAGACAATGTTGTTGAGGCTCCTGAGGGTGGCGACACCTCAAGCAAACTGCTGGCCGACCTTGAACTGCCAACCAAGTGCTGACCGTCAAGCTTCTATGTGCCATCAACCAAAGAAAGAGGGTGATCTTTCTAGGCTGAAAACTGTCCCAAAGGCTCTTGCTCTTCCAAAAATCTGAGAGGAAACGTTGTGAGAGGCCTTGTGATTGCCGATGTGTTGCTGCTGTCAGGGTGCCATCTATCTCTGGCATCTGGATCCTGCGGCCTAGCTGCGCTGTATATGCAAAGAAGGGGGCATCTAGAGTCTCCTCCCGATCAGTGGGGTCATGCCAAGTCCACTCGCTTGGGTCCCGCTGTAGGTGTGTGAGAGGTTGGTACTCCTATATTAGTCGTTTGAATCTCTCCCTGGCCACCTTGGCTGGTGGTGGATCTATGTGCCACTCCCGTGCTTGAAATCCAATCACCCTCACCCTCTGTAGGGTGCAGCCACTGAAATCCTCTAAGGGGAGCTTGGATCTCTCTAATCTGCCATGGGATCCAATAGAAAAGGTGAGCAGGCCAGTGCCCTCATCTGCTTCATGGACTGCCACAAGAATATCATGCTTGGTAAACATGCCTAGCCATATAGGGGGAGTCGGGTCTGGGATAGGAGTCAGCCACTCCCGAGGAATAGTTGAGTCGATGTCGATGCTGAGCCTGTCTCTACCCCGGATCCCTGTCAGGTCTCTCTCTTGCACCTTCGAGGTAATTATCTGTGTGCAATCTAGTCTCCAAGGGACCTGGTAGGTCTTATGCTCAACGCTCCCCATGATACATGAGGTCGGGCCCCCAACATGTGGCCACTGGGTAAACCGATCAGGGGGTTCCAGACGCCTTAGCCGCTCCTCCGAGGCTATCGGAGCTATCTGCCTAAGGGCCGGCTTGAGGTGGCCCCAAGCTCGAAGAAAATTGGCTACAAATCTGTCCTCAAAAATTGGACTAAAACCACGGGCCCGCATCTCTGTGAAGATCCATCTGGTACTCTGCGGCCAAGGGTCCCTTGGACTTTGGGCGCGGGCTGAGATCCGAGCCAAGAGGAAGTCCTTCCAAGGCTCACCACCGGGAAGGAGTCCTCGAACAATCAGCTTGCCCAGCAAGACACGACTCTAAATAGCAAGGTCAATGAGGCCTAGTCCCTATCTACGTCATGGTTGAATGATCACTCTCCATGCCACCTTGGCCTTGGTAGGCCTCTCCTCACTGTTGGCCCATAAGAAGTTCCGGATCAACCGTTGTACTTGTGGCCAATGCAAGCTCGAGAGAAGGCCCAGCACGAAGTGATGTACCACATAGTGGCAAGAAGAACTTGGTTCGCCACCACCACTCTACTTGCAAGGGAGAGTCTCATAGAACTCTAATATAAAAGCTTCTTCTGAATACTTAGAAGAAGAGGGGCGAGCTGTTGCTCAGGAGAAATATCAATGCCCACTTGGCATCCAAGACAGTGAACTAGAGTGTCCCTCGGGATCCAATGGAAAGCCTCAACTGGGCGCCAAGTCGGGGCGGGTGTAGAGCCTTCCCAAAAACCACACGACTTGTGCCAGTTGATCAGTGCTCCTGATGCGGGACAAAAGATCTCGATTGCATCTGCAAATCTCTGGAGATTCCCCACATCTCCTGAAAGGTAAGCTGTTGTGTCATCTGCAAACTCTGAGTCAAGTAGCTCCTCCTGAGGGTGGAAGGGGAGACGCAACCCTTGAAGCCCAGTCTCCTGATCTGAGAGAAAACTACTCATGGCCTCGGCAACGAATAGGAAGAGGTAAGGTGCCAGAGGATAGCCCTGTCGTACCGAGCGAGAAAGGGGAAATTTGTCACCACAGCTCTCTGAATGAGAACCTGGTTGTGCGAGGCTAAGTAGAGTCCTGAAACCCCACGAATACACTCCATGGGGAATCCCATTTGGCTCATCGTGCTCTCCAGAAAGCTCCAATCCACCCTAACATAAGATTTCTCAAAATCTAGTAGTAGCACTATGAGGTCTGCTGTCGCATCTTGGCCGACGTCGTCGCCTCCCAGAAGGTGTCGAGGATGCTCTGATCCTGAACAAAGCTAGTCTGAGTGTCATGAATCAAGTCAGGGAGGAAAGGTTGAAGTCTCTTATTGATGGCCTTGGCCAGATCTTATAGGCGGTCCCTAGAAGAGTGATGGATCTCCATTGTCGGATCTCCAATCTTTCACCACCCTCCTTAGGAATCAAATGTATCAAACCCTTTGAGAGCCCCTTGTGAGCATAATCTCATTGAAGGCAACTCAAAGGCCGCCTTCCATGAGGTCCTAGTGATGAAGGAAAAAAGAGATTGGAAGCCCGTTTGCTCTCGGGCATTTTCCCCTGGGTAGTGCTGTCAACGCCTCTGCCAACTCCTCCGCAGTGAATGGGGTCAATAAAGACCGAAGAGAGGGGGGAGCCACCTCTCTCGTGTGCCGTCAGACCCTCTCACACGCGTCCATCACCTGTGGGGATAATGGGGCACCAGTGAGAAGAGATCGGAAGAAATCAGCGGCGAGGGCTCTCTCATGGGGGGGATCAAAAACGATAGTTCCATCCTGACCACGCAACCTACGAATACCATCTCTCCTCCTGTGGGGGCCGGCTATCTCAAAGAAATTCCCTGTGACTTTGTCATCGGCTTGAATCTAGAATGAAGCTCTGGCATGGTACTTGTACTCCACCCTCCTATCCTCAATGGATCTAATCTCCGTGCGGACGGCAACCAGCCCTTCTTGGAGCGCTCAGCTTCTTGGGAGCCCATACAATAGTACTCCGCAAGGACAACCTGAGGTACATGAGCCCATACACAATAGTACTTCAGCAAGGAAAACCATTGGTACAGCCCGCATAGCAGCTAACACACAGCTTTCTACGTAGTAGTGCTCAGCCTGATGCGCTGGCCAGCTGCACATGAGACTTTTGATGGTGGTCACAAATCGGTTTGCGCAATGTATGGAATGGTTTGCGGCAACTCACACCTGCAATTCTTCTCTACCCATGTGTACACATGTTGCTTGGAAGAAGGTACATGCTTTCTAAGTGGGGGTCTAATACTATGGTCTTAATGAAAGAGTGCATAGAGCGGAAGCAAGATAAGCACTAGAGTTTGCTGTTCTGAGAAGTGCAAGAGAGAGAGAAATGAAGCAACTATGCTGAGTATACTGCAATGAAAGCAATCCCGAGCAAGAGACAAACTAGTCTCATAATTGAGGGATACAAAAGATGACCAAACTTTGAAAAAATGAGGAGGCAAGCCCACCTATAAATAGGTCATGAGGGCTGGTCAACTGGACAAACCAAAGCTGGCCGCCTAGAGAGAAGTCACCCGACCTGGAAAAAAAAACCACGAAAATCGGGAAGAATACCAGGAAAATAGGGGTGGCTAGCGCACAACCAAGGGCCATAAAAGGGATCAAGAACCCGTTCACGAACATAGTGATACCGAATCTCAATGTGTTTCGTACGAGCATGGAACATAGGGTTCTTGGTGATGGTGATGCAACTCTGATTGTCACACTAAAGAAGAGTAGATCCGGTAGGAGGAAAGCCAAGTTCTCCCGATAATCTCCGCAACCAAATCGCCTCACATGTAGCATAACAAACTGCACGATACTCCGCCTCTATAAAGGAAAGCGCCACAATAGGTTGCTTTTTTACTGCTCCATGAAATGGCTGCTGACCCAAGTGAAAAATGTGGTCAAACACCGAGTATCTGGATCTCTAGCCTAATTTGAATCAGACCATCCAAGAAGAGTGCACTCTTGGACATAGAAATGCCAAAGTCCAAAGTCCCACGCAAGTACCGAAGAACCCTGAGAGCACACCACAATAAGCTGACTGTGAAACAAATGTCCAATCGGGAGTAGGTCAACCAAACCAAACAACCGACAAGAACCCGATACTGTCCCTAATCAATCCCTGGTAAAGCATCAAGAAGAGAGCTTCTCACTAGTATCCATAGGAGAAGATATTGATTTGCATCCTGTCATCTGAAACCTGTCAAGTATCTCTTGTGTATACTTCTGCTGAGAGAAGAAAATACCCTTAGGAGTTTGCCAAATCTCAAAGCCAAGAAAATAATGTAAAAGGCCAAGATCCATCATCTCAAACTATTGTCTCCAAAGCATCCATGACTGAACAGATCCTCACAGAATAAGAACCTGTGAAGATGAGGTCATCAACATAGACCACAATGATAACAACGGTTTGAATCTGCATGAGAATGGCGCAGGCCAAGCTTCTGAAAGAACTCATCAATCCGTTGGTACCAAGCTCACGGAGCCTGCCTTAGACCATACAAAGCTTTCTTCTATCGGTACACCTGATCCTATTTTCCTGGAACCTCAAATCCCGGAGGGTGATCAACATACACTTCCTGTGTAAGCTCTCCATTCAGGAAAGCCGACTTGATGTCCATCTGGAATACGGGCCATCTATGATGTCCTGCAAGAGTAGGAATGGTGCGAATAGTAGTTATCCTGGCCGTCGGAGTGAAGGTCTCATTGATATCGACTCCAGGGCATTGAGCATAGCCCCTGGCAACCAACCTCGTCTTGTTCTTGTCCAAGCTTCCATTAGCTCGGTACTTCGTTTTGAAGATCCACCGCACACTAATCACCTTACACTGATGTGGCCTAGGCACCAAAATCCAAGTGCCATTCTGTTCAATAGCATCCAGCTCTGCCTGCATAGCACGACGCCAAGGCTCATGTGAAAGAGCCTCGTCCATAGAAGTGGGATTTGAAGGACCATGAATAATAGAGGACATAAGAGCATAGTTAACAAACATGTTGCCCTCATGAATTTGTCTCCTTGAAACTTTGGAAGATCGCCTGAGAGAACCAAGCAGAGGAGTAGAAGGAAGCTCTCGTAACCCAAAATCACGAATTGTCTGAAAATACCATCCAAGCACCGATCTGCTTGAACTTGCTAGAGGAGGAGAAGAGTCATTATCATCATTTGATTGAGAATCCAGAGTTGGAGGTGTAATAGAAGCGCGGGGAGGAGAAGGAGGAGGCGGAGGAAGAAGAAGCTCACCACCCCCCTCAGAAGATGCAGGAGTCTTGTTGAACACCACATCACGGCTCATAACAAATTTGCCGGCTTGTTGATCATACATACGATATGCCTTGGACATAGAACTGTATCCGAGAAAAGTCATGCGCTGAGACTTCCAGTCTAACTTGGAGCGATGCTCCTTAGGCACATGTACATACGCTGAACAACCAAATACCTGCAAATGAACAACAGAGGGCTTCTCACCATGGAAAGCCTCATATGGAGTTTTATTGGAAGAGCAGCAATAGGAGACTTGTTCTGAATATAGATAGCAGTAGAAACTGCCTCAGCCCAGAAACGTCGAGGTAACGAAGAATGCTCAAGCATAGCACGGGCCATTTCCATGATGGCCCTATTCTTTCTCTTTGCAACTCCATTCTGTGATGGAGTATATGCTGTAGTAAGCTGTCTTTGATTGTATATTGTCGAAACTCCTGGGATGTAAACTCATCCCCTCTGTCGGTCCTAAGAACCTTGACCGAAAAACTGGTCTCTTTTTGCACCTCAACCCTCCAATCACAAAAGTGCTGAAAAGCCTCATCCTTGGACTTCAAAAAGAAGACCCAAGTAAATCTGGAGAAGTCATCCACCATCACGAGCATGTACAACGGCTTACTCAAAGACGCGGTACTCATAGGACCACATAAGTCTGCATGAACAAGAGCAAGTGATGTCGAAGATCTGTGTTGCCTCCTTCGGAAAGGCGGCTCGGTGCTACTTTCCTTGTAAACAAGAGGAACAAACAGAAGATGGAGCCTTGATGGTCGGTAAACCCTCAACCAACCCATCCTTCGAAGCTCGTTGTAGAAGCCGATAGCTCAAATGGTCAAACCGAGTATGCCAAAGAGCTGAAGAAGAACCAATAGAGAGCAAAGCGGTTAGCTTGTATAAGCCACTATCTTGGACTCCTTGAGCCAAGATGCTACCAGTCTCCTTGTCACGAATAGTAATCTCGTAATGAGAGAAGATCACCTCCGCACCTTGAGCTGTAAGAGCACTCACTGACAAAAGGTTAAATGCCAAATTTGGAATGTACAGAACGTCAGAGAAGTACAACACTCATTGACAAAAGGTTAAATGCCAAATCTGGAATGTACAGAACGTCAGAGAAGTATCTCTTGTCCTTGGAGGAGCGGAAGATGGGGATGGTGCCACGTCCATGAACTGGCACGGAAGAAGAATCACCCAAAGTGATATTGCCTGTCTTGGCAGTAAAGTCCTCGAACCAATCCCAGTGAGGTTTCATGTGAGCAGTAGCACCACTATCCACAATCCAAGACCGCGATTGAGAAGTCACAAGAGCTAGTACACGACAAGCACCGTCTAATATAAGAATACCATCATTCTTCTTGGTTTGAGACACCGCTGTAGAAGTAGATTCCTTTGCTTCTTCATCTCGCTTCTTCTCGTGACAGTGAGTGACACTCCACGTCCTTGTTTTTAGAAGATTTATTTTTGTCTTTGTCTTTATCTTTGTTGTTATCCTTGGAGTTCTTGTCAAAATCCTCTTTCCCTTTCTTTTGTCGATTCTTCCCTTTATCTTGAGCAATCAAGCTCCATCAGTACCATGAGAGGTGCCAGTCCGCTCCTCAAAGCGAGACTCAATTTGCATAATGGAGGGGAGAACTTCTTCCCAAGTGATTGGAATAGGACGAGGAGAAGAAACAAGAGACTGAAAGAAACCATCAAACCTCTCTGGAAGCTTGGAGAGGAGGCGAATAGCCATATCTTGTGTAGAGATATCCTTGCCCACAAACAACAAGATCGTCCCGGAGATCTTTAATCTTCGAGATGAAAGCAGATAAAGATGGAAAGGTAGAAACTGACAAATTCATAAGCTGCTTTTCCAAAGCGAAAATCCGACTTGAAGACTTAATCTCGTAAAGATCTGCAAATGCCTTCCAAACTTCATGTGCAGCATCTACTGTACGCACATGAGAGAATAGAATCTTGACAATTCAACATCAGAAAGGAGAAAGCACGACGATCATTTGCCCGCAAAACATCAATCTGTTTCTGAGTCACACCAACGGTAGAAAGGGTGGGAGAGGTGGCATTGGCAGCTGTAACAAGCCAGTCCCAGAGATCCACTCCTCGTGAGGCCGATTTCACCTTCACCTTCACCTTCCATAAAGTAGAGTTGGAGCCATCCAACTTTGCAGACTCAGAGAACATATGAAGAGTAGTTGGGGCAGCCATCACCAAAGCTCGGGCTCAATCTCAGAAGAAAAAACGGACAATCTTAGAAGAAGAAGGGTCCACCACAGGTACCGGGTGCCACAGCAAACCAATATCTGCAAAACACCTATAGAAGAGGAAATGCAGCACTTACAGTACTGCCGCTGTGAAACCAGAGCAGGCCAACAGCTGTACAGGGGTCCCAGAGGTCAAAAGGCGCTAAACTGAAATGGTGAAGTGCCTGGAAGAGGCAGGCCGACCAGCAGCAGATCTGGGGAAAAAACGCAGAAGTGAAGGTGCTGAAAACAGGGCATAGACTAGGGGCAGCAGAGTGAACTCTGAACCTAGAGCGATGATACCATGAAAGAGTGCACAGAGCGGAAGAAAGAGAATCACTAGAGTGTGCTGATCTGAGAAGCGCAAGAGAGAGAGAGAGAGATATGAAGCAACTATGCTGAATATACTGCAATGAAAGCAATCCCGAGCAAGAGACAACCTAGTCTCATAAGTGAGGGATACAAAAGATGACCAAGCTATGAAAAATTGAGGAGGCAAGCCCACCTATAAATAGGTCATGAGGGCTGGCCGACTGGAGCAAAGCTATTGGCCGACTGGACAAACCAAAGCTGGCCGACTGGAGAAAAGTCACTTGACCTAATGCCAGAAAAATAGGGGTGGCCAGCTCACAACCAAGGGCCATAAAAGGGATCAAAAGGGGACACCAAACATGGGCAGAAACTGGGGATGAATATGCTAACACTTAACAACAAGCCTTCCCCAAACCCACCCTACATAGTTGACCGAAACACATAAAAAGCCAATTGTTTTTTTTTTGGGGAAAAAAGGGACAACTTTATATTACATTAAGCGGCAGTCAAGGCTCATAGCCTTTACAAAACTAGCTACTAAGTGTTGGAGTATGCACAGATGAGTCATTATTTTGGTCTTTCCATATGAGGCAGTGAACTTTGAAGTGCTTGGAGAAGAAGATGTGGGTGTGGTTATTGAGTAGGCATGTGAAACTAGCTCCTCAACATTGCCTACAATGGAAAGTGTTAACCTTGTGAGATGGCCTATCAAAAGACTTACCTTCGAAGATGGATCACCATTATTGGATGAAAAAATGCAAGTAGAGCATATAGCCAACAATGGGTTCAATGGGAGCCTTGCTTCCTTGCTTATAAAAAAGAGAAGATATTTTATGGTAAAAAGGAAGGGTAAGGAGCTGTCGACAATAGCAGGTTCCTCTACAAGGATATCATTCGACATAGTATCCCTATTGTCCACCATAGATTGTTGTGAAAAGAAATGTTAACTTGTAGATCGTGGAATGGTCTTGAATTTACGTAAACATTATTGGGGACAATGCTTGCAAGCTAGAACTAACTATATGTATGACTCTCTCAGCATGGCACATCGTACTGATGCTATAGGAACAAGGCAATATAGGTTTGCAATGAATGGTGAGAGGAGATATGCTGCGTAGACAACACAAGAGAGAGAAGAGGGAGCAAAGGAGAGAGCTTGTGGGACAAGATCACCTTTTATAATAGCAAGAAACTATACAATGGCAATAGCCAGCAAGTAGTGTTGAACTTGTGCTTGGAATGAACTACATCAAGTGAATATGAGAAAAGACCCCTTTTTTAGTGCATATGTGAACTGGCCGATTGCCTCTAGAAACAGGCCGACTGCCCACGACTTACTAAAAATAGGAGAAAATGATAAAAGCCCATAAATAGGAAAACCCCATAAATACACTGAGATGCACAATTCTAACACTAAGTACCATGGCCAAATGTTATCTTATCGATTAAAGTATGTCCACATTGCTTTCACTTTATTTCTTGAATCAATGTTGGAAATAAAGCAAAAGAACACTTACCCTGATTTCTTCAAAAGAATGTTTCACTTGCATTTTGTTTGGTACAATCAGTGCAACTCATTAAGAATGGATATGAGAAGTTTGTTATTTTAAAATAATGAGTCATTATCTTTACATGGATGTCTAGATTGTTTTGTCTTGGTTGATGAGGAGTTCTCACTTGCAATTTTCAGCACTGTTGAAGATGAATTACTTGTGGAGCCGGTCGATGCTCCAGAAATTGTGGATGATTTTGAGTTTGAAGAGGTTGATAGCTTGGACATCAAAGATAGGGAAGTCAACAAGTTAAAATTGAGGAGGCGTATTGAGCAATATAAGGTGGGTGTAAGATGATTTCATTAGCTAGTAGCTACTTTGTTCTAGTTTTTGAGCTCTCAAATGGTTTGTAAAGTTTAAGACAAGCAATATAAGCAGCTCAGTCATGTTGTTTCTTTGATGAGCTTGTTGATGATAACTAAATTAATTAAGGAGTGGATTAAGCAAAGAAAGCAAGATAAGGAGTTATAAAATCACACCAAATCTATTCCATGAAACTCTCACATAAAGGAAGCCAAGTACAACAGTTATAGCCAAAAAGGCTTATCATGATATCATTGCTTACATCACCCAATCTTATCACACTCCATCTAACTCACCCAATCACTCCATCTAACTCACCCAATCACTCTTATACACAACAAACTTTTGCACATATAAACTTGGTGCATGTGTGCACACACTCTCTCTCTCTCTCTCAGGACCATGGAGCCATCACTTTTTATGGGAGATGCCTCCTAGAGCTTGGCTCATGCCACATCCTTGCTATCTATAATGGGATGGCATGGTGGCTTGCATTAGGAGGGCTTACTAGTTTTCTGTACAAGGGGGGCACCACAGCATGGTCGATTATCTTATGGGATTGCCTCGATTATCTTATGGGATCGCCGGAACTAGCCTCGTTGATACCTTACTTTACCATCCCACCATGCCTGCTTGGTGCCGACCATAGCTATCTCACCTTCGCCCCACATCTGCACACCACCTACCCCAGCATAAGCACCATCCATCACACACTACACCCAAATCCATTTGACCCATGATTGTGGTCTTATCTATGCAAATCAGCTCTACCGTCGTCTCTTAGATGTAGACCCATTTGCACCCCTCACAACTCACAATAATCATCCACACATCCACCATCGACAATTTTCCACACACCCGTCGGTCCACCGTGCCAAAGCTTGCACAGGTGCCATGCCTCAGAATTGTTGGTATGATGACGAATGCCGTATCACACATGCATGTCTTTTGCGTGAGTTAGCTACCGGCCAAATCCAAAAGCGTGAAGCTGAACGGATTCACTGGTATCTTACTCGCCGGCGCAAGAAACGAGCACATTGTTGTAAACATCCCACATCTACCTCACGCACATCCCATCACATCCACCTTTTTCATAGGAGACATGGTGGTGAAGGCTATACGCAGGCGTCAGAACGGCCGATCACTCGATCATGAGGGGCTTATGGCTGAGCTCTCTCTTATGCAGGCGACACCCTAGCACCCCGCCTAGCCCATATGTTTAATAGGGCCCTCTCAGAGGGCTTTCCCCCCACCTGGTCATCACACATTAGTGCACCTATCCGTAAGGCGGGAGACCCCATGGATCCTAATAACTATAGAACCATCATGATCGGCCATATCTTGGCAAAGCTCTATGGATCTATACTTGAGTCTGAGCTTAGCACACTGGTAGAGAGAGAGGGATACATGGCATCATGGCAGACAGGATTCAGGAGGACCTTCTCCACGTTGGATCACATATTCATGCTTCAGACTACCATCAAGCACGCCAAGGCAGATGGCCACCGACTATATTGTTGCTTTGTGGACTTCCGCAAGCTTTTGATACAGTGCCTCAGGCCCGTCTCCTATAGTGCTTACAGCATCTCGGGGTCTTGTCTGACATGATTTGGGCTATCATTGCTTTATATGAGTTAGTTATTGGTAGGGTGAGATGTTCAGGAGGACCATCCGAGGAGGTTTGTAGCACCATTGGAGTGAAACAAGGATGCCTAGTAGCTCCGACCCTCTTTGGACTTTACATAGATGAGATCTCAGGCTTCATTGAATCGGAGGCGGAGGAGCTTTTCTAGGAGGTATTCTTGTTTCCATCCTTTTATATGCTGATGATATTGTACTCATTGTAGATTCTGAGGAGGGGCTAGAAAAGCACATGGATACTTCTGTTAGAATTTGTGCATCTCATTGTGTGTGGGGATTGGGCCTTTTATTGGCACACATGTATTTATCTCATTTGTGCTGGTCGTGAGGTTATTTGCTGCAGTCGGCCAACTTCACTCCTTCCCTATATATATTATAAAGGCCACTTCCCTTCTCACTTATTAACTCAGTTCACTCCTTATCAGGCACATGTTCTACACCATCTGCTGGCTGGTATTGCCATTGTAAAAGCCTCTTGCTACATAACATGATGTTCATTGTCTGATGTGTCTCTCTCTCCTTTGCTCTCCCTCTCTCCTATGTTTTACTTCCACATTGTGCAACTTGATCATGGTATCAGTCGCTTAGGTGACCGACACTTCAAGGCAGCGGTGGTTAGTTTCCTTCCTGCAAGAAGTTCAACGTTTTTGGGAGCAGAAGAAGGCTTGCGTTTTTTGCTACATATGCAGCAGAGGGCTGCGTTTTGTGCAATTTTCCATGTGGCTGTTTTCCTCACCATTGCGTGGCTGCGTTTTTATTTGGCTGCTGCGTGTTTCCTCTTGAAGGCTGTGTTTTCTCATTGGTGGCTGCATTTTCTTCTAGGGTGCTGTGCTTTAGCTTTGGTTGCTGTGTTTTTGTGGTGGCAGCAGCTCTCTCTCTCCTATGTTGTCTTCTCTGTCATCCATTGTCGGTGGTGGTGCGTGGGCTGTGTTTTCAGCCTTGGGCAGCAGTGGAGATGTTTCTTCTTGTGTGCTTCAACCTTGCCTTCTGTCACCATTTGGTCCATCTCCATTTCTGGAGCCACTTCTATGGGACTGTCACTCCATAGAGCGGCCAGATTTGTACCATGTTCACATGTGGCCAGGCCAGTGTCCCATGTGAAAGGGTCAATCATTTGGTGTCACATGGAGGGGAACCAGTTGTGTGCCACCCGTGTGTGCGTCTTATCCATGGGGCTGTCACTCCATGGTAGGACTGATATTTGTGCCGACCTTGTCTATGGGGTTGTCACTCCATAGGAAGGCACGTGCCAAGACTTGTGTTTTGCCTTTGGGACAGGACTTCACATTTCTGTCGCGCCAATTTCGTGCCCGACAAGAAATCTTTGTACAAGTTTCATGAAAGGGAGATTTCGTCCATTACATGTGCACATGCATTTATGTTTGCATGCATAAACTTGTTTTCGCATGACTTGTTCACGTGTGTTTGCTTGCTATGTCGTGCTAGTTCACTGGACGGGGACGTCCCCAGTGTACCGTGGATGTGTTGTTTGCTGATGAGTTGGTGTGGCGTGTGAACTGGTGGTAAGTATTACCCTTTTTGGCCTTTTCAAATGTAAAATCCTTTAAGTAATGTCAACCTTAATAATTATAAGGTTGGGTGTTCACACACATTTAAACACTGGCTGGACATTTTCTCTAATGTGGATGCTCAACATTATTAATAACATTTATAGTTATTATTGCATGAGGTAATTATTCTTTCCCCACACGTGGATGGTTGGTGGGAGTGTGATTGAAGGAAAGTATCCACCTTGTTATTATCAGCTTGTACCCGCCTTGTTATTACCTGCATGTTGTACCCGACTGCATCTGCACTTGTTGTACCCGGCTGCACTTGTACTGATACTCGTTTGTTTTACCCGATTGCACCTGTACTTGATGTGTCCGCATGTTGTACCCGACTACATCTCCTCTTGTACTTGTAGTACTTGGCAGTACTTGTTTTACTAGTTGTATCAGGTTGTACTTGATTGTACCCTCAGTTGTACCAGCTGATTTTCAACATCTACTGTTGCCAGGATCTGCCTACAATTTGGGAGTGTAATAAAAAAGGGATGAGCTTCTCTCCTGGGAATTGAATTTGAATATTTGTCAGGTATTTATCTTTGTATTTTCAGATTCAGTAATTGTTAAAATTCAATGTTGTTTGTATAAGTTTTGTCAGGCAAAATATCACCCCCTGTTGCCTTCATTAATAAGGCCATTAGGACGGTGATTTCTTCCCATGATTACCTTGACCGCGTCTCACATTTTGGAGGAGCCAGTAAAGGTCATTTGGGGTATGAGGAAAACTGGGAGCAAAGCTGATTTAAGAGCACTAGGTATTGCTTCCTCCGCGGTGTTTCACCTTGCCAGCCGTTAGTACGGGCGTGCCTATTGGTGCACGGTCTCGGAAGACCAGGGAGGGCAGGTATTCAACCAGTGGAGGTGGGAGATTACTTGTGACTTTGTTTACTCCGACAACTGATTCTTCACGGACAACATCTCATTGTTTACCAGTTGTAGTCACTCCTTGTTATGGAGAAATCTGGCCTAGGGCCCGTGAACACTTGTACAAATAAATACTCCAAGACATACAACAGAATTGAGAGGGGAGGGAGAGGGGAGGGGAGGGGGGCTTTCCGGTCCCAGTGATGGTGTCAAGTGTTCTTTGTTATTTTTAGTTTCAATGTTGCAAGTGTTGTCCGATGTTTGACTTAGTTAAGTGATCCAAAATATGTGTATTTTATATTCCGATTTGTCAGGCCTCCTGTAGGGAGCGGTTACATTGGTATCAGAGCCTGGTCGTCTCTCTTCCTCAAGAGGAGACGCGGTGTTTTGAGATTGGAAGCAAATACAGACACTTGACTCAATGGACCACCAAGGTAACCTTTTGGAAGTGCCAAATTCCAAAGGCCAGTCTAGTGCTTCTCGTGATTCCGATGCATTGCTTGGACGGCACAAATCTCTTGAGAGAGGTTATGACAGTGCATTCATGGGACATCCATCCTGTGGAAAAGAGCCTGTGCATGAGGATGAGCCCAATGCATTGAGGGTTGAATTGGAGCACATGAAGAAGCTTTTGTAGGCAAAGGAGCAAGAGCTGAAATTCTTGCATGAAGATTCCTATGTACAAAGTGTCATTGAAGCAAGGAAAGATGATGCCATGGTGGATATGACCTTTGAGTCTATGGCTCGTGAAGTGGGCAAGAAGCCAAGGGAGTTGGCACTCTCCTATCTTATCTGCAAGGGTGATCTCAAAGAAGGAGAGGATGAACAATTAGTATTCAAGAATCCACCTCGTTTGAAGTAGGGAGACCCAACATCTCAACGGTTGAGATCTTTTATACACAAGGAAGAGGTATTAGTGACTTCTCGCCATGCATCTACTCCTCTTGGGACAGGAGGCAACAAGTATGTGCATGTTGGAGTTAGTGGGCGACATGATGGCCTTGTGGATTCAAAGAATGTATATCATGGAGAGAGTGGTCGGCATACAAGCCGAAAGACTTTGCCCACCATTGAGTCGTCTCGTGGTGAGACATTGCATCATTTGGGGAGGTCACATGCATTTGGGCCACGTATTTATAATGGACATGCCACCGTGCCTTGTGAAACATCTTTGGTTTCCCATGAAGCCCATGTAGAGAGGGCTACTCCGTTGGATAAGGGGAAGAGAAAGAGAGAAGAACATGAATCACATCCTAAAAAGCTCAAGGAGTTCAAGGCAGGAGACAAGTCCGTGAAGTTTGATGTCTTTCATGGAGAGTATGATGCCTCCAAGGTGCTTGCTTTCGTGGCACAGTTTGACATTGCTTTTAGTGATGAGCACTTCATTGAGAAGTCTAAAATTTGTCATGCAAGCATGTTTCTGAAGGAGACAGCCACCCATTGGTGGATCATTGAAAAGACCACCAAAGATCCCATTTGCACTTGGAAAGAGTTCAAAGACAAATTTTATGCACAATTTTTGCCTCCCAATGCGGAGCAAAAACTCTCAGCCAAAAGTGGAATAGACTTGAGCAAAAAGACAATGAAAGTGTGCAGCAATATGTCAACAAATTTTGGAAAGTCTTGCTTGAGGTAACTCCCTTTATGGAACTCTCCGAAGATGAAAGGAAGAGGAAGTTTCGCTCTCCGGATTGCAACCAGCTTATCGTTCGGGCATCGAATTGCATCCGAAACACACTCTTTAGCAACTCATAGCATCTGCTCTTGCTACGGAGCAATTGGTGCTTAAAATTAAGCAGGATCAGGGAGGTTCTAAGGGCAAAGAGAGGGTTGTCCCAAACCTGCAAAAAGGTGGACAACCACCTAAAAAGAGCTTTCGGGAAGCCCAAAAGAGTGGTAAAGTTGAAAGTACTCCATCCAAAGACATTGCACCAAAGAAGAATAAGTTTGGCTTGACCCCTAAGGAAAGGGAGCAATATGCCAAAGAGGGGAAATGCTTTTCTTGTGGTAGTAAAGAGCACATGTTTAGGCAATGTCCTACCCGCAAGCAAAAGCATGAAGACAAGCCACCCAAGGCAAATGTGCATGCCATACCCGATGTGCAGGGTAACACTGAGCATGATGGCAAAGAGAGTGGTATGTAAAGCTTGGGGACAAATCAAGGATGAGCCCGCCTTGTTCATGTTTGATGATTGTGCAACAGCTAACTTCATCTCTACACAGATGGCAGCCGCCCTGTGGGCATAGAGATTGGGGACATGGGACCCCAAATTGAGGCAGAGGCAGCTTTTATTGGCAAAGAGGTGCAGGTCACTTGTCTTATTGTAAAGTTGCGCATTCATATACAGGGTTATTTGGATCATGAGGAATTCCTGATTGCTCCACTCCATGGATGTGATGTATTACTTGGCAAGCCTTGGCATCATAGGCGTGAGCCCTGCAAAGAATATAAAACCAATAGGATCACCTGTATGCATAGAGGCCGCATGCATGTCATTGATGCCGGCAAGGAAGGGGATTCTATCCCAGTTGTCTCTCACATCCAAATTAGTAAGGCAATGAAAAAGGCTCTTCGGCGTACTTGGTTTTCGTTCGTGACAAAATTGAACAACATAATGGTAATGTGGATGTATTGACTCAAGAGAGGTTGAATTTTCTTAATGCTTATAAAGATTGTTTTGTCGATGCATTGCCAGGAGAGCTACCTCCCGAGAGACCAGAGGATCATCGTATAGATCTTCTGCTAGGTAGTTCCTCATCTAACAAACCCGCATATCGTGTAAGTGCTGCACAACAAGAGAAGATCATGAAGTAGGTTAATGAGCTTTTAGAGAGGGGTTTGGTTCAGCCAAGCTCCTCACCCTTTTGTTCTCCTGTGTTTCTTGTGCAAAAGAAGGATGGATCTTTCCGCATGTGTGTGGATTATCGAGCTCTAAACAAGCTCACCATCAAGAACAGGTTTCCAATCCCACGTATAGATGACCTCTTGGATAAGCTTGATGGTTCGGCTTATTTCAGCCGTATAGGTTTGAAGAGTGGTTACCACCAGATTCGTTTGGTACCCCATGATGTCCATAAAACTGCATTCAGGACAGCTTTTGGATTGTATGAATTCTTGGTGATGTCTTTTGGCCTTACCAATGTCCCGGCAACATTCAACCGTATGATGGACAGGATATTCTGACCCCATCGTAAGTTTACAGGTGTATTGTTTGATGATATCTTGGTTTTCTCCAAGACTGAGGAGGAGCATAAGACTCATTTGGCTGTAGTATTTGAAGAGTTGCGAAAGCATAAACTCTTCATAAATGCTAAGAAAAGCGAGTTCTTCCTCTCACAGATACACTATTTGGGGCACATTGTCTCGCCATTGCATGATCTTAAAAAGAAGAAAGCCACTTTCCAATGGACTTTGAATGAGCAAGATGCTTTCTTACAACTCAAAAATGCTATCATTTGTGGACCCGTTTTGATTGTTCCTGACTTGCAAAAGCCATTCAGAGTAGAATGCGATGCATGTGTGAATTGTATAGGAGCTGTCTTAAATCAAGAGGATCATGCAGTTGCTTATGAGAGCCGTTGCTTGTTGCATGATGCCAAGATCCATCTAGAAACTTATGAAAAAGAGCTCTTGGTTGTAATTCATGTCTTAAAAATATGGAAACATTATCTTCTTGGGGCTTAATTTGTAGTCAAGACAGATCATCAAAGCTTGAGATACTTTCTATCTCAAACAAAGCTCTCGGAGAAGTAAATGAGAATGGCAAACTCTTTCCATGTTTCATTTTCAGATTCTACATACTCCGGGAAAGAAGAATGTAGTGGCAGATGTCACCATTTGGCCACCCAAACGGTTCACTCTTGCTTTCACACTATGTACATATTGGATTGGTGTCCATGGCTTATGGAATATGCCTATGCAGGTGAGTGACACGTGTCATGCTGTATAGTTGGATATGATATTCCGCTGGAACTTGATGTTATCATGCCCGGAATATCTGGAGGACTTGGCTTTCCGCTGGGACTTGTGCCTTTGTGTACATGCCCGGAAACGCCTGGAGGATTGGCTTTCCACTGGGTTTGGTATTGCATATACTTGCGTGGAAACGCCTGGTCTTATATGGTTTCATGAACGGAAATTGCTCATGCCAATGCTGCATTGCATAGCATCTTTATGTGCTTGCCTGCAAATGAAATTGCATGCTGTTTTCATGCCTGCATGACCTATGTGTAGTTCCGGGCTAGGGGACGCCCGCCCGTGAACCGTGCGTGTGAAACTGTTTGTTGACATGGTTGTGTGGCATGTGAACAGGTGGTAAGTATTACCCAATCTAGGCTCAAATAGCCCTTAGGACTTGGCCAATATTTATAAGTGAGTGCGTTCCCATTTCATTAAAGTTTGGGCGCCCAAAAGTCACTTGTAAATTATGACCGCTTCCAAGTTCACACTCACTGAAGTCCCGAGGCGGACAAGACTCAATGTCCAGGACCTGATCCTCCCCTTTTATTCATAAATGGGCATCTCCCCATGTCCCTTCACCTGATTGGACCCCAATTCACTTACTTATTAAGAGAAATTCGTGTTTTCTCTTCATGAGGATTTTTGGAGGCTGAAAACTCTGTTTTTTCACCATTTCTCTCCATTTCCAAGCTCTCCATAGCCATACCCAACTTGCTAGGGTGTTTTCAAAGCTTCCAAGAGTGTTTCTTAGTGCTAATCACTCTCCTCCTCACTCCCAATGACTGAAATTCAGCAAAACAGCTCTCATTTTTGCTGTAATTTCTGGTCTTTTTGCTGAAAACCCTAATTTCAGCCTTCCTTTCTCAAGTTGAACCATAGGGGAAGCTTTCCCAGGGTTCCCTTCATCCTCTTGAAGACTTTTGTCGCGAAGGATTGCGGCAAATCGAAGATATCCACACTTCTAAAGCTTCCAACGCGAAGGCTTCCGCTTGCAACAACTTCTATGAAGACTGGTAAGCTAATTGGACAATGTGTTGTCATTACTTACTCAGTAGAAGTGCAGGACTCCTTGTTTAGCCGCCCTGTGTAGTATTTCTCTTGTCCTATGTGCTCTTGAAGATGTTGCTACCTTGCTTGGTAGAACATAGAGCCAATGGTAGAGAATATGGGCACTGAAGTCGGGCCGGGCATCAAGGCAGCTCCTTGGTGATCTACATCGACATACCATTGTTTTCTAAATGCTGAATTTCATATGCATTGGCATGGAGGATTTGGCAATGGATGCCCGTGAAGCTATGTATTGAATTTCTCCAATAGTAATACAATTTACTCAAGGGAGGGGTCGGCCGTTCCGGCTCATTGTGTGTCTCTTGTCAATTCAGCAATTTACTTCTTGTATTTGAGCAAGTGTCCTTCAAATCTTAATGTATTTAAGTGTATTGATTAGCATTGTGTTCAACCAAGTTACATTGGTATCAGAGCATACGGTTCTCTTTCACTTCTATCGTGAGAGACGATCACCGTGAACACTAGCTATCTCTACACTTAGAACATTATGGACAGCCATACAATGAATGTTGGAGATGCTAATACAAGAGGCAGGGACAATGAAATGCATGCCTCCAATGCTTTACAGGATGAGCAAACTCATGTGGTGCACAATAGGGAACATGAATATGTGGGACACCCGTCTCGTGGCAAAGAGAAGATGCAAGAAGAAGAGTCCATAGTCTTGAGAGCTGAACTTACTCGTATGCAGGCTCTTCTCCATGCACAACAAGAAGAATTGAATCTCTATCGCCGCGAGGATCCATTGGTACATGACCGTTTGAAGGCCAAGAAAGCTGAATCTTATATGGATCATGCAATGGCAATGATTGCTCAAGAGTTGCACATGCAACCGAGGGATGCAGCACGTGCATACTTGGCTTGTACCGAGGATGCCTATGTAGAAAAGGCAACCATCCCACATGTCTTGGAATCCCCACAAGTACCCGAACAAGAACTTATGTCTTAAGAGGATGAACCTCCATGCGATGGGAGAGGAACAATCAGTGACTTCACGCCATGCAGGAATACCTCATGTAGCCCGTGAAGGATACAATGTTTATGGCAGTGGTCAAAATGTATGTCAAATGCCATTGTCGGTTGAAAATGTACATGCACAACACATGCAACACGGGCTGCAATTTTCTGTTGGTGCAGGTATTCCACGTATCTCTCATGCCACTCATGCCTTCGAGTGTGCTCGTGAGGGAGAAGTTATGGCTGAAAATGTATCAATGCATGTTGAGGGGCCAGCCATGCCTCATGCTTACAGGGCACATGTATCTATGCCTTATGCATCACCTTTTGGTCCAAAAATGATGCCAGTCACAGGAGCTGTCCCAATGGACAAACATGGGGGAAAACATGTTGAGATGCACACACATGCATCAAAGTCTCGTGACTTCAAAGCCGGAGACAAATCTGTGAAGTTTGACACATATCATGGAGAATATGATGCATCAAAGGCACTTGCTTTTATTGCCCAGTTTGATATTGCTTTCAGTGATGAGGATTTCACTCAGAAATCCATGATCCGGCATGTAAGCATGTTCATGAAAGGCACTGCTGCCCATTGGTGGCTCACGGAGAAGCTCTCACCGAATCCTGTTAGATCATGGAAAGAGTTCAAGGAGAGGTTCTATGCTCAATTCTTGCCTCCCAATGCATTGAATGAGATAACAATGAAGTGGGATTGAGTTCAAGGAGAGGTTCTATGCTCAATTCTTGCCTCCCAATGCATTGAATGAGATAACAATGAAGTGGGATTGGGTAAAGCAAAATGAGGGGGAATCGGTAAATGCATATGTACAAAAGTTTTGGAAAGTGCTCTTGGAGGTGTCTCCATTTATGCATGTCACCGAGGCGGAAAGGAAGAGAAGGTTTCAATCGGGATTGCAACCCGTGTACAAAGGGGGATTACAAATGTATCCTGGTCATACCTTACACCAATTAATCGCAGCCGCCACCGCCACCGAGCAATTGGAACTCAAATTGAGTCGATCCAATAAGGCTAAACCCTCATTTCAAGGCAAAGAGAGGGCTATCCAAAACCTGCAAAATGATGGACAGCCACCTAAAAGGGACCAAAACCAAGCCAAATCAGATCCAAAAGCTGAAAATAAGTTTGCTAACAAGCGTCCTTATAAGCCGGCAAACTTTGGTCTTAGTGCTGAGAAGAAGGAGCAATATATGCGTGAAGGCAAATGCTTTACTTGTGGCAGCATTGAGCACATGGCAAGAGCATGTCCAAATAAGAAGAACAAAGCTGAAAATGCTAATGTACCGAAGCCTAATGTGCATATGGTTCCGGATGTGTAGGGCAACACTTCACATGATAGCAAAGATAGGGTTGTATGTAAAGCTTGGGGACAGCCGCTTGGAAAGCCTTGGCATACACGTATTGATCCGTGCAAGGCTTACAAGACTAACAGGATCACCTTGGCCGAGAACATGTAATTGATGCTAGTGAAGAGGGTGATACCATTCCCCTTGTATCTCATGTACAAATTAAGAAAGTAATGAAAAAGAGTGTTTTTGCGTACTTGATTTTTGCACGAGATCATGTTGAGAAAAATAATGTACATGTAAACACTCTTAGTAATGATAGGCTGAAATTTTTGCAAGAGCACAATGATTGTTTTGCTGATGAGTTACCAAATGAGTTACCACCTGTACGACCGGAAGATCATCGCATTGATCTTGTGCCGGGTAGCTCACCACCTAATAGACCAGCCTATCGTGTAAGTGCATCCCAAAAAGAGGAGATCATGAAGCAAGTGAATGAGCTTCTTGAGAAGGGTTTGGTTCAGCCAAGCTCTTCCCCATATTGTTCACCCATTCTCTTGGTTCAAAAGAAGGATGGATCCTTTCATATGTGTGTGGATTATAGAGCTTTGAATAAGCTTACCATCAAGAATAGGTTTCCGATTCCACGGATAGACGATATCCTTGACAAGTTGGATGGATCGGCATGCTTTAGCCGAATTAATCTCAAGAGTGGATATCATCAAGTGCGTGTAGTGCCTGAGGATGTACACAAAATTGCTTTCAGGACAGCATTTGGGCTTTATGAGTATCTTGTTATGCCTTTTGGTCTTACAAATGCCCCGGCTACATTCAATAGAATGATGGATCGCATATTCCGTGGGTACAGGAAATTTACAGGTGTCTTCTTTGATGACATCCTAGTCTTCTCGAAGACCGAAGAAGAGCATAAAGCTCATTTGGCTATTGTTTTTGAAGAGCTCCATAAGCATAAACTCTTCATAAATGCAAAGAAGAGTGAGTTCTTCTTGTCAGAGATACATTATCTTGGGCATATTGTGTCCAAAGATGGAGTGCGGATGGATCCTGCAAAGATTGATGCAATTCGGAATTGGCCCGAATTGAGTTCAGTGCATGAGATCCGTAGTTTTCTTGGATTATGCTCTTACTACCCGCAGGTTCATTCGGCACTTTGCATGGATTGCTTCTCCTTTGCATGATTTGACAAAGAAGAAGGCCGTGTTCAAATGGACTAATGTAGAGAGAGATGCATTCCTCAAATTGAAAGATGCAACTACTCATGGTCCAGTGTTGATCGTTCCGGATTTGCAAAAGCCTTTTTGTGTGGAATGTGATGCATCTGGAAATTGCATAGGGGCTGTCCTTAATCAAGAGGGACATGCCGTGGCTTATGAGAGTCGTAGATTGCATGATGCAGAGCTATCTCTTGGCATTTATGAGAAAGAGCTCTTGGCTGTAATTCATGCACTTACTATATGGAAACATTACCTTCTTGGGGCTGATTTCACTGTGAAGACAGAATACCAGAGTTTGAGGTATTTTCTTACTCAAACTAAGTTTTCAGAGAAGCATACGAGGATGGCCAATTTCCTCTCTATGTTTCATTTTCAGATCTTGCACACCCCAGGAAAGAAGAATGTAGTGGCCGATGCATTGTCACGAAAGCCGTATATAGCAGCTATCTCGGTTGCCTCTCATGGGGACTTGTCTACCATGCGTGATTTGTATCATACGGATGCTGATTTTGCCACTATTTGGGCTGATTTGATGGCTGGTCATGCACATGCCTCATATGTGATCAAAGAGGGTTATCTCATGAAAGATAATTGCCTATGTGTGGTGTCTGACATGAGGCAAAAGGTTTTGGATGAGTGCCATGCTCCTCCATATGCTGGTCATAGAGGCATAATGCCTACTACGCACATGATTGAGCGGTATTTCTTTTGGCCAGGTATGCGGAAGAACATAGAGGCACATGTGCGTGCATGTATCACCTGTCAAAAGGTCAAATTTGATAGGCAAAAGGCACCAGGTTTGCTTCAGCCATTGCCTATTCCCACGCAGCCATGGGAAAGTATTACAATGGATTTCATTATGGACTTGCCACGTACCCAACAGGATAATGATGCAATTTGGACAATTGTGGACAGGTTTAGCAAGCAAGCTCATTTCTTGCCGGTCAAAAAGACCATCAAAGCTGAGCATATGGTTAAAATATATCTTGCACAAGTGTTCAAACATCATGGAATGCCGAAGTCCATTGTGGGGGATAGAGATTCCAGGACTACAAGTCTCTTTTGGCGGGCCTTATTTGATAATATGGACACCAAATTGGACTTCTCATCAGCTTATCACCCTCAAACGGATGGGCAAAGTGAGGCTGCAAATTCAGCCGTGTTGGATCTCTTGAAATGTTATGTGGCGGATCAGAAGTCTTCTTGGGAGAAGTACTTACCGCTTGTGGAATTTGCATACAACAACACGGTGCATGCATCTACGGGAAAGGCCCTGTTTGAGATTGTTTATGGTAAGGTGGTTTTGACACCCATCCTTCGCACAAAGGATGAGATATTTGCAGCTGATGAGTATGTAAGAGACTTGGATATTGCTTTTACTCAGGTGCGGACAGCCATTGTAAGGTCACAAGACAAGCATAAAAAGGCTGCTGACAAGCATAGAAGGCAATTGGATGTTAAAGAGAATGATTGGGTATTGCTGAAATTTGAGAAAGCAAGACTTGCAAAGAGGCCTAGCAAAGAGGGTGCATATCCTAAGCTTGCAACCAGGTACTATGGACCTTTTCGAGTGATCGAGAAGATCAATGAAGTGGCTTTCAGATTGGCATTACCTAGTCATTGGCACATACACAATGCTTTTCATGTGAGTCTCCTTCGCAAGTATGTAGGGCCGGAGCCTAGTGAAATGGTCATTGAGGATCCACCCGAAGTGGATGAGCTTGAGGAGATCTTGCAGCCAGAGCAGATTGTGTATCACAAGGAACGCAAGCTTGCTGTAGGCAAAGTTGTGAGGCGTTACCTTGTGAAGTTTAAGAACTATCTTCCCATTTTATGCTAAATGGGTGGATGAAGAGTTCTTCAAAGATTGCCCGCATGTGCTTCAGACATATTTGGATGCATTTCAGTTGCGGACAACTGTTTTGAAGCGGGGGGGAATGTCACCATTTGGCCACCCAAATGGTTCACTCTTGCTTTCACACTATGTACATATTGGATTGGTGTCCATGGCTTATGGAATATGCCTATGCAGGTGAGTGACACGTGTCATGCTGTATAGTTGGATATGATATTCCGTTGGGACTTGATGTTATCATGCCCGGAATATCTGGAGGACTTGGCTTTCCGCTGGGACTTGTGCCTTTGTGTACATGCCCGGAAACGCTTGGAGGATTGGCTTTCCACTGGGTCTAGTATTGCATATACTTGTCTAGAAACGCTTGGTCTTATATGGTTTCATGAACGGAAATTGCTCATGCCAATGCTGCATTGCATAGCATCTTTATGTGCTTGCCTGCAAATGAAATTGCATGCTGTTTTCATGCCTGCATGACCTATGTGTAGTTCCGGGCTAGGGGGCGCCCGTCCGTGAACCGTGCGTGTGAAACTGTCTGCTGACATGGTTGTGTGGCATGTGAACAAGTGGTAAGTATTACCCAATCTAGGCTCAAATAGCCCTTAGGACTTAGCCAATATTTATAAGTGAGTGCGTTCCCATTTCATTAAAGTTTGGGCGCCCAAAAGTCACTTATAAATTATGACCGTTTCCAAGTTCACACTCACTGAAGTCCCGAGGCGGACAAGACTCAATGTCCAGGACCTGATCCTCCCCTTTTACTCATAAATGGGCATCTCCCCATGTCCCTTCACCTAATTGGACCCCAATTCACTTACTTATTAAGAGAAATTCGTGTTTTCTCTTCATGAGGATTTTTGGAGGTTGAAAACTCTGTTTTTCCACCATTTCTCTCCATTTCCAAGCTCTCCATAGCCATACCCAACTTGCTAGGGTGTTTTCAAAGCTTCCAAGAGTGTTTCCAAGTGCTAATCACTCTCCTCCTCACTCCCAATGACTGAAATTCAGCAAAACAGCTCTCATTTTTGTTGTAATTTCTGGTCTTTTTGCTGAAAACCCTAATTTCAGCCTTCCTTTCTCAAGTTGAACCATAGGGGAAGCTTTCCCAGGGTTCCCTTCATCCTCTTGAAGACTTTTGTCGCGAAGGATTGCGGCAAATCGAAGATATCCACACTTCTAAAGCTTCCAATGCGAAGGCTTCCGCTTGCAACAACTTCTATGAAGACTGGTAAGCTAATTGGACAACGTGTTGTCATTACTTACTTAGTAGAAGGGCAGGACTCCTTGTTTAGCCACCCTGTGTAGTATTTCTCTTGTCCTATGTGCTCTTGAAGATGTTGCTACCTTGCTTGGTAGAACATAGAGCCAATGGTAGAGAATATGGGCACTGAAGTCGGGCCGGGCATCAAGGCAGCTCCTTGGTGATCTACATCGACATACCATTGTTTTCTAAATACTGAATTTCATATGCATTGGCATGGAGGATTTGGCAATGGATGCCCGTGAAGCTATGTATTGAATTTCTCCAATAGTAATACAATTTACTCAAGGGAGGGGTCGGCCGTTCCGGCTCATTGTGTGTCTCTTGTCAATTCAGCAATTTACTTCTTGTATTTGAGCAAGTGTCCTTCAAATCTTAGTATATTTAAGTGTATTGATTAGCATTGTGTTCAACCAAGTTACAGCAGATGCTTTGTATCGGAAGCCTTATATAGCTGCAGTTTCAGTGGCCTCTCATGGGGACTTATTTGCCAAGCGTGATTTGTATCATTTGGATGTTGATTTTTCTCATATATGGATTGATTTGATGGCTGGTCACTCATATACCACTAATGTGATTAAAGAGGGTTATCTTATGAAGGAAAATTGCCTATGTGTGGTGAAGGATATGCGTCCAAAGATTATGGAGGAATGTCATGCTCTACCTTATGCTGGTCATAGAGGTATTTTACCCACGACACGCATGATAGAAAGATATTTCTTTTGGCCAAGCATGCGTAAAGACATTGAGGCTTATGTACGCGTATGCATTAACTGTCAAAAGGTGAAATTTGATAGGCAAAAGTCTCCCGATTCACTTCAGTCATTGTCTATTCCCTCGCAGTCATGGAAAAGCATTATTATGGACTCCATTATGGATTTGCCTAGATCCCAACATGGGAATGATGCCCTTTGGACCATAGTTGACAGGTTTAGCAAGTAAGCTCACTTCTTGCCCGTCAAGAAAACCATTAAAGTTGATCATATGGTAAAGCTTTTCCTTGCTCACATATTCAAGCATCATGGTATGCCTAAGTCCATTGTTGGGATTAGAGATCCCATGACTACGAGCCTCTTTTGGAGGGCTTTATTTGATAACATGGGCACTAAGCTTGAGTTCTCATCTACTTATCATCCCCAAGCCGATGGTCAAAGTGAGGCTGCAAATTCTGTTGTATTGGATTTATTGAAGTGTTATGTGGTGGATCAAAAGAGTGCCTGGGAGAAGTATCTTCCACTTGTAGAGTTTGCCTACAATAACACAGTACATGCCTCCACGGGAAAGGCCCCGTTTGAGATTATTTATGGCAGAGTGATCTTGCCACCTATTCTTCGTACAAAGAATGAGATTTTTGTAGCCGATGAGTATGTGCGTGACTTGGATGTAGCCTTTGCTTAAGTGCAGATAGCCATTGCAAGGTCACAAGACAAGCATGAGAGGGCTGCCGACAAGCATAGAAGGGACATGCAAGTCAAGGAAGGTGATTGGGTATTGCTGAAATTTGAGAAAGCTAGGCTTCGGAAGAGGCCAGGAGAAGAGGGATCGTATCCAAAGCTTTCTACTCGATATTATGGACCCTTAAAAGTGATTGAAAAGATCAATGAAGTGTCCTACAGGCTTGCTTTACCCAGTCATTGGAAGATTCACAATGCTTTTCACGTGAGTCTTTTGCGGAAGTATGTGGGGCCAGACCCGTAAGAGCTTGTCACAGAAGATCCGCTCGAGATTGATGAGCTTGAGCAGATTGTATTTCACAAGGAAAGAAAGTTACCACATGCGAAGCTTTCCAGGAGATACCTTGTGAAATTAAAGAACTACTTACCCATTGATGCAAAGTGGGTAGATGAGGATTACTTTGTTGACTGCCCGCAGCTTTTGCAGGCACATCTTGAGGCTTTTCAGTTGAGGTCAACTGTTTAGAAGCCGGGGGGGATGTCACCATTTGGTCCATCTCCGTTTCTTGAGCCACTTCTATGGGAGTGTCACTCCATAGAGCGGCCATATTTGTACCATCTTTACATGTGGCTAGGTTAGTATCCCATGTGAAAGGGTCAATCATTTGGTGTCACATGGATGGGAACCAGTTGTGTGTCACCCGTGTCTAATTAGTATTGTGCCATATGGACGGGAGCCTCTTTGCTGTCACCCGTGTATGACTAGGATTGCGTCTTATCCATGGGACGGTCACTCCATGGTAGGACTGATATTTGTGCCGACCTTGTCTATGGGATTATCACTCCATAGAAAGGCCCGTGCTAGGACTTGTGTTTTGCCTTTGGGATAGGACTTCACATTTATGTCTCGCCAGTTTCGTGCCCGACAAGAAATCTTTGTACAAGTTTCATGAAAGGGAGATTTCGTCCATTACATGTGCACGTGCATTTATGTTTGCATGCATAAACTTATTTTCGCATGACTTGTTCTTGTGTGTTTTCTTGCTATGTCGTGCAAGTACACTGGACGGGGACGCCTCGAGTGTACCGTGGCTGTGCTGTTTGCTGATGAGTTGGTGTGGCATGTGAACAAGTGGTAAGTATTACTCTTTTTGGCCTTTTCAAATGTAAAATCCTTTAAGTAATGTCAACCTTAATAATTATAAGGTTGGGTGTTCACACACATTTAAACATTGGTCGGACATTTGCTCTAATGTGGGTGCCCAACATTATTAATAACATTTATAGGTATTATTGCATGAGGTAATTATTCTTCCCTCACATGTGGATTGAAGGAAAGTACCCACCTTGTTATTATTAGCCTGTACCCGCCTTGTTATTACCCGCCTGTTGTATCCGATTGCACCTGTACTTGTACCCGCTTGCACCTGCACTTGCTGTACCTGCCTGTTGTACTCGATTGCACCTGTACTTGCTGTATCCGCCTATTGTATTCGATTGCACTTGTACTTGCTGTACTTGCGTGTTGTACCCGCAGTACTTGGTAGTACTTACAGCACCATTGTACCAGGTTGTACTTGTTGTACGAGCATGTACTTGATTGTACCCTTAGTTGGACCAGTTGCTTTCCAATATCTACTGTTGCCAGGATCTGTCTACAATTTGGGAGTGCAATAAAAAGGGGATGAGCTTCTCTCCTGGGAATTGAATTTGAATATCTGTTAGGTATTTATCTTTGTATTTTTAGATTCAGTAATTGTTAAAATTCAATGTTGTTTGTACAAGTCTCGTGAGGCAAAATATCACCCCCTGTTTTGCCTTCATAAATAAGGCCATCAGGACGGTGATTTCTTCCAAGAAATACAACAGTATTGAGGGGGGGGGGCCGGCCCTTTCCGGCCCTAGTGATGGTGTCAAGTGTTCTTTGGTATTTTCAGTTTTAATGTTGCAAGTGTTGTCCATTGTTTGACTTAGTTAAGTGATCTAAAATATGTGTATTTTATCTTCCGATTTGTCAGGCCTCCTATAGGGAGCGGTTACACCTTCGCTTGAGAGGGGGCTGTCGGTCTTGTGCTTTTGCGGTGTTGGCCTTTGGAGCAGATCTTTGGACAACAGTTGGTGGTCCTCTTCTTCGCGTGTGGAGCGCCATAGACTTGTGGCATCTTCAGCCTGCGTCTTCTTCAATAGATCTACCTACTTCGTGGGTGTTTTCCGGTAAGTTTTGGTGGACTGTTTGCTGTTGTCCAGTTCCTTCCTCTCTCAGTTTTGCAAGGGGGCTGCGTACTCCTCATACCTCGTTCCGTTGGAGAAGTGTTGGAGATTGGTTGTGGAGTGTTTAGATCATTAGTGGCACGAAGGCTTGTTTGTAGAGGTGTGCTATTGCCGTGGATATGGGTTCCCTCTTGGAAGAGGTATCTATCCTTGTTTCTCAAGAGCAAGTAAGGTTCCCTCCTAGTGGATAGGATCAGGCACTTGCTATAGTGCAATAGACAGAACGGTGTCACTGCTACTCTTCTCTGGAAAGCAAGTTCATTTGGCCAAGGATTGCAAGACCCAAGGTACATCCCATGCCAGGACCAAGTTTTCAAAGACAGGCAATGATCATATGTAGGAGGATGACTCTAATACTTCTAGTGTCCCCAAGGCTTCACAAGCCAGGGAGGACCTGGATGGTCAACTTCTGTAGTTATATAGATAGTTCTCCCCCATGTGTTTCCAGCCAGCGTTTGTGCGTGGGAGAGGGGGCTATTAGTAGTTCCATTTTTGGTGCATGGGAACCATGAGTCGGAGTTCCAAGAATGTAAAATATCTGGCGAGACAAGTTCATTTTTTGGAGCAATGGACTGGGTGTGTTCCAAGTCTATTGCTTGGTGTAGGAGAGATTATGGATTAGATGAGTTCCAAGTTCATTGTTCGAGGTTTTTTGGGAGGTGACGTGTTTAGCGTCCACTGTTGGGGATAATGGGTGCGGTGTGTCCGGCAGCTCATCATTCTATACCTGGAGTTCATTGCACACTGGTGTGGGAATTTAGAGCCAAGCAGACTTCTTTGCTGTTCAGGGTGGCATTTTGTTTTGAAGAGACAGGTTGGTAGGTGCATCTTTTGCAGTGTATTCAGTATCTAGCCGATACTGGGCTGTCCATGGTCGCATCTTCTTCATCAGTTTTCTTCTTTTGACTTTTGCACACTATGAGCTACAGAGGGGGTGTTAGAATTTGTGCTGCATCTCACTGTGTGTGGGGATTGGGCTTTTTATTGGCGCACATATGTATTTATCTCATTTGTGTTGGTCATGGGGTTATTCGGCCAGCTCCACAGGGCGGTCGGCCAGCTTCACTCCTTCCAGGCCACTTCCCTTCTTACTTATTAACTGAGTTCACTCCTTGTCAGGCACATGTTCTACACCATCTGCTGGCTGGTATTGCCATTGTAAAAGCCTCTTACTACATAACATGATGTTCTTTGGCTGATGTCTCTCTCTCTCTCTCTCCTTTGCTCTCCCTCATTCCTATGTTTTGCTTCCGCATTGTACAACTTTATCAACTTTACACAGATTTTTGCACACACGGGGGGCTTTCAGTCAACCTTGGGAAAACCAAGGTTATGGTTTTCCATACCTCCTACTCTAGCAAGGTTGAGGTGATACACTCATATGTCTATCTCAGAGTTACCTTCAATAGTGCACGCTTCTCCATGAGACAAGATTAGAGGATAGACTCACTAGAGGATATGTATCTCTAGCCTTATTGGAGAGCCAATGTTTCCAGGCATTTTCAAGAGCTGAGGATGGAGGGTTGGCCTTTTGACACCCTAGTCACCCCAGCACTTATTTATGCAGCTCCCTTTTGGGCACCAGATTTATCCTCGCAGATTGGCGGCGCATAGTGTGTCCTCAGATCATGATGCTATCACT
Source organism: Cibotium barometz (assembly GCF_041138505.1). Taxonomy (NCBI): domain Eukaryota; kingdom Viridiplantae; phylum Streptophyta; class Polypodiopsida; order Cyatheales; family Cibotiaceae; genus Cibotium; species Cibotium barometz. Next base: position 64,235,274 of record NC_141048.1, read on the forward strand.
GATGATATGCAGCAAGCCATCTATTCCCACGAGATCTTCGAGGCAGAGTTTGCTGGGGCTCCTATGTTGCTGGAGGCCCTTCTCTTATATAGAGAGGGTGAGGGAGATGGATCCACTTCGACTCCCTCGACTTGCGATACAGTCATCACATCAGATAGTGGCCGGAGGAGAGCATTCATCTTGGTATGGCAGAGTACTCACCTGGTTTCAGGCACATGGATTACAGATGGACCGCCTCCCTCCATTTCAGTATGATCCAGATTCCCCATACATTAGGTTTACACATGAGGATAGGAATCGGGTGATCTAATACAATCTACTGGGGCTACACACATGTAACACATGGGTCACACTAGTAGGCCCATTCCCTACCAAAATGTAGTACTACAAAGATCATTTCCTGAGATTCACAGCAGATGGTTTCACATAGAGACCAAGTTATCTCTGTCTTCATGTCCCACGCTACGAGGATAGCCATTGGCCAGCTTAGGGTATCATCCCACAGACTAAGGATAGAGATTGGTAGAGTTGAGCGGATACCCAGAGAGGAGAGGACATGTAGACTTTGTCAGACGGGGGTTGAGTCGGAGGAGCACTATGTTTGCTAGTGCCCAGTCTACTATGAGATTAGAGGGAGATTTCACTCTCAGAGAGGACTTTGGGCCCTTATCCCGGATCATGGAGTACGGAGATCAGAGGTGCCTTGGACTCTTCCTACTAGAGCTCAGCCGACACAGAGAGTCACTACTCAAAGATCCTCGCACCCAACAGCCCTCCTCTTAGCTTATCATCACCAGTTTTTTCCAGCCTAGAGGGGTCGATAGGGAGGCACCAAAGGCCATGATAGTGGATATGGGAGCCTATACCACAGTGCCCCCTCGTAGCAAGCCTATGGTAGTCACATTAGATCGGGCACACACACTTGAGGGAGCTCTCGTCCCATCGGACCTAGACCACCCCCGCCCATCAGCCCCAGATCCAGCAGATCCTGGCCCACCATTGAGCAGCCTCATCCTCATAGCAGACTATCGACATCTCTAGCCTTGTATCACCCATGATGGACATCTTGGATGGGCCCTTGCCTGACATACATGGTTGATTGACTGTTTTTATTCATCTCTTCCATATTCCATCATTTATTGTACCCTATACTTGGCATAGTAGGATCTAGATATTTCATCTTGTATAATCTCAGAGTCTGAGATCTTAGCTTTCAATTTTCAATTTTAGTTTATTGTTGTTTTCTCTTATTTCATCCCAGTCAGCCTCTACCGCCGAAGACGCTATACTACAGAGATCAGTTTATGCGTATCTCAGCGGCGGATGGATTCATTCAGCGACCTGGATATATGGATGTGTACATGCCTCACAGTGCGCGAGTGGCGATTGGCCAGCACAGAGTGTCATCACACCAACTTGAGATTGAGGCAGGTAGGGCAGCACGGATCCCCAAAGCAGAGAGGATATGTAGACTATGCCAGGGGGAGGTTGAGAGTGAGGAGCATTATGTATGCAGATGCAGAGCATATAGTGTCATTAGAGAGAGATACACCATCTTCAGTGGACATCCCTCACTCTGCCAGATCATGGAGTCCGCAGACCAGCGCAGATTTGGCCAGTTCTTGCTAGAGACACAGTGCCATAGAGAGACACTGCTACGGACTCATACCACAGGGAGAGGTGGGCGACAGCTCCAACTCACTGATTTCTTCCAGAGATCTATCTCAGTGTCTACCCTGACACAGGAGGGGGTTACACTTCAGCGCATTGCAGACCTCCGAGCCAGACGGAGACCGAGAGCACCAGGCTACCAGACTCCCAGACTACATCAAAGGAAGATCACAGAGATACGGGCTTGATGTCAGCACCATATCTAGGAGCGGCTCGCTCACTTACACTCACACCCGGAGATCATGCTGCTACAAGGCATTTTTGCCTCGCCATCACCTATGTATCACATATTACACCCCCATTATGGTACTGGTTGGAGCTAGACAGATCTGCATTGCATTCTTGTATACCCTACGCATATAGGTTGCATACTGAGCCTCTAGCAGTAGTGCTCCATCCATCACCCCCCCCCCCCCCACTAGCTCAATACTTTCATAGTTTATTTCATGTTCATTTTGTCCTTTTTTTTGGACATCCAAAGGACATCGACAGTTGTACATTGATTTGTCTCATAGGTCGAGTTCGGCCTCTAGTAGACGTTAATACAGCTTTCTTTCTTTCTTTCTTTCTCTCTCTCATGCGCACGCCCCATCTTCTCTTTGTGCGCCATGCCGCCTTGTTCTAGCTGCGTGCACTTTGCCTTGCCCGTTTTTGTTTGTTACGCGCTGCCTCTGCTCAGTTCGGGCTGCGCACCTAGTCCTACCTGTTCAGTCCGTGCTGCGCACACCTAGCCCCGCCTGTTTCTATGTACGCCACGCCACCTTAGGCCCCCAAGGCAGCAACACCTCCTTGTAGCACGCCACTGCCTGCCTGCATACCTCCCGTACACCACTTCATGGGCCCTACCCACTAGCACTCTACTACTAGAGTCTAGGAAACGGCACAGAGGGGACCCCTTCAGTCCAAGAATGGAGGGCTCTCCAGACACACGCACCAAAGGTGAAAAAGAAAGGAAATACAATACAATATGGAGTAATACATAGAAGATCATGGATTCCCATGTTAAGGCAGGAATGACAACCATGGAGGAGGTATGCAAGTTGCAGGACTTGGAAATCGAAAATATGCAGAAGCTGCTTGGAGAAATACCAGGGGCAGAGGAGCTTATGTGCATGTGGCACGCCTCCATGCAAAAGGAAATGGATAAATGGAAAACAGAAATGCAGGTCCAGTTGATGAGCCAGTTAAATGAGATGCGGGGAGAATTGATTAAGATCGTGGAAGCCAAAAATAGCCAACAAGCCCTGCTCATCACGGGGTTAGAGGCCCAAGATGCCGCACTCAAAGCAGAAAACAATAATCTGAAAACATGCACACTCTTGATGATGAGCTGAATATGCTTTAGGGTGCAAGTGAAGACTATCCAAGAGGAGGAGGAGAAAATTGCTAGTGAGGCAACCACATGGGCTGAAATGATCCAAAAGATACAGAGGCAGGTGGAGGAAGTGGGCAATTGGATTGAGGTTGCCAAGAAACAATGAAACCCACCCTCAACCCCGAACATCATCAATGACACGCTTGAAGAGGAGAAGAGACGGAAGATTTGAGCACCACATGTGAGAGTGGTGCCATGGAAGGAAGGGGCCTCACGGAAAGAAGATGCCATAGCACTATGCAGGAAGATGGGAATTCTTGATACCCCCTTCGTCGAGGCATGGAGGGTGGGCAAGGACACCACAAAGGAGCCGCACTCATCCTCAAGTTTGAGGGTTTGGAGGCGAAGCAGCCATTCCTCACCAAAAGGTGGACCTTAAAGGGGGAAAAGACTTACCTTGAGGATGACCACACACCAGCCCATGTCGCACATAGGAGGGAGTGCATGCCGTGCGTACTAGAAGCGCGGAAGGTAGGGAAGTGGGCAGTGTACAGAGATGGGAGGGTGATTATCATTGAGCGGTGGTCTCCATGTGTCACCATTTGGCTGCCCAAGTGGTCTTCCTCTATTTTCGCTCCAAGGTACGGGAGGCCAAGGAGCTTCGTGTTGCTCGTGCTGAGGCTAGGATTCGCGTCACCTATGGGAGGCTAGGCCTTGTGTCACTCGTAGTGTGGCTAGGACGTGGAACCCATTGTCAGAGATCCCAGTTTAGGCTTCCCATTGAGCTAGTTCCATGCTCGGGAAGACCTGCTATTTACAGGTTCCAGGAACGGAAGATATTTCCATTGCATGATGCATATGCATGCATCTCTGCTGGTTTGAAACTGTTTTCATGTGACTTGTTTTCGTGTGAATGCATGTTATGATGTGTCCAGGTCACGGGCAGGAGATGCTCACCCATGAGCCGTGTGAATGCCCTTTATTCTGACATGGTTTGTGGCATATGAATAGGTGGTAAGTATTCATTTAACCCTTGTTTATTATTGCAAAGGTTTTATAACCTTAGCAGTTCTCATTTATTAAAGCTGGGCACCGGCCACCGGCCACCGGCTCAGTGCCCGGGCCCAAGGTCATAAGTGTGGCCAGCCCAAACGCTGGGCACCCACACAGGGCCTCATAAGTGTGTGGACACTAAAAGGAGGTGCCCACCATTAAATATGGTGGCTGTGCCACATGGCAGAAGGGATGATTACAGAGACACCTGGATGCATTACAAGCTTTCTGTGCGGATAGAGATCTGACAGTGAACCTTGGGAAAACCAAGGTTATGGTGTTTAACACCACACAGGCATGGGTGATGAGATCAGAGCCTCATTTCACTTTCCGAGGGGAGCCGGTAGAGTACGTCAGGTCATATGTCTACTTGGGAGTTACTTTCACAGGACCGCGTTTCTCCCTGAAGGAGGCAGCAGCAGCTAGATTAGCTCGAGGGCATGCAGCCTTGGGGGCACTTGAGAGGCAATGTGCACACATACAATTTCAGGAGCCACGCACCAAATTGTGGCTATTTGATACGCTTTTCACATCGACCCTCTTGTACGGAGCTCCAATTTGGGGACCCAGTTTACATCACAGATCTCAGAGAGGGACAAATGAGGGATGGAGGCAAATGGAGAGACCATTGATTATGATGATTGCCCGCATGATTCGGAGCAAATCATTAGTACCACATGAGATTGTTCGGGCTGAGCTGGGTGCCCCACCAGTAGTAACCGAGGCCCTATTCCAGGCAGTTACCTTTTTATAGTGGCTATGGGAGCTCCCTGCAGAGGTACTCCCGATTGGCATTGACCTCATCTATACAGTTGGCAGAGGATGGAGATACTCATTGTTGGTACGCTCAGATGAGATCATGGTTTGACCTACATGGTTTGCGGATAGAGGCACTACCACCCTTTCAGTACAGTCTGTATTGCCCATTTTTGGATCTCACCCGCTCAGAGCAAAACCGCGTGATCAAGATGAATATCATCAGAGTGGACACAGAGAGGACATGGACTAGCCCCCTTGAGCCCTTGGGCACGAAAATGGCTCATTACAAGAGCCATTTTCTACACCTCTCACCGGATGATTTTATCACCCGCCCGGCGTACATGGATGTACACCTATCACATGGGATACGTTGTGCCATTGGACAGATCCAGACCTCATCACACCAGCTGCTGCGGATTGAGACAGGGCGATATGTGCATCAGATCGTGGATGACCGCATTTGTCAGGTATGCTACCACGAGGTAGAGAGAGAGGAACACTATATTTGCCGATGTACAGTCTATTATGTGATCCGAGGGAGATATCACTGCCTCTTTTGAGAGGGTTTTGGGCTGTTGCGCAGGGTCATGGAGTTTGAGGATCAGAGATGCCTGGGATTGTTTCTACTTGAGCTCAGGAGACACAGAGAGACTCTCTTGGCAGACAGGAGGCCGAGCCATGATGTACCTAGACAGAGGACCCTGATAGATTTCTTCGGCACCAGCACCAGCAACCCAGCCCACACATCTCCTGAAACCTCCTCCATTGGGCCATCAGGGCACCAACCACGCTCCCAGGGAGTCACCACTGATAGAGCAGTTATCTTATGTCGTGCTCGTCGGCCACGCCCACAGGATCCCGACCACGACATCCTCACCATCGCCAGATCAGAGCCATTATTGCTCGGCATCGGAGGCGCCTCCCTTGCTTCTACTACCTCTCCATTCTAGACAGCCCCATGGCGGAGATACTTGATCTAAGGAGAGGGCAACACTTCAATTGATCAGCATACATGGATCTACTTGATATACATTTTTCAGTATTTTCCAGTATTTTCTACTCGGTATCATCTCGGAGTCTTACAGTTCTGTTCTTATAACTGTAGGACAATCATTTTATTTACTTTTTAGTCTCATTTAGTTGTTCTCTTTGATGAGACACCAACTTCAGATGTACTCTCAGTTTTGGTCTCATAGGCCATTATGGCCTCTTAGAGACGTTAATATATCATTTCATTTCTCCTTCTGTCGAGGCATAATTGCCTTACTTCAAAGTGCCATTCATAATGCTCTTTGCTTCGAATAGCAATCTCGAGCCCAATGTTCCATCTTGCCACAATAGTTGCAAGCATCTTTGTTGTTTTGTCCTCTTCCGCCATTGTAGTCTCCTTGATTTGAGGATTGTCTTCCACCTCGTACTTTTTGAGTGTTCCTTCGACTCCCCCTATTAGTGGAGTTCTCATGGCTATTGTTCCCTCCGCCTCTTCCGAAGTTGCCACCTCTTTGGCCTTGATGTCCTCGCCCTTGGCCTCTTCCTCTGGCTTTTCCAGTACTAGTATATAGAGCACTTTCATCACTCCAATCTGCCTTTGATGAGCTTCCCCCAAGTATTTGTTCTTCAAGAATCATCTTTGTCACAAGTTTCTCAAAGTTCGGCAACCAATCTCAAGATAAAATAGATGTTATGAACATCTTGAAGTCTCTTCCAAGACCTTTAATGCATGTCTCTACTATCTCTTTGTCTTCAATTGGCTCATCAATGATGGCCAATTGATTACATATACCTCTGATCTTTGCAACATAGTCAAACACTGGCAGGTTCTTTTTCTCCATTGTATGCAACTCTCCTCTGAGTTGTATCTTGCGAGACTTTGACACACTTTTAAACATGCTTGAGAGTCTCTCACATATCAGTAGACGATTCACAATGTTCGATGTGTGGAATTATTGCTTAACTCACTGTCTGAGCAACAATACTCATCACCTTCTTCTCCTTTAATTGCTATGCTTTGATATCAATTTCAGATTGTCTTCATAAACGTTGTTGAGTCTCACAAACTTGATCATCTTTGTCACCATTCGGTCCCTTCACCGGCTTTGATCTGTGTTTTGGGGCAAGCCCACACACAGAACGGAACCAAGGTGAGAACAGGGATTTTTCATAGAAGGAAGCTGAAGCATTCACAGGCAAGGATTGGCCTGAAAGATGGCCACAAAGTATCAGTAAAATGGATTTTAATCCTTTATGTGACTTAAAAGGTTTATAAATCAATGTGTTTAGACATCATTAAAGATTGTCCGGACATTGGGCATGAATCCTTGGACAAAAGGAGGCGCCTAGGTACAGACTTGGGGAGCAAGTTGGGAAAAAGCAATTAGTGGGATATTTTGAGCAAACGCAGCCACATTTGGCAAAAAGGAAAAGCATAGCTAAAAAAAGGATGGCCGACTCTATCTTAAGGGGAAGACTGAATCGTGAAAAGCATGAGGGGCTATACTTTAAAAAGGCATGCGCATGAGTGTATTGGCAGACGGCAGTGAGATCTCTCTTTTATGCGCTTAGACCTACAGCCAAGGCTCAAGCTGGTCGCCTCTACTGGCTGTAGTCAGTTGTACAGCAGCCATACAGCCACACTCGTGACAACAGTAGCTGTTTTTCTCTCTCAGATCTGGCCATACAACGGGCTGTTTTGAGACAGATTTTTGGACAGCTTTTGGGACTGTTTTGTCTTTGGTTTTGGGAAGAGAGCCAAGCGTGAGTCTTGTTTATGCTTTGTGGAAGGTTGCTCAGTATACTGTGGAAAATCCGGTGCATGGCTGCATCCTCAACTTGGATTCTTTGTAAAGCTTCTACGTAATAAAGAAGTTCCTACGGGGGCCAGCCGTTCCGGCTCAGTGTGCTGCCTATTTTCTTGTGGCTTCTTGTTGCATACTCTTTGTCTGCATATTTGAAGTATTTATCTTTTGTTCTGGGCCCCTGATCGGTTACAATGGTATCAAAGCGCAGCTTCTTTGGATTGATTGGAGAAGAGCAAAGATCTAGAAGGATCCAAAAAATTTTCATAATTTTCTCTGACATCTATCCCATGGATAGAACAACCTTGTTGGGGTATGATATGAAATCATTGTTTGAGCACATGGCTACAGGGTTTGAGAAGACCCTTGATGCTCAAAAGGCGTTCTATAGCGGATAGTTGGACAAAATCTTGGAGAAGTTGACTAAGTGTGAGGCTTTGTTAAGCCACTATCAACGCTACCCATATGTGGCAAAGCTACTATTTGGAAGGTAACTCGTGACAGGTCAGTAATAGACATTTTTGGAGACTTAGCATAGATGTATGCCGAAGACCCCACAGATTTGGCCTTTAGATATCTTTGGGAGAATGGTGACATCAAGGTGTAGGCCAATGGCCAATATTTCTCATTCCAAATCCTCTTGAGTAGTATAGGAAACGTTTACTGAGGACTTGCATGAGCACTCATGTTTTGTGGAGAAGAAGCCCCGCTTCTCCTTTGTGATACCACTTGAGGAGAATCCGAAGACCGAAGATCCTGACACAACTCCCTCTCTTCCTCTTGGGTTTGAAACTTTGAGGGAAGAGTAGCCCTTATTAGGAAGTCCTGCGCCAGAGTGAAACAGAATGTTGGTTTTGTACTATAGATAGTATCTCCATGTGCTTCTTTGTGGCAGCCTAAGTGCACGGACTGTGGAATAGTGGGTCACATGATGACAGTCTATTGCCCTCATCCAATGATTACACATAATGATGATACGGAGGCTTCGCTTGAGATATAGGCTCTTTGATGACAGACTTCAGCCTCTCATGGAAGGCATATGTTGTTGTAAAGAGGATGCTATTTTGGATACACCTCGGTTGTGTGGTTTTGCCAGTATCCTTTGATCTCGTAAAGATCAGCTAAGTACTTTGGCGTATGTATATGCAATCTTTTTGAAACAAATATATCCAGTCTTTCTGTTGGTTGGATATATGTTTTTACTCTTGCATGTGTGTGCAACGAGAAGCCTCTGGTTGTTTGTGTTTGTTGCAGGAAATATACTTTGAGCAATCCAGCTATTTATTCTTGGCCACAAAGCCATTAAACTTTTTGACGATTTCGGTATTCTATGCGATAGGGAGTCATTAAAATTTGGGATCTATTTATCTTCAATGAGGATTTAATGGATTTTTACGACGTTTTTTTTTTCATTATGATCATGCAAACACATGACAATTATATGGGGATCAACTTTTGAATAAGCTCATGCCTTATAGCGTATGTTTTTGGCTCCCTTTATTTGGGATGCAGTGGACTTATGGAACTCATGGATCGAGGATTGTTCTATGGATTTCTATCAATGGTGGCTGAAATGCTTGTAAAACTATCGGTGGCCGAAATGCCTATAAAACTATATGTAGTAGAAATCTTTATGGAGCACCACGATATCTATGCCTGTGATTCATTCTTATCTTATATTATACACTTGAGCCCACATCTCCTTCAAGGTCTCTCATCAGAATACCACCACGGAGTGCACTTGGTAGAGTGAACTTGAGCCCACCTCTCCTCCAAGGTGTGTGGTCAGAGTACCAACACGGAGTGTATGTGGTAGGTGAACTTGAGCCCACCTCTCCTCCAAAGTGTATGCTCTGAGCACTGACACGAAGTACGTGTGGTAGAGTGGACATGACACCTCATTGGCAGGGGACTTTGTCGACGTCAAGGGTCATGTAATCTAGCATCTCGTTGGTAGGGGATTGTGTCTACGCCAAACTGTGGATGGATTCACTCATGGAAGGGTGCCAATCTTGGTGAGTGACGCCATGAACTCATGGAAGGCTCGTAGCCCTAGTGAGGCTTGCATGAACTCATGGAAGGGTGGTAATATTGGTGAGTATAATCACCAATCGTGAGTATAATCACCAATCATGGAAGGGTGGTAGCCGTGGTGAGTGAAACTGTCACAAATGGGGGCGTGATTATACATAATTTAATACTTAAATCACAAGATTTATCATCCTTTGATCACTGCCATATCCCACATACATAGCCATAACAATTGATTATACAATGTGGAAGTAAGAAGATGGGCTGGTCCCCCCTTCCCCCCTTGAAGGATATGTATTGCCTTAAGGGAGTAAGAATTTTACAAGTACATAAAATGGGTGGATTGGCCCAGCCATACACCACCATTTCTTCCAAAATAATTGAATATGAAAACAACTTACAAACGCTATACTTGCCTACAAGTAGCCCAACTACAAGTTAGCAATATGGTGCCCAACACCCTTCACCAAGATTGCCTAGCAATCCCGGTCTCTTCAAATGTAGCTTAACTTCAATAAAATCAACCACCTAATGGCTGAAAATCAGCCTTAGGAGAACGCCTAGCACTTCCCAAGGGTTCTCCCGCATAGAACTTGTAGCAACCGGATCCAAGATGATTCTTCCACAGCATCAATCTTGGGAATAGTCTACATGCATGTTTCTTACTATGCAGGCATCAATCTTGGGAATAGTCTACATGCATGAGGGTTTCTTAGTATACATGTCGCATGCATGGAGCTTTCTCATCATGGAGAAGAAGTTTATCGACAATACTTAGCTAGACTGTCATGCATGTGTGCATGCATAGAGATAGAAAACCCGCATAAGAATGGGCTGCCTTCAAAATGTCAATTATTCTTGTACAAATCCATCAATACAAGTTAATTGAAGACAGGTTATGCAACATACTAACCCATGGGTGCAATCCAGGCGTCCCCAGATCCATGAGCTTCTCATGCAATAAAATACAAGCATTCTCCAGGCAAAGAAAACAATACACGCAAATAAAAATAAGCCATGCACACAAATGTATACATTTAAACACATATTTTGGAAGAAACCCCATCTATTTATATGTACTTGATATTTACAAGGGCTATGGTATTTGGCTTTCCACGGTCCATCAAATATTCATGGCATTATATATTGCATTTGGTTCTCCAAGATCCATCAAATGCTTAACATGCTTCTATGCAGCCAGGATCTCGTAGATATAGCTAGCATACACATACATGGGAAGCTGAACCATAAACATTCCATGGCTACATGTAGTGTCCAACACCCATGTCCATGGATAATAGAGAATTTACAATATGAATCTCGAGAAATTAGGCAGTAGTTACAGAAACATCGTGGAAGGGAAACCCTAGTGATAAGAACTCATGGAAGGGTCGTTGCCCTGGTGAGTAAAGTCTCGTGGAAGGGGAAACCCTGGTGAGCATATTTATCTTCATGGAAGGGTGAAATGTCCAGGCTGCAAAAAGAAGAGAATACATAGCCACCAAACATGTTGCAATGCCATTGTACTGCATAAGGTCAACATTGCTATGATCCATATGCATGCCTAAGCCTAACATGTTGCTTTTCACAAGTAATTCCGTCTTGAACAAGAGTACAACTCCTTCACCAGAGCAACGAAATGGTGACCAAAGGCTACCTCATACGGAGTACGTCCGACACTGAATAAATTAGTATCGTTCAAGATGGCTTTGACCAATGGAAGATAATGTTCCTATTTGGACTGTTAGTCATCATGACAGTATGACTTGAGGACATCAAAGGCCGACTCATTATAGATTTCTATTTGGCCGTCTGTCTATGGATGGAATGCACTAGACAACTATAACTTGGTCCCAAAGTTCTCGAATAATGCGCTCCAAAAATGTGAGGTGAACCTGGAATTCTTGTCTGATGTAATGGTGCTAGGCAAACCACAAATGGGGTACCAATGCTTGAGAAAAACTCGTCCTTAGCTGTGGCCGTATGTTTGCATGGGATGAGCATGCATAACTTATTGAAGTGATCCACAATGGTAAAACATTGAGTGTTACGAGATCCGATGAATGCTAGCAGAGGCCGTACAAAGTCCTTAGAAACCTCGATGAAAGGTCTGTCGGGGATAGGTAAAGTAACCTAGCCTTTTTCGTATGTGGAACTTAACTTTGTGACAAATCTTACAGGCTTGAACATGTGAATAAATATTACGTCTCATTTTTGGCCAATAAAAGGATCGTTCCAATTTCTTCAGAGTAGTGTTGATACCTCTATGTTCTCCAACTAAGGAGTCATGGGCATCATGGAGAAGAGCTGCTCGCTTTTTCCGAATGACACAGAGATGATTCTTATAGAACAACCAACCGTTCTGCACTGAGTAATGGCCAGGCTCAGAGGTGAGTGTCAAACAGTGGTGAGTGTCAAACTGTATTGAGTACCGAACTCAGGGGATACGACATACTAATCTTTCATGCTATCTAAGTCTTTCCCAGTGATTTCGAGAATGGTAGACTCGTGCATGGTCTGGATGTTGGCCTTTCGACTAAGAGTATTTGTGAGTGGGTTATGCTTACCATGGATGTACTTGATCATTCCTCCAAATTGTTGGAAGATTTGACTCCATCTGGCTTGTCGATCACTCCACTAGGCACTTGGCATGATTTGAAGCCACTTAAGTGCTTGGTGGTCTGTCTTGACTGTGAAAACTTGTCCATAAAGGAAAGGCTTCCAATGTTTGAGCGTTGTGATCACACCCAAAAGCTCTTTGTCATAAACCGAATAATTTTTTCGGTGACATCCAACTTTCTACTGTAGTAGGTTACGGGTCTATTGTCCTACTGAAGAACTGCATCTATGGCTACATTGTTGGCATCCGTAGTGACCTCGAAAGGTTTATCCCAAGATGCTAACTTCAGAACAGGTGCTTCTGAGGCTGCTTTTTGGAGTGCACGGAATGCATCGAGCACCTTGCTTATAACTATGCTTTTTTGTCTACGAGTCTTCACCCCCTTGAGCAAGTCGGTGAGAGGTGCTGCAAGGTTGGAAAACTGGTGAATATGAGTGTTGTAAGCTTGGCAAAGACCTACGAAGAAAGAAAGGATTTCTTGGGTGGTTTGAGGGATGTCCCAATCGAAGATCTCTTGAACCTTTGAGGGGTCCAATCGAATCCCAGCGGAACCGATGATATAGTCCAAGTATTGAACCTCTCTAATGCCGAAGATAGGCTTTTTGGCAATGTAGAGTCCATTATCTCACAAAAGTTGCAAGACTTTCTCCACATCTTTCTCATGCTGCTCCACAGTGGCTGAGAATATAAGTATGTCATCAAGAAAAATGAAAACACACTTACCAATGAGGATTGTGAAAATCCCAGAGATCATTTTATTGAAGGTTGTAGGTGCATTGGTAAGCCCAAATGGCATGACTACAAACTCGTAGTGACCACGCTCTATCTGGAAAGCTGTTTTTGGAATATCAGCTTCAAAAATGCGGACCTGATAGTAACCACTCTTGAGGTTGATCTTAGTGAAAAAAGTTTGCATTGTCTAAACGCTCCAAAATGTACTCAATCCTTGGCATAGGAAACTTATTCTTAATGGTGTGTTTGTTTAATGCCCTCTAGTCTACACAAAGGCGTGCAGACTTGTCCTTCTTTTAGACAAATAGGATGGATGCAGCAAATGGTGAGGAAGATGGCCGAGCGAATCCGGCTCGGAGGAGCTTGGATAACTGCTTTTCGAGATCGCCCTCTAAAGTCTTGGAAAGACGATAGGGAAACTTGCTAGGAGGTTCTAATCCGAGGACCAAATTGATATGATGGGCGTTAGGACGGGATGCGGGGAGACTGGGCAGGAGATCGTCCCTAAGCATAATGTCCAGATGTCTAGATAGGAGGTCTGCTAACTGTGGGACTGGGGATGAAGATGAGATGGCCGCTAAGGCAAGTGCCACACCTGAGGATCAGGACATCAATCCCGCCTAGAAAACAATTGTTGTATTCTTGAAAAATTAATGTCTAGTAAAAAAATGATTTATTTTCTTGCCAAAATTATGTCTATTCTCGTGTGTGCTATTTTTTCTTTTCCCAAATCTCGTTTTTTGTGTTTCTCGTTGCTTAAAAGCTTGTTTACAATTCCTTCTTGGCAGCCTTTTCACACATGGCTCCACCACAAAACAGTGGTCTTGTTTGGTTAGAGGTTGTGCCGGAGGGTGTCTACAAAACAAGAGCATGAAGAAGTGGACATGCAAACATTGTCACCTGGTGAAGAGAGGTAGAGCAACTCGAATCCGGGCGCACTTGCTTCATCAGCATGGGTAGGAGCATAGTTGCAAACATTCTTGTTTGCAAGGATATGCAAACGTTTGCAAAGAATGCAACAAACTCGCGATTGCAGAGGTTTGCATTCTTCAGTTCTTTCCAATGTTTAAAAACGGATGCCTAGCCAAAATTTGGGTTCTTGTAAGGGCAGCATGTAAAAAATTGAGATTTAAAGATGTTGTCTCAACCCTCGATTTTTTTTAGCTTGCAAGTTCTAGCTTTAAATCTTAGTTTGTGTTCTTTTTTCTTCTCACATAATTAGTAATTTGGGCATAAGTTTTATGATTTTATGCTTACATAATAAGGTCACGAATGCAACCTTGCCAAGGTTTGAAGCATTCCTTAGCATACTTAGCATACCCGTATGTGAATGCACGAATGCAAAGAATGCTTGCAACTATGGGTAGGAGATAGCGTTTTGTTCTGACATCAATACTCAAAGACAGGGGGAGCTTCATCGGAAAGACGAAGCAACATGGCCATCTCCTTCGGCTCGGAGAGGAGGGGTGGGAGTAGATGCTACCTCGTATGTGGGTGCTTCAGGACAAACGGTTGGAACCTCTAGGTCCTCTTGGTGGAATGTCTTCCTTTTTGGGATCCATAGCAAGTTTGTTTGCACCTGTGGGAGCAAGGGGAAGTGTTCGCTCGAGGTAGAGTACACTTCCGAGTAGATGGAACCCAAAGGAGGAGGAGGATGGATGCAGCGTTGGGCACTTCTTCTACCATGACGCCATTGCATTTCAGATTGCTTGGAGCTTCTACTTCAAAGACATGGTGCACAAGATTGCAGAGTTTGGATCCACCTACACTCCCCTGAAACTTGCGGTGCTCGGGGAATACCATCATTGCATATTAAAACATTTAAACATGGCCACAGCCTACACACATATCCATCATCACTTCGCATAAAACATAAAAGCTGGACAAAACATCCACAAATGCTGAAAGTACATGTGACACCGCATAGAGGTTGGAATGGGCCGAATCCCCTCCCCCCCACCATGGAGTATTTTATTACTGTCACCATTTGGTCCATCTCCATTTTTGGAGCCACTTCTATGGGATTGTCACTCCATAGAGCAGCCAGATTTGTACCATGTTCACATGTAGTCATGCCAGTGCCCCATGTGAAAGGGTTACTTATCTTGTGTCACATGGACGGGAACCAGTTTTGTGCCACCCGTGTGTGACCAATATTGTGCCATATGGACGGTAGCCTGTTTGATGCCACCCGTGTATGACCAAAATTGCGTCTTATCCATGGGACTGTCACTCCATGGTAGGACTGATATTTGTGCCGACCTTGTCTATGGGATTGTCACTCCATAGGAAGGCCCGTGCTAGGATGTGTGTTTTGCCTATGTCGCTCCATAGGAAAACCAGGACTTCACATTTCTGTCGCGCCAGTTTTGTGCGCGACAAGAAATCCTTATACAAGTTTCATGAAAGGGAGATTTCGTCCATTACATGTGCACATGCATTTATGTTTGTATGCATAAACTTGTTTTTGCATGACTTGTTTTCGTGTGTTTGTCTGCTATGACGTGCCAGTATACTGGACGGGGATGTCTCTAGTGTACCGTGGGTGTGCTGTCTGTTGACGAGTTGTTGTGGCGTGTGAACAGGTGGTAAGTATTGCCCTTGAATTTATAAAGTCATGTAAACCTTAATGTTTATAAGGTTGGATGTTCACACACATTTAAAATTTAGTCTGGACACTTTCTAGTGTGGGTGCCCATGAGCTAACCTTTGATTAAAGTTTAATAATATTTAAAGTATCTATTGCATAAGCAACTTCTCTTTCCCCACACGTGGTAGATATCGAGGGAGTGGTTGATGAAAGGGAGGCGACTACAGAAGTTGGGAGAGAAGTTGATTTTTGGGAGCTGTTTTTGTACCCGCCTCCTGTGTTGCACCCACCTGTTGTACTAGACCTGTACCTGCTTGCTGTACCAGATCTGTACCTGCTTGTTGTATAGCACCCCACTTGCTGTACCAGACCTGTACCTGCTTGTAGAACTGCACCCGATTGCTGTACCTGCATCTGTACTTGCCTGCAGAGCTGTACACGCCTGTTGTACTTGCATATGTACTTGCTTGCAGAGTTGTACCAGCTTGTTGTACCCACATCTGTACCTATTGAATTGTACCTGCAGTACTTGCTGTACTTGCATATGTACCCGCATTACTAACAGTACTTATTGTACTTGCTTCTATACTAGTAGTACTAACTGTACCTGCTATACCTGCACCTATACCAGCAATACTTGTTGTATTGGCTGTACCCGTTTCTACCTGTTGTTTGCACCCATTAGGAGTACAACAAAAAGGGAATGATCTTCTCTATTGAGATTTGAATTAAAATCTTTGCCAAGTATTTGTTTCTATATTTTATTTCAAATTCAGATAAGAATTAAAGTTAAATATTGTTATTACAAGCTTTGTGTAGGCAAGCTTCACCTCCAGCTGCCTACACCTTGGAAGGCCATTGGGATAAAGATTTTTCCCATGATTGCTCTGACCGCGCGCTCACCTTTAGAGGAGCCAGTGAAGGTCACGTGGGTATGAGGAAAAACAGGGAGCAAAGCTGACTTGGGAGCACCTGGTATTTCTTCCACCGTGGTGCTTCACCTTGCCAGACGTTAGTACGGGCGTGCTTGTTGGTGCACGGTCCCGGAAGACCAGTGAGGGTAGGTGTTCACCCAGTGAAGGTGGGGGACTGCCTATGATTTGGTCTACTACGACAATTGATTCCTCATTGACAAAATCTTGTTGTATTTCATTGTTCTCACTCCATGTCATGGAGGAATCTGGCCATGAGGCCCATGAATACTTGTACATACAAATACTTCAAGAAATACAAACTGTATTGAGGGGAGGGCCGGCTCTTTCCGGCCCCAGTGTTGGTGTCAAGTGTTCTTGGTCATTTACAGTTTTAATAATGTTCATTGTTGGACTTAGTTAACTTATCTAAAAATGTGTATTTTGTCTTCCGATTTGTAGGCCTCCTGTAGGGAGCGGTTACATTGGTATCAGAGCCCGGTCGTCTCTCTTCTTCAAGAGGAGACACGGTGTTTTGAGTTTGGAAGCATACACAGACACTTGACTCAATGGATAGCCAAGGCAATCCTTTGGAGGTGCCAAATTCGAGAGCTCAATCAAGTACTTCTCGTGATTCCGATGCATTGTTTGGAAGGCACAAGCTTCTTGAGAGAGGTTATGACAGTGCATTCATGGGACAGCCATCCCGTGGAAAAGAGTCTATGCATGAGGATGAGTCCAATGCATTTAGGGCTGAATTGGAATACATGAAGAAGCTTTTGCAGGCAAAGGAAAGCTGATGCTATGGTGGATATGACCTTTGAGTCCATGGCTCGTGAAGTGGACAAGAAGCCAAGAGACTTGGCACTCTCCTATCTCATCCGCAAGGGTGATCTGAAGGAAGGAGAGGATGGAGACGTAGTATTCAAGAATCCACCTCGTTTGAAGCAAGGAGACCCAACATCTCAACGACTGAGGTCTTTTATACACAAGGAAGAGGTATCAGTCACTTCTCGCCATGCATCTACTCCTCATGGGACAGGAGGCAACAAGTATGTGCATGTTGGAGCTAGTGGGCAACATGATGGTCTTGTGGATTCAAAGAATGTATATCATGGAGAGAGTGGTCGGCATGCAAGCCGAAAGACTTTGCCCATTGAGTTGTCTCGTGGTGAGACATTGCATCATTTGGGGAGGTCACATGCATCTGGGCCACAAATTTATAATGCACATGCCACCGTGCCTCTTGAAACATCTTTGGTTGCCCATGAAGCGAGGGCTGCCCCGTTGGATAAGGGGAAGAGAAAGAGAGAAGAACATGTATCCAATCCCAAAAAGCTCAAGGAGTTCAAGGAAGGGGACAAGTCTCTGAAATTTGATGCCTTTCATGGAGAGTATGATGTCTCTAAGGTGCTTGCTTTTGTGGCACAGTTTGACATTGCTTTTAGTAATGAAGACTTCACTGAGAAGTCTAAAATTTGTCATGCAAGCATGTTCTTGAAGGGGTACCCATTGGTGGATCACTGAAAAGACCACCAAAGATCCCATTTACACTTGGAAAGAGTTCAAGGACAGATTTTATGCCCAATTCTTGCCCCCTAATGCGGATCAAACTCTCAACCAAAAGTGGGATAGACTTGATCAAAAAGACAATGAAAGTGTGCAGCAGTATGTCAATAAGTTTTGGAAAGTGTTGCTTGAGGTAACTCCCTTTATGCAACTCTCCGAAGATGAAAGGAAGAGAAAGTTTTGCTTCGGATTACAACCAGCTTATCGTTTGGGCATCGAATTGCACCCGAAACACACTCTTTAGCAGCTCATAGCATCTGCTCTTGCTACGGAGCAATTGATGCTTAAAATTAAGCAGGATCAGGGAGATTGTGCAACATATAATTTCATCTCTACACAGATGGCAGCCGCCTTGGGCATAGAGATTGGGGACATGGGACCCCAAATTGAAGCAGAGGCAGCTTTTGTTGGCAAAGAGGTGCAGGTCTCGCCTCTTATTGGAAAGTTGCACATTCATATACAGGGTTATTTGGATCATGAGCATTTCTTGATTGTCTCACTCAATGGATGTGATGTATTACTTGGCAAGTCTTGGCTTCATAGGCTTGAGCCCCGCAAAGAATATAAAACCAATAGGATCACCTTTATGTGCAGAGGCCGCATGCATCTCATTGATGCTGGCAAGGAAGGGGATTCCATCCCAGTTGTTTCTCACATCCAAATTAATAAGGCAATGAAAAAGAGTCTTTCTGCGTACTTGGTTTTTGTTCGCGACAAAATTGAACAAACTAATGTGAATGTGGATGTATTGACTCAAGATAGGCTGAATTTTCTTAATGCATATAAAGATTGTTTTGCCGATGCATTGCCGGAGAACTACTACTTGAGAGGTCCGAGGATCATCGCATAGATCTTGTGCTAGGTAGTTCACCACCTAACAAACCTGCATATTCTGTGAGTGCCGCACAACAAGAGGAGATTATGAAGCAGGTTAATGAGCTCTTAGAAAAGGGTTTGGTTCAGCCAAGGTCTTCACTCTTTTGTTCTCTTGTACTTCTTGTGCGAAAGAAGGATGGATCTTTCCACATGTGTGTGGATTATCGAGCTCTAAACAAGCTCACCATCAAGAACAGGTTTCCAATCCCACGCATAGATGACATTTTGGATAAGCTTGATGGTTCGGCTTGTTTCAGCCGTATAGATTTAAAGAGTGGTTACCACCAGATTCGTGTGGTACCCCAAGATGTACATAAGACTGCATTCAGGACAGCTTTTGGATTGTATGAATTCTTGGCAATGCCTTTTGGCCTTACCAATGTCCCGGCAACATTCAACCGTATGATAGACATGATATTTCGACCCCATCGTAAGTTCACAGGTATATTCTTTGATGGTATCTATGTTTTGTCCAAGAATGAGGAGCATAAGACTTGTTTGGCTACAGTCTTTGAAGAGTTGTGAAAGCATAAACTCTTCAGAAATGCTAAGAAAAGTGAGTTCTTCCTCTCAGAGATACACTATTTGGGGCACATCGTATCCAAAGAGGGTGTAAGAATGGATCCTGCTAAAATTGAAACCATTCGAAATTGGCAGAGTTACAAAATGTACATCAAGTACGTAGCTTTCTTGGATTATGTTCATACTATAGGTGATTCATCAGGCATTTTGCCAAGATTGCCTCGCCATTGCATGATCTTACAAAGAAGAAAGCCACCTTTAAATGGACTTCGCATGAGCAAGATGCCTTCTTTCAACTCAAAAATGCTATCATTTGTGGGTCTGTGTTGATTGTTCCGATTTGCAAAAGCCATTCACGGTGGAATGTGATGCATGTGGGAATTGTATAGGGCTGTCCTAAATCAAGAGGGTCATGGAGTTGCTTATGAAAGCCGTCGATTGCATGATGCCGAGATGCATATGGACATTTATGAAAAAAAGCTCTTGGCTGTAATTCATGCCCTAAAAATATGGAAGCATTATCTTCTTGGGGCTGAATTTGTAGTCAAGACAGATCATCAAAGCTTGAGATATTTTCTATCTCAAACAAAGCTTTTGGAGAAGCAAATGAGAATGGCAAACTTTCTTTTCATGTTTCATTTTCAGATTGTATACACTTCGGAAAAAAGAATTTGGTGAGAGATGCTTTGTCCAAGAAGCCTTATATAGCTACAGTTTCAGCGGCCTCTCATGGGGACTTATCTGCCATGGGTGATTTGTATCATTTGGATGTTGGTTTTTCCCATATATGGACTGATTTGATGGCTGGTCACTCGCATGCCTCTTATGTGATCAAAGAGGGTTATCTTATGAAGGATAACTGTTTATGTGTGGTGAAGGATATGTGTCCAAAGGTTATGGAGGAATGTCACGCTTCACCTTATGCTGGTCATAGAGGTATTTTACCTACGACACGCATGATCGAAAGGTATTTCTTTTGGCCAAGTATGCGTAAAGACATTGAGGCATATGTACGCCCATGTTGATAGAATGTGCAGCGGAAGAAGGAAAGGTGGAAACAGGAGAGAGATTGAGAGAGAGAGATGGAGAGGAAACACAGGTGAGAAACTGCTCTCAATATCATCACCAAAAGGAATACATGTCCCGAGTAAGAGGGGAGAACCTCGTATGTGAGGGACTGCAACTAGGCAAGCAGTGAGATACGAGGGAGGCATGCCGGCTATATATATGCCTACATGAAGACAGCCGACTGGAGATAAAGTGCCTCCACGACTAGGAAAATACCCAGGACCATAAAATGGGGAATAAATATGTGTAAAATATATGTGAGGGGTGACTAGCCCCTCAAGCTAACATGGTCAGTCCTAGAGGCTAAAATAGGACACCAAATAGGAAGCCAGCAAGTAGGGGATAATGTCTAACACCCTCTCTTAGCACCGGATGTTGAGTGAACTCCAAGAAGCCAGAGACGCCGTCCTCGATCAAAGATAAAAGACTGCAGAAACAGGTACCAAGAAAGCTCCACAAGCAATCTCCTCAGCAACTCAGCTACAAAAGCAATAGAACAAGTTGCCATGTACACCGCTCCTCTGGAAGAAAACAACCATATAGGCTGCGATGTGCTACTCCAAATAATGGTTCCAAACCCAAGTGTAAGAACACTCCCCGAAGTCGAATATCGTGTATCCAGCCTGGAGAAGGTATGAAAAATCTCATAACCAATCAAGATCAGATCCTGTATATAATCAATCCTGGGAGAACAAACTGCTCCTCAGTCGAAACCTCAAAAGAAATAGTCAATCTGCTCCAACTCTGTACCAATAGTAGCCAAATGCTGTACAAAAGCATCCTCTCAAAAGGTCGGCATTGCAAGATGTAAAGACTCTGTAGAAAAGATGGGGTCCATCTGCACAAACTCCGCACCATGAGTTGCCCAACGCTGTACATAAGTACATGCCACTGAGGTGGGCATCACAAGATGAAAGGACTCCACATCGCCCTCTGAAAAAAGATATCGTCGGACTGATATAAGCCCAACCTGATTCTGATCCAAATCCAAAAAACTTTGAAAGTACCACTATGTCCCAAGCATGGTTAGCAACCACAGATCCAAAGCATCCCACTCGGTCCAAAAAACAATCCTCTAAAACAACAAATCTGCAGAACTGGCAGGGGGAGGGGCATCCTCAAAAGCATCACAAAGAGAGGCAGAGGTAGACTCCTCACAATGAGGAAGGGAAGCAGGAATATAAATTGTAGTGGTAACAAAGTCCTCAAAAGCATCACAGATAGTAGAAGACTATTCGAGAAGTAGAACCAGATCCCAAGAATCAGCAACAAATAAATGATCCATATGAAAGGATCACACCGCAAGGGCAAAACACCCTCCTTGTTTTGCAAACACTGCAAAGAACACAAGATCGGACAAAATAAACTCTGCTCAGGATCTTTGAAAAGATCACTGCTCTCCTCCAAAATTTGTAAACTCCTGTCACAAAAGAAAGTCTCCACAGATACAAAACAGCTCCCGAAACTGATCCTCAAGTGAAGTAGCTGGAGATAGGCCCCCTCTGAGTGTAGAAAACTCCTGTGGGAAGCAAAACGCAGCCAAAACACTGCTATCCAGCAAAAATAGCACTCCACCGCCAACAAAAGGCAAGGAACATGTAGAAACCAGGAAACCGTGTAGGCTAGGAACAAAACACAGGTACAGATGCTCCAAAATCAGCAAAACACTGACTGAAATCAAAAATTCAGAATCCTCCTCAAGTACCAAACTGCCTCCAAAGCCACAATCCAAACAAGAAACCCCCGGGCTCCACTGCAAGTGATCTGTGTCATAGGACACCAAATAGGAAGCCAGCAAGCAGGAGATGATGTCTAACACATGTATTACTTGCCAAAAGGTGAAATTTGATAGGCAAAAGCCTCCAGGTTCGCTTCAGCCATTGCCTATTCCCTCGTAGCCATGGGAAAGCATTACTATGGACTTCATTATGGATTTGCCTGGATCCCAGCATGGGAATGATGCCATTTGGACCATAGTTGACAGGTTTAGCAAGCAAGCTCACTTCTTGCCCGTCAAGAAAACCATTAAAGTTGATCATATGGTGAAGCTTTTTCTTACTCACATCTTCAAGCATCATGGTATGCCTAAGTCCATTGTTGAGGATAGAGATCCTAGGACTACGAGCCTCTTTTGGAGGGCTTTATTTGATAACATGGGCACTAAGCTTGAGTTCTCATCTGTTTATCACAAACCGATGGTCAAAGTGAGGCTGCAAATTCTGCTGTGTTGGATTTATTGAAGTGTTATGTGGTGGATCAAAGGAGAAGTATCTTCCACTTGTAGAGTTTGCCTACAATAACACAGTACATGCCTCCATGGAAAAGGTCCCGTTTGAGATTATTTATGGCAGAGTGGTCTTGCTACCCATCCTTCGTACAAAGAATGAGATTTTTGTAGCCGATGAGTATGTGCGTGACTTGGATGTAGCCTTTGCTCAGGTGCGGACAGCCATTGCAAGGTCACAAGACAAGCATAAGAGGGTTGCTGACAAGCATAGAAGCGACATGCAAGTCAAGGAAGGTGATTGAGTATTGCTGAAATTTGAGAAAGCAAGGCTTCGGAAGAGGCTAGGACGAGAGGGATCATATCCAAAGCTTTCTACTCGATATTATGGACCCTTCAAAGTGATTGACAAGATCAATGAAGTGTCCTACAGGCTTGCTTTACCCAATCATTGGAAGATTCACAATGCTTTTCACGTGAGTCTTTTGCGGGGGCTAGATCCAGAAGAGCTTGTCACAGAAGATCCGGCCAAGATTGATGAGCTTGAGGAGATCCTCCAGACAAGGCAGATTGTATTTCACAAGGAGAGAGCTACCACATGGGAAGCTTTCTAGGAGATACCTTGTGAAATTCAAAAACTATTTACCCATTGATCAAAGTGGGTAGATGAGGACTATTTCGTTGACTACCCACAGCTTTTACAGGCATATCTTGAGGCTTTTCAGTTGAGGTCAACTATTTAGAAGCCGGGGGGGATGTCACCATTTGGTTCATCTCCATTTTTGGAGCCACTTCTATGGGATTGTCACTCCATAGAGCGGCCATATTTGTACCATGTTCACATGTGGCCAGGCCAATGTCCCATGTGAAAGGGTCAGTTATCTTGTGTCACATGGACGGGAACCAGTTTTGTGCCACCCGTGTGTGACCAGTATTGTGCCATATGGACGGGAGCCTGTTTGATGCCTCCCGTGTATGACCAGGATTACGTCTTATCCATGGGATTGTCACTCCATGGTAGGACTGATATTTGTGCCGACCTTGTCTATGGGATTGTCACTCCATAGGAAGGCCCGTGCCAGGATGTTTGTTTTGCCTATGGGACTGTCGCTCCATAGAAAAACCAGGACTTCACATTTCTGTCGCACTAGTTTTGTGCCCGACAAGAAATCCTTGTACAAGTTTCATGAAAGGGAGATTTCGTCCATTACATGTGCACATGCATTTATGTTTGTATGCATAAACTTGTTTTTGCATGACTTGTTTTCGTGTGTTTGCCTGCCATGACGTGCCAGTACATGGGACGGGGACGCCTCCAGTGTACCGTGGGTGTGGTGTCTGCTGACGAGTTGTTATGGCGTGTGAATAGATGGTAAGTATTGCCCTTGTTGGACTTTTCAAATGTAAAATTCATAAAGTCATGTAAACCTTAATGTTTATAAGGTTGGATGTTCACACACATTTAAAATTTGGTCTGGACACTTTCTAGTGTGGGTGCCCATGAGCTAACCTCTGATTAAAGTTTAATAATATTTAAAGTATCTATTGCATGGGCAACTTCTCTTTCCCCACACGTGGTAGATATTGAGGGGGGTGGTTGATGAAAGGGAGGCGACTACAGAAGTTGGGAGAGAAGTTGATTTTTGGGAGCTGTTTTTATACCCGCCTCCTATGCTGCACTCGCTTGCTGTACCAGACCTGTACCTGCCTGTTGTACAGCACCTGCTTGCTGTACTAGATCTATACCTGCCTGCTGTACAGCACCTGCCTGTTGTACTAGATATGTACCTGCCTGCAGAACTGCACCTGACTGTTGTACCTGCATCTGTACTTGCTTGCAAAGTTGTACACGCTTGTTGTACTTGCATATGTACCTGCATGCAGAGTTGTACTAACATGTTGTACCTGCATCTGTACCTGTTGAACTGTACTTGCAGTACTTGCTATACCCGCATTTGTACTGGCAGTACTACTAGTACTTACTGTACCTGCATCTGTACTAGCAGTACTAACTGTATCTGTTGTACTTGCATCATCTGTACCAGCAGTACCTGTTGTACCGGTTCTACCTGTTTGTACCTGTTGTTTGCACCCATTAGGAGTACAACAAAAAGGGAATGATCTTCTCTGCTGAGATTTGAATGAAAACCTTTGCCAGGTATTTGTTTCTATATGTTATTTCAAATTGAGATAAAAATTAAAGTTAAATATTGTTATTGCAAGCTTTGTGTAGGCAAGCTTCACCTCCAGCTGCCTACACCTTGGAAGGCCATTGGGATAAAGATTTTTTCCATAATTTCCGTGAGCGCGCCCTGACCTTTAGAGGAGCCAGTGGTCGTCATGTGGGTATGAGGAAATTTCTCCCACTGCGGTGTTTCACCTTCATAGGCGTTAGTACGGGCGTGCTTGTTGGTGCACAATCCCGGAAGACCAGTGAGGGCAGGTGTTCACCCAGTGAAGGTGGGGGACTGTCTGTTATTTGGTCTACTACGATAGTTGATTCTTCATCGACAAAATCTTGTTGTATTTCATTGTTCTCACTCCATGTCATGGAGGAATCTGGCCATGAGGCCCATGAACACTTGTACATACAACTACTCCAAGGAATACAAACTGTATTGAGGGAGGGGGGGGGGCCGGCCCTTTCCGGCCCCAGTGCTGGTGTCAAGTGTTCTCAGTCATTTACAGTTTTAATGTTGTTGATAATGTCCATTGTTGGAATTAGTTAAGTGATCTAAAAATGTGTATTTTGTCTTCCGATTTGTAGGCCTCCTGTAGGGAGCGATTACAATTACCCATTGAGAATAATATCATGTATAAGCTCTGAGGGCCTTACTCTCTCCACGGGAGATGCTGGATTATCCATATACAAATGCCGTAACACAGCGCAACATGAGACAACCATAAAATTCAGCCGGCACATAGCTGTAGAAATGCCGAGCCAACAATATAAACCATATACCTCCATGTGAGTACTGATTCTTCCTCAAAAACCACGGGTCTTGATGCAATATAGCTAGTACAGCAAGCACAACTCTCCATCCAATTGGTACAACAAGTACAATGATTGGTACAACAAGTATAATTGTTGGTACAATGGTGGTATAGCAAGTACAAGGGTTGGTACAATAGGTACAATACTTGGTATAGCAAGTACAATAAGTATAGCAAGTACAAGGGTTGGTATAGTTGGTAGAATGGTTGGTACAACCGGTACAGTGGTTGTTACAGCAAGTACAAGGGTTGGTACAACAAGTACAGTGGTTAGAAATCATAATAAAATGATTAAATACCCTTGCCTTCAGTATTTGTTCGCGATGGAAGCCTCCAAAACAGTCCCCAACAGCCAGTATTCTTCATGGACAGCCTTCGAGAGAGAGAGAGAGAGAGAGAGAGAGAGAGAGAGAGAGAGAGAGTAGCCATCATTAGGGTAGCTTGTAACGGTGGTAGAGGCTAGTGTGTAGCAAGAGAGCCTCTCTTAATGAAAGAGAGGGCTCCAATTTATAGATTTGGGCCTAACATGAGCTAAAATGGCAAGAGAAGGCTATAATGGCAAGTGGAGAGCCACACAATAGCTAGAGTGACAAGTGAGGCCACTTGTCTGAGTTTGATCCACTTTCTTGCCACATGTCTCAATCTAAGAGATGGGTCTTTATCTCTAAAAATAGCCCATTTGTCATACTGTGGCAAGTCTTGGTATTTGCTCGGGTGAGACTAAATAAGTCTCCATAATACCAATATCAAAATCATGTCCCAAAATAAATGGGCGAGTTCCATAAGTTAAGATATCATAATCATGTCCCAAGTAAATCGGCGAGACAAAACAATCCCATAAGTCCAGATATCATAATCATGTTTCTTTGTCCATATTCCAAGTCGAATCCAACTCCAAGGAGTAGTTACTCGTTCCCCAATCCCCAATGTCATGTCAAATGCATGCTACTCTCCACTGGCTTCCATGCTTACGTATGCAAAGACCATGCCAAGAAATAGAAGACCAATTGAATTTTTACAGGTATTTTGGCCCACCAATAGAAATCCTTGATCCATGAGATAACCATGAGTTCCATAAGTCCAATGCATGGCAAATAAAGGTAGCCAAAAACATAATCCATCCCAATAGAGGGAGCCATAAACAATGTTTCCTTGAAACCATCTCATTGCAAACAATAACACCTTTCTCCTTGCATGGCTATACAAGTGTTAGTGAACATCAAAAACACTTCATAGTAAATAGCAAAAGCACCAAATTTGCAAACTCAAAGTGTACTTAGCTTTTCTTTTCTTGGTTCGATCCTGTGACATGAAGGTTATGAAGCCAAAAGAAATATCTCCTCACCATATCCTTAAGATATCCTGAGATATATCTCCATATAGCTTGCCTTTAAGCTTGATAAAATAATACGCAATATGCATATGGAAAGAGTGCTAAACATGTGCACATAAAGCCAACTCCATACTTCCAAGATAAAATTTTGTGAATTCATAAATTCTTAGATCAACAAGCTGTCTAAAGCTCATGCTTTTGCTTCACAAGCTATGAAGCGGCTGGCCATGCTTAACAATAATGATGGTAAGTGTGGTCCCCACTTGAGATCTTTTCTCTTCCTTATTGATAGAACGAAGCCTCCGCTTCCAAGAAAGCCTATGCTCTGATACCAATGAAACTCGCGGTGCCCGGGGGTCTAGGGCCTTTGACACACTTGTTGATACCATCAATGCATATTAAAACATTTAAACATGGCCATAGCCTACACACATATCTATCATCGCTTTGCATAAAACATAAAAGCTGGACAAAACATCCACAAATGCTGAAAATGGAACTTGCACATGTGACACTGCATAGAGGCGGGAATGGGCCGACCCCCCCTCTCTCCCCCTCCCTCTTGGAGTATTTTATTACCCAAGGAGAATAATATCATGTACAAGCTTTGAGGGCCTTACTCTCCCAATGGGAGATGCTAGATATCATGTACAAGCTTTGAGGGCCTTACTCTCCCCACAAGAGATACCGGATTATCCATGTACAAATGCCATAACAAGCCCAACACGAAGCAACCATAAAATTCAGCCGGTACATGGCTGTATAAATGTGGAGCCAACAATATAAACCATATACCTCCATGTGGGTACTGATTCTTCCCAAAAAACCACGGGTCTTCATGCAATAGAGCTGGTATAGCAAGTACAACTCTCGCCGGTACAAGTACAATGGTTGGTACAGCAAGTATAGTGGTCGGCATAGCAAGTACAAGGGTTGGTACAGCGGGTACAGTGGCTGGCACAGTTGGTACAGTGCTGGTAGAGTAGGTACAGTGGTTGGTACAGTAGGTACATCAAGCACAAGGGCTGGTACAGTCGGTACAATGGTTGGTACAGCCAGTACAGTAGCTGGTACAAGTACAAGGGCTGGTACAACAAGTACAATTGTTAGAAATCATAATAAAATGATTAAATACCCTTGCCTTCAGTATTTCTTCACGATGGAAGTCTCCAAAACAGTCCCCAACAGCCGGTATTCTTCGTTCAAAAGAGAGAAAGAGAGTAGCCATCATTAGGGCATCTTGTACGGTGGTAGAGGCTAGTGTGCAGCAAGAGAGTCTCTCTTAATGAAGAGAGAGGGCTCCAATTTATAGATTTGGACCTCTGATGAGCTAAAATGGCAAGAGAAGGCTATAATGACAAGTGAAGAGCCACGCAATAGCTGGAGTGTGATGGGGAGAAACCTGAATTAGGGTTTAGAGTTCATTCATGGGAGACATACACAGAGAAGCAAGGGAGAGAGAGAGAGAGAGTTGTGGGGATAAGTCAACTCATGAAAGCATGAGTGTGTGACTCCCCTATCACACATGTATATTGCACTAGTACACATAGTGCACTTAGTACATTAAAAGTACTAAGTGTACTATGTACTATAACTTATGGGCTTGTACACACTATAAGGGTGGGCATAACGCCTTTACCCCAACAACCTCCCACTTAAAGGCAAAGTGCCCTTAAGTAAAGGAAAAGAAAAAAATCAGCATGTACATGATAATATACAAGGCCATATCAAGGCTGAAAATGGCCTCATCCAATGCCCATCAAGTGTCTGCAATGAGCAAACCGCTCCGGAGGCAAACTCTTCGTCAACAGATCAGCCGGGTTGTCATCCGTATGAATCTTAACAAGCTGAATTTGCTTGTTCTCTATCACCTCTCTGATGAAGTGATACTTCACATCCACATGCTTCGTCTTTGCATGAAAAACAGGGTTCTTTGCCAACTGAATGGCACTCTGACTGTCACAATGCAACAATGGAATATCCCCTGTATATCCCAAATCAACCACTAACCGAGATAGCCATAATGCCTCCTTGCAAGCCTCTGTGGCTGCAATATACTCGGCCTCTGTAGTAGATAAGGCAGTGCACTTCTGCATCCTGGATATCCATGACACAGCACCTCCTGTGAATGTAAATACATAACCGGTAGTAGACTTCCGGTTATCTGGATGACCGGCATAATCCGAATCCGTGTAACCATGCACTAATGCATCCTGTTTGCCAAAGCAAATGCACAAATCCTGTGTGCCCTTCAGGTATCTCATGACACCTTTCACTGCTTCCCAATGCTTCTTGCCAGGGTTGGCCATGTATCTAGAAACCACTCCCACTGCAAATGCAATGTCTGGCCTAGTAGCAACCATGGCATACATGAGACTGCCACAAGCTGAAGCATACGGAATCTTGGCCATATCAGCCCTGTCACTATCCGACTGTGGGCTGTCCATAGCACTGAGTTTCACATATGGAGGCAAAGGAGTACTAGCTTTCTTCCCCCCGTCCATATTGAACCTCTGCAAGACTTTGCCAATGTATTCCTTCTGAGACAAATACAACACATGCTGATTTCTGTCCCGAAGTATCCGCATACCCAAGATGTGATTAGCATCACCCAAATCCTTCATATCAAAGGTTTCATGCAGCCTCTTCTTCAAAGCATCCATCTCTTTACGAGATTTCCCGGCAATCAACATATCATCAACATACAAAATGAGAATCAATAGACTGCCATCCAAAGCTTTCTTGGTGTACAAGCAGTGATCTATGTCACTTCTCCTGAATTTCTGTGATTTCATGAATGTATCAAATTTATGATACCATTCTCGTGGTGCCTGTTTTAGCCCATAAAGACTCTTTTTCAGCTTGCATACAAGCTTCTCCTTTCCACTTACTGCATAACCCTCTGGCTGCTGCATATATATCTCCTCATGGAGATCACCGTGAAGAAAAGCAGTCTTCACATCCATCTGAATCAAGTCCAGATCATCATGCGCAACCAAAGCCAACACAGCTCTAAGTGTGGTCATTTTGACCACTGGAGAGAAGATCTCATCAAAGTCCACACCATATTCCTACTTGAAGCCCTTAGCCACTAACCTGGCTTTGTATCTTGGCTTAGCATCTGATGCAACTTTGAGCCTGTATACCCACTTGCATGGCAAAACCTTCTTGCCTGCAGGCAAAGGCACCAACTTCCAAGTTCCATTTTTGTGCAGAGAATCCATCTCTGACTTCATGGCACGCTCCCATAGAGCCTTGTCTGCCCTCTGTAAAGCCTCCTTATAACATGAGGGCTCCCCACAGTCAGTGAGCATCAAGTAGTCAACCCCTGGAACAAACCTGTCAGGGGCTCTGGAGGGTCTAGTGGACCTCCGTACCCAATGACCATCATTTGCAGGTTGCTGTCCAGCCTGCATATCACCCATTGGTGGCTCCTGTTCCATGCCATAAGGCTGAAATATCATGCCCGGTATCTCCTCCAACTGTGGTATATCCATAGGGATATCTTCTGCCATATCTGGCTGTCCATTTGGACCATTTTCAGCACCATTTAAGGGCTGGTTTTCCTGCTGTAATGGCTGATTTACAGCCCTTTGTTGTTGTCCATGATGTCCATCATCATCAAAGATGACTCTGCCAGGCTCCTGTTGCCTTGCAGGCTCCTTATACATGCATGTTTCATCAAAAATGACATCATTGCTGCGTATGATCTTTCTATTTATGGGATCCCAAAGTCTATACCCCATTTCACCTCTGTCACCATATCCTAGGAATATGCATTTGTGAGACTTAGGATCAAGTTTGGTGCGCATTTCCCTGCGTATGTGCACGTACGCAACGCAACCAAACACTCTCAAGTGCTTGTATGACGGAGGCTTCCCTGTCCATACTTCTTCTGGCACTTTCCCACCAAGCCTCGTGTTAGGTGACCTGTTTATAAGGTGAACGGCTGTCATAACAGCTTCAGCCCAAAAACCATGAGGTAATGCAGCATGTGACAACATAGAACGGACCTTCTCCTGTATGGTCCTGTTCATCCTCTCTGCTGTCCCGTTTTGTGGAGGATCATAAGGAGTAGAGAGCTCCCTCTTGATGCCTTTAGCATCACAAAAGTCCTGAAACTGTTTGGACGTATACTCTCCACCATTGTCGGAACGCAAAGCCTTCAGTGTTTTGCCAGTTTGATTCTCAACAAGAGCAACAAACTTCTCAAACACTGAGAATGTATCACTCTTCAAACGAAGAGGATAAACCCACACCTTGCGTGTGGCATCATCTATAAATGACACAAAATATTTTGCCCCTCCCAAAGAAAGCTGAGGCATCTCACATACATCTGTATGCACAAGCTCTAACTGAGCATCTTTCTGTCCAAGAGCTTTCTTGTGGGGGCACTGTAGTTGCCTACCATAAATACAATGCTCACAAAACTGAAAACTTGAAAACTTTAGAGAAGGCAAGTAACCCAAACGAGACAATTGCTCCATTCCCTTGACACTCATGTGTCCCAACCGGCTATGCCACATAGAAATTTCCGGCAGCTCGGTTGCATTTACATTAGCATGGTGACAAACACCTGCATGCATAAAGTAAAGAGTGTCCACTTTAGAGCCTCTGGCAACAACCAGTGAGCCCTTACTAATCTTCCACTTTCCACTACCAAATGTGGTAACATAATCAGCATCATCAAGCTGTCCAGTAGAAAGCAGATTCTTCTTGATCTCAGGCACATGCCTGACATCATGGAGCATAAGCTGTGAGCCATCTGAAAATACAAGCCTCACATCACCTCTGCCAAGAATTTTGCATGCATGGTTATCACCCAAATAAACCACTCCTTCATTGCCAGCAGTGTACCTGACAAACAAGTCTCTGCAACCTGTGACATGAAAGGAGGCACCTGAATCAATGATCCATGA
This sequence comes from Cibotium barometz, assembly GCF_041138505.1. Lineage (NCBI taxonomy): Eukaryota > Viridiplantae > Streptophyta > Polypodiopsida > Cyatheales > Cibotiaceae > Cibotium > Cibotium barometz. The sequence continues at coordinate 64,267,256 of NC_141048.1, forward strand.
GTGCATACCATGACCACCTGTAAGAAGTGAATGGGCATCAAGTGAAGACGTAAAGAGGACCTCATCCTCACTGCCACCTGCATGTGACACATTGATTTCTTCGATCTTGACTCCACTTTTGCCCTTTGGCTTTACATCTTTGGCTTCATCCTTCTCTTTGTCTTTGCCTTTTCCCTTTTCCTTTTGATCATTTTTCCATTTGTAGCATTGCTTTTTGATGTGTCCCTTTTTGCCACAATAATGGCATTCCAAATCCTTTTTGGAGCGAGACTTGCTCCTTCCCCTTTCTTGGCTTTTCCCCCTTTGCTGGGATCTCCCACGTGCATTCATTGCATTGGACTTTCCAACAGAGTTGTTTTTCCTGTTCATCTCTTCTTGAAGAAGAGCACCCTCAACATCTGCATATGACAGCATAGCATTCGAATTGCTAGTGGCTGTCCTGAATGTGTCCCAACTCTCTGGCAAAGTGCATAACAAAAAAGTGGCTTTGAACTCATCGTCCATTGCCAACTTTTGATTAATGACCTGGCTGACAATACCATTAAACTCATTTAGATGGGCTGTCATAGAAGCCCCTTCCTTCATCTGAAGGCCTATGAGTTTCTTCAACCAATACACTTTGCTTGAGGCACTTTGTTGGGCATACAAGTCCTGCAATCTCTGCCACATTCCCCAAGCTGTCTTCTCTTCACGAATGCTGAAAAGTAATGAGTCTGACACAGACAACATGATAGTAGATCTTGCCAGCTCATCCATATCTTCCCACTCTTCAGCTGTAAGAGAAGCGGGCATCACACCCCTTTCTTTGATAGGCTTGTGCTGCTTTTTCTGGAGCAACACATTGTAGCACTGGGTTTGCCAAATGTCATAGTTATGCGAGCCTTCAAGCTTCTTGATGTGAAGCAATGAAGAGCTCTCACCTGTGGTTGCCATAGCAAAATACAACCTGTAATGCCTGACTCCCTGCAAATGTGCAAACACTGCACCAAAAGATGTGCAAACACTGCACCCAAAGCACACAAAGTGCTCACAAATGTTCTCCCAAGCTTTATCTCCCACTGCGGAAGCAAGAATGCAACTTTTATCCCACTTTTTGTGATGAAAACACCAAAATCTGGTTGCTGCAGATTTTGGACAGCACCTTAAATGTGCTCTTTTGCCCTTCCAAAGTACTGTACAGCAGTACTAAGCGCTCACCAATGATGTACCAAACCTGTACCGGCAATTTCAGCAGCTGAATTTGAACCTTTTGATCACTCAAAACAGTGTACAGCCATGCCAAAACATGCACAAAGCTGTGCCAAATCTGTACCAGCAGGTACAATAGCAATAAATGCTCTCCTGGCTGTCCAAATGAGTGAAAATCAGACTTTTACAGTCCTGTACACTGCATACAACAGTTCCGAACAGAAATTGGGCAAAAGCCCCTTGACTGCAAGCTGATTTCTGAGGATTCAAGGCATAAAAGTCTTGCCTGCTGCTTTGCCAAGCTCAACAAGCATACGAACTTGAAAAGCCCCTTGATTTGAGATCAATTTCTGATCATGCATGGTACATTGGCGCACATGAAGGCATCCTGTGTGTTCACGATGCTTCCCCCTGGCCACATATACATCAAATACATGAAAGCCCTTTGATTTACAGGCACATTGAGTGCTTGTAAGGCATCAGCACATTATCCACAGCATCAAATGCGATTGCCTGCATGCAAATCAACCAAATCGGCACAAAAGCCCCTTGATTTGCACTGCAATTTGCTGCAATTTGCTGCAATTTTGCCCAAATGTGCGATTTTTCACATCATACAGCATGTATGAGTGCTTAATTGCACATTTACATCAAAAGCCCCAAATTTCGACATCCAATTTCCTGCAAATTGATCCTGATTTGACCAATTTCCTGCAAATTGATCCTGATTGTGACCAATGTCACCCAATTTTGCCAATTTTGCTCAAAATTGAGCAATCTGGGCACCTGTACCTGCTCAATTGCTTGAATTGATAAGAAATTCGCAAAATTGAAGCAAAAAATACCTCTGAAATTTCTGATTTTTCTTGCAGGAAAGGAGGGCGTCGATTTTGCTGTTGATGCTGCTGCTTGCAGGCTTCTGTGCAGGTGGACACAAGGGAGTCTTGCCAAGCCTTGTGCAGAAGGCTTTCATTCAGCTCTGCGACTCCAGCCCAGCGGTCTTGAAGGACCCTTCTCTGCGTCGTAGCTTCAGCGCACCATGTCAAAGAAGGCGAGCAGCTTCATGGACAGAAGCAATGGCGTCTTCCTCCTTCACACGGACACACGGCGCTTAAAAAAAAACTGACGTGTTTTGCTTGTTGACGCCGGGTTCGGGTTCGCTACGATGCGCCTTCGCTTGCGTTTCGAATAGCGCCAGCCGACGCCAGCCGACGCCCAGCGCTAGGCCTTCACGTATTTGCTTACGTTTCGCCTAAGTGGTTATGCGCCTTGTCACTCGATCGCCTCCACGCTTGACGCCACGCTAGCCTTCGCCTGCGTGTGATGCAACGCCCGCCACCTTATAGTAGGTTCTCGCCTTCGCTGAGTAGCAGCGCTACAGCATCACGTGCCTGCGATTTTCTGCCTTGCGTGTGATTCAGCGCCCAGTTTACGACTATGCCCAGCAGCCTTCGCTTCTACTCCAGTTGGCCAGCGTTCAACACGCAGCCAGACAGCACACGCTTAATTTCTCCACGTAGCCAGTTGATGGAAGCAGGCGACCAGTTGATGGGGCTGAATACGACCAGAAATCAGCAAGGAGAAGAGGGAGGGACCATATGGCTCTGATACCAGTTGATGGGGAGAAACCTGAATTAGGGTTTAGAGTTCATTCATGGGAGACATACACAGAGAAGCAAGGGAGAGAGAGAGAGAGAGTTGTGGGGATAAGTCAACTCATGAAAGCATGAGTGTGTGACTCCCCTATCACACATGTATATTGCACTAGTACACATAGTGCACTTAGTACATTAAAAGTACTAAGTGTACTATGTACTATAACTTATGGGCTTGTACACACTATAAGGGTGGGCATAACGCCTTTACCCCAACAGAGTGACAAGTGTGAGGCCACTTGTCTCACTTTGATTCACATTCTTGCCACATGTCTCAATCTAAGAGATGAGTCTTTCCATAAACTTTATCTCTAAAAATATCCCAACTGGTAGCCCATTTGTCATAGGTACTCTGACAACTCTTGGTATTTGCACAATTCCAAACGTAATGACACGAACAGAATTTCCATCGGAGTTGGGCCAAAAATAGCAACCCTCCCAAGATTTTAGGAGTGTGATCCTTTGTATTCTAGGATAATCCCCCATTCCCAAAGCTTGTACTTTCCAAATATTCAGACGTCCTGGAGTCGAGTAGACCCCTTTCATACTGGGAAATGTCTAGGCTGGTGACACCCCCATCATGAGAGGCATTGCGGGCTACCTTATTAGCAAAGGAGAAGGACAAAGTTGCTGCAGCTATTCAGAGATTGTTAGGTCCTCTTGGGACAAGAATGGCGTCACACTTATTGGAGATGGATGGAACACCCAATCTAGATCCATTCATGGTGTCATTGCCTATTCCAAAGGGCAATCATACTTCATCTCATCGCATGATGCATCGGAGATAGAAAAGAGTGCAAAAGCAGTCGTACAGGTAGTTGGTGTATAAAAGGTGATCCAGTTTGTAGCTGATGGAGAAAACGCAAAGAAGACAGTCGGCAGAATGTTGACTGACAGGTTTCCTCACATCACCTTCTCATTTTGCATGGCACACTGCCTCGGTAATCTTCTTAAGGACATTGGGAAGTTGGAGTGGATTGCTCCCATCATAGAGCAAGCCACCCAGATTGTGACCTTCATTTACATGCACACGTTTTTGTTGGCTGAGTTTAGGAAGAAATCATCCAAAGAAGAGAGAGATTTGTTATCGGTTGCCAACATCTATGTAGACTCTTAGAGAATTGGAAGCTAAGTAATCTATTGATTAGATGGAGCTTTGAGTTTAGTGATAATTGTCCTGTATGTTTATAAGTGTCTTTGTAGATGAACTTGCATCGTTCTCTCTAAACTAGTTCTTTATCTAGAATGTACTTGTATGTGTCTGAAATATTGCGAAGGTGTTAGCTTACAAAGATTTCGCTGCCAATGTGAAGTTGACACTCAGATAAATATGAAAGATGGATGTTGCCATGCAGATCCGAGTTCTGAACCCCCCTCGTGAGGGTAAGAAGCTGGTTGTTTTGGATATCGATTACACGTTATTCGACCACAGATCCCCAGCTGAAAATCCACATGAGCTGATGCGTCCATGTAAGTTTATTTAGTGCCTTGAATTCTCTAGGGGGTTCCTGAAGGATTATTTTTGATGTTAGTGGACTGGCAGATCTTCATGAATTCTTAACAGCCATTTATTGCGAGTATGATATCATCATTTGGTCTGCAACAAGGTAAGGACTTGATTCATGGCATGGTCCCCCCATTTGATACGTCTACAACAGATGGACAACTGACAACCATGTGTGTGCGTGTGTTGCTTGCACACACGCTTGTGCTTCCATGTAGGCGAAAATTTGACTGTGAATTGTAAACTTCATTTTGCATTCAGCATGAAGTGGGTGGAGGTTAAAATGAAGGAGCTTGGAGTTCTCAACAATACCAACTATAAGATCACTGCATTGCTTGATCACCTTGCAATGATAAGTGTCCAATCTCAATCCCATGGAGTGTTTGACTGCAAGCCTCTGGGATTAATATGGGGGAAATTTCCAGAAGTAAGTGCTCACATTCTTTTTGTTGTATCTTTGACATTTCCCTTTTGTCCTAATTCATGAACAATGTACTTTTTGGGCATCTCTCTCTCTCTCTCTCTCTCACACACACACACACACACACACACACACACACTCACTCAGAGTAGTTTTTTTGTTTCATGTTCAAAGTAACCATACCTCGTTCCCCCCCTCTGTTCATGTGTGCACTAGTTCCTGTCGCATCACTTTTCAGAACCAAGAGGATTTTGAAGATGGAGGAGTCATATAATGTCTTAGAGAGTTTAAACACCACAGAGTTTGAGAAGTTTATAGAACATGTCTATTCAATGACATATCTCGAGCTATTTTGTCATAGTAAACTCCACAGAGTTTGGTTCGCTCTTGATATTTATGACGAGAGTAAAGTGGTGAAGGTGAGCGTGACGGGGACTGACATGGATTTCAGACACGTGTAAACTGCTGCTGTGATCTTTTTAAGCTTAGTTCCGATCAGACGCACAGCACAGAAAAGGGATCCAGCACTGTCCGCCAGTCACACTCCATTCTTTGCGGAATGTAGGAGACCACCTCACCAATCACAAGCTCTTCTGTCATTGCCTGGAGTAGGCTCTCCAGGCCCTTGATGTCAGGGAAAGTGTCTGCGTCAGCACTTTTCCCCATGTAAAAGGGCTCCTGGCTCCCTGCTGATTGCCTGGGACTTTTCTCTATTTATGAAGGATTGTGGAGAATTTCACATAGTGAAGGATCTTATTATCTTCTCCATTGTTGGCACCTCACAGAGAAGTCCTTATGGAGCTTGATTTTAAAGGCTAGACCCTGCTTAGGCTTGAATTTATTTCTAAGGTATGGTGTGTAAGGTTTAAGGAAATGGCTTCGGGTTTAACATCAACTAATGCCAATCAAACCCTAAATCACCCAATCGATTGATTGCTTATTGCTTCTCTTGAATACAGTGTCTCCATGGAGTGCCAAGGGATTTTTTCTTGAAGTCCAGCCTTGACTTGCTCTGGCTTGTGTATGTATCAGGCCTCTTTTTAGTAATTCCTCACATGTTAGATCAAAGCCTCCTTTGTCCAGAGGCTGCCATGTGGCCAATCTCTTCCTTATGTTTACACTCCTTTTGGGCCTTCTCCTTGAGACACAAATTAATTCTAGGGCCTCTTCCTCGGGCTTTGACCACCTCATCTGATGGCCTAGCACTCTAAATTCCCTAAGTACGCAGCTTTCTATATGGATACAGGACATGTAACATAGCTTGCTGATGTATAACGCTGTGCATGCTGTCCTCGTCTGCACACTGCACTCAAAGGGAAAGACAAAGAGGTTGGATTCACAGACCATCAAGCTTCTAGATGGCCAGGAGTCTATTTTCTGGGCCATTAGATGTGCAAAATTAATGGCACCTTTAGCACTTGGCTCCCCATGGGCAGGTGGGGTGTGTGGAAGTCTGTGCATGACACATTGTTTTGTGAAAGATGCCCTAAACTTGTAGTGTGACCCATTGTCTTGTGAAAGCTGGCCAAAACTTGGACATGTAGGGTTTCAGTCGTATTCAATTATACCTTTTTCTGTTTGATAAAATCTGTTGTGTTTTTGTGAAGCCATATAAAGAAGCTGGATTTACACAAAATGTGGAACATCATCATGAATTTTCATAATCCTACATTTTTACATCTTTGCACTGATTTTAATGGTGGGTTTCCATGTGTGCAGTTTTATAACCCAGGTAACACAATCATGTTCGATGACTTAAAGCGCAATTTTGTGATGAATCCTCAAAATGGCCTCGTGATTAGGCCTTTTAGAAAAGCTCATCTCAATCGGGCAAAAGATCAGGAGCTGGTTGATCTCACCCAATACCTTCTCGCCATAGCTGATTTGGATGACTTCGAAAAACTAGACCATGCAAGATGGGAGCAGTACACTGAGCAGGTTTCAAAGCGGAGATCTGCGTGAAGTGGGTGGATTTATATTCAATCAATTTAGGCTATATTTCATTGATGGCATTAGAAATCAGTATTATATGACACACAAACCTTACATAGAGGAATGCATTTAAGAAGTGATTCGCTTTTACAAGTACATTTCTTTAATGTAAATGCACCCCTCACCACCTAGTCACAAAACATGTTACTGCTTCTAATGAGAAAGTTGCAGATTCAGAGAAAGTCACTACAGCAGTCCTTGTTACCGAAGCTTATCCTTGTCTCAATCTGTCAATAGTTCTTGATATTTGAAGCATCTTCTCGTCCATGTTGGCCTGATATACTAAGCTCAGTTAAACACCAGCTCCATGTTAGCTCATTTCCTTTTCAAATGTTTTCTCTAGACTTCTAGCTTCTATCCATTTGATTATTCTGTTAGACATCAACACACTCCGGACTAAGATCCTTGGAACATAACCTTGAAGCTAAAACTTCAAACACCTTAGCACCTCTTGGGAAAAGTGGGGGTTCAAGCTTGTTGAGATAAAGGAAGGTGTAGACCTTCTTGCTTTCGGAGGCTTTAAGTCATCAAGAGGGGGGTCTGCTGGAAACATCCCTGATCACCACAATCTTTAACGCAATGAATTTCTGACTATCACCATACAGAGGATGCCATCTTCATGTCTAGGTGTTCATGTGATTGCAAGGCAGGCACACACAAGGTAGAAGCATGGATGAAAGGAGATTTATTGCAATCTGAATGACTTTATGGTTGGTTGTGGCAAAAGTGAGTGTACCGATGTGGTTAGCTTCTAGTGGGGTTCAATCAAATTATGGCATTTCTTCTTTGAAAACTGATATATTGTAAGGATTCACCTAGATCATCAAAAGAGGTAAATATAGGTTCAGCATTTGTTGGGTGACTAAAGAATTAAGAGATTGCTCCAAAAAATTCTAGGCCATATGGATTATTAATGCCACAAAGAATGTATAGTTGTAGATGAGTAATGAGCAATGAGTTTTTGCGTCTGATTTGCTTTTAGTTGATGAGTGAGTGGGGGAGGTAATTAATGGTTTCATTCAGTGTGGTACATGTGCCTTATCCTATGCATATTTCAAGGGCCCGTTTCTTAGTCTGCACACCTTGATGAAAAACTAACTATAAGTGGGTGGTTTTCTCAAGTAGTGTTTGTCCAAATTCTTAGGTTTGCATTCTCCTGAGTTGATGTGAGGCATGAATGCCACATTTGATATTTTTGAGGTGAGACGTGTTCTCCTATTCAATAGTTGAGGGGAGGCAAGGGTCTTCAAAATTTGTTGTGTGATTGTTGGATGGAAAGATTGTTCATGTGGTGACATGCATTGTATTAGTGTTCACAGGATTTGCACAAGTGGGTAGATCTATGTGGGATCCAAAATTCTTCATTCAAGGCTTCATTGACTCTTGGATCAAGGAGGCTATCATAAATAGGTTACAATCAACAATTTTTGATTTCCTAAGTTTATTTTAATTAACTATTAAAATTGACCTAATCATGAAGGTATGCATTTGCTTTTATTCATCCTAGCTTTTCATAAAAATTCAGGATGGTCGGATTTTCAATAAATAAGTGAATAGTGTGATTCTTGAGTAATTTAGCTTGATCGGATATGCTAATCAAGCTTTAGATACTTCTCCTTCTCTTGCATGAGTAATAGGAGCAAGAGAAGGTGAAGGGTTGTATAATTGGTCATGTGGTTTGCACTAGTGAGTAGATCTTGTGGAATTAAAAAATCTCTATAAAATGATGTACTTATTGACTTTTGGATTTAAGGAGATGATCATGAATAGTAGATTGCTTTGATTTAAGATGTTTTTTGCTTTGCTAAGTTTTTTAATTAAGTACTAATTGTTTTATTATTGAATCATGAAGTCGAGCATTTGCTTTGATCTTCATGGAAATTCAAAATACTACCATAGGCTCTATGGGTGGATTTTTAGTAAGTGTATATTGTGTGTGATTGGAGTTGATTTATGAGTGGATTAGATATGTTATGCAAGATTTAGGTAGATTGGGATACTCTCCTTCTAATGCATGAGTGATTAGAGCATTTTGAGGAGAAAAATGAAAATTTCCATATATAATCTACCCAATCAATACAAACACATTACATCAATTAAAGATTGAACACTCATTAAGAGCCTTGAGGCTTACAAATCAAAAGAAAATGAAATACCTAATCGAGACTTCCATGAGGTGCTTCGAAAGTCTTGAATGGCGGCTACCTTCAAGGAGTATGCTCATTTGATGGTGTGGAATTCTTGAGTGAGAGTTGTCTTCTTGGAGGACTATCCATGATGATGTCTACTTTTCTAATTCTGCTTATTTTTGTTCAAGGTGAATTGGTGTGAGTTCTTCAGGTATCCAATTCTAGAAGCTTGGATAGCTTGAGAGAAATGAAAATGAAATGAAATGAAATGATATATTAACGTCTTCAAAAGGCCAAAATGACCTATGAGACCAAAAAGGTTACAACAATTGGTGGATCTGATACAATGTCTGTGTAAGGAAGCTAAAAACAATTAAACAACTAACTGAAACTGAAACAACCATGAGACGAGAGAGAGAGAGAGAGAGAGAGAGAGAGAGAGAGAAAGACATATTAACGTCTCCTAAAGGTCGAAATGGCCCATGAGACCAAAACAAGGTACAACTGATGATGATGATGTCTCATCGTAACAAATTTGAAAGAAAGAATGAAAATAGTAACATCCTAAGAGAGCTAAGAAAGAAAGAATGAAAATAGTAACATCCTAAGAGAGCTAAGAGCTGAAAGCTGAACCGTTGAATCGTCGTGGTAAACTCCTTCGGTGGCGGGCAATGATGGCTCGAATCTGTCGAGAGGGAGTCGTGGATGCGATCCTCGTGGTCATGGGTGTCTCACTCTACATATGGCAATGGCTCTGTCCAGGGTGACTCCTCTGGAGGGTGGTTTGCCAAGTAGGCCTGTAGATGGGGGGGAGTAGAGGCTGGTGGGGTTACAATGTTGGCTCTGAAAAAATCTGTGAAGGCTCTCTGTCTAGGCAGCTCTGGTCCCACTGCCCTCCTGTCCCTCAATAGACTCTCTCTGTGTGCGTCTAAGCTCAAGTATGAAGAGCCCTAAGCACCTTTCGACCTCAAAGTCCATGATCCGACGCAAAGGTCCAAAGCCTTTATGGAACAAGCAATGGTACCTCCCTCGGATCTCATAGTAGATAGTACAACGACATATATAGTGTTCCTTCGACTCCACCTCTCCTGATGGCAAGGCTGGCATATGCGGTCCTCTAGTGATATATCCTCATATCGACTTGTCTCTATTCTCAACCAATGTGAAGAGGTGCGAATCTGTCCAATATATATATATATAGAGAGAGAGAGAGAGAGAGAGAGAGAGAGAGAAGAGAGAGAGAGAGAGAGTTCTAATAACGTTTACAAAAGGCCAAAATGATGTGTGAAATACATGACATAAATAACATGCTGGTCTTGAGCTAAATCTAGGGTCAAGTAAAAGAAAACGTTCAGAAAAATTGAAGCTGTACCCTCATGATAGGTTGGGCACTTTCTTGCAATGTCGCCCAGCACAGCTCAAAGCTGCGCACCCCTCTCCTTCCACAGCAACAAGGCTCCCAGAATTAGAGTAGTAGAGCACCAGCTCACATCGGCTCCACTCGATCAACGGTGTTTCAGAATCATCCGGTCTCCACAATGCCACCCCTAGTGTTTGTGCCATAGCCAACTGTCCCTTCTACAATAACTATAAGATTCTGAGACATGGTGGATGCAGAATGGGCTGTGGTTGAAGGCTCACAAGGGAGATCCAAAGTTACAAAAGGCCCTCAGAGAAAGGGATGTTCAGTGCGCAACTCAACTCCATAAATAGATAGGGAAAAAAATCTATGGGTGGATTGTTTGGAGGCAAAAGTCACACCAATCCCTGAGATTGAGATGTAAGACCTAGATGGCCTATAGAGGAGACAAACAAGGACATGGAGAAAAGAGATACATGTCCTAGGTGGCCTAGAGGAGACAAACGAGGACCTAGAAAAGGAGATACATGTCCTAGGTGGTCTAGAGGAGACAAACAAGGACATGGAAAAAGAGATACATGTCCCAGGCCTACACAAGACAACACCAATCCCTAAGATTGAGATGTAAGCCTTGTAGAGGAGACAAACAAGGACCTAGAAAAAGAGATACATATCCTAGGCCTACATGAGACAAACAAGGACCTCTAGAAAAGATATAACAAAGCTCAAAGGTACAGCTTAAAGGTAGTTCTGTCCAAGCAAGGTCATGAGAGCCCAAAATTGAAAGGGGAGCTGGTGCATGCAGACACCTCAGAGCCACATTGGTAGAAACGTAAATGGAAGGTATTGTAAAAGATCACACCAGGAGGTAATCCAGAGTGTCAAGGGCAAGTAGCCAAAGGTAAGGATGAGCTAGTGCAAGCTAATGCTAGGCTATTGAGATATCGAGCTCAACTATTGTGGATATGGATGACACATTCACACTTATGCCACTGGCATGGTTGGTGAGATTATGGTTGATATGGCACTTGTAGTTTACAAGCTATAGTCACTTTGGTTTTTAAGAGTTATGGTATAGTTATAGCATCAGCTCATAAATTTGGGCCAAAGTTAAAAAAGGCCCTAAGAGAAAGGGATGTTCAGTGTGCAACTCAACTCCATAAATAGATAGGGAAAAATCTATGGGCAGCCATTAGGGAAAATTTGGACTCATTTTTGGGCCCTCTAAGAAATGCCACATCATAAAAAATTGGGCCATGGTAATTCTTTTGCAAATCAACTAAATTTTTCGAAGGTTGAATATATAGAATCTACTCTTCAAGATCTTTCCATTGCTATATAACATGATGGGTTTTGGATATGACACATGGAAGATGTATAAAAAGTAGGTTCCAAAGTGATGATGTGGACCGTTACGGTAGCCTTTAAACTTGCTTTTGAGGAAAATGGTATATCTTGAGCTTAACAACTCCAAATGTTTCGGAGTTTGAAATTATGAAATCTACTTTTCATGATCTTTCTAATGATATATCATATGATGGGGTTTTAATGTAAGATAGAAAATGTTCACCACCACGGCTCCCATTTTCAAGGCAAAGATGGCCAAAAAATTCCTTAAAAGGCCTCAAAAAAATGAGCCCAAATTTTCCCTAATGCGTGGATTGTTTGGAGGCAAAAGTCACACCAATCCTTGAGATTGAGATGTAAGACCTAGATGGTCTATAGAGGAGACAAACAAGAGATACATATCCTAGGTGGCCTAAAGGAGACAAACAAGGACTTAGAAAAGGAGATACATGTCCTAGGTGGTCTAGAGGAGACAAACAAGGACCTAGAAAAAGAGAGACATGTCCTAGGCCTACACGAGAACACATGAGACAACACCAATCCCTAAGATTGAGATGTAAGTCCTATAGAGGAGACAAACAAGGACCTAGAAAAAGAGATACATATCCTAGGCCTACATGAGACAAACAAGGACCTAGAAAAAGAGATACATATCCTAGGCCTACATGAGACAAACAAGGACCTAGAAAAAGAGATGCAGGTCCTAGGTCTATAAGAGACAAACAAGGACCTCTAAAAAAGATATAACAAAGCTCAAAGGTAGAGCTTAAAGGTAGTTTTGTCTAAGCAAGGTCATGAGAGCCCAAAATTGAAAGGGGAGCTGGTGCATGCAGACACCTCAGAGCCACATTGGTAGAAACGTAAATGGAAGGTATTGTAAAAGATCACACCAGGAGGTAATCCAGAGTGTCAAGGGCAAGTAGCCAAAGGTAAGGATGAGCTAGTGCAAGCTAATGCTAGGCTATTGAGATATCGAGCTCAACTATTGTGGATATGGATGACACATTCACACTTATGCCACTGGCATGGTTGGTGAGATTATGGTTGATATGGCACTTGTAGTTTACAGGCTATAGTCACTTTGGTTTACTAGAGTTATGGTATAGTTATAGCATCAGCTCATATAATGGGTTCACACTATGGACATTGAATATTTTGTTGTAGAGGAGTGAAGAAGAAAGAAGAGAATTCAGTCCATCTCTCTTGTATGCTTTGTTGGAAAAACATTTGCTCAATACTCCAACCATCGTGTTGTTTTTGGAGGTGATGGATATGCTTTATTTTTTAAGGCCCCCTTATGAGGAGTAGCCATTGTGGTGAGCACATGATAGTTCCTAGGTTAGATGATTTGCCAAGTGTGAACAAACAGTTAGGAGATGGCTTATGTAGACTTGGTGCCCTACCAAGTAGGATGCATGCTTGTGTGGGCTATGCGACCTTAGTGAGTGCTAGATAGCAAACCAAGAACACACTATTCTTGGGTTATGGGGCCCCGTTTGAGGGTCTAGATGGTCTTAAATTACTGTGGGAGTTGCACATATATGCTCTATTTTGTAAGGCCCCCTTTTTATGAGGAGTAGCCATTATGGTGAGCACCTGACCACCCCGATAATTCCTAGTTTAGACAATTACAAGTATGGCTAGATGGTTAGGAGACGACTTATATATGCATGCTTGTGCAGGATATGTTACTATATTAGTGAGTGTTGGTGTGGTCAGCAAATCAAGGACACACTATTCTCGGGTTATGGGGTCCATTCGAGTGTCTAGGCTATCTCAAATATATGTGGGAGTTGCGGGGCTAGTACTAAGTTGTAGTCTAATACAGTCCGAGTTGAATGATATGGTTGGTTGGTCATTTCGGACCAAGTCGTGGGTTGGTCAACATGGCCAACCCACGACCTATATCCATACCGACTCTGCGTTGGTCGACATGGCCAACCTTCATCCATACCGACCCTACGTACTATATATAGACTAGTCATCAAGTTCATTGTGTTCAAGCACTCTTGTAAGCAAGATATCCTTTATCCAAAATCTATTTAGATTGCCATCAAATCTCCTTAGTTTGTAAAATCAAGTTTTACAAGCAATAATATTGTTTACACTCCACATCTTCTTGTAATTCACTACTTCGTATTGTGTTTATCGTACTTCTGATATTGTGTATTCTTACGAAAAGCTTGTTTTTGGCAGTTTTCTATTTGAATGTAGATTAAGAGAGATGGACCAACCTACAAATAACATAGCTGCTCGTACCTGCCCTCCACCTTTTAGTGATGGAAAGTTGGACGGGATAAATAACACTCTTTGAAAGTTCAAGATTAGGAATATTCTTGATTCACTTGAGTTGTAGAAAACTGTGAGACAGGGTTGATACAAAGCTGGGTCCTACTCAAGATCCAAAAGATCCCCTGCAGAGACCATATTACCATATCTTACACTCGCTTTGGCATGGCGGCAAAGGAATACAAATACACTATATGTCATTGTCACTAGCATCATCGATTTGGGGATGAATTTGATTTGATATATACTACCACAGCTTTTGAAGCATGTGAAGTTTTTAAAAACCACTATGAGACAAGGATTCAAAACCTTGAGAATCAGCTTGCAACAGAAATTGTGATGGAGAAGCAATAGAGCAGTTCATATCATAAATTAAGAATTTGCAAGATCAGATGGCGATCGTGGGGATCACTAAGATCAGTGAAGAATTGGCACAAAGATGCATCAGAGTGTTACGCCCAAGTATGATAGTTTGATGACTTTATAAGACATGTACGTGTGTAACCCGCCTCTTACTTTTGAGGAGTTCAATGAAATGTTGGTGGAGGAGGAGATGCATCTTAAAGATAGAGATGGTAGTGATGTTACATTCCCCGCAAATGTAAAGAAAAGAAAGGGGAAGAGCTTCACTCACCCCAATGCTTTTGAAAAGAAGAAGAAATCTAACTCAAAGTATTTCTTGTGTGAACAGGCATGGTCATGTGGTCAAATCATGTAGACTGAAGGAAGTAGCAGATGTGAAGAATGACACTTTGAAGCCTTGAAAGGAGTAGTCTCGAAACAATAGTGCTAAAGAGAAATTGGACCTGTTTGTAGTAATAGAAGAAATATATGACAAGATAGGAAATATGTGCAAAGGTAGAAAATTTTTCAGCATCCGATGGTTCATGGATCATCATTAGTACAATCAGTATAGAAAACATGCATCAAATACGCACTAAGACTGAGTAAACCTTCGTAAGCTCATTATAACATTCTCTCCTCTCCATCGAATCTCTCAACGACATTTCTCCAATCTATCATGATCCTCTCGATAACTTGATCCAATATCATCTTAAGTCATGTGTCATGACTTACTTTGGAATGTTAAGTCTTCTAAGGTCTCAATAACTCTTAACTAGTTATGTAAAAATAATCATACGTAGCATTGACCCAATTGCGCGCATTCTTAGCCAAGCTATTCCCTTCTCCTTAGAAGGATGCAAGTTGAGATTTATTAAGGCCTTCTTAACGTCATTGTCCAATACTTCATCATTTATATGTCGAGGCAAGAATTCTCTTGAAAATTTAGATAATTATTTGTATTATCTTGAAAAAGATAAGCTCTTTCATTATATAAAACTCACTCTTATAGAAGATATTGTTATTATTTTGAAAGATGATTACATCACTGAGGGATTTCTTAACCCAGCAACCCTATCCACCATAGGCTCACCCATATCTACAAATAGCTTTTGTAACCATGCTACCTCACATGTCATAGTAACATGCCCTTGTACTCAGCCTCTGTACTCTTAAAAAAGCAATTATTAGTTGCTTCTTGCTGCTCTAGCGCAAATAGCACCAATAACACAAAGTCTAGTAGATCTTCACTGTTAGTAGATCTCTTATCTAAGACACTATCAACCCAAAATATGCATCTATGTACCCATGTACCTGTACTTGTATCCCAACCTTATAGAGAAGTCCAAAATGTACTATGGACTTTATGTACCTAAGTTTCCTCCTAGACATATCTAGATGTGACTTCCTCGGGGCTTGTATAAAAAATGACTCTCCAATCCAACTAACTAGCTCAAATCGGGCTTGGTGGTGATAGTAGTCATGTAAAATCAAGCTGCCTACTATATACCTGTACATAGTAGATTCCTCCAAAGACATCATCTATATTTTTAGACGATCTCATGTTCTAATCCAATGGTATTGTTGCAGGTAGTGGGTGTCATGTTCATGATGGAAATTGTAGTTGCTACTGTTCATGATATGAATTACAGTTTCTTTAGCCCAAAAACAATGAGGCATCTCTTTCTTCATCAATGCATGGGAAACTTCTACAATATACCTGTTTACCTTTTTTGTAAATCCATTTTGATGTGGGGTGGTGTACCTACATGTAAAATTGCCTCTTTATTCCATGCTCTCTCAAATAGCATTAAATTCATTGGAGAAATATTCTCATGCATGCCTTTTTCCTAGTGTGGTCACATCAATGAAAGATATATAATAATTGTATCCTTAGATTGGTGCCATCTTTGTTGGTCCCCAAACATCATCCAAAGGTCTTCGACTAACATGCTTATCCTGCAAAAATTCATGCTTAGCATACTTGCCTAATTGGCATGGTTCACATACTCTATGGATTCCATCCACTTTGAATGTTGGCAAACCTGTAATCAGGCCTGCATATTCTTTAGTAATTGCCATTGAATATTGACATGTTCAATACATTTATGCCAAATATCAATGTCTATAATCACACATGCACCATGTGCAAACATTGCAACCTTCACACGTCAGGCATGCTTACATCCAAAGTAAAGATTCTTCTAACTATGTTTCCCTTTGTAAAACCAAGCAGCAGTGGTGGTCATTAAAATCTTCCACCACAATATCCATAAGGGTTAAACCTCACTTCTAACCCTGCTTAATCATTTTCCCAATAGAAATGAGGTTCTTTGTTATGTTTAGCACATGAAGCACATCAACAAGGTACTTCATTTTTCCATCCTACATACACAAAGAGACTTTTGTACTATGTGCAATAGGGCGTGTTTTATCATCGCATGTTTCCACATAACCTGGCTTTTTAAATCCCTTAAGTCTCTCAACTAATCACCATGGTTGTTCATATGATTAGAGGCACCCAAATAGACATATCATATATCTCCTGAATTCAGTGGATCTATAGTCATGAAACTAAGCATATATTGGATCACAAAAAGTTGCACTTCTATCTGTAGCTTTCCTACTTGATGATGCATAGTTTTCTTACTGCAACTTCCCACCATTTATGTCATTTTGTTTGTTGTAATAGTTCTTTGCTATATGTTATGGTTTACACGGTAATAGATTTCTATGCCATTTCCACTCTCATTTCTTTGCCATCCACCCTTGGCCTCTCTAACTCCCCTTGCCTCTAGAGTGGCCTCTTCCACCTATGTGTGAACTGGAATCATGTTGTTGTTGTCCATGGTTTATCTTTTTGTATCGGCCTACACCTCATCCTCTAGATGAGAACTTGCCTCTACCTCTACTTGTGTCTGTGTAGAGGGCCTACTCTTACATATTACTAGATGATGATTTATTCCATTTATCTCTTCATTTAGAAGGGCTATAAGGTCCTTAAAGTTTGGGAAAATTTCTTGAGTTCAGATAGATGTCTGAAAAAACTAATCATAGTATTTTCCAAGCTATTCAACTATTGCTCCAATAGAGGCGAGGGCATATGGTTTATGTTTCCGTATCGGCCTATACCTCATCCTCTAGATGAGGATTTGCCTCTACCTCTACTTGTGTCTGTGTAGAAGGCCTACTCTTACATATTACTAGATGATGATTTATTCCATTTATCTCTTCATTTAGAAGGGCTATAAGGTCCTTAAAGTTTGGGAAAATTTCTTGAGTTCAGATAGATGTCTAACAAAACTAATCATAGTATTTTCCAAGCTATTCAACTATTGCTCCAATAGAGGCGAGGGCATATTCAAGCCCTTAAATCTTTAATGAGAGTAATCATCAGTAATATAGCTTATTCTTTTGCACATTATTATCTCTTGCTTTAATTGTATCTTTTAACCCTTGGTACTTGCATTATACATATCCCCCACATCTTTAGGAGTCATTGCATTCTCTGTATGACCAATCATAGAATCAAACACACTAATAGAGAGCCAATACATAACCTTGTT
The DNA here is from genome assembly GCF_041138505.1 of Cibotium barometz. Classification (NCBI taxonomy): domain Eukaryota; kingdom Viridiplantae; phylum Streptophyta; class Polypodiopsida; order Cyatheales; family Cibotiaceae; genus Cibotium; species Cibotium barometz. Next base: position 64,285,049 of record NC_141048.1, read on the forward strand.
AGCCCTGGGATTTTCTTCTGGAAGCTTGGACTCCTTCACATCACTTGTAACAAACTCCCAATATCCTTTTTCCATGAGGAAGTTTGTCATCATGCTTGGAAGTTGTTCTTGTCCAGCTTCTAAATCATAATATGGGATAGATTATCATATATTATTACTTTCTATAACTTAAACAAACACTATGAAAAAAATCATAGTGTATACGTTCAAAGGCTATTATCAAAGGAAAAGAATTGCGTGCTGCACCATCAACATAAGATCTTGATGTAGTCTATGTAGCAAATGATCGAACCATGGAGAGTTGGCTTAAGAATAGATAACACGGACCACCCACACCTATACTTTTGTTGCCATATATATAGGCAGTGATGTGTGTGAACACACTTAGGACCACCGGGGCACTTTTTCCCTCTTTAGGAGGTTTTTTCCCCCGCGGCTTGTATATACGCCCATCATTCTAGGGCTAACTTATCTTTTGTACATTGACACAATCTAATACATTGTGTGTTGTGTGCATTCTTGCTTCTTCTTCTCCAAGCTTTGTGTGCTTTTCTACAACCCTAATTCCAACAATTGGTATCAGAGCAGGCATCGGTTCCCAGGGCTACGCCGTCGGCACCCTCCGACTCATGTTCTCCGATTGAGGTGAGCTTTCACGAGCGCTTGCAGGTCCCTAAACTCTGCAAATAAGCTCATAGGGCCTAGCGTTCTCAAAAATCGCATCTGAGGTCGTTTCGGGCTCCGTTTTTGCATTTCAAGTTTTGCACAGGTGTTTTCGTCATTTTTCTGCAAAAATTTCGACAGTGCAGTTTTCTGCAAAACAAGCATACGTGTTCTATTGTGGACCGTGCTACATAGCACGAGTTGTTTTCTGTTCAGTCTTTGCTTCATTACAGGTAGCTTTTGCATCAGCTTCAGTCAGTGGACATGGCTGATAACAGCAATGATGTATTTCGCATGTTATTTGCTGATGATAAATTGGATGGAGACAACAACTATCCACTTTGGGCATACATGATGCTTTTAGTTCCAAAAGGAGTATGGAACATTGTGCAGGGTATGGATGTACGTCTAGGTTCTGTGGATCTAGGATCTGTTGAGGATGCAGGTTCTAGCAGCTCTACTGTTGCTACTGTTTTACCCACTGCTGAACAAGCTCGTTGGGATGGTAAAGATGCACAGGCTCATGCCTTGATTGCACTTTCTATCAAACATAACATCACCCCACATATTCGTTCAGCTAAAACAGCAAAACAGGCTTGGGATATTCTAGCTGGTTTGTATGCAGGTCGTAACGAGGCAAAAATCTCTTACCTGCGTAAAGAGCTAGAATTGAAGATTATGCAAGAAGATGATGACATGAATGTTTTTCTTGCTGAGATTAAAGATCTCAAAGAACAGTTGATTTCTGCAGGTGAGATTATTCCTGATCATTCTCTTGTGCAAACTGTTCTTGATGCTTTACCTGAGACATCAATTTTGCTTCCACGTGGAGACTTTTTACTGAGGACAGACCTAATGCTGTCAAGTATGATACTTTAGTCAACAAGCTCTTGCAAGAAACGCAATCCAGGCAAAACAGGGCCAGGTAGCATGCATTTGATCAAGCATTTATTGCTGCTGCCCAGCAGAGCAGAGAAGAAGTGGTAAGGCAGCCCCTTCCACTGTTTCTTCTCCTATTAGTAGGTCTGCAACTTCTTCTCCTTCCACAGGTAGCAACAATAAGTCTGAGAAGGCTCTTGATAAAGGCAAGAAAAAGATCAGGTGTAACTATTGTAAGACAAATGATCGTGTCATTAAGAATTGCCCTAAGCTAAAGGCTAAAGAGGCAAAGAAGAAAGAGTCAAATGCAGCCACAATAGCGGATGCTTCTACAAATGCAGATTCTGCAAATGTTGTGTAGGATACAAAATGGGCGTTTAGCGTGTGTATTGCCAGTATGACCCATCTGTACATAATGCATGTTTGGCAGTTTCTGTTGACTCTAATGTATGGTATTTTGATAGTGGTGCTACAAAGCACATTACCTTGCATCGTGATATGTTCACTTGTCTCTTGAGGCTGTCTCTAATGGGAATACTCTCACATGTGCCAATAATGCTTCTTACCCAGTGAAGGGCGTTGGTAAAATTATGCTTACTCCTGCAAATGGCAGCGCTTTCACACTTTCAGATGCTTTGTATGTGCCAGGGATAAAGAAGAATCTATTGTCTGTCTCTGCGCTTGCTAGACTTGGACTTGTAGTCAAATTTGTGGATGACAGATGTACTGTTCATGATTTGACTTCTGGTGATACGATTATTGCATCTGGCACCTTGTTTCGTGGGCTGTATAGGCTCAATTCTTATGACAAGTGTGTGGAAGATTCAGCAAATGCAGTTTCTGATGAAAAGGCAGTTTCAGATGCAAAACTATGGCATGCTCGTTTTGGTCATCTGAACTTTGCTAGTTTGCTGCGTTTGCAGAAATTTGATATGGTTACTTCATTGCCCCCTCTTGAGGCACCATTGAAACATGTTTGTGAAGGCTGTATTTTGGGCAAAATGCAACGTTCTGCGTTTCCAAAGGATGGTTTTGTGCGGGCCACTCGCAAATTGCAACTTGTACATAGTGATGTATGTGGGCCTATGCAAACTCCGTCATTTGGTAAACACTTGTACTTCGTGACTTTCATTGATGATTACTCAAGGCATGCATGGGTATATCCACTGAAGGCAAAGTCCGAAGTGTTTTTGTTGCTTCAAACTATTTTTTCTTATGGTTAAAAATGTATCCAATTGTACTGTGGGCACCCTTCGTTCTGATCGAGGGGGGAGTACTTGTCTAAAGAGTTTGATGCATTTCTGGCTAGTCGTGGGATAAAACACCAATGTACAATGCCAAATACCCCTCAGCAAAATGGTGTTGCTGAGAGGAAAAACAGGTCACTTATGGAGATGGCACGATGTATGGTCAAGAGCCAAGCTTTGCCACATGCATTTTGGCTTGAGGCTGTCATGTGTGCAGCATATGTACTCAACAGGTGTCCCACTAAGGCCTTGCAGTCTATTACTCCATATGAAGCTTGGCATGGCAGGAAGCCTTCTATTGGTTACTTTCGTGTCTTTGGTTGCTTGGCCTAAGCTTTAGTGCCTGTGCAACAACGCAAAAAATTGGATGACAAGGCTGTCAAATGCATTTTTGTTGGTTATAGTGCTGAGAGCAAGGGTTACAGATTGTATCATCCGCCCCGCAGTCAAAGCGTATCTTGATTAGTCGAGATGTTTTCATGGAAGATGCTGTGCAACCCTTGTTATCATGTACCAAAGAGACATGTGTGAGCTCACGGGATGTATTTGATACATTGTTGCCTCTGTTTACAGGTGGGAATTCAAATGTAAGTCCTAATAAGGTAAATATTCAGCGTATGTAGATTTTAAACGACATCATAGATCAACCTATTTCTGATACAGATTTACAGGATGTAATTTTTGAGGATAGGGCTGAAAATGAGCAGGCTAGATGTATGCCTAAATGGCTGGTGCAAACCTTGCGTGTGATAGTAAAATTGATGCACCTATATCTAGTAGTACTCGTTCAGGTTTTCAGCATGCCTCTTATGCATCAGATTGTTATGCTTTGGCTATGTCTAGTATGTGTGAAGAGGAAGAACCTCTTTCATTTGATGAGGCACAAAAATCAGAAAATTGGTTGGCTGCAATGCAAAGTGAATATGATGCTATAATGAAGAATGGTACATGGTCTTTGTGTGATTTGCCTATTGGTAAAAAGGCCATTGGATGTAAGTGGGTTTTTAAGTTGAAACAAAAGCCAGATGGCAGTGTTGATTGCTATAAGGCTAGACTTGTTGCAAAGGGTTATGCTCAAGAAAAGGGCATTGATTTTGATGAGACCTTTGCTCCCACTTGTCGTATGACTACCATTCGTAGCATTTGTGCATTGGCAGCTCATAATGGTTGGAATGTACATCAGTTGGACATAAAGACTGCGTTCTTGAATGGAGATTTGCATGAAGAGGTGTATGTATCGCAGCCTCGTGGTTTTGTTCAAAGAGGGCAGGAAAACAAAGTGTGCAGGTTGAAAAAGGCTTTATATGGTTTAAAGCAAGCTCCATGAGCTTGGTATGAAAAGATACATGCATATTTGACTGCACATGGTTTTCAGAATAGTCCAACAGAAAGCACTTTGTATGTTAAATGTGTGGATGATGTACATCTAATCATTGCTCTCTATGTCGATGACATGCTACTCACAGGACCAAATGAAAGTCATATTGCTGATTTTAAGGCTGATTTGAATGCCTCTTTTGAGATGTCAATTTGGGGCATTTGCATCATTATTTGGGGATACAATTTAAGCAGTGTGATGGAGGTATTGCTTTGTGTCCGACAAAGTATATTGAGACATTGTTGCGGAGATTTGGCCTTGAAGACTGCAAGCCTATTGCTACTCCAATGGAGACAGGTTTAAAATTGAGTCTTCATGATGCTGGAGATCATTGTTGCTGCGGAGATTTGGCCTTGAAGACTGCAAGCCTATTGCTACTCCAATGGAGACAGGTTTAAAATTGAGTCTTCATGATGCTGGAGATCATTGTTGCTGCGGAGATTTGGCCTTGAAGACTGCAAGCCTATTGCTACTCCAATGGAGATAGGTCTAAAATTGAGTCTTCATGATGCTGGAGATCACTTTGATGTCACTCTCTATCAGACAGCTGTCGGTTGCCTCATTTATGTATGCATTACGAGGCCAGACATTCATTTTGCAGTCTCACAGGTGAGCAAGTTTATGCATAGCCCAGGGTCTCAGCATTGGAAGGCAGTTAAATGCATCTTTCTCGCTACTTAAGTGGCACCATACATCTTGGGTTGTTTTATCCCAAGGGGGGATCATTGCCGCCAGATTTGCATGTTTTTTCGGACTCAAATTGGGCTGGTTGCTATGACACAAGAGTGTCCACAAGTGGTTTTTGTTTCATGCTCGGTAGCTCATGCATATCTTGGTTGAGCAAGAAGCAACCTACTGTGGCCACTTCTAGTTGTGAAGCTGAGTACAGGGCAGCTTTCACAGCTACGGTTGAGTGTGTGTGGCTCAGACGGCTTATGGCTGACTTGGGTGTTGGACACAGGAGTCTGCCACGTCTATCTTCACTGACAGTCACAGCGCATTGGTAATTGCGAGAAACCCAGTTTTTCATGCTCGCACAAAGCACATTGAGGTGCATTATCACTATGTCAGGGAGAGACTCTCAGCAGGAGAAATCAGTTGGCCTATGTGCCAACACAGGATAACCTCGCCGATCTTTTCATAAAGGCGCTTCCTCTCGTGAGAAGTTCGAAGCTTTCCGCAAAGCTTTGGGCTTGCTCCCCTTTGTGAATTGATCTACTTCGGGCATGGCACTCCCCTATACATGAGTGCCAGCTCTCGTTCACACCATCACTCATTTGTTGCCATATATATAGGCAGTGATGTGTGTGAACCCCACTTAGGACCGTCGGGGCACTTTTTCCCTCTTTAGGAGGTTTTTTCCCCCGGCTTGTATATACGCCCATCATTCTAGGGCTAACTTATCTTTTGTACATTGACACAATCTAATACATTGTGTGTTGTGTGCATTCTTGCTTCTTTTTCTCCAAGCTTTGTGTGCTTTCCTGCAACCCTAATTCCAACAACTTTGAGCTGGTTACATGTTGTTCACATGAAAGTACATGGAGATGAAAGGTGTGCCCCCCCCTAAGATGGTCAAGCACACCATTCCCATTGGAAGAAGGAGCTAATCCTTCAAGACACATGGCCTATACTCAATGAATCCCAAGTGCTCCTAGATCCTAGATGGTTGAGGAAATAAAAGGCTTATATTCCTTTACAAAATTGAACATACAGAATGGGTATCCCCCACAATGATAGTGCCCAAAAAGAAAAATAAAAATTAGTGCTCGTGTTAACCTCAAAAAGGTTAATATAACCGCTATCAAAGTACCACTATCCCTTGGCATTTATAGAACATATGCAAGTCACAGGCAAGGAGGCTTACAACTTCCTTGATGAACCAAGTGGAGATAGTCCTAAAATACCATCACAAAACCGTATTTGTAACAAAATGGGGGCACATGCCCTATGCATACAAAGTTATTCCATTTGGCTTAACTAATGCCCAAGAAACCTTTCAAAGATTGATGTGCACAATCAATATACACATTTATAAATTTCTTGAAGTCTTCATGGATGACCTTTGTGTCATTTCTAAATGGAAGGCACATCTTCATTGTCTTCTCAGGAAGCTACTAGAGAGATGTAGGTTATATTGAATCTCTCTCAAATCATTTAAAATGCCTATTCTAGGTTCAACGTGGAATGATTTTGAGACACATCATCTCTAAGCATGAAATATTGATTGATGATGATAGCAAGGTGAGATGCATCCTTGCCATCTAACTTCAAGGGCATCCAACTCATGGGACACATTAGCTACTATAGATGGTTTATAATCTTGTATGTCGACATAGCAAGACCCCTTTATCAATTACTCATTATCTTTGAGTAGACTAGAGAGCATATGAGACTCTCAAAAAAGCCTTGGCTAGAGAGAAGATCTACAAACAGAGTTTAGGGTTGAGAGGGCTTGCACGGGAGAAGACCTGGAGCTTGAGAGAACAATTTGTTGGAAGAACCACGACAAGGATATAATTCCCTTGTACCCTTCGATAAATGCAAACAATTTATTGGGAGAACCACGATAAGCGTTGTTTCTCTACAACCCTTTGAGAAGTGGGGCATTAATTGTGTTGGACCAATTAGTCCTACACTATGTCATAGATACCATAGATTATTGCACATAGTTGGGACCAATTAGTCCCAACTACACGAAGCACACTAGCACATTGTGTCATAGCTACCACAGATTACTACACCAAATGGGTTGAGGCATATGTAACTAGGAAGGATGATGCAAGATCCATAGCCAAAATCCTTTTCTGAGAATGAAATCTCTAGATTTCGGGTGCCCACTTGAGCTAGTAATAAGTGATAGAGGATGCCACTTCATGAATCATATGGGAGGCTTCCTACCTAAAGGAATTCATGGTTTTGCATCATAATTCCATACTCCCTTAAGAAAATGGTGAGTCAGAGAGCACTAACAAAATCATTTGTGAAATCGTAACCAAGATAGTTGAAGCCTCGAGCATGAAGCCTCATGCAATATCATTATAGGATGGCCTACAAGTTAGCCATTAGCACCACACCTTTTCACTTGATGTATTGGACAAACATAGTTATGCCAATGGAGTTCTTAGTGTCTAGCCTAAGAATTATCGTCAAGGAAAGGTTACATGTAACAGTCTCTCCGGCCGTCTCTTTAAGTGTAAGTCATCAGAAGAAGCCAGACAATTTATAGGATGATCACACTTGGGTCACCCAAGATAAATAGTCAATTTTATTATTCGTAACAGTTATGGTCCGAATATACATCACCTAGAACTAGAGGCAAAATCTCAAAGACAAGGAAATGGGACCGTTTCTCATTTTGTGAGCTTACCACGTAAGGGAATGCGGTCGTATCTTGTTTGTGAGCTCGCTCTACATCCAAGCTTGTATGAGACACTTGATGATTTGGAGATGAAAAGATTCTTAAATGGTAGCAAAATTAGAGACCACTATGGGCCCTAAAAATGCTTTAAAGGAGGAAGACAAGAAAAAGGAAGCTGAGATGAAATAGGAAGCTAAGCATGAAGCCAAAGCAAGGTAAGAGAAGCTGTTCAACCATCACATCTCTGTGAGCATGGCCCAAGTTTTAGACTTGGAGGAAGAAGACTAGGAAGTGAAGCCAACCAGACTTTGTCTAGGCATGACAATAAACAAAAGCTGGCAACGGTTAACACGGAAGCTAGTAGTGGTTGACATAAAAGCTAGCACTGGTTGGCATGAAAGCTAGCCATAATTTAATGTCTCATGAGATTTGGTGCTCATTAAGCCAACCCGCATTGAACCCTATACGAGTATAAGCAAGAGCAGTAGATTTATGTACGGTTGCATGTTTTGGAGCTTTTACAACTATATTTCACATTGGGATTAACCCCTTGGAAGGGAAGTTCTTTGTGATGGCCTACATGCATAAAGAAGTTCTTCTTGGACGTGAATGGATGGAGCACAATAGATGCCAAATCAATTGGGATTCTAGGATTGCAATGCTACAATTTACTTGTAAGCAAGTAGCCATCCTTATGATAGATGAAGAATTCATACTTAGGACATTGAAGGAAGGATATCAATGCGTCCACAATAGAAGCCCTCCTTAAATAGAAGGCCCTCTAAAGAAGGGATATCAATGCTTCCACAACAGAAGCCCTTCTTAAATAGAAGGGATATCAATGCTTCCACAACAAAAGCCCTTCTTAAATAGAAGGCCCTCTAAAGAAAACCTCACCTTCGGCAATGCCACTAAAGAAAGGACCCATGCTTCAACTAGAAGCTAAGTTAAATTCACTCCTCTCCTGAACTTGGGTTTCCTCAACATCAACTGCCTGAACTTGTGGTTTCCTGAAATTGTGGTGAACTTGTGGTTCCCATGAGCAAACATGACTAACATTGCTAATGCATCATTCTTCATAAGGAGCCACTAACCACTAGACCACAGAATCCCCAAAGCCATCATTGAGAGGGTCACAACAAGTGGTGGTGGTGGTGGGTATCCAAGTATGTGCTACATGCCATGGTAATATTTACGAGGGCAATGGCCAAATCTGGAAAGGTTTATTTGAAACGTTATCTTTTAGGTGAAAATGGAAAAAGGTGAAAAGGTGATTGAGAGAAGAAAAGTTACCATGAGATGATTTAGGATATGTGGAGATATTCTAAGTGCTAGGTATAATCAAGGAGAGGTGGATTTATGTAAGGAGAGGTGGATTTATGTGAGGGATCGGATGGAGTAAATCATGGAGGAGAGTGTGGATCTAGAGATGCTCTCATAGAGCTATTAATTAATGTATCTCAAAGCTCTTTTTAGAGTGATTTTGAAACGATATTAAAGCTCTCGATAATAATTAGTAGAGTGAAGTGGCCTTTTTAATCAAGTATGGTGGCTTTGATCAAATTTTTTCCTACGAGTCTCCCTAGACCCAGATAACGCATGAAGCTACATTAATCATGCCTTTATTTTGAGTTAGCCGCTTCTGGGCGCAACAGTATGAAATGGGACTTGAAGCTTGACGATCCACACTTGGCCTAGGTCCAATCATCATGAGCCAAAGGCCTTCCTTCGGTCTCCAAAGGGAACAACAACAAACAAGTTTTCAACGACTTTGTGAGGGTGCCTACATGTTCCGGCAAAAATTAGGTGCATCTGTAGGACTTTGTCAATAATTTATTCATGCCTTTACACGTTACACATGCCCAATTTTTGAAAAGTTTGGTTGAAAAAAAGTGCATTAAATGCTTGGAAGCTCTAAAAAGTATCCACCCTTTCTTTTTTTGCGTGGTCATCCATTCTGTAAGGTGGTTATATTTTAATCTTTTGTAGTCTTTTCTTAAGGTGGGAGACAAGTGGTATATGTGAATATTCATATGTAAGGTGGTTATATTTTAATCTTTTCTAGTCTTTTCTTGACAAGTGGTATATGTGAATATATTCATATGTTAATCACACAACCTTGATGAGAATTAAATTCAAATTTTGTATTACAACAATGAGCTAAATACAACTTGAGACAATGCACACCATGGCTTGGTGTGTTTTACTAGTCCGAAAATAGTGAGATGAGTGCATATTTTTTGTGTTTCTTTTGGATGAAAGCTTAACCTTTGTTCAATGAGCTACTCCCTCTACTACCAAGCATATCTAGCTTCAAGAACATGCTTCCTAGTGCATTTAACCTTTCCATGTGACCACAATGGAATGCTCATTGATAAGCGATCGCTCTCGCATTCGAGACTTACACTTGCAAGCAACACAATCCCACTTTTCAATCCGTAATAGGTCTCTTACCTACACTCAAGCTACTCTCTCTCAAAGCTCACTAATTTGATTTACTTGTCATTCTCATGCATACTCCACTCGAGAGAGACGCTTCAACAAAAAGATAATCTATTACTCAAGAGAAATCATATGCATGATTATTACACATAACAGAGAGCTTCAATGCCTCGCAACTTTCTCTCAACACCTATGCAAGAGCTCATTTAAGAATTGGAGATCTTGTACGCATCATGAAATTTTTAAATTGATGACAGCATAGCACAATAGGGAGAAGCAAGAATCAAAAGAAGAATGTAAGAGTTAGTTGAGCTCTCAAAGTAAGTTTAAGCATGTAAAATCTTGCTAGATTGTAGAGGAATTTACTTACATAGAAAATGATAATATAAGTGCACTTCACATACATGTACCTAGCCTATAATTAAAAACTATTGAGCAAAAAATGTCAACCTAAGAGCATCAACAAGCATATCAATTGCACATCTTAAGCATGGAGGTAAGGTCCGAAGAGGTGCAATTTATTGCTCCACATGTCAACACGAGGCGGAAAATGGAGGCTCCTGTTGTGCTTATATCATAAGAGCCTTAACGACCTTCACTTCATATTGCTCTCATGAGTCAGAGACTTAAACTTCCTCTCTCTCAAGCATAATTTTGTATGATTAGAGCATGGTAGTTTGAAGCTTGGATGTGTCTCTCACCCTCTTCAAAAAGATGAGGACCGGTCTGAGAAGAGGATACCAGAGTGATGCCTACAAAAATAGTATGCAGGTGATATCTCAATAGTAAGCTAAGGCATCAATTTTCACCATGATGGTGGTTGGGGGTGGCTTGCGTGATTTGCTTGGAATACAACAACAGTTTGTGAAAGGTCAGATGGGTTGGCATGAGGGACATATGCACTGGGCTCAGACTATCATGGAAAGTGTAAATATATGAAAGTCCAACCCAAGGGAGCATGTCAATGAATAGCAGTGAAGCAGGAAGATCCCATAAGGGAGCTTAAGCTGTTGTGGCTAGATGCTCAAGCTGGTACGCAGAAGCAATGGCGAGGTAGAGGTGCGGCAATGTAGTTTTGGGTGGGGTGGGAGAAGCAAATAGTGAGAATAGAATAGACATTATGTGGACGTAAATGTACAGCCTATGAGGAAAAAACAATCGCACAGGGGGCAGGGGGGTTGGGTGGTGCTTTTCACAAACACCCACTTTAAACCTATTTTAATGAGACAAGGGGCCGATAAATTCTAGCCTGGCCCTATCATAACACCTTTCCATGCAGCTTCACACAAACTAGACTGCACAGAATGGCATACCATTCATGTCATTCACACCCACCAGTGACGCCTGATGTGTTCACCATAATGTTTAAATGCATGATGTGGTCATGCATGAGATAGTAATGGGCAAACCTAGCCAAGAAGATTAAGGTGAACACTGCAGAATGAAGCCGATTAGTTATGATCAAAACAGCAAGAACACAATATAATCGCTTGAACTTGAGACATCAAGTGCCAGAAAAACCTAACTGCTGCCCATGTTGGCCTCAGGGCATGTAAAACCCTGCAGGTGTTAGAAGAATGTGAAAACTAGTACACACCAGCTCCCACAATATAGACCTTGAAGGACAAAATGATAATGTTTTTTTATTCATATGCCTTTCCTCTACATAGACGCAGACATTTACAATGCCTGGACATGCGAATGTCCCTGTCTGCTCATGGCAAACAGGCGGCAAAAGCATATCCTAGACATGCCAAAAAGACAAGCTTGGAAAAAGCAGACAGGTGGGGAAAGACATTTTGTAGTTACTAGATGTTTTACAATTAGAATGGAAGCTTATGGGGGCTGTGTATCATAATTTCCAAAGAAAGTCAATACCCGAACCACTACCCTTGCTGAGTGGTGAAGCCCATGCACAAGGTCTGGTGTGAAAGGACGCTCAGATTTCTGAAGAAAATTACATCCCCACACAAGTGTGCATGCATGACAGGCTCTAAGATGTGTACATAATAAAAGCTAGGCTAGCATTTTACCATTAACCTTCTTTCTTTACCACTGGGCAAGGAGGCGTGTGAGGTGCGTTCTTGACTCTCTTCTTCTGCCTCTTCTAGATTCTGCTCGGATTCCTCAGAATATTCCCCTTCTGCATCTGTCAGGAACATATTGCTCTGATTCCTGTGGAATTCCATAGAATCTTTCCTCTTTCCATAGAGTTCACCATATAACAAAACCCACTTCTAGATTATTGCTTTTTTATTTATAGCCCTCCATTGCTGAGGGAGAAATCAACACCCTGCTCAATGTGAGCTTTATCCCGGATGTTGATTTCCCCTCACCACAACAGAGGACCTCCTCTTAAGTGTGTACATATGCTGATCAGAAAACCACAAGCCCTGTCCTTTATATATAGATTTGCCATTGAGCATGAGGAGATGGATCGATCAATAGCACTAATCACCAACATTAAGGCCCCTTACGCATTCGCCGCCCGCTGGAGAGCTGCCTTAATGTGCTGCACTGTATTGATAATTATGTTGCTAATTGTATTTACTGACTCGAGGTTAAGCTTACCGGATGATGGAACATGGCTTACTGCTATTTGTATGGAAACTGTCAAGAGAGAGCCTGCAGAAGATTGATTATCTAATTCATTAAGAAGCAACCCGCTTGGGCCACTTTCCGGTCCATCGGGAAGTATCACAAATCCTGACGGGGGCGGCATTACCCTCAATGGGTCTTCACCTTGTAGCACCATGTTGAGAGTGGAGAAATCTACAGGGGCATATACTATGAGTGATCCAGATGCATCGGTGCAGCTCTCTTGAAGAAATATTACATTGCTTTGGTTAGGATTTGATCCCTGTAAAAATAAGAGTAAAAACGTCAATGGTGGGTCATATTAGGGACATGCATGTGAAGGTGAGTGATAAATGGGTCATCACTGGATCATAATCACATGCAGAGAATCAAGAGGAATAGATTAGACATCTTAATCACATGGATGAAAATCAAGTGCAGTAAGTGACTACATGGCACATGCTATAGATAGGTCATCACATTCACATGTATGTGAGGGAATGCAATGAAGGAGTCCTGATAATCACATGCAGAATTGAATGCAATAAATGACATGGAGAAAAAAAAAATGGGTCATCTTACATGCAATAAAAAAACATTAGAATCACATGAAAAGAATCCCAATACAATAAATGGGTCATTTAAAAAACAGGTACAAAATCAAATACAAAACATTAAATGGGGTGAAGAACAAAAGGAAATGCATTGGTCCCATAAAGGGGTCACGGAGGTTACAGACACAAAACAAACGCCACTAATGGGCACATATGGAAATTAATAAAAGGATGGTGCCATCTAAATAAAATGCGTTGCCTAACGGGTTCACTGTTTTATGGAGTTTGGGAGCAGTAAAAATTATCTGAAAATTTTCTTTGGGAAAAAAGAAATCCAAGTATCTGTAATTATTAACCTTGGCCTGGGGAGAATGATGTTCCCAGCAAAACCCGAAAAAACAATTTTTTTGGGGGGGAAGATAGACTTACGCTAGGACGAAGGAGAGAGACGTTGTTTCCCGGATGCTGCCCTTCTGCTATGTGATACATTTTGTCCATGGCCCCATTGGCAAGAACATCCCACTGCACACAGGAGGCTTAGTTACATTCAACATCAAGACTGTAAATTAATCCTAACATAAGCCTAGTAATTCTGGGTGCGGGCGGCGGGCGGGCGGGCCGTAAAATGCCCATCAAATTTGAAAGTACACTATCCAAGAAAAAAGCCCATCACAAATTGCACTAAAATACAAAACCACTTGATATATTTTACCAAACCTGTAAGGTAAAAAAATCAAGCCTATGGGGTGCACGCACGCGCTTTTTTTTTCTAATTTACTCTAACCTTTGTCTCATCCGTCCTTGAGTGTATTTTGTACCGGTTAAAATTCAAAAAAAAACCAATTTAATTTACTCATTTCTTTACAAAAACCCACAAGATTTATAGGTTTTTCATGCAACTCTTTCTAACTTTTTAATATAATCTGCCTTTTATTTGAAAAAAAATATAGGCTTTTAGTTATAAAAACCAGTTAATAATGAGGTTTTGAATAGGGGAATCCAGTTGTACTCCAACTTGTCTCTTTTCTCGCTAGATGGGAAAAAAGTTTCTCTAACACTCGTCTCGTGTTCCCCTATAGCTACTTTCCTATAGGAAGAACCCAGTTTTTTCCCCTCCTTTTGCTACACCCATGTTGATGTCGAAATTCTCAATTCAATACAATAATCTCATAATACAAATAAAAGTGGTGAAAATTAATTTTAACTCGTGTTAAAGAATGCCAACTTTAACATTTTTTCTCATGTGCAAACAGTTGAGAGAACATCATGAGAGGCCATAAATAAAGCATGAGATAGGAGCTTCACCTCTCCTCGAGATCGCTCATGGCGCAAGAAGTCGAAGACATGATGGCGAGAGAATGGAAGCCATGTAGAAGTGGCGGCACAAAGGAGGACACCATCACCCGGGTTCTCACGCATCATGATGCGAATATCTTCATTCCCACTACTAGAGAGGTTGAGCCAGGAGTTGGAGGTGGAAGCACTAATAGTGGTACAAAATTGACGGCTCATCTTGTGTGCAAGGCGGAGCATACCACGACGACCTTCTGGAGTTTGTATGACTGAAATTGCAAAGAAAAATCAATAAGAATCCATAAAGAAGCTTATCGACATGAAGTCGTATGCATTCTAGCTAGATTCATTTATTTCATTCAAAAAACATTTACAAGGTAATGTACATCATTGAAGTAAGAAGCAACAAACTAAGAATCATATTCTTGGGCTAAAAATGCCCATTGCTTATAGGCCACAACAAGCACACACTATATACAACCGACTTGCAACAGCAACAAAATTTACATGTAAATTTTAGTTCTCAATTTTAGAAAATTTGTAAAATTTAAGACACTTAAATTTTATTTCTCAATTATAGGAAATGTGTAAAATTTAAGACATGTAAGTTCAATTTTAGATTTGCAAATTCTTAACAAAAAATAGTTTTTTTGAATTGATAAGGAAAATGTTTTCTGTGGGCACCACTGTCATGTGTGCGGCCTTATATTTTATTAGTTCTATATAAGAGAAAAAAATGTCAGATAGAAAGTCCATATAAGGAGGGCCACGTGAAAAAGAAATAAGCCACACACCTCCTAGGTCGCGTGGAGAGATGTTACTGGCCAGCAAGCTGACTAGGCTCTCGCAGTGGCGCTGGAGTGTTGCTAGCCACCTGCGTGCACCAAACGCCAGGCCGCTGCTCACGAGCGGCCGGAAAATGGCGTGGACTCCCTGCTGCTCATCCACTTCCACGTGCTCCAACCACGTCACCTGCCATGCCAGCACGCCACGTCAGCACACCATGCATGATCACGTACTCCCTGAACCGCCCTTAATTACCTGCGAGTATCCGTTTGGCATATCTTGCACCAGGCAGCCGGAGGGTCTCCTCCGGCACCGTAGTAACGACGGAGGTGGGTTGTCACGTAAGCTGTCCACGGAAACGTCCACCACCGCCCACACTTTGTCCCCCGCCTGCTTGCAATACCGTAAGAAATAGACCTCTCGCGTCTGCACCAGCGGCGACATTACTTGTAGCTCCGCGTACATCTGCAAAATGAGCAAAAGTGAAAAACTCGGGCAGCAACATCAATACACTTGCCACAATCCTGCGCCAAGAACGTAAGATTACGACAATTGTCCATCAAATCTGGTTAGAGCCACGACAAAACGCCAGTCATCCCTGCAGAAACTGACGTGAATTTTCCACCTACGTTAGCAAGCAGCGCGCGCCTACGAGATCTCGCTACTAAACTAATCTAGCAACACCGTAGCATGTAGACGTACTAAAATAATTATAGATAAAACTTTACAAAAAAATCCGGCGTCACGTGACGTAATTTGCGTATAACTACGGCAGCAGCAGCAACGATAGTCTAAGACAGTTTCCCTACCATGTCAAAATTTATCTAGCAGTAGCAATGTAGACGTACGACACAGCAACAACGGCCGGCCAAAGCACAACGTAGAGCAGGTGGCGGCAAACACGCGAACACGAAAGAAACGGAGGCAGTGCCGGCGTTGAAAATAAGATCTTAATGAAGGCAGTTGCAGTGTGAAGATATATATCTCCGACAGTTGAGCCCAGGAAATCCCGCGAAAGGAGACGTGATTCCGACACAGACCCACCCGACGTGTTACTGGACCCGCTAGTCGCCGTAATACGGCGGCATTCAATGTTTGTCTTTAACTCACCAACTGCAAAGCTCCGTCACGGGAGGATCCAATGCCCGGCGATAGAACCTCCACAGTTACGCCCTTAGCCACAATACTGGGAAACATTTCCGTCCATTTCTCCTGCAAAACAACGCAGGCGGAGACAACGATATAAAGGTCAGAAGAAATCAAACGTCCGGCTGCATCTACGTCCGGTAGAAACGACGTAGGACAGTAATATTTTTCTCCTAGAAGTTATCTTACCGCATCCATGAGAGATTCGACTAGCGTCGCTCCGTTCATTATGACGAGGCCTGCCTCTCGGCTAGCTTCGGTTTTGAGCCCGAAAGGGCGAGGCATGATCCCTGCCGGGAACTGGCGGAAATATTCGTCCGCATTTAGAATATCTGTAGTTCCGTCCAGTCCCCCTTTGATCCAGAGGGGCTCGTCGGAGTGGAACATGCGTAGGAGCTCGTCGAGGGCAGCGACGGCGAGGTCGACGACGATGGGCTTCTCGAGTTCCGTCAGCCCTCCAGGGCGGAGGGCCACTTCGGCGACGGAGGGGCCCGGGATGATGTCGGTTCCGATAGGGTTGAGCATTCCGAAGGTGGAGGTTCCGGCGGCGTTTGACGCAAGCTCGAGGGATGAGGTACTAAGCAAAGGGGCAGGCTGGGGCTGAGACGGGGGCGGGGGCGGGGGTGGCGGCGCTAGCGCTGGCGCTGGCCCGAGCGGAGGGACGGGCCTTCCAAAGTACCTCGCAGCTACTGAGGAAACTCGTTGCAACTGCATGAAAGACAAAAAATGGTTAAGCAGGAAGAGGATTAAACCTCCAAGTAATGTGATAATTAAACAAACCTAATAATCTCTAAGGTGCTTATCGTCTTGGGTAACGACATATTACGATTAATAAGAGATCAATCTAATCATATGTACAATTACCAGCACAATCATCTCATTAGACTCTGATTAAGGAAGACTGAGACATACAGCAAGATGTCTTTTGTGATGAGCACAGGGTTACTAAACACTAAAACGCTTATTGTGCCTGTATTATTGGAAATAACGAGAAACGCAAATAAGAGGTGACGAAGTTTATAGAATGATTAATTTTAAGGGGTGAAGATAATGATTTGTATTTAATGTTAAAAATGAAAATTACCTCTTCTCTAAGTCGCACATTGTCCAACCTAAGCTGATGCTCGTCAACAGAGGACATCTCTCCAAGGCCCCCACATGATGGGCAAGATGCATGCTTTATAGCCTCCCTCATCGTGATGTTCTCAATCCTCAACCTCTCGTTCTCGTTGCGTAGCTGAGAGTTCTCACTGCGCTCATGCTGAGCCTGAGATGATTAAACCAAAGATTAATAATAAAACCCTCATACTTAACAAACAAGTCATGCGTTTGCCTGACTCTGAACACAGGCATACATCCATAGCTGCGCCAAGCTTAATTACAAAGAAATTAATGCCTTCAAGAGCGACAGTAACAAGGGATTGGACAATAGAAAGGAACGATATATGATTATTGCCAGGATTAATACGAAGGCTTCGATAAAAAATCATAATAACATTATTGCCAAGCAATATATTGTGGTGAATATACTACTAATACCTTCATTTGGGTTCGCCTATTCTGAAACCAAAACTTGACTTGGCGGGGGCTGAGCTTGAGCGCCCGCCCAAGCTCTTGCCGCTGCTTTTCATCCGGGTGCGGACATTCCTTGAAGAAACTGTACACAAGCAGGCAACGGTTAATCCATTTAAGCTAAGCTAATGGGCATCATATATTAAGCTTTAAGAATTATAAATTGTGCAAATTAATCTCAGCTTACGCTTCCATTTGCTGGATTTGCAAAGCCGAATGGCGATGGTAACGCGGCTTTTTCTGCGCAGGGTTAGATGCATCCGCGGGCTCCTGCTCCTCACCCGAGCCTCCCCCTTCCATGTTGTTATCACTCCCAGACTTACCCTCATGCTCAGCCCCTTCCTTCCCCTTCAGAGCCTTCCCATTTGACCCGTTTGTCTGCATCCATCAACACTAATCCTAGAAGATCTCAGCTTAATTACACATAAACCCATCCATTAACACCTGTTATTAAGCAATAACTAAATCTACACCATAGCCTAGAAAATGCTTGGACAATCTAGCATAACAGAAGCATTTATTTTAACATGAACTTAAATGGAGTCTAGGCTAGCTTTAAAAAGCTGTTCGAAGAGATAAGTAGAGTCCTCGAGAATGCAAGATTTGGAGCTCACCGGAGACAATGATTTAAGGCTTTCTGAGGAATAAATGCTGGGAGGGAACATATCCATAGCGAGATGAGCGAGTGAAGTAGGTGGGTTAAGCAAAGAAGCTGGCATTATTTTTTAATCCACTAAAGTAAAGCAGGCTTTCATGTGTGGTAAATGAGGCTCAGCTCACGAGGAGAGAAGGCTCGTACTACCATGTAAGGCTATAATGGGCTAGATGAGAGGAAAATTTACTAAAAAGCTTCGAGATTAGAGCAAGGGATTGAGTAGGGAGAGTTAAAGGGGCTACAGGGTATGACCAATTCTCAGCAGGCTAGCAATCCTCCCTCTCGCTCTCTCTCTCTCTCTGCTCTGAGGAAATCCAGCTCCGAGAGTGTAAATGCATGAGCTTCTACACAGACAAAGATTGAGTAGAAATCATAGAGTAGAAGCTAGAGATAGCAAAGACTAGCAGAGAGGAAGAGACAAGTAACACAGAAAGCCACATGAGAGTGTCTGGAGACTGGGATTGAAGGAGGAGAGGCGAAGAAGCCAGAATGAACAAGTGATCATATACCCAGACGTCTCATCAAATTAGAAGGTGGGGAAGGGTATGGGAGGAGGGCACTGGAGAAGAAGAGAGAGAAGGAAGGGGCAAGGGGGACAATGAGGGGAAGGAGAAACGAAGGGTATTGCCTGTCAACTCTCACATGGAAAGGGGGTTGACTAGTGGTAGGGACGATGGCCCATATGTGTGAGAGAGAGAGAGAGAGAGAGAGAGAGAGAGAGGGGACTAATCACTCATCACTAATGGCCCCAAGAGAGAGAATCTAGAAAGAGAGGGGAAGGGGTGAGGGGGCTAGTTATTGCGTCCTCCAAGCAGCCTGCAGCCCGAACGAAATTAAGGAAGGAGAACGTACACCCCCCCCCCCCCCCCCCCCTTGTCCCAGACTCCCATGGACAAGGAAGAGCGAGAGCATGTGTCATGGCTTTTATTATCCAGCCTTAATTTTCTCATTGTAAAAAGGCCTTGGCCCTCGCCAAGTTGCCCAAAGCCACTATAGCCCCCCTCCCCCCTCTTAGGGTTCTTTGGCTAAGGGCAAGGAAATTATCGGGTGTCCAATCGGGAATCGAACTTGGTACCTCCAGGTTACAAGGCACCCCCATCAACCACTAGCACACGCACCCAATGTTAAAGGGCGAGTGGGGTGAGAGGCACAAATTTGTTTGAGCAACCAATTGCGCTCATTTACTTTCTGGGTTCTGGCTTGCCCAAGCCACTCCCAATGCTCAAATTTAGAAGGATGCAACAAGCTTTAAAGCCCATTTTCGCCTTCTATGAAACCCACCTTTGATAGTAGGGTTTCAATAGAAGGTCATCCAAGTACATTTTGTTGAGTAATGGGTTTCACTTGAAGGCCAATGTACCTTGTAGGCCTTCAATTTTGAATTCTAAGTTTGGGTTGAAAACTCAACCCCTCCCAAAGTTCATTGCCATGCTGCAGCCATAGGCCATCTCGGTTCACTCCCAAGAGTTTGCAAACGAACCCTTTATGTCCTTCTTTAATGTAGTTAGACACTAGAAAAACACATAATGATAGTTGATACTAAAACCTAACTATGAAAAAGTCCATTTGTTCGGTCTTTATTTCCAAGGTCCATAGCAACTCTACTCATGAGAAACAACTCTCTAAAAATTTCCCAAAACCTAGGTGCAATCAATTTCAAGAAAACCAAAAACTCATTACTTTGCATGAATTGGCCCTTATCATGGAGCTATAATGTCTCTAAAGGAAGGGTATCTTTAGGGCCTTCCTTCCGCCAGACCCAAAAAAATTTGGAAGAATCCTTTCTTTGGAGCTTTCATACACGTGTCATGACAAACATCTCTTTTAGAGCTCGTTCCCCAATAAGAGCGCCCACTTATTATGGAGAACTAAATTATGAGCCATGTAAGAGAGGCACTAACATAAACTGCATGTAAAAAAGAAGAGATATCATAATAAATGAGGTGCTTAGATTTCATCTTTTTCGGTGCAAAAAAGAGACCTTTTTCTTAAAGCTTCTTTGTACCCCTAAGAGAGAACTAAAACTGTGCTACTCATTTAGGCTATTTCAATTTCTTTGAAGGTGAGATTTTCTAGCCATCAAGGTGGATTTACATAACACAACCCCCCTTATGCTAAGTTCTAAGATGGACCTCAATGTTAGAGCCTTTCCCATGGAGCTCCATCTCTTCTCAAAAGGCCTTTTTTAATACTTCACTCAACACAGGAATCTACAATGACTTAAATGCAAAAAGATGAGATATTTACATCACATTAGGTAGAGAATAAATTGTGTAAATTCCAGGACATCATGAGAGACTCTGAATTTATCTTGATCCTCCCTCTTTTATGTATTATCCTAAGAGGGGCCTCTAGAATAGCCATGAGACTCTGACTATCTTGATCCTCTTTTTATACATTATTAAGGCCGGCCTCTAAGTATAGCCCATACCTATAGAGCTCCCTTTTCTTGCTTACTCTAGTATAGCCCTTTCTTGATGAGGAGCTCCCTTTTAACTCTTTACTCATGGACTTTATTAGTTTCTAACTCATCCATCCATAACAATCACTTATCCTTTGTAGAATTAAAAATAGCACAATTGTTATTTTTGTTTACTCATCTCAAGCAATATGGCAATAGTTGGTAATACGCTTCATTGAGAAATAAGTAGATGCATGCATTGCTCACTCATTTCTTATCTATAATGGAGGAGTTATGTTAATTTCACGATACATTTATGCATATACTAGCCTGCTAACCATGTATTTTGTAGTGAAGTTGAAAAGGGCCATAATGGATCAATAATTTGATTTGTGTGTGCCTAAAACACATTCTCAAAAATACTTGCTACAACTTCGTAGAAGTCTCTTACATCTAACGAGTTGTTCTCATTCTTTTCAACTACTGCTGGCCCATTGCGAGGGCGGGTTCAAAATAGCACCAATGGGATTTTGGAATATTCAGATGTGGCACTTTGTGGCTCACTGCATCTTTTTCAAAATTTGTTTGCTCTTTTTTCTCTCTATTGAGCATCGATGGTGGGGCCAATTGCTTTACGGTGTGAGAAAATGTGAACTTAAATTGCCACTTTCTCACATCACCCCAATTTCAACTTAGACACAAACATCCTTCTCTTATAACAATTTAAATTGTCAAACATTTTTTTTGAAATAAATGTATATATTGCTATATTACATTAGATTTTATATCAAAAATTACATCAGTTGAAAACTATCAAGTTACCCCTTCATCAGTCCCCATACATTACTAATACTAGCAAAACACTTTAATGTCATAGTTTCTAGGATATGTATAAACACTACAAGAGGCTGACATATGAAGTTCCACATATCATCCTCCTAGACAAATCGCAGCTAATGTGATATCCAAGTTACATCCCAACCAGCAACATAGACTTTATGGTAGTGCCCTTAGGTCTATATTCCTCTAGCACACCCTCCTTGATCCAAACTTTGACATTTGGCCTGTGCTAGCAGGGTACTCCATAAGAGAAAAGAAAATGTACAGTGGATGCATGGTCTTAGCTACTTGGTCTTTCTATACCAACTCTAGGTTTTAGGACCAAAGTTGGGTAAAGAGTTTATGTCCTGTAAACTCTGAAGCTGATAACTTTCCTTTGCACCTTTGGAGGAATCTGGAAAAAGATACAACCATGGGTTAGCCCCCGAGTATATGAGTGTGTCCCACCTAATTTGATTAGACAACTAGTTCTCTTCATAGATTTTATTAGAATCAAATTAAAGAATTCTTTGTTATTCAAAAAGTTACACTTTACAAATAAAGAACAAATAGCCTAGCACAAAATTTTAATATGTTCACAACGTAACAATTGGACAGATTCTGAGGAAAAAACTCTAGCATTTCTAGAAATCTAGACTTCTGCAAACATGTATATGTGATTTAGAGTGATTATCAATGTGATCTCCTTACCCTCAACTCCTTCTTTACCAATTAACCAGTTGGACCAAGTTATCTTGATGCTAAAGAATGAGAAATCCACGTATTCAATGAAGTCCATAACCCCCTCAAAAATGGGCATGCGCCCATGCATCTTCCATAGTACAACATATGAAGCACCTTCCAGATGTGAAGCCTCTTTTTACTAATTTAGAATCCAAAGGAAGTGCCCACATTAGAACTTAGCCTTACCTTTTTAGGAATGTTAAGCTTCCACAATAATTTCCACCTCTTCTCCCAAGTGAAGAAGCCCCATATCACCTTCCAAATCTGATTGCAATATAGTACATTCTTATTAGAAGCAATGTACTTATTAATTGAGCTAGTTTTAGGGTGGTCTAGAGGGGCCCCACTAGTCTAGGTCCAATCCTTTAGACAGGTAGACCTGTTTGCATGTAGTGGAAATGTGTAGGTCTTCTACAAGAGCCAAAATTTGTCTTACCAACTTGGCTTCCTTACTGTTCAGGCTAAACATGTCCCTAAGTTGACTCTTATGTTTCTAACTGGGTGAGAGATCCTCCCCACAGGTCCCCAAAGTAAGAGAGTCCTTTGTTATTTAGATTCTTTGCAGAGATTTAATGTAGCCAAGCAAGAGGTTGAAGGAAAAAGTGAGGCCACCACAAGTGTAGAGAAGAGGAGTTTCTAGTCAGTCTAACTGATCCATTCCATTTTTTTACAACCTTTAGAGGAGCATGAGAAAAGACCTTGTCAGATCAGGTCATACCCTTCTAGATCCCTTTGCATCTTATCGAAGATCCATCCACTATTTAAGTGAGTAACCTTGTCTAAACAGATTTTTGAAGTAGGAATCAAGGAAGAAAGGTGAGAATTCTAGTTTCGGCATGAATAGGCATAAATAAGAAACCCAAACCCCTAACTCTTTAGGAAGACAAACTTTATCCCAAGCTAGCCACATGAAGAGTATCTTTTGAGGTCCTTATTTTCCCCAATAAATATTTTGGCAAACTGTCAAACAATTACACAAACATCCTTCTCTTACAAAAATTTAAATTGTCAAACTATTATGGCATTTTAACTTAGATGCAAACAGCCTTCCTTTACAAAACAAATTAAATTATCAAAAGCTAGGTAAATAGGCAGTATTATAACCCCTCCACCATACGGCAGAGCCTCAAGGGTGGCTAGGGGTCACACTAACAGAATGGCTTTTGTGTTGTTAACATAACTATTAATAATGACTCGTGCACACATTATTGAAACTAATTAGTGATGTTTCAATCAAAAATTGACATGTAAACTAGCAAATAAAATCATGTTGATAGTATTAATTTGGAGGTCCTTTCTATAATCTCTATTTTATCAATAGTGTTTTTTATGTGTCTGCCTATATGGATTGCTACAGAGTGGATTTCTCGGTGGCCCCCACAAAACACGATTTTTTAATGAACTGGGATTTTTTTAATTATTATGTTGCCAAAAACATGTGTAAGCAATGTGCCCCATCTTGGGATATATAGTCCCTTTTACTAAAAAATATTTATATGGACTATGGGGTAATTTAACGCAAAAAAAAGGTGAGATTGTCTCATTTTTGGACTATGAATCTCGTTAGTGTGAGGAGTGCTCGTCCCTAAATGAGGAAACCTAGGCTTTTAAAAATTAACTTATATTTACCTACGGAGCAAAAAACCTATCACACTGACACATTGTGATTGCCTTGCTAGTGTGCTTATTGATAAATCAAGTTTGTTGATGATATTATTGACGCATCATCACATGTACTTATGTACAGTGTGTTAAGAACAACAAACAGAATATTAAATATACAAAGGGCGAGTTCCCTACTACCAGGTCGTAAAAATTGGTTCTCAAGGTGTAGTGCCACTAACTTTGTTAGGACATTTATTTATATATAAGTTCTAAGATTTATTTCATTGTTCAATCCTTGTGGGTAGAGCTGTCCTCTTTTTGCAAAACCCATACATGACAATATAAGCTTACTCGTACTTGATCATTTAAGTCTAAAAATAGAATATTTCTCTTTATTTCCATTTCCTTTGCCATGGAGCAAGCTTTAAGTCTTTTCCATTGGTTGAATTGGTGTGGTTGCTAAAGCACTTTAAGTGTTACAAAATAGACCCACAAGAGTGTCTCTCTAGCAAATGCATGATTTTCCATGCACGTACTTTTTAGTTTAGTGTATTTGACTTATACAAGGGGTGCCCACATCCATCTCAACTATGTCATAAGAATTTAAGTTAGACATACTTTTTTAAAACCATTACAAGCACACTACTAACACACGGGTGCTTTCCATAGGAGTGAGGCTGTCCAAATCAACCTTCCCATCCTCTTAAGTGTTCAGGAGAATGAGTTTTATCAAGGCCTTCATGATCATCTAAATCATTTGCCACCTATCGACTTTAAAGCATGAAACTAAAAACGTGTGATACCATGTTATCCCTCACATCCTTTTTTCCTTGTGCTAAAACATGAAGTGAAGTGTGGAAACACTTAATTGCCTTAAATGGGATCTTCAGAGAGGAGTTTAAGATGACATAAGAATTTGAGACTACGTTATAGACAAAGTTCAATGCTATAGCTTTTCCATAGCTTTCAGAATCATGCTAAAATCTTTATTGATATCATCAAGATATGTAAACTTTACTTCGCAAAAATTGCATAGGTGTATGCCAACCTAAATGCCTAATGTATATTTGGGATGGTTCCATAGAACTTGATAGAGTGTAATGCCATTGGCTAAAATTTGTATACTATCCACTTTCTTTTCCATATGTATTCGTTACATATGTTCACTTACATGTTAAGGTGTATGTATTCGTTACATATGTTCACTTACATGTTAAGGTGTATAATCATCATGTTGATTGTAAATACATTAAATCACAAGATAAGCTCCACATGCTTCGTGTATAGGAATTAAAGTGCACATCTAGCATAACTGATAGATATATTCTTAACACTAAACTTCAATGGTTTTTGTAAAGTGAATGAATATTAAACATAATGGCACTCATTTATAAATGAGAGCCTTCATTCAAATATGTAGAGTG
Source organism: Cibotium barometz (assembly GCF_041138505.1). NCBI lineage: Eukaryota > Viridiplantae > Streptophyta > Polypodiopsida > Cyatheales > Cibotiaceae > Cibotium > Cibotium barometz. The sequence goes on from NC_141048.1 coordinate 64,310,595, forward strand.
CATAAAGTATAATAAATTCATGATTTTGGAATGATGTCCCCTGAGCAGGATCCGAATGAAAAACAGGACTTGAGGTCATACCAATAAAGCCACCAACTAAGTATTGTGAAAGTATAACCTAACATATGTGGCTTTGTGTATAGGAGTATGATTCTCCATAATTGAGTATCAAGGCTACAATTAGAGTTCCACTTTTTGGTCTTTTTAGACAATGTATGCTTTAATCCTTTTGTCTACCCCCACACAAAACATGTTGTACGTAAAGGAATTTCTTGCATCACTAAAGTAGACCACTCAAGTGGATCCTTCAGGATAAGCAAATTTGGGCAAGGTGAAGGTAGGAAAACAAGTTGTATCCTTGTACTCGTGGATTTGGAGGTTGAAATTGAAAATACTTAAGAGAGAGGCAAATTGTTATCTTTATAATGGTTGATATGTATAGAACTACTTAAAAAGTTCGATGTTCTTCCTCATACAAAGAAAGACTTACAAACACACTAGTATTTTCTTCAATGTATGCATGCTATTCCTCTTTCGATTAAATAAGACATTGGCTCCATGAAACTTCCATAAGTAATATGGTAAGCTTTTTCCCTTAAGGATCCATGACATAGCACATATAAAAACTTGATTTTGTTGCCCTTAAGGATCAGCCATGGTAGAACACATATAAGATACTTGATTTTTTTAATACCATGTTGCCTAATATGGGGTTAAGTAATAAAGATGTAGATCCCCATAAATTGATTCAAAATAAATGCACGTGTAGGTGCACATGTGCACACACACCATTCTTTTCTTCAACCCATACATAATGGTCCTCTTTGGATCTAGGAAATGTTCCATTAGTAAAGGAGTTTCCTCATAGTTCAACGAAGATTGCTTTTTCAAAAATTGCCCAACTTGGTAGAGTTGGGTTTTCCCCTTCAAAAGTATGTCATTTGCTAGATTTCCTCATTTGAGATACTCAACGATGCTCTTCATTTAATGCTACGATGGGAACTCTCCCTAATATACTAAGCTTTCCACCAAATGGATGCATAAGATACTTCATTTTTTTCAATAATCATGTCACATAATAGAGGGCGTAAACAATACAAAAAATAGATTAATAGATTAAATTAAAGAAAATAGTGTCTAGTAAGAACGACTCTTTAAAATTTAAGAGACAAAAATTTTAGCTACATCCTAAATGACGTCATTGCTTCATATAAGTACTTTCTAGATGATGCACCTTCACTCCCTCTCAAAATTGTCTTGGCATTTCCTTTAAAAGAATAAAAAATAAGGTGAAAGCTTTGTGGCTCAAGTGGGTAAGAGTTTATTTTGTGATGGTTTGTTTTATATAAAGCCTTATGCAAATTGTAACATGAGAAAAGAATCATAATACATGAACATGAAATTGTAATTACTAATTCCAAACTTGGAAAAAACTAATGCAAGTAGGGTTTCAACATATAACATGTAATTCACTTTGTAAATCCAACTAATTTTATTAGATTATATGGTGCTTTTACTATAAGGATCATTGAAAAAAGCAGATGGAAATTATTTATTTTTATTGCTTAGAATTACTATTTTGTCATGAAATCTAAAGGTTATGGAGCCTTGACTCCCCGTCTTCCAATTGAATGCTAGTAAAAACAATAAATAGTAGCTAGCTAATTCTTCCACTTATTCCTATTAAATTATGACGAGAGTGTGGCACTGAAGGAAATCAATTTAATTTATACTAATATGAGCATGATCCATTTAAGGACTAGTATCAAGCCAAAAAAAGGCAACAAACAAGATTTAAATATAAAAATTCATGAAACGAGGTTTTTTTGTACATGAGAAACAATCCTTATGAAATCAATGGCAACCAAATAAATTATGCTCCTACTTCCATAAGAGAAACCGTAGACACTAGGAGGCTTGCTTTAAGTAGGTGGCATGCTATTGGACCATGGTATGCTTAGGTGCAAATATGATAGTCCTTTCTCTCTCTCTCTTTCTCTCTCTCCTCTCTCTCTCTCTCTCTCTCTCTCTCTCTCTCTCTCTCACACACACACACACACACACACACACACACACACACACACACAGCATAGCACAGGCTAAGAATGTGTATGTAAAAGAACTCTCCTAATCAACAATGCATCTTATTTCACAATTGTTTTCACCTATTTAACACCTTTCGTGACCGCTGTATAATTCCCAATGTGAAGTCCTACCTAAATAACCACCTCGAGATCACCCCAAATAAGTTTTGAAATTGTACTAAATAAGGGAAACTAAGGTATGGTGTTTATACTAAGTGAAACTTTATTAAATGAGGGAGACTAAGATACGGTGTTTATACTAAGTAAATAATCTGTTAATAAAACTCATGTTAAAGTTGATGACCTCTTTTACATGCTATGCATGCAAATGCTGATATGTGCCGTGAACATTTAAAAAAAAGATCCACACTAGAGGGTTAAGCACCTCATGAGCTCTCTTTTTTTGGGTTAGGTTTTTTTTTTTTTTTTTTTAAAGTTGGGCGTTAGGAAGCGGGCTTAGTACCCATGGGACCCCCCTTATCCCACAAAGCAGGGGCAAGCTTCAATCGGTACACAAGGGTGAGGCATCAATCGGGGTAGCCAGCAGGGTTCGAACCCATGACCTGGGTTTTGACAGCGAAGCACCTTAACAACTGAGCTACAGCCCGATGATATTAGGTTTTTTTTTTTGCGTGGGGGGGGGATAGAAACATTTATGGTACACACATATATACATGTGCATGTTTGTGTGTGTGTGTGTGTGTGTGTGCGCACGCACGCATGCACACACACGCACGCACACACACACACACACACACACACACATAAATATTGACCATGAAATGTAGCAATTGAAACCCAAAGCTGCTACTTAGAAGCAACTTTGATTGACAACAACAAAAGTCGCATTTAGCTTTTTAAACATGGTAAATTTGTTTAGTCAAAAAAGAAAAGGAAAACTTGTTAGGGGATTGCATCAATATAGGAGTAACAAGAAATTTTTTCAACCATTATATGTCATATGAAGTAAGTGCAAGTGTGAAAACTTTTGATCATTCATTTACATTAGCTACGTGATGCTCCATATTTCTTTTTGTAAAGGGGTATTTCATATTCAAGTTGAGCTCCATCAATCAATCAATCAACCTCCCTCTTGTAAGGCATGATTTCATAGGCATTATCAACAAGCTCATTTATTTGTCATGATGTACTCAAGGTGAGACACATGGCATAAGTCCTATCTATTGGATTTTGCCATTATAGAAAAATGCTCTAATCCCACATTACAAAATAATCCATCCCAATATTGCAAGATGATCCATCCCCATACTATTGCAATGATAATCCATCCCATATAAGATATCCCATATCATAAAACAATCCATTCTATATTATTAGAGTAGTCATGGAATTGCATCCCCATATCACAAAATGATCCATTCCATATTAGTGTAGTCATGGAATTTCATCGCCTTTGAAAGATAATAAAACATGAAGTTCTTGTAATAATTTTGGAGTATCTTGCACATGCACCTAAATATTCCCCTTAAACTGGTGGAGAGATGGGTGGCCATGGTGTTTACACACTAGTACAAATAAAGAATGCTAAGAATGTTTAGATTTATGGCTCGAATCCTAGGAAGATTAATGTGCTTGATCCTTATGGCTTTCATTTTTTTAAATGAGCATTCTATTTGTCAAAATTTAGTATACAAATTAAGTTGTCCATTGTTGTGTGGCCAAGTGGTTAGGGGGTCGAAGTCCTAATACAAAGATTGTGGGTTTGAACCGTGCTCGTTATAGTTCCGAGAGCACTTTTGAATAAAAAGTGATAGGCTAAATAATCCATGTTGAAAAACCTTTAAAAATAATAATATTAATAGGTTCTTACTTACAAAATCTAAGGAAAAGTGTAAGCTTTAAAATTATGAATAATTAAGCATTGTAAATAGGGCTAAGACGAAGACAAATCATGAGATGTTAATGGGGGCTACCACATGGATCCATGGGCACTAGAATAATCCCATGTGCAGTGATTAGAGAGCTATTAGATTAAGGTTAATTTAATTCTCTCCTTAAATCGAGACATTGTGTAGAATCCTAGCATGTGCACAACCCTGGTATAAACAAATGCATGGAATGTAACGTGCACAACCACACCATTTATGTCATCCATAGAAATAATCACATGTGAGATCCTTTGTAAAGGATGTGCTAACAAGCTCTCAAATAACATCTTTCTCAACATTTTCAGGACATATCAAGCATCTATTCTTGCGATACATAATCTCTTGTGAATGAATCAAATACTCCTTTCTCACTTATCGGGTCTATCAATACAATCCACTTGATTCCAAGTCTAGCTTACACTAAATAGAAAAGTAATATGATTTCATATATCCACCATTTAGCTTAGCGGCTCAACTACTGCATCATTTTATGAATAGTTGGGCCCTACAACATAGATTCCCTCATTTGTATGAGCTTGTATTTTGCATGTGACACATAGATACATGCATGGAGAAGGTAAACAACATCTACATGTATTTATGCATCCTTGATGTTGTTTATCTATAAGCTCTTTTATAGGATCCGTATGAAGCTAACACGTCGTTTAGGGGCATCCTTGCTTTTCCCTTCAACTTTCCATAACATCCATGTAATGACATCACTATACACCCAATTAGAATACTCTGATATTGTATAAGGGCATTTTCTACCTTTGAGGACATGGATGTAACTATGGTGTATAGTTTAGAAAACATTTAGGGTGTTTACTCATGGTTTTCACACTAGTACATATAGTACTATGGGTGTTCACTTTTATTATCAAGGGAGTTATTCACATGCTACCTCCAATGTGTGTATTCATAGCAAGTGTTGTTGTTCATGTTCTCATGTAGAAATAGAAATGAAAGTAAACTTGCATTTATTGCTAAGATGTGGCATGATAATTTTGTAGAATGAAAGGTTGTTTGTTGGTACGAAATTATCGTGCTTTTTCACAGTTTTCTAGCCAGTTTCTGAGGCCCTAGTAGATGGTTTTTGGGCTCGTATAGTATTTTAAGCTATTTGTATCAATTTTTATAGATTTGTTCACCATAGCCTTACCCTTAGCTACCCTCTGTAAAAAACCATGGGCATTGCATTTTCATGCATAAGTGTCCAGACCCAAGAAAATCAAAGCTTTGACTTTAACAATTGTGAATCACCAACACAAATGTGAGCTATATAATAATGAGATAGAGTAGTCATTTCAAATGTCACTACATAAGTAGCTGTAGGGAGATTGTCCCTTAGTGTTTTAGCATGTTATGCATCGACATGCATATGGCACTCAAGTTAGTGCATTCTCTCTCTCTCTCTCTCTCTCTCTCTCTCTCTCTCTCTCTCTCTCTCACACACACACACACACACACACACATATGAGTCATCGTCGACCATTGGTAAAAATATCACCATATTATCTTTGTTTGTGTCTATGTCAACACTACATAGGCATGGAAAGGTTGAAAGGTCAGACTTTGAGAAAAGATAGGCCATTAATAAATTATTAGCAAAGGTACCCCTTGTGGTACTCCCGTGCGTGTAAGAAAGGTTCATGTCCATGTCTCCACCATAAAAGAGAGGTGTGAGTAGTATGGAAAAAGGCCACTTTCAGAGCCTTGGAGATGCAACTCTTTGTATGTTGTAGAACTAGAGGAGCTTGTGGTATGATTTATGTAAGGAGACAGGCTATTGTTGTTATGGAGAGAGGGGGAGAGGGGGGCAAGGTTGGTTTTTGACGGGCGTCATGCCTGTTTTTGGACATTTTGGCCGTAAAATATAGCCACTTATTTTGAGAGGTCTTAAAAAATAAGGTAGATTACTAGATTGTGAAAAAAGGGTCATCATTTTGGCCGTGAAATACACACTTATTTTGAGAGGTCTTAAAAAATAAGGTAGATTACTAGATTGTGAAAAAGGGTCATTATTTCTATTATTGTTACTTTAAAAAAAGTCATTATTTCTATGATTTCTACTAAGACCATTATTTTGAAGGGTGAACCAGCCCCTCAAAAATCATCCGTGTGTGTGTGTGTGGGTGGTGGTTTATGGTGTAGACTCGTAGACAGTTAGACTTGTACTATATATCAGCCAGCTTGGTCATGACTGGAGGAGATGTAAATGATGTGTTGCAGGTGGCAGCGTGCATGGATGGAAGGGGGCATCAGAAATCCTTGCAGAAAGCAAGAAAGAAAGAGAAAAAGAAAGGCCGAAAGTGCATGGCAGCCTGCAGGCCATAGTTAAGATCGTTGGCCAGAGTTGTGGAGATGACGGCGGTATTACAATCCGCCACCCAGCAGTAAAACCACTCGCCCCATTAACACTGCGCTTTAAAAAAACTAAACCGAGCTTTGAAAAACTAAACCAACCCTACCTTAAACTAATCCTTTTTTTAAATCGTCCAAATCATCCACCATCACCTTGCTAGTCAGTAGATGCTAACTAGATTTTTATTAAAATTTCTATTAATCTTTTTTTTCTCTCTCTCGCTTTAAATGCATTGCGATTCGCATTCCGAATTCCAACAAAATAAATTAGATGCTATGCAAAAAATTAAAATTAAAAATCAAATTTAAAGAAGTTGCTGAATCTTTAATCTGATAAATGATGGCATTTACACTGCTATCTTGGAGGAGATCAGGAAGGAATTGACATTAAAACCTGGGATTTTTTCGGCTATTATCTTTGACCATCCGGATACATATATATATATATATATATATATATAATAAATACCAGGGAAATTAAATGTTTTGTTTTTCACCTTGAGTGTAACAGCAAAAGTGGCCTAGCTAGCTGTATTTTTATCCCCCCAAAAAAAAAGTTATTAATGCACACACGAGGGTTGAGATTGGGAGTTGTGAAAAGAATTTATTATGGAGAGGCCACTTTTGGGCCCTCGCATTAAATGCATCTGCCTTTAATGCACATGGCACGAGGTGGTGCTGGATTGGAAATTGGTGAATTGTGTAATTCTTCAAATCGTTTTTATTTTCCTTGGTAAATTTTTTATTATAACAATCCAAAACCAAAATCCCCGATAAAAGCAGGGAAATTTATATATATATGAATTATATATATATATATATATAAAATTCAATGCGCCCCCCTTCAATGCAGCAGGAGGTGGTGTCAGCGGTATCTCCAAACATGTGAAGAGTGGCATCCGAAGCAGTGTTCGAAAAAAATAATTTTGCCAAAAAGTTAAAAACAAAAAAAATAAAAAAAATAAAAAAAATACCAATGAGCGCTAGTTTAACTGTTAGAGTGTTGGACTCTAATCCCCAAGGTCGTGAGTTCGAATCTTGTGGGGGCCTCATGTGGTATCATCTCCCTTGGGAGATTTATAAGTCCAAAGTTGATATGTGGGCGGCCTCGGCCTCGGCTTGTGCCATACCCGAGGGGGGTGCCTTCCACCATACGGGGGTTGGGGGTGTGTGTGAGTATTTCTACAAAATTTCCTGTACCTGCTAAAAAAAAAAAAGTTAAAAACCTTCATTAGAAATTTGGGAAATTATTAATTGAAGAATTTCTCAAATTTTGGAGGTTTTCCTTCTAAAATTTCCCAAATTTTGCAGGTTTTTGTACCTTCAAGTTAAAAATTTGAAGGTAATTTTCAGAAGTTGCAGGTGCAAATTACACTAAACCCGGGTTTTTTTCGAACACTGATCCGAAGCAGTGCTCCAAAAAAATAAAAAATAAAAAATTTAACCTTGAAAATTAAAGGCAATCCTAAAACCTAACCAGGATTTTGACCTAAAAATCCCCTAAAAACCATACTTATTTTGGGATTTATAACTAAAACATGTAAATTTCATCCCTTAAAATTAAAGACGATCTGATCCGAAAATCAAGCCATTTTTTTGAGGTTTCAATTCCCGTGGTAAAATTAAGAAAATTTTCATTATTAATGCTCATCTAGTTAATTTCTTTTTTTGGTTCAATAAGCTAATATCAATAAACATTGTCTTGTGTTTGGTGGTTTACAAATTACAAGTCCCAATTGCAACCTTAGGCAACTCATTCTAGCATTTTTTTTTATTTTTTGCTTTTTTTGAGAAGACTAGCATGCTCTTAATTCTAGCATTTTCTTGAAACCAGCAGACCATTTAAACCTTAAATGGGAGCATTAAAACCAGTTTATTAAAGCAAATGCACATATTATGCCTTACGAAATTTGATCTAGAAATTCCAACAATCCACTCACTCCAAACTACTATTACCAAGGTCCAAGAAGCCACTCTTTAGTAATGTGAATTGTTTTACCTTCCAGCTTATTTCTCATATTTAATTCAATCCATTATCTAGTCACATAAAAAATAAGGATTATTCAATAACCAGTCTTATATTGTCAGTCCAAGGCTAGCTAGTACCTAGACTAGTGCATGGCATGCTACATAGATTCCGATAAAGAAGCCTTAACGATCAATTAAGGAGCCCTTAATTACTAATTAAGAAGCTTAAGAAGAACACCAAGATTCCTTCCAAATATGCCTGAGTCAGCCTGACCCTTTTAAGACTTAAGTAATAAGTTCTCGCCTAAACCACATTATAGATGTAATACTAACACTATAAATAAAACCAGGTTTCATCATCATGTCCCCTACTAAAAACCCTTTAAACTTTTAACGCCATAGTTAATGTTCGCATTTTAGTACAGTAATGATGTTGCGTGTGCCCTACGCTTGCACGCACACGCTAATTGATTTCCGTCACTTTCTTAACTTTCAAGCTTTGAGTTTTTAATGAATCAAAGCGACTCCTTGTAGTCCTAAATCCGAGCTTTTAAAGACTCTTAACTGCTCCTTTTAAGTGCGGATTAAAGAGCAATCATAAGCATGCGGCATGCCTAAGTTCACCTGCTAACGCGCATAACAATTCATATGCATGTCGGAAGACCCTTAATTCTATTGAGGGTGGTAAATTTAATGAGCCGAAACTGCAATGCAACTATAAAAAAGATTCTTTTATTCCTCTCAAAAGATAGAGCATTAATAGAAGCTATCAGAAGGATGCATTAAACGATCCTAACCCTCCCCTTACAGGTGAAGAGGGTATCACCAGACATGCAGACATTAATCAACCAAGAGAAGTCAAAAGGCAGCTAAGGCAAAGTGACCTGTCGGCAAATCGGGGTCACCCGTGGCTGTCCGCCAGGATTCTGGAGAGGCTAACGCATATCGGCAAATCAGGTTAGATCACAACAGCATGACCCCGATGTACCAGAGTCATCGAAATCAGAACCCCAAATCATCAAGGGATCGAAGTCAGCCTCAGCACCCCCTAGGTACCTGCAAAGAACGAAAAGGATCAGAACGAATCATCTTATCCATCATCAACATAGGAAGGTGTACTGGTGATTCAAGAGGAAACTCCAGAGGTCCCATAAGGGAGCTCAACAAAGGATCGGAACCCATCTGTCATAAAGGGCGAGGAATCCACAAGACTCCCAGGGGTAGTCCCCCTCCCGCCTCCAGGAGAGCCCACCATCAAGAAAGAAGCAGCTCAGGTCGACCAGGGGACGCCTTCCTCCCTCAGATTGGAGAAGTGATGGCCGAGCCAGAGACGAAGGACCAATCAGCAAGATGAAGAGCCCTTTCGAGCCCCAACCTACGGCCAGTGTGAGAGAAGGAGCCGTCGGCTAGGCAAAGAAGGAAGGGAGGTTCAACTGATCGAGCAGGCGGACGAATCCATCAGGCAAGGCCTAAGGTCGAACAAACACAAGGAAGAGGACTCGTCATGCAATCTGCAGACCAATCCTCTTCGCCCCTCCCACGCGGCGCACATGCCACCATGTGCTAGGTGTGCGCCAAGTGGTCGTTCCTTCATCGGATCCCTGATTTTGTAAAATTTCCTTTTTCGCAGCATGCACGGCCACGTGCAGTGTCCACGCGGCACGTCTTTGTAATTTCGCCCCTCTCTTTCATAATTCAACAGCCTGTTTTTTGAAAAAAAAAATATAAAAAAAGAGTTCTTTCCACTTCATCTCTGCCTACCTTCTATTCTTTCTTAGCTGTCGGAGACCCCAGATTGCCATTTGAAAGAAGTGGTCAAGATATGTAGGAATTTTTTGTGGTCTGGAGATCCTAACAAGAAGGGTGCTGCTAAGGTGAAATGGGAAATCTGCATCCTCCCTAAGAATAAAGGTGGCCTAGGAGTCAGAGATTTAAGAGGGTGGGCAGACAAACTTACTATCAAAGTTATAATCAGAGCGTTGAACCAGCCCTCTGCTGACTGGGCTTTCCTTCTGTTTAGGAAGCTGAATCAGTTTTATCTCAAAGAACACAAACAGTGGGCCAATCTCCCTTGGGTTACCATCTTTTTTGGCCCAGCTGAAGTCACTCCTGCGGGGTCCCTCCTTCTCAAGTCCCTCTGGCAGGCTTGGAACAGATGGAGACATTTGCTTCAGTTCAGAAATGATAATAGAAAGGATCAAACCATTAGAAAAGAAGAATCCATCTGGTGGTCCAAGCCACCTATTCCTCTGCTTCCCCCATCCCAGGTTAGAACAGCCAGAAGAGTTCATGAGAAAGGTATTAGGACCTGGTCTGATCTATGGGACGTGAACAACAACAGGTGGTATTCTTCTGAACAGTTACTCATTTTTATTCCCTTCCAACCTTGGGAAATTCAGCTGATAGCTAACAGAATATCTATGTTCCCTAAAGATCTGTATTGGATATTTGAGACTGATAGCTCTCCATCCTTTAGAGATGTAATATGGAAAGGAGGCGCTTCCCTTAAAAACCCTCCCTCATGCTCAAGAGAGTTGGTCCCTCCTTTACATGTCACATTAAACAGGAGATGGCACTTAGCACTGGACAGACAACAGTGGGCTTTTAAGTTCGAGAGCATCTGGCAGAGTAACATTCAGCCCAAACACTCAGTTTTGCTGTGGCTTTTGCTCCACAAAGCTGTATGGACTGGTTCCAAAAGCAAGGAAGTGGGTTAGAGTGATGGATTATGTACAAGATGTAAACAGTCAGTTGAGGATATTCCCCATCTTTTCCTCAATTGCCCAACTAACTCCCCAATTTTAGCCCCCTTGTTCAGGACATTAGGATTTCCCACCTCTTGGAAACAAGTGATATTAGGAGACTCAGTGTCTTTGATTTCTGAATATTGGAACAAGTGTAGGGCAGAATTTCCCTGGGTCATATGGTCCTTCAGAAATAATGTTCTATTTACTACTGCTTTTCAGACTCTCAGCTTGAAAGCCCTCTTTTCTGGATGTGTAGTGCAGGATTCTACTCTCAAGATGGACAGGGTAAGAATTTACAGGTGGCGCGTTGGGGTGATTAAAGATGCAGTGAAGTTTTACAGTGAACAAGACAGTGACTCCCATCAGGCATTGGAAGAGGATGGAACAATGAACATCACACACGAATGGTTACAGGAGCTTTCTGATGACATACATGACCTGGCAAGGAGATTTGAAAAAGCTCATGAATTTGTGGCTAAGCTACAGGCGGAAATCGACAATTTGTAAATCATTATGTTAGCCTGGTCAGTGTGGCAACACTTCTGTGTAAAAGGTCCTGATGTATATGGCTACCCACCCCCAGCTTACTTCTTTTGTCTGAAGAGTCTTGATGTATATGAATACTCACCTAGCTTATCACCTTTTCCTTGGGGGTGATCTGATGTATTTTTTGGCTTTCTAATTAATTCACTGCGTATTTGGTAATAAAAAATAAAAAAAAGAGTTCTTTGACTTTATTGAGAAGTTTCTCTAGCTGTGAAACTAGCTTTTCCCTCTTTTCGTGTAGTCCTAAATCCGGGCAAGCTCAGGGCCTGCGGAACTGTATGTCATATGCATGGACAGTGGTCTCATTAGAGTTCTCAACATGTTGTAACCTGTCTCTTTCTAACCTCTTAATATAAGCAGCCAGTTTTTGAAATATAAAAAAAGAGTCGTCATCTCTTGCTGTCTCCCTTACTGGCGGTGTGGCAGGAGGCCGTCTCTTTTGGGGCGTTACCTCGCCCGATCAATGAAGGGTGGATAAAACTTATCCATAAGAAAGGGGAGAAGAATGACTTGAGCAATTGGAGACCTATTTTACCATGTTAAACTGTGCCTACAAAATATTTGCCAAGGCCCTAGCGCTAAGACTGTCCAGTCATCTAAAGAATTGGATCAGACAGGAGTAGAAGGGCTTCATCAAAGGAAGGTACATTCTGGATGCCATTATCACATTGCAGAAGAATCTGAACAGGACTACATCTTCTTCAAAATTCACTTTGATAAAGCCTATGATAGGCTCGGTTGGCATTATGTTCTGGAATCCCTTAAACACATGGGTGCAGGTCAGCACTTCATCCAGATGGTGAGTACTCTTTTTGGGAATGCCACGGCTAGTGTGAACGTCAATGGTGTGCTCTCTGACGCTTTCTCCCTGACCAAATCTATCAGACAAGGCTGCCCTCTAGCACCCCTCCTCTATGCTATTGCTGCAGATGGTCTGAACTGGCTGATTAAAGATAGGATGGACAAAGGGGAAATGAATGGTATCTCTCTTCCCAACAATCAACAGCTATGCACCCAAATGTTTGCTGATGATACTAATGCCATGGTTGCCAATACTACTAAGCTAAGCATTAAGTGCTTTTGGGAGTGCTTGGACATTTACTGCAGGGCTTCTGGCTGAGTCATTAACCATAAGAAAACAGGTATCATGACCTTTATTGACAAGCCTCCTAAATAGCTGGCTGATTCAAGTTGGCTGTAAAGTCTTGGAAGAGGGAGTAATTTTCAGATTATTGGGCATTCCCATGGGATTCAAGGTCACCCTTAAGCAGAGATGGATGTGGGTGCTAAACAAGGTGGAAGAGAAACTTACTAGATGGCAAAAAATGCATCTAAACCTGGGGGTAGAAAGATGGTAATCAACCACTTCATTATCCCTTCTACCATCTACTTTCTTAGCTGCTGGAGACCGGTCTCTGATCTATTGCAGTTCATAAGGCTATGCAGGAACTATCTATGGGGAGGGGACCCCTGGAGTAGGAAAATCCCTAAAGTCAGGTGGGAATGGTGCTGCTTGGAAACAGGTAAAGTGGGCCTTGGAATCAAAGACGTGTCCAATCTGGCTAATAGAATGGCTGCCAAGTGGGTGCTGAGAAGCTTTCTCTACCCCTGTGAGGACTGGGCCTGGTTGATCACTAGAAATCTTGAACTATTCCAGCTCAAACAATTTCCCAAGTGGAAGAAGCTCCTCCCGCTCACAATTATGGCTAGCAAATACTTGGTGAAATCGGTTAGCAGCAGCCAACTGGTCCATTCGCTTTGGTCCGCTTGGAATGCTATCAAGACTGACCTTATCCTATCTGAGAAGCCTAGTTACACATGGGGTGTACATGGGAGAGACTCTATCTGATGGCCAAGCATTCCCCTCCCCCCAATTGATAATGCCCAAGCTGAAGTGGCTTTGAGAATGCATAGGAAAGGAATCTGCTGTTGGTGGGATATTTGGGATAGAGACATCAATTCTTGGATGTCCAGAGCTGATCTGATCAAAGAATATAATGTCTCATATGCAAAATTAGACCTTATTGGGGTAAGAATAAGATTATGGCACCAATCGAACACCTGGCTGCTTTCGAGTAAAGATATGCCAGCGCACAAAGCTTTCCAATGCAAGAATAAAAAAGGACTTCTCCCTATTCCCCCCAAACAGAGGACTGATCCTATCCATTGTACTCTAAATAAGAGATGGGGAATCCTTCTGGACAGATCACAATGGTATTTTCTGTTTGATAAGCTATGGAATAATTATGTGGAACCAAAAAGGCGTGCCTAGCTTGGTTGGTCATGTTCAGAGCTATTTGGACCCAGCTTAAAGCCTTCAGAGACTTAACATAGGGGATGGGAAGTGCCACAGATGCAAGGAGGTGGAGGATGACCTGCACATTTTCATGCACTGCCCTATTGCAAAGAAATGTTTCGAGTCATTGGCCAAGTGCATTCAGCTATGGAATGGTTACACCCTTGGCTGGAAAAACTTGTTACTTGGAGAAGGCATCGGTTGCACCTTAGAACTATGGGCTGTCTTGAGAACTGAACTGTTATGGTACTTATGGTTAAATAGACTTGACTATTTTTTAATAGTATGCCTACTAACAGTTTTAGGCCAAAAGAGAACTTGATACATGTAGGTGAAAGATGCATACAAAGACGGTTGAAAGACCTGGACACCAAGCTTCATCGGCTACAGGAAAAAGCTAAAGGAAAGCACATCTCCAAGGATGTATTGCTCATCAAAGCACTCTATGCTTTTTGAAAGTCACACTCACGAAAAGAGGAAAAAGCTGGTTACACAGCTAGAGAAACTTCTCAATAAAGTCAAAGGCAAGCTCAAGGCCTACGAAACTGTATGTCATGTGCATGGACATTGGTCTCATTAGAGTTCTCAACATGTTGCAAACCTGTCTCTTTCTAACCTCTTAATATAAGCAGCCATTTTTTGAAAAATATAAAAAAAAGAGAGTCCGATCTTCACCCAAACTTCAAAGAACAAGTCACATTCAAAAAAGATGTCAAATCGCGTCCTGCGCGTTTCTTACAGTTAGGGTTTTTTTTCTCTCGCCTTCCTCTATGCCTGCTACCCAGAGGCTGGCAACTGCTTTCTCCTCTCTCGACAGCGTCTCCCCCCCTCAGGTGCATGGGCACCGAGTGGAGGGGAACCCCCACTTTGCTCAGGGTGCAAGGTTCTGGCTCTGGGACTGCGTAGATCTCACCTCCGGTCAAGAGTACTCAAGCCACAGCATTTCAATAGTTCCTGCAGTGGCCACCTACCATACCATGGGATGGGAATCGAGATGCGATGCTGAAATATGAGCAGGTGTTAGAAGACTTCTTGGATACCTAAAAACAACTGGAAGATTCCGGAGCTCGAGTAGAAGAATTAAATCTGATGCTACTGCAAAAACAAGTCGAAGAAGATGCACACACCAACAAGCAATCTCCAGCAAAGGTAGCGGCCCCGTCAAGTAATCCCTCTTCCGTTAAACCTCTGGTCTGTCTTCCACCAAATCTAGTTCTATGGAAATGGATTACACAGCCCAGTGCTTAGTAGGGTTACTATTCGGGCCACGACCGCCAGTAGATTTCCTCAGGGGTTGGGTCAAAGACAATTGGTTCTCCATTGGTATTGAGGTAGATATCATCCAAGCCCTCCCAAATGGGTATTACCTCTTTCTGTTCAAAGACTCAAATATGGCTCTAAAGGTCCTAGGGTCAAGGCAATGGATGTATAGGAACATCCCTTTTTGTTTTTTCAGATGATCCAAAAACTTTAACCCTCAGGGTCCAAAGCTTTCAGACTGTCCTGTGTGGGTAGAACTACCTAGCCTGCCTTTTTACTTGTACCCTTGGCTCAAAAAAATTGTATCCCCCATAGGGAAAGTTCTAGGGATGAGGCCCAAGAACAATTACAACCCGTCTTGGCATCCTCAGGTCCTTGTGGAAGTGGATCTAGATAGGCCCCTAATAAACGAGATTGAAATCAATTGCAGTGACTATAACATTCAGCAAAGCATTTGATATAAACACCTATCCAACACTTGCTTCCACTGTGGAAAGCAAGGGCATGTTATCAGAGAGTGTCCTACCAAATACCCCAATCTGAGTGCCATCAGTTCCCATAATCTTCCAACAGCGAGCAACCAAGCTCAGCCTGCTGGAGTGTAATAATCTAAGGGAGAAAAGATTATCGTACCCAATAGGAGGAAGACCTTTAGACAGAATAGGTCGAGTAACCAGAGGGCTTTTGCTAATTCCTTCGCCTTGCTATAGATAGCATCTCAGACCTTGAAGACTCAGTTGACTCCTAAGAGTTCATTCAATCCATGCCTCTGTCCAGAATTCTGACCGAAACTAACCAAATGGACCATGACCAGGTGCTCCCTCCCCATGCAATGATGGCTGGTACGATGGGAGATGAGCAAGACAGGGCTAATCAGTCTCTGTTTGATATAGAAAATGGTATTCCCAAAGAAATGGAGATAGTTAAGGGATTGAAAAGAATGCATGCTCAGGTTGGATCCACCACACCTCAAGCTGCCTCCAAAGTGGGACCTAAAAAGGTCAACACTCAGAAAAAAGGCAAATGAGATGCACCACTCTGAATGTTAAGGGGCTAACTGATCTTTCAAAAGTCCAACTAGTGAAACAATGGCTGAGGAAACAAGGTAGATTTGACTTCATAGCTCTATTGAAGTCAAAGTGTATGGGGATGAGCTTGAAAAAAGGTTGCTCAACATTTCTAAAGAGCACATATGGATCTACATAGCCCACTATCAAGGCTCTGGAGGAGTGGCTGTGGGTATGCATGTGGATCATCAGAATGAACTAAAGGACATGAGGATTGATACGTATGATCAGTCTCACTGGCTGCATTTGAAATGACCACCTTCTCCTTCGTTAGTATTTATGCTAGAGGTGCTCAGGCTATCAGAATCAGAACCTGGGGTAACTTGAGAAGTGTTCCTGATCCTATCATCCTAATGGGGGACTTCAATGTGGTGGAAGCCAAAAATGACAGGCTAAGAGGTTTGGGTCCAGTCATAAAAAGGGCTGAGCTCCAAGCTTGGTAGCTCACTGCTGATCACTTTGGGCTATGACGTAGGGAAGATTGGTGAATACATGTGGCAAAATTATGCCCATGGGGACTTGACCAGGAAAGCCAGATTGGATAGAGGATATATTAGCAAAACCTTGGGTAACTCCTACATCAGATGAAAATGTAGAACTGATGTTTCTACTTGCCTCTCAGATCACTACCCCATTATATTAGTGTTAACCATGACAAAAAGGTCTCTAATAAGTGGTTCCACATGGATCCAGCCCTATTTAAAATGCTTATTGTGTAGGAGGAGGTCAAAAGAATCTGGACTAAATTCTTCAACTATGGTCTCACCCCTGCAAGGGCATGGAGTTTGGCCATCAAATCTACCCAAGCCCTATTGATATGCATCAGGAAAGAGGTAACCAGAATCGGGAAAAATAGAAGAGACTTGCTTTATCTAAAACTAAAAGAGTTGGAAGTGATAGCTAACAAGGAAGACCTTGCAGTTCAAGAAGTTGTTCTTAGTACTAGGGCTGAAATTAGGAGAGAGGAGGAGTTATCCCAGAAGCAGGCCCTCCTATTCTTTAGAGATTGGTGGGCTGGGAAAGCTAACCTACCCACTCTTGAGATGTTCAAAATGCTGAAAGTCAAACAATGTAAGGATGCAATCCCTACCTTGTATGATCCTAACAATCCGGGTAACTCCTCTGAGGAAGGGAATAGAATAAGAGTCTTCAAGCACTTTAATAACATATTTAGTAATGGGGGAGGGGTGACCAAGGACCAACTCAAATGCATTGCCCTCATAGGGCAGGCCAGGAAGCCAACCATTCCTGACACACTAGCTAAAGTGCTAGAAAACAATATCTCCAAAGAGGAGATTGGTAAGGCCATAGACTGCCTAGAGGTGAGGAAAAGCCCAGGTGTTGATGGCATGCTTGCTGAATTCTACAAGGCATTCAAGGATATCTTGTTGTCTCCCTTACTGCTGGTGGCGGTGTGGCAGGAGGCTATCTATTTTGGGGCGTTGCCCCTCTCAATCAATGAGGGTTGGATAAAACTTATCCATAAGAAAGGGGAGAAGAACGATTTGAGCAATTGGAGGCCTCTTACCATGTTAAACTGTGCATACAAAATATTTGCCAAGGCCTTAGCTGTGAGGCTATCTAGTCAGTTGAAGAATTGGATCAGACAGAAGCAGAAGGGATTCATCAAAGGAAGGTACATTCTGGATGCCATTATCACTTTGTGGGAGGGCATGGAGTATGCATAAGAATCTGAACAGGACTACATCTTTTTCAAAATTGACTTTGATAAAGCCTATGATAGGCTCAGTTGGTATTATGTACTAGAATCCCTTAAACATATGGGTGCAGGTTAGCATTTCATCCAGATGGTTAGTACTCTTTTTGGAAATGCCACTGCTAGGGTGAATGTCAATGGAGTGCTTTCTCCCTTACCAAATCTATCAGACAAGGCTGCCCTCTAGCACCCCTCCTCTATGCTATTGCTGCTGTGCAGATGGTCTAAACTGGCTGATTAATGATAGGATGGACAAAGGGGAAATGAATGGCATCTCTCTTCCCAACAATAAGCAGTTATGCACCCAAATGTTTGCTGATGATACGAATGCTATGGTTGTTAATAATGAGCTAAGCATTAGGTGCTTCTAGGAATGCTTAGACATTTATTGCCATTAGGGCCAAAAACGTCTCAAAATGGGCTGTGTAAGGAATTTCGCTAACTTGCTAATTAGTAGAATGTTGACGGTCAAAACGGCTCCAAATTTAGCCGTTTTGGGTATTTAAAGCGTATCTATCTGATTGAATACGTATCTAAGTGCATATTTTAAAATCTAAAAAAATATATCGTTTTCATGCTACTCTTTAATGGCTCGTCTCGAAATTTGTCCTCTTTTAGTGACTACGCGGCAAAATGACCATTCTCTCCAAACGCGCTCTTATCCATTCTCCAAAAAAATTTCACTCCTCTGCTTCTCTAAAAATTTCACAAGCTACATCTCATTCTCATTCTTCTGTGTCTCTCATGATCTAATAGCTCTACTTATATTTTTTGCTCGGTTAGTAATGAGTGATACATCTAATCGTAAGTTTCATTTGAATATCAAGCTCAACCAAGAGTATGCAACTACACGGAGTGTCTACCAAAGATCCCTTTCATGTGCAAATGAAGCTCAACATCTTCGCAACGAAGGAAAGAAGCATATTGACCTATGGACAGATGGAAGTCTATATCCACCGGATCCCAAAACAGGAAGGTATCCTTCTTTTCACACACCACATGATTTGATTAGATTTGTTGGTGATGGGGAGGATGGCTTACTTGGTTATAGTTTAAGACTATCTCAATCACATATTAATTATGCAGAATATACTACATATCTTCAAAATACTTCATCTTTGAATGCAACAAAAATTATAGAACTTGAAAACAAAATAGTGTCTTTGAAACAAGAAAATGATCAATTGAAAACCTTAAAAGAAACTCCAATAGGATTAAGAGCACGAGTAAAACGAATGCGGGATGTAGTTAACTTAACAGAGAGATCTGGACAAAGAAAAAAAAGGTTAAAACTTGTAAGAGATCATGTTACTAACCTTCTAGGATTTGACATGTCTAATGCTCAGGAAAGGGTAAGATTTTTGAATGAGCTTATGAATAGGTCGGATATCTTGAAACTTTTAGAACTTCCTGAAAATCAAACTCAAAAAAAACTGGTCTTTCAACATCTATTAAAAGATATGGACTTATTAGTCCAGCCTTCCCAAATGCAAGAAGTTTGTGACACAGTGGGAGTGAGTAGAAAGGGATACAGTGCCATCTCTAAAACCTGGTTCAGGGTCCTTAAGTATTACAAAATCAAAGCTTTTGGGTTGCCTAGACCTCACAATGTTGGAAAATATAGAACTCTGTTAAATGAGGAAATTTCTAAACATTTCGGAGAGTATTTCCATATTGAGGGAACAATGCCATATGAGAGACAAAAAAAAAATCATCTTTTGAATACAACGTTTATAATAATATTTGGATGAACATTAGAAAAGTCCAATCTTTTATGGTGAGATATTACAACATAAGAGAAATAGATTGTGAAGGAAAACTTGTATTTGTTTTAAAATTAGATGAAGCTCAAATCCAAAAATGTCAAAAAATGGAAAGAATATCTATATCCCTAATGAATAAAGCATTGGACTATAGTCAAGGTAAGCTTGATTCTCCATACCACAAAACTCAATCAGAAATGGAGCTATGGTGGATTGGATCAGCTCAGGTACCAGTAGAGAGTCATGAAACATTAAAGTGGCTCTTCTCAAAAACAGACATTCCTTCAGTTATTCAGAGCCAAAATACAGGTGAACACCTTCATGTTGACGACATAGGTGATTTCATTGTGGAATGGCATTTGAGTGCCGACCTCAAGGCATTGAAGTGTATGTTTGGTGTATGTGGAGGAGCAAATACCAAATATCCATGTCTTTATTGCATGGCAAGCACAGGGACAAGAGAATGGCTTGCAGAAAATGAGATTGGAAAACCACCATCCAGAAATAATGTGAATGTTGTCGATTATCCAACTTCTATTAAAATATGGGATCCAATTCTACCAATACATTTGAAAAATGTGCATATATGTACATTGCATGCAGAGATAAGAATCTTGGACAAATTGCTCAGACTTCATCTGGACTATGCATATTCTATTAAGCCGACTAAACTTGCAGATGAGTGCATAGAAAAGTGCGAAGCCTTGCTCTCTGAAATGGGTTTTCATGGTGGGGAAGTGCATCTTAAAAAAGATCCTGTTCTTTCTGGAGGTACAGGTGATGTTCTGCAAGATGTTTCAATGGGAGGAGCAAAAGCGAGAAGATTTTTGAGCAACCATGACACCAAACAAGTCAACGCAATGTGGAACTGTTGGAAACAGCTATGTGTCATCACCACAAATGTCAAAAGTAGACCAGATGTAGCCAACAAACGTATGGAAGTTTGGAAAAAACTCGACAATTTTTTCAAAGTCCTTAGACGACAAGTTGGTTCAAATACTTATGCAGATGATTTCAAAAACACAATAAAGCTTTTGATCAAAGCTATCATAGATGCCTGGGGAGAAAAAGACATAACTTATTACTTGTTGAGTATTCAGACTTATCAAAACAGTTATAAATTGGTGTGTCCAGACATATTACTTGTAATTTCTTAAATGTACTAACAAAAATTATCTTTGTAGCATATTCTTTACTTGCATGGACCATATTTTGCTACAGAAGGACCACTTGCAACATGGAATACACAAGGAATGGAAAAGTCTCATTATCAAGCGAGAACTTCCTTTTTTAGATGTACCCGAAGGAGGAGGTGGACAAAGAAGAAGCAATGCACTAAACGAATTATTCAATTGGTTCTACAGGAGGCAATTACAAAGGATGAGATCAAAGACCCAGCAATCTGAAACTACACCAACACCTCAAGAAAGAGACTAATGATTACTAACACATTTGTACCTCTAACAAAATATTTCCTGAAATAAAATCGATCCTTGCAAAATATTGTGTACATTAGTATTTGATTCTCTTGGGACTACTTGGTATGTCACCTCTGTATCTCAAAAATTTTCTCCTTCTATAACCTCCAAGAAGATTGATATCTGACACCTCAGCTGCAGCTGCATAGCTAGAGTAGCAAAGAAAGTATCCTGCTCTTGAGGCATTGAAACCTGCAGCATATCCAAAGATTCTAAGAGCAGCAGCTCTCTCCAGAAGCAAAACCTTGTTAGCATTTATTTGAAGGGGAGTATATCCCATGAACCTTGACAACGCCTTCAAGGCAAATATTGGCAACTCAGCATCTTCAGAGAAGTTCATGTGGAATGCACAGAACACAGCCTTATCCAATGTAGGCAAGTAGTGCATGAGAGCAGATGAAGGCCTTCTTGACCTAGTTTCTGTAGATTTCACTCTGCTGCCTCTAGCTCTTCCCAAAAAATCATCCTTATCAAGCAATTCAATCTGCAAGACAAAAACCTCAATTAAAAAAAATTACAATCACAATAACATTTAACAAAAGATTAAATGGAAGCTACCTTCTGCAACTCATCCTCAATTACTACTTTGTCTTTCATCAAGTTGCATGAGCCAACCCTTTCCACTTTATCAGAATCTGCCTGAAGCTTGAAATCTCTGCCAAAAGACTCAATACCTAACTCAATAAGCCTGTTCTCAAAATCCTCATCACTCAAGGAAGGTTTCCCCTCTTCCATTTTTTTAAGGCACAAGGCAAGTGCATCATTAGCAGGGATAAATGAGTTGTCAGATGTTTGCAAATCAAGTGCCAAAAACTCTTCCTTTGGCTCTTCTTCTGTATCAATAAAGTCTTTGGCCACTTCACAAGCTTTTGAAATTGCTGCAATACAGTAGTCTTCTCTGATATTGAAGAGACATTGAAGATAGGAAAGAGGAATAAAATCTTTCTCATTGATATAGAAGAAAGGAAGGTTTGGAAGAGTAACAGAGGATTCAGATATGCTTGCTTCCTCTGAGGGCTCTTCAGTAATAGTGGAAGCCCTAAATTCTGCAACATCAAGATTGGCACTTTCTCTCTCCTCAGCTTGAACATCAATTTCAACCTCTTCTAAAATCTCACATTTCTCTAACTTTGAAACTGTGGTGACATTTAAGTTTTCTTCCTCATTCTCTACATCAATTTCTGGTTGTTGCTCTTTATCCTGTATTTCTGCTTTCAAAAATAGGAAGAAAAGAAAGGAGACATCCTTGGGGACAAGGTTGCAATGCTTTTTATGGATTGGACAAGAAATAAATGAAGGGCATGTGAAAGAGGTTCTATTTGAAAATCTACTGAACCTCTTTGTTACTTTGGCTTTCTCCACAGATAGCTGTGTAAAATCTGTAAGGTGACAAAAATCATGGTCTCCGATACGAAAACAATGACCTTGAATTGACATTTCAAATTGCTTGTACTCATCTTCAAGAATGTCCTTTAGCTTCAACAAAACATCTGAAAGAGAAAACCTTGGATTGAAAATCTCCACTGCATCAACGTATATCTTCATATCATGACCATCTTGCAAAATAGCATTCAAGAGTTTCTCACTTGGGCTTTCTTCAACAAGTTCATGTCGACCCGCAACACCTTTACTCATTGAGATATTTGAGAAAAATGCCAGAAAAATTCTGATGAGCCAGAACGAAGCGAAAATGAAAGGTCCAAAAAAATTGGAATACCTCTATCGCTTGGTGCGGGCTTTGACAATTCCAAGGTCTTGAAATAAATTTTGAGTTTTGCAAAATAAGGCTAGGAAGAGAATACGGTGCACAGCTTGATTTGACGCAAAAAAGTGGTCCAAAACTGGGGAAAAAAATTGAAAGTGAGTTTTGAAAAATATATGTTGCGTGATTAAAACACATTAAATAGTGACCGTTTATGCCACATGGCAATAATGATTATATGACACGTGTACCCAACGGTACTTTGTACGACATATCCGAGGTATAAAAAGTTAATTTTGTTGAAAATATTCATATTTTTCTCCGACACTGTATCAAGCGAAAGCAGGCTACCTTTTATTTCCCAAACCTACTTTTCCCATATCAAGCGATTTCACAATTCCCTGCCCGAATCAAGCGATTACGCTCATTCGAGTTCCTTGGATTTTCCTCATCGCTTCGTTCGGGACTTCTACTTTTCTTTATTTCCTTCCCGAATCAAGCGATTACACTCATCCGAGATTCTTGGATTCTCCTCATCGCTTCGTTCGGGACTTCTACTTTTTTTTATTTCCTGCCCGAATCAAGCGATTATCACTTTCCATTATCTTTGGATTCGCTCTATCGCTTCGTTCGGGCTACCTCATTTCTTTGTCCTATTATACAAATCGCTTCATCTGGTCTCTTTTTTTAAGCTTCAATGGCAAGGACAAAGCAGACTGCAAGGAAAGTCTACCCACCATTGGAGACTGAAAAAGCTGAAGACAAGCCAGGACCTTCCGAACAAGAAAAGCCTCTTCCAAAGCCTCGTGCGAGGGCGACAGCAAGAAAGAGATTGAATTATCAGGTGAAGTCCTTAAGAGAGATAAGAGCAGCACAGAAATCTACAAGTCTTCTCATCCCTCGACTGCCATTTACTCGGGTTGTCATGGACATATCAGAAAGGTTAGTTGGCAAAATGAGAAACACAAATCTTCAGAAAGTTCGATGGGAGACCCAGGCCCTCATGTGTCTTCAAGAGGCTGCTGAAGATTTTTTAATCGACTTTATGAATGATGGCTACATTGCTGCTGCATTTGCTCATAGGATCACTCTTATGAGCAAAGATTTTGTGCTTGTGTCCAGACTTAGATATAAGTTTGACAAAGTTTTGGAGCCTATTCCAAGTCAAGATATGAGAGCTTTTGAAATTCTTAATATCCCTCCAGCAAGGCAACCCAAGCAATCTGTTGTTATTGAAGATATTTCTCATTCTTATGATACAAGAAAAGCTCAGGATATCAAAGAAGAAGTTGAAAAAGAGAGAGAGCAGGAGAAGATTTCAGAGGATGCCATTCTTTCTCAGCAAGCTGAAATTCTCCATTCATCCAATTCAGAGCTTTATCAGAATGTGACAGGTCAAATGATAGTAGATGTGTCCATGCATGGAGAGGATGAGGTGTATTGTGACATTGCCCCTGAGGACACAAGCATGCTTGTGAATCACAATATTGAGATATCTGACACAGTCCTCTTCATCTGTCTGAGGTTTGTGTGGATTTGCTTTTGTTTTCTTGATGAATTTCTCAGACTCCATATTTTGTTGACATGTTTTGTTTGTGTCTCCAGATGTCTTATGAGGGATCTTCATGAATCAATGGCTGTGCAAGTGACAATTCTTGATCCCCTTGTTACACAGTGCCTTTTCAATAGGCAAGGGGATCTTGCAAGTTTTCTCAAAAACTTTGATATGCTTACCTGCAATTACATTGTGTACCCTTATGTTGAAGTGTAAGACTCATACTCAATTACCTTTTGCCTATTATAGACATGACAGTTTTCAAAACTAATTTCAGTATTCATATTATCACAGAGGCCATTGGAGTCTTATTATCTTCAATCTATTGGATAGAGATGTGATCTTTATGAACTCTTTGGCATCCATCCATGGGAGAAGTAAAATGTAAGAATCATTTTTTCCATGGGTTGACCCTCAAATTTCTTGCATGATTTCAATTATTTGGTTGACCCTCAAAATTTTATGTTTGCAGTGCTGCCAAACTTATCTTGAGTTTTCTAGCTTCTACCTATGTAGACTACAAACTTGAAGATTTTAAGTACTTCAATCAGGAAGTTCCCTTGTAGAAAGACTCAACATCTTGTGGATGGATGGTTCTTGCTAATGCTTGGAGATTTCTTGAGTCAAGATTTAGAATGACAACACTTCCTGTAAGTTCATGAATGAAAACCACTGATTGATTTAGTGAATACATTTAGTGACCTGTTTTCTTACTTTCTTATTTTCTTTTGTCTTAGTTGCATGAGTATCCAGATTCTTGGGTAAGTTGGGTAAGGGAGAAGGCAGTGTCCATGGTTTTGAGCAGATCCATCAATCCATATGATCCTGATTCTCCCTTTCCACCTAATAAAGGAGCCAAGGATACAACTTCAAAGAAAAGGAAAAGGGAGAAGAAGGTAAGCAAAGACAAGGATGACTCATTCAAGAAGGAAAAGACCTCTGCCAAAGAGAAGAAGAAGAGAAAGAAGAGCCCTACTAAGAGCAGATCTTCCAAGGGGAAAAAGAGCCATTCTAAAGAGAAGAGCCATTCTAAAGGAAAGATCCCTCAGGCTACAGAGAAGATCCCTACCCCTCCTGCTAAAGAGAAGAGCCCTAGCCCACTTGCTAAAGAGAAGACCCCTAGCCCTCCTGCCAAAGAGATGAGCTCTTCACCAGCTCAAGGGAAGACACCTATCAAAGAGAAAATCCCTAGTCCTCCTACCAAAGAGAAGAGCTCTTCTCCAGCTCAAGAGAAGACACCTATCAAAGAGAAGACCCCTGTCAAAGAGAGGAGTGCTACTAAAGGTCTTCCTTTTCACTCACCAGTGAAATTTAAAATTCAGAAGCGTCGTTTGTCCAACAAAGGTAGTAAGAGGGCAAATGTTGGCTCTCCATTAAATTTCTTGTTCATGTTCCCCAAGAAGACTGCCAAGTCTCCAAGGCCAACCTCCAAAGAACCTTCTCCAAAACCAGACCCCACTGCCAAATCTCCCTCGCCAACACGTGAAGGTCTCAGAGAGGAGCCCAACTTACCACCATTAGGGGAATTCACTCTAAAGTCTTCCTCTCCAACACCTCAAGTGCTGAAAACTCCAGAACTTGAACCTCAATCAGCAAAATTTGATCGAAGCAAACAGAAGAGAGAAAGATTCTCTAAAGATGCAGGGTCATCTCATGCCAAAAGGAAAGTTGATTTTGTAGAGTGATTCCACATATTGTATTTTGTTTTGTTCATTTTGTCCATATGAACACACCCTTTTTGGGACAATATTCTGTACTTAAATTCAGTATCAATAATTTGATATTCAACTGTTAAACCTTGTTTTGTGTCGCGAACAATTTGTTAACCAATTTTGTGAAGAAGTCAAGACGAAATCTAGCAAAATATATTGATTACATTATTGGAGAAATCCTTTTCAACTATACAAACTTGCCCTTGCAAGTGGCTCAAATACAACTTTTTTTGGGGGGAGACATGTGATGCATGAGGTTACACTCTCCATCCTTGTACGGACAACAATATCATCTACTTTGAATCTATATTCAGGTGATATTTCGTCCAGAAACTCAAGCGACTCTCTAACATGTTGTAGTTGCCAGTTTGATGTTACTATGAGTTTCCTGGGATCTATGAATGGATTGACTATGATGTTAAATTCAAACTCTGGACAATTCTCTTTAGAATCCAAAGAGACCCAACTACCAAGCTTGCTTTTCCATCTCCTATAGTCATAGCCCAAAACTAGGGATTGGCGACACAGTTGGTATGAGATGGACAAAGAATTTGGGCTTACTCTACAACTGATATTGTCCCCCATATGAAAAGTTTCCTTGGTACTCCATCCTTCTCCAAGTACAGTGTCCAGATCAATCAGAGATAGTCTTCTATTAAGCCACATCGTTCTTGTCCTCTCCAATTCCATTGTTTTGAAACATGCCACAAAGACATGTATAGGCAAGAACCATTGAAGTTTAATCCTTCTTGAAATCCTTCCAGGAGACATTGCTTTAAGAATATCATCTTTGATTTTGGATTTGAAGCTTGTTATGGTATTTGGATCAGGAACTTCCCATTCTAGTGACATTATTGTGGGAATAGGTATGTCATATAATTCTCCATGAACACCTTCTCTTGATGGAACCCTGTATTCTGCAAAATACACAAATAAATCCACTGATTTGTAAAATGAAGGTGGTTTGTCTGCGTACATGACATCTGCAATCCCCTTGTGAATTGCTTTGAATGTGCCACTTAAGCTCTCAACAGGCTGCCACTCCACAGCTGTTGACGGAAAGATAACTGAAATGAAACAAACAACAAATATATCAGAAAGAGAAATATTGTGTTGTATCAAATAGATAAAGGTTTGTTGAATTACAGTAAGAATGGAGAATTGGATGTTCATCCAAGTTCAACACCATGTCTTTGGCCATGTAGACATGTTGAACTTTTGCAAGCCAGCCATTGTCGGTCACTTTGAATGCAAGAACACGACCTTTCCAATGGGATTTCACTTCATTTCGCTTAGTTCTTTTCACCCTGTGGGCACCTTTGCAAGAGGGAAGCATTGTTACCCAATCATTCACACGAAAAGACATGGGTTTCCAAACACCATCTTCTCTCGTGTTATGAAAATCACAAGAAGTTATATTATGAGAAGGACGACGTAAGGACGCCATAGAAGCTCACAGATAAGAGAAAAATAGTAAATCTTTTGAATAGTGAATCTTTTGAAAGTGCAAAGAAAGGAGAATAAACCATATGCCAAAATAAAGGGAAGGTGGAAAGTAGACGTCTGAAAAAATTTGGTGTTTTGTCATTAATAGCGTTGTTTTCAAGGCCTGAAAAGAGGATTTCGTATCTTCATGCTTGATTTTTTGAAATAAAAAATGGAACAAGATGTCACTATTTTGGACCCAAACTTTAATGTTAGCCATCGTAAACGTCTAAATTTAGCCGTTTTAGCCGTTCGCCACTAAAATAGAACCGTTAAGAAGACATTTGGAGGAGACAAGAATGCCATACTTTTGTATACGTGTCAATTCACAATTGGACAATTTCTTAATCCTTAGATTAACAAACAGCCCTTTTCTAGCCGTTTTTGGCCCTAATGAGGGCTTCTAGATCAGTTATTAAGAAAACAGGTATCAGGACTCTCATTGGATAAGCCTCCTAACTGGCTGATCCAAGCTGGTTGTTGTTGTAAGGTCCTGGAAGAGGGAGTAATTTTTAGATTATTGGGCATTCCTATTAAAGAGAATGTGGGGGAGAGGGAGAGCTTCAAGCCCTAGCAAGCAAACACACACACACACACACAAGAGAGAGCAAGACACAAGAGAGAGATGGATAGCTGAATTTTCTTCTATCTTCTTCTTTTCTACTCAACCAACATAACATAAAGATGTGGAAGCTATCACCCAGGTGGGTCATCAATGTCCACCGTAGCACTAGTTGAGCTTGATATCTCAACACTCCCCCTCGAGCTCAACTCCACACACTACACTCCAAGTAAGCTCCTAAACCTGTGGAGCTTCTCTATGCCCAATGCCTTCGTGGAAGATGTCAGCTACCTGATCGTCTGTGCTGACATATACCAGATCTACATCTCTTGCTAGAACCTTCTCCCTCACAAAGTGATAATGCACCTCAATGTGCTTCGTTCTAGCATGATATACTGGGTTACTGGCCAACTCTATGTTGCTCGTGTTGTCACTCACAATACATGACAACTGCTCTATCCACGGGCTCTCCCATGTCACCAAGTAGCTTTTGAAACCAAGCTACCTCACAAGCTGCCATAGCAATGTACTCTTCCTATGTACTTGATAAGGCAACTATTGGCTGCTTCTTACTCCTCCAACTCACAGTAGCACTCCCAAATGAGAACATAAAACCATTGGTAGATCTCCTGTCTGCAATACAACTAGCCCAATCATCATCTGTGTACCCATGCAACTGTATCTCTGTACCAGCCTCATAGAAAAGTCCATAATCAACTGTGGACTTTATGTACCTGAGGATCTGTCTAGTCGCATCCAAGTGTGGCTTCCTAGGGGCCTGCATAAACTGACTCACAAGTCTAATAGCATAGCTCAAGTCTGGCCTTGTAATGGTCATGTAGATCAAACTACCCACTATATGCCTGTATGTAGTGGGATCCTCTAAAAGCTCACCTGTATCTGCGGAAAGCTTTGTGTTTTGCTCCAATGGCACTGAAATAGGCTTACAGCCTGTCATACCATACTTGGACAACATGTCCAAGCCATACTGCCTCTGCAACAATAGCAAAATGCCATGAGGTGATCTCACCACCTCTATACCCAAGAAATACCGCAGCTCACCCAAATCCTTCATCTCAAACTTCTACTTCAAAAGCATCTTGACATCATGTATGTCTGCATCACTATCACCAATGATAATCAAGTCATCCACATAGATGACTAATAGCATGATCCTTCTATGTGTCTTTTTCATCTTGACATCATGTATGTCTGCATCACTATCACCAATGATAATCAAGTCATCCACATAGATGACTAATAGCATGATCCTTCTATGTGTCTTTTTCACATATAGTGAAAAATCTGCATTGGATATCTGAAATCCAATGGTAACAAGATACTCCCCAATCTTGTTTGACCATGCTCTAGGTGCCTACTTCAAGCCATACAAGGCTTTGCATAACCTGCACACAAAATCTGGATGTGCACTACTCTCATAACCTGGTGGCTGCATCATGTACACTTCTTGCAAATCACCATGCAAGAAAGCATTCTTTACAACCATTTGATGTAAAGACCAACCCTTCGCTGTAGCCATAGCAATGACAGCTCTCATGATTACCATTCTTGCAACTGGGATGAATGTCTTCTCGTAGTCTATGCCATAAGTCTGCGCATAGCCCTTGGCAACCAATCTTGCCTTGTACCTGCTCATGGAACCATCAGCATTGTGCTTGACTTTATACACCCACTTACATCCAATTGCCTTCTTTTCCTTAGGCAAAGGTACTAACTCCCATGTTGCATTTGCATCCAATGCTGCCATCTCCTCATCCATGGCATCTTCCCATTTCTTATTTCCAATTTTTTGCTCAAAACAAGTGGGCTCAACCTACTATATTGCTTTTACCATGTAAGCATAATGATGGGCTGTATATCCATGGCATCTTCCCATTTCTTATTTCCAATTTTTTGCTCAAAACAAGTGGGCTCAACCTCCTATATTGCTTTTACCATGTAAGCATAATGATGGGCTGTATATCCATCATATCTCAACCCGTCAACAGGGTATCTAACCCTCATAGACCTGCGTACTCTAGATCACTGCCAGGTGTCCTCAAAACAGCCCTGGTTCTCCTTATAGCAGGAGTAACCCCACAGACGAAATGCCAAGCTCCTCATCAAGGCTCTGCTCAGAGCCACTAGAGTCACCATCCACATATGAGTGATCTACTGATAGATCAGGCACAAAAGGTCAATCTACCTTTTTCTTCCCTTTCTGTGATACATGTATACCTACATCATTCCTCAACCTGCTTGACCATGGGCTAACATTAGATCTACTGCTCAAGGACTCCCCAGGTCCACTCAGCACCTGTGATTGTTGCTCTACATGTGGTGCAACATCAACACTTCTTACATCTGCATCTTCTGTTGCCTTCACTACTAGTGCATACCAGCTATCCATCTCATCGAAGACATCTCTGCTTACTCGCATCTCATGAGTGGTAGGGTTATAGCATCTATAACCTTTTTGCTCCATAGCATAACTAATGAAGATGCATTTCTCTGCCTTTGGATCCAACTTTGTTCTCACTTCATCAGGAACATGTACATATGTACATGTTCCTGATGTACATATGTACATCAGGAAACATGTACATATGCAATACACCCAAACACTTTCAAGTGAGACACATCCGGTCTTATGCCTGTAAACTTCTGCTCAGGAGTCATACCATGAACAGTAGTGAGTGTCTTGTTCATAATGTACATAGCAGTTGCTATAGCTTCTGCCCAAAAGTAATGTGGCATATTCTTTTCAACCATCAAGGCATGTGCCACTTCTGCATTGTGCCTGTTTTTCCTTTCTGCAACACCATTCTATTGCGGAGTGTACAAGCACGTAAACTGCCTCCTCTTGATTCCTTGCTTTCTCAAGAAATCGCTGAACTCATTGGAGAAATATTCTCCCCCACCATCTGATCTTAGGCATTTCATTTGCACGCCTTTTTCCTTCTCGACCAAGGCTTTAAATCTCTGAAAATGAGCAACACTTCACTTTTCTCCTTCATGAAATAAACCCACACTTTCCTAGTGTAGTCATCAATGAATATAACATAGTACCTGCAACCTGCAATTGTTGTAGTCTTGGTCGGTCCCCATACATCTAAATGTATGACATCCAATGGCCTTGCACTGACATGCTTTTCATGTGGGAAAGCATGTTTGACCTGCTTACCAAGTTGGCATGCTTCACATACCTTATGCATACCGTCAACCTTAAACTTTGGTAAACCTGCAATAATATTTTGGGCCTGCATAGACTTCAATCGCTGTACATTCACATGACCAATGCGCTTGTGCCATATGTCAATATCTACAATGACACCTCTTCCATACGCAAACATGGGTGCCTTTATCTCAGGTATGTTCACATCCAAAGCAAACATCTTGCCATTTCTGTTACCCTTTGCAACCAAGCGACACTTATTTTTGAAGTCTTCCACAAAACATCCTTGAGGATTAAACCTCACTTGCAGACCCTGCTCAACCATCTATCCAACGGAAACCAGGTTCTTTGTAATATTCGAAACATGAAGTATATTATCCAAGTACTTCATTTTTCCATCCTGTATAGACAATGGCACTTTACCAACATGCGCAATGGGATGCGCAATATCATTACTTGTTTCTACATAACCTGGCTTTTCCATTTTCTGCATATCTCTAAACCACTCTCAGCATGACTGGTCATGAGGTTAGAGGCACCAGAATCCACATACCATATATCTTGAGATCTTGACACATCCCCTATTATGGAACTAAGCATGTGCTGCATCACAAACAACTGCTCACTTCTATCATCACCTCTATGTTTGCTAGATGATGCATAGTAGACTTGCTGCAACTTCCCACTTTTAATGTCATTCTGCTTTTTGTAGCAGTCCTTTGCCATGTGTCCTGGTTTGCCACAGTAATAGCACTCTATGCTATTTGCATTTTGATTTCTTTGCCAACCACCTCGGCCTCTTTAGTTCCCCCTGCCTCTAGACCGGCCTCTTCCACCTATGTATGATTGCTACTGTGAATCATTAGACTGTTGTTGTCCAGAATTCTGATTTCCTTGTCGGCCACCACCTTGGCCTCTTTAGTTCGTCCTGCCTCTAGACCGGCCTCTTCCACCTATATATGATTGCTATTGTGAATCATTAGACTGTTGTTGTCCAGAATTTTGATTTCCTTGTCGGCCACCACCTTGGCCTCGACCACGGCCTCTACCTCTGCCTCTACCTGAATTAGAGTAGAAGGCATGTTCCGATGTGTTCTTGCTTTGTGAAGAAGAATCCTCACCTAAAGCCTTTTCTTCTATGATCAGCATAGATATCAAATCCCGAAAGTTGGGAATATTCTCCCTAACTATAATGGAGGTCTTGAATGTCTTGTACTCTTTGCCAAGCCCATTCAAATAAACACTCACCAAATCATCATCCTCCACCACTGATACATTGATAGACCCAAGGGATTCAACAAGGCCCTTGATCTTTAAGACATATTCATTGATGGACATGCTTTTCTTTTCCACAGTATGCAACTCTTGCTTTAACTGCAACTTCCTTGCTTTTGTCTTAGTCTGAAACATCTGAACTAGATTCTGCCATGCAACTGCTAGAGTGTTTGCATCCTGTATGTGTCCTATCATAGTGTCTGTGACACTAATTGAAAGCCAGTACATGACTTTTCTTGCACCCTAGTTGCAATCCTTGAATGCCTTTATATCTACACAGGAGTGGCGTTCTCCTCATTTAACTTTGGAGGCTCCTCATTGTCTCCTTCTACATAATCCCAAAATCCTTTACCCATTAGGAAATTTGTCATTCTGAACTTCCAGGCATGGAAGTTATTCTTATCCAGCTTCTCTCACTAACAATCTGATTAATTCTATCAGACATGTTTTCCTGCAACAATCAAATAACCTGCAATCAGACAACTTCTATATGCAACCTTTAATACAGCAGTATCTCCTGTAACTGCTACAGTAGTGGTACTTCAGCAGCACAGCCTGTGTCACCAAATGTGACTAGAGTACATGTACATACACCCAGTATCAACAATACATGTGCAAACCCTGTCTGCACTTGCACTGCTACACTACCATAACCAGATTTTGAGCAGAAATAGTTCTTTACCAGAACTTCCAAAAAATTATCGTAAATACCATACAGTGATGAAACGGGGCCCATAACACGCCTGAAACACCAATTTAGCTGTGAAAAAACCATTCAAGAGGATAGTATACTTGCCTGATAGCTCTTCTCCTGCAAGACAGCTCCTCAATCGGAGATGTGTAGCTCCCATAGCTACTACTGAGGGGGTGTTGTACCTAAACCAAGAAGGGAAAAGAGATGATGGTGCTTTTACTTGTGTAGTACCACTATCTTCCTTCCTTGCTCTTTCCTCTTGCTTGCCTCCTTAGCTCTCACACGAATCAGGCTCTGATACCATAAAGAGAATGTGGGGGAGAAGGAGAACTTCAAACCCTAAGCAAACACACACACACACAAGAGAGAGCAAGACATAAGAGAGAGATGGATAGCTGGATTTTCTTCTATCTTCTTCTTCTCTACTCAACCAACATAGCATAAAGATAAGAGTACACACTCTATGGGTTAGTACTCAACTACTACAACATACAAGGGTCGGTCCATAATGTGAACCTGACCAAATGAGCCGGCGCTATAACTATGCCAGTCTCTAGTAATTCAAAATGGCTATCACACAGCCTGTCATCCCACTGGCCACATATCACCCATAATCTCACCAACCATGCTAGTGGTGTAGATGCAGAAGCTATCACCCAAGCGGGTCATCAATGTCTGACGTAGCACTAGTTAAGCTCGATATCTCAACACCTATGGGCTTCAAGGTCACCCTTAAGCAGAGATGGCTATGGGTGTTAAAAAAGGTGGAAGGGAAACTGGCCAGTAAAAAATGCATCTGAACCTGGGGGGCATGAAGATGGTAATCAACCATTTCATTATCCCTTCTATCATCTACTTTCTCAGCTCTTAGAGACCTCCTGAATCTGATTTATTGCAATTCATAAGGTTATGCAAGAACTATCTATGGGGAGGGGACCCCTGGATTAGGAAAATCCCTAAAGTCAGGTGTGGGAATGGTGCTGTTTGGAAATAGGTAAAGGGGGCCTTGGTGTCCAACCTAGCTAATAGATTGGCTGCCACAAATGGGTGTTGAGAAGCTTTCTCTACCCCTCTGAAGACTGGGCGTGGTTGATCACTAGAAATCTTGATCAATTCCAGCTCAAACAATTCCCTAAGTGGAAGAACCTCCTTCCACTCACAATTATGGCAAGCAAATTTATGGTGAAACCGGGTGGTAGCCAGCTGGTCTCTTTGCTCTGGTCGGCTTGGAATGCTGTTAAGACTGACCTTATCTTTTCTGAGAAACCTAGTTACACGTGGGGTATACATGGGAGAGATTCCATCTGGTGGCCAAGCATTCCCCTTCCCCCAATCGATAACGCCCAGCCTGAAGAGGCTTTGAGGATGCACAGGAAAGAAATCTGCAAAAAGCTGGTCGGATATCTGGGAGAAAAAGACATCAATTCTTGGTCCAGCGTTGATTTGATCAGAGACTATAATGTCACATATGTAGAATTAGACCTTATTAGGGCAAGAATCAGCTTATGGCACCAATTAGACACATAGCTGGTATCGATGAAAGATATGCCGGTTCACAAAGCATTCCAATGGAAGAGTCAAAAGGGCCTACTACCTATCACCCCAAATAGGGGACTTCTCCTATCCATTGCAAGTTAAACAAGAGATGGGGAATCCTTTTGGATAGAGCACAATGGTATTTTCTATTTGGTAAGTTATGGAATAAATATGTGGAACCAAAAAAAGTGTGCCTAGCTTGGTTGATTATGCTCATAGCTATTTGGACTCAGCTTAAAGCCCTCATACTTAATATTGGGGATGGAAAGTGCCACAGATGCAAGGATGCTGAGGATGACCTACACATATTCATGCACTGCTCTATAGCAAAGGAATGCTTCGAGGCATTGGCCAAATGCGTTCAGTTATGGAATGGCTACACCCTTGGCTGGAAAAACTTGTTACTTGGAGAAGGCATTGGTTGCACTTTGGAATTGTGGGTTGTCTTGAGAATTGAACTATTATGGTGCTTGTGGTTACATAGACTTTAATCCATTTTCAACAATATGCCTACTAACAGCTTCAGGCTAAAAGAGAACTTGATACATGCAGGTGAAAGATTCATACACAGGCAGTTGAAAGATCTGGACACCAAACTACTTCGTATGCATAAGAAAGCCAAAGGAAGGCAAGTGGACTAGGTGATACAGAAAATTCAGGAACTGTTGATGATGAGAGAGTTTGTCATCTCCAAGGATGTGATGCTTATTAAAGCACTCTAAATGTTGTAACTGCCTCCTCTAACTTCTTAATATAAGTTGCCCTTATTTGAAAAATATAAAAAAGAGAGTCCCTAATTGCACTTAATCACTCTCTTAGAGCTCAAATTTGAAGGCCTCAAATCTTAGTGAGTCACCTATTCTTCTATTTTTCAATGTGATTACCAAATTTGTAGAAACATAATCCACCCACCACTGAAAGTATCTCTTCAATTCCATGGTAGTTCATGATTAGGCTATCTATGTTGCCATGGTAGGATATGACTAGGCTATCTATCAATGCTCTACCCTCATATTAAATTGTCCAAGCACTAGGTTAGTTCATGTTTGTATGGCCCCTATTATGAAGAGTAGCCATGGTTAAGCAACCTAGGCACGCTCTCGGTATCCCCATATTCACACGTGAAGGTATCTTAGGAGATTAAATGGTTTAGAGATGGCTTGGATTAGATTTGAAACACTGTCAAATAGGCTACATGTTACATTGGACCCTTTTCTCATAGCGCTCCACACATAATAGGTAGACTTTACTCTCGAATACCCTGTCATGACATTGTGGGGCCCTGAAAGGGGCCACACATGGTAGGTAGACTTTATAATTGGACACCCTGTCTTGACATTGTGGGCCCCCGAAGGGGTTCTAAAATGAGCCCAGATTGTCGTGGGAGGTGGAGAAACCGCTACGCATTGTTTAGGTTATCTTTAGTCATGGGGCCACCCCCACGGGACGATGGCCATGATATGACCGTGGCCTACGCGGTCATGTCATGGCCATCCCACGTATGTGAGCCTATATACATACACGGCCATCCCCTTCTCTACACAATTCATCAGTCATCATCACTGTTTTCACACACCGGAAAGTAGCCTAGCTAGATGGTTTAGAGATGTCTTGGATTAGATTTGGCACATTACACTGTTATCTCATAACGGTCCACACATAGTAGGTAGAATTTACTCTTGGATACCCTATCTTGACATTACAAGGCCTTAAAGGAGGCCACCCATGGTAGGTAGACTTTACACTTGGACACCCTGTCCTAACATTGCGGGGCCCCAAATGGAGCCTACGATGAGCCCGGATGGTCATGGGAGAGGTGGAGAAACTATTACGCATTGTCTAGTTTATCTTTATAGGTTGAGTCTACACCGTGGACGTTGTAGACTCGGCTACTGTGGACAGTGGTCACATGACATGACCCACGACCTATGCGGCCATGTCATGGTGGCCGCCCCACGTATATCATCGTTTTCACACAAGAAGGTAGCCTAAGAGGCCAGATGGTTTAGAGATGGCTTGGATTAGATTTGGCACACTGTCAAATAGGCTACATGCTACGCTAGATCGTTATTTCATAACAGTCTAGACATGGAGTAGGTCTTGGATACCCTATCTTGACATTGCGGGGTCCAAAAAACGGGGACTAAAGTGAGCCCAGATGGTTGTGGGAGATGGGAAAGCTGCTATGCATTGTCTAGTTCTTCTTTATGGGTCAAGTCTACACCACAAATGGTAGTAATGACTATGATTGTTGAAGCCTACATGGTCATGTCATTGTGGCTTCCCGGTATATATAAGCCTATACATATACACATCGAGTCCCTTCTTCCACATAGTTCATTAATCATCACTATGAATTTACTCCCTAGCTTCTACTAGCATATAACCATTATCGTCTCTTAGCAGTTCCAGATTAGCCACCATTGATGCTCCCTTCATAGAAGCATATGGGTGTGGATATTTGCCCTCTATTGTATTACTTCAATAATGCAATATTCTTCTTGTTGGAGTTAGTCTGGAGTCTGGTCAAGTGTCCTTCGTGGTGTGAACACCCCCTTATTTAGGGTCAAAATATAAGGCCCTAGTGCCTATGAAAGTATTATACATGGTGTGAGTATTATTATAATATAATCATTCTTGTGTGGTGCAATCTTGCTCTCTTGGCTTGAGCATCTCTCTCCCTCTTTCTCTTCTACACACTCCACCATGATGATGATATTTCATCCTCCATAGCTCCATGAGTGATCTTTTATGATATCAAAGCCATGGCCATAGCATTATTTTTGCTTATCCATCATCATCAATCTTCCATGTGGCCTTCAACATCTCCTCTGAGAATGCAAGCTCTTTTGAAAATGCAAGATAATGTTTAGTATAATAGAAAGTTCACTGCTCAATCATGACATCCAAAAAGATCAAGAAAGCTGCTTTGGTATTTATTAATGGTCTCTATGTTTGGTGTGATAGAAAGTTTGCTACTCAATCATGGCATCCAAAAAGATAAAGAAAGTTGTTTGGTCTTTATTAATGGTATCTCTATGCTTCTTCCATGGAGTTCTAGGATTCTTCAAGGCATATATATTTGGCATTGACATTGACATCTTCTTCAAACACATCCACTCTCAGGTACTCTACCCTGGCCCATGTGCCTACTGGCGTCGATCGCTTGGAAACAATGCCAAAAGAGGATACCTACTCTTCACTGACATATGTTTGAGGGGGATCTTAATCTCTCTGTAACATTCTTTTTCCTATTTTATGTTGAGTCTTGGGTTCTCTGCCCAAGTAGTCCCCCAAAATTTGAGTTATATATTTTTGGATTCTTTCTGACTTTATAATGCCTTGTTTTTTATAAAAGGCTCCTCTTCATTATTCCCTTTTTTGCTCCTACTTTAGGCGAGAGGGAGGGTTATTTTTATATGCCGATGTGTAGGCTGTCTTTGTCCTTCGGGTAAGACATGAACCTCTGAGTCCTTTACACTAAGCCATGCTTTATAAACCTTTGAGCCATGCTTTTAGCCTTTGAGCCATGTTCATGAGCCACTGAGTTGATTGTGAGGTCCATGTTTTGTCTTTACTTGTGTTGGAGTACGTGACGATTGAAGGTTATGCATACAACTCCACATTCACTTCGACAAGGGGTTTGGAGTTAGAATGTAGTCTAGTCAAGTGTCTTTTAGTGGCATGAACACATTAGGGGTGAACATCCTCTTATTTAGGGTCAAAAGATAGGGCCTTGGTGCCTATAAAAGCATTGTACATGGTGTGATATTATTATAATACAATCATTCTTGTGTGGTGCAATCTTGCTCTCTTGGCTTAAGTGTCTCTCTCCCTCTCTCCCTCTTTCTCTTCTATACACTCCACCATGATGATGATATTTCATCCTCCATAGCTCTATGAGTGATCTCCTATGATAGCCATTGCTTCTCTATCTATGCTATTGTGCAATTTGACTTAAAGTTTTGCATTGCAAAAGATCCCACTTCTTGTGAGTGTTCTCTTGTATACACCGTACATTATATCCTCTTTTATGATATCAAAGCTCCGGCTTGGCACAAAACTTCTTTGCTAATTGATGTCTAGTAGCCCCTTAGAGAAATAGCATCTCTCGTAAGACCTCACCCACCACCATTTTGTGTTGAAACCGCACTAATTATCCTCTGTGAAAATTCAAGCTTAAGGCTATTCTTTCCTCCTATAAGTTCTATATTAAAAAACTAAGGTCATGTAAAAGGGTAGGAGAAGGGTGTGTGTGAATGGACTTATGGTCCAGTAGCTCACCTATTTAAAGGTGAAGCTAGAAGGCATTAGGTAGTGTGCAAAGGCCAAGTTGTATGCATAAGCAACTTGATAAACAAGATGTGTTCTTGTATTTTGTGGGTCTCTCTCCTCCACTCATCTTGATCTAGCATAAACACCACGAATTTTAACATGGTATCTAGAGCTAGGCAACTTGCAAGGTGTAGGCTAGGTCAACAAAGTGTTCTTTGAGTGCATTTCATCTACCCCCAGCCAGTGGAGGCCTTCCAGCTGCTTGTGGAGGCCATATCTTGGCGTGATTTCAACTAGGAAGATGAAGATTACCTCCGGGCGCTTATGATCGTACAGCCAATTTCTGGTTTGCATCTCACTCAACTGCGGCATTGATCTCTGAGTAGGCCAGCGCACGATTTCTGCAGCACTGTTTTCGTACAACAATGCGCAGCCTGTGGGTAAGCTCAACCCACACAAGCTTAGGGATTTTAAAGCCCTAAGCCTCAAGGTTCTACATTCAAGAGATGAGCCTCAATGGCTACTCGACGCGTGTGCAAGAAGCAGAAAACCAGGGCAGCCCTATGAGGAATCCATGGAAGCTTCAATAAAAGCTTCAAAATAGTGTTTTTTTACACTAATCTTTGCTTAATTGATTCTAATCACTTAAGTGCTTCTTGAAAGTGCTGTTGCTCTAGATCCTCTGAAGTTGTTGGCATACACCATGAGGTGTTCATAAGTCTCATTCATCAAACTTCATCAAGCTTCATCAAGTGTTCAAAATTCCCAAGTGTGCTTATTAGCACTAAAAGTGTTGCTAAACACTATTGGTGGGTGTAGCCATCAGCAAAGGGGAGCCTCTTGACATTACGGAGTGTTTCTAAGTACTAAGAGTGTTCTTAAACACTAATGGTGAATCTAATCACTAATGCAAGTGTCATTAGATACTAAAAATGTACTCTTAAGCACTAATAGTGTTACTAAACACTAATGGTGATCTTAATCACCAAAGAAAGTGTTCTTTGACACTAATGAAGCTCATCTCCATCATAATTAGTGGTTGGGCACAAACCCTAAGTGCTAAACCATAAGATTCATCAACTTAATCTCTTTTTATGCAACATCCTTAGCTTTATTAAGGGTTGTTGCACTCTCATATGCCATTCTCTTTCTACTTAAGCCAAAACATCACAAATTTTTTGGTTTTCTTCTTCATAAATCTTCCCATTACACTCTTGTAATCTCCCTTCAATACCCAATGTCAAAGGAAAACACCCAAATTAAGAAGTTCGCAGGAGAGGGCTTCCACACTTGGCAAGTTCTTGTCAAGTATAAGATGATGTCCAAAGGTTTTTGGCCATTCATCTTTGGCACTAAGGTTATTGATCGAACTAAGGCTGAAGATATTGAAGATGATGAGAGGGCACAAGCCATCATCATGCTCCATCTTGATGAGGCTCTTATTCACCGACTGCAAAGGAGAAATGGGATGAGCTTGACAAGCTCTATGGAGCTCGTGGTAAGAATTCCAAGATCTCACTTAAAATTGAATTTTTCAGCTTGCAACTCAAAGAGGGATACGGCATTGAAGCCTTTATCTCTCATTTCATGGGCCTTATGGCTCAACTTGCATCAGTGAATGTGAGAATGGATGATGAAGATGATGCAGTGGCTATTTTGTTAAAAGCAGTCAAGAAGGTGTACCCCCCTTTAGTCACCACCCTGAAGAACATACCTAATCCCACCCTTGAAGGAGTCATTCAATCTTGTCTTGATGAAGAAAAGAGGCCAAAGGGAGGAGCTGAATCTTCAAATGCATCCACTCCATTGAATATTGAACAAGCTTTGTCACATCAAGTGAGCAAAGTAAGGTGTACCCATTGCAAAAAGGTAGGTCATTTTGCAAATAATTGTTAGATCAAATATCCCAACAAGATGAAATGTAACAAGTGTAAACAAACGGGACATATCACTTCTAAATATCCTAACAAAGAGTCGGAGGCTAACTTTGTATCAACCTCTAACTCCTTTGAGCACTTGTTTTAAATCTTAATGTAACAACACCTATATTTCTAACCTTGTACACCTAATGTTATAAAGGCAACCTATGTCCAATACCACCTATTCCAATTCTTTCATAGTTGGTATTGAGGGAGGGTATTAAAAGACTAAGGTCATGTAAAAGGGTAGGAGAAGGGTGTGTGTGTGAATGGACTTATGGTCCACTAGCTCACCTATTTAAAGGTGAAGCTAGAAGGCATTAGGTAGTGTGCAAAGGCCAAGTTGTATGCATAAGCAACTTAATAAACAAGATATGTTCTTATATTTTGTGGGTCTCTCTCCTCCATTCATCTTGATCTAGCATAAACACCACGAATTTTAACATTCTAGGATACCGTTATTGGTGTTGATGTTCACCCCCACTAACAAAGGATACAAAGAGACGACAACCCTATACCACCTATTGTTGACCTTATCCAAG
This sequence comes from Cibotium barometz, assembly GCF_041138505.1. Lineage (NCBI taxonomy): Eukaryota > Viridiplantae > Streptophyta > Polypodiopsida > Cyatheales > Cibotiaceae > Cibotium > Cibotium barometz. The sequence goes on from NC_141048.1 coordinate 64,352,206, forward strand.
CCTAGAGATGAAGAGATTTATATGCTCTCAACGATATCATCATTAGCATGGAAGATAGTGTGTTGTCATAGTTCAACATGTCTCCATAGTTGCAAGCATGGGCTTTGCTACAAAGCCAATACAAGACCATAAATCCCTCAAGGATTCAAAATCTCAAAAAGTAGCTTCAACAAGAGAAGCTGAATGAAGGTGAAACATTGGAGATAATTCTCACTAGAATCAAAGAACTTTCAACATGAGCATGCTCTCCTTGGATCTTACTTGTCATTGTATAAGGGTTATTATCTCCGAAGTATGATAGTTTTGTTACCTGTTTGAATGTTGGTGTCATGCCTACTCCTCTCACATTTGAGGAGTTTGGCTCATTACTTCGAGATGAGGAGATGTGGATGCAGAGTTGTAAAAATGGTGCGATCATGTTTTCTCCATTAACACAAAGAAGAAGGATAAGGATTCTAACTCTTTAAATCGGAAGAAAAGGTTAAATTTTTGTACTATACTAAGAAAGGGCACATAGCTAAAGAGTGCAAGAAAAGCAAGAAGATGCCAAGAATAGAGCTATTTGTTGCCATTGAAAAAGTGTGCAATGAAACAGCTAATGTTGTAGCACAGGATGATTCTTGGCTCATTGACATTGGGGCTTCTAGGCACATGACTAGTTGCAAGGATTGGTACCTTTCCAGACCTACTCTTGTTACCTTTATGCATCTTTGGGAGCAACGCGTGGAAATACTTTCATTGATTTGTTTTAATTGCAATTCCATCCCATTACTCCATGCCATGCATGTAAATGACATATGGTCTTTGCCGTGTCCCATCTTTGTTGGCATCATAGGACATATTTTTGATGTTATGGGACTACATTAGTCCAATCTCACAAAGGCATGACAACCTGAGTGTTCTTTACATGGTCGGCTAACCTAACAAAGCAAGAACACCCCAAGAGGAGGTAAGCAAGCAATGGAGACAAGAGAATTACCATACACTCACCCCACCAATTTATGAGATGCTATTACCCGCACCATGTCCATTCTGGGTAGTAATAGAAGAGTTTATCGATGCTTTTTAGGGAGTGAGATGCTTGACCAACTTACCTGTAATACCTATGCTCTTCCACCATAGACAGGATACACTGAGACCATTACCCAGATACACTAAGATCGTTACTTGTAATACCTATGCTCTTCCACCATAGACAGGATACACTGAGACCATTACCCAGATACACTAAGACCGTTACCCACTCATTCAGCAAAATGTTTTAGAAAACCTAAGTGAGAGGGAAGATTAACCTAGTAACATCGAATCTGAGATTGCTTATTATCTATGGTTATCTAACAATGAGCTTGCTAGATAGGATTGTTTTATAGAATATTGAGTTGCAGTCTTGGAATTTCCATCATTGCACACCAAATCCAGATTTTATGACTTAAAGATCTCATGCAAGAAACACACAATCTCGATATGGACCAAATTCTTCCACTTTCTAACTTCAACTTCAAAATTATTTCTTTATTTCACTTACCTACATTCATGCAATTCACTTACCTGCATTCATGCAATTCACTCAAAAACCTTATGCTGAACTAAACTCCTTTCTAATGGTCACGCTTAAAGGAACTCTAAGGCCATATTATTTCTTAGACTTTTCTGACCATGACTAACCTTACAATATGCCGATGGTGGCAAGTACTTCCACTTGGCCTTTAGTGAACTTTAGGTGACTTGTAGGCATCTAAGTAGGACTCTTGGGTACTCATGGTGGTACCTTGAGGGCTGATGCTTTGGTTCTCATAGATTGGACCTTGTGTCACCACAATAAGCTAATAAAGGGAAGAGTCTAAACCATCATTGCCATGATCAAGAGATACTCTTTACGGAGGTCTCTGGGCCATTATCTTGGTTTCGATGGGTTGGTGCATCATCCCTATTTATATTTATTTACTAAAAACATTATTTAAAGGAAAAAATAAAAAATAAGAGTCTAATCATCTTCACTCCTACCACTAAGTACACAAAAGTCTGAGTACCTTGAGACTGAACCATAATTGTAGGTATGTGACTAAGACTAGTTTAGGTATAGATACACTTATTACTAACCTCTAAGTTAAATTGACCTTATCTTTCCTCTTCTCATCATAGCACAAATTTAGTTCACCCAGTCATAACCAATAAAAGAAACATACATGCATATCTATTTTTCAAATCCATGTTTCATGTTATTTCCTTTTATACAAGGGACATTTACTAGTTGAATCCTTTTTCATACAGGTATCACAAGACTTGGCTATCAGCTATCGTCTTGCATCGAAAGTCGTCGACTCATCTTCATCTCCAGTTTTCGTGAAAGGCTCTCACCGTGAAAGGCTCAATCCATGAAAGTGTTAATCCATGAAGGGCTCTGGCCGTGAAAGGCTCAATCCGTAAAAGTGTTAGTCCATGAAAGGCTCTGGCCGTGAAAAGCTATTTCGTGAAAGTGCACGCACAGTTTCCGTGAAAGGCTTTGGCCATAAGTGGTGTGCCATAAAGTGCAGACATATTGTTCATGAAAGTGCAGACAATATTTTTAATCATTTGATTACGTTCGTTTGGTGTATGAGGAGATACCAATCTTTTGTAAATTTTTTAATTGGATCAATCGTGAAAGGCCAGATCATTGGTGTTACCACTTAATGTGTATTGTGATTTGATGAACACAAAACGAAAACAAAAACCAACAAACAAAAAAGAAAATAAAAGAAAAGAAAAAAGGAGGATCAAGCTCCCACCTCGAAGGAATAGTCAAGAATCACTGAAGAGAGATGGTGAGCTTAGAAGATGCACATGGAAGCGAATGAAAACGATCACTCCATGCACACAATGCGAAATGACAAAAAAAGGAAAGAGAATCGATTTTATAGCGCAGCCGTCAGACAGGGCGGCTATCTTAATGAAGAATGCCACGTGGTGCTACGCGATTGGCTAGCTAAAAATTTACCGTTTCACGGTGTGAACTGTTTTGAGCTCTTTCATGGCTTGAAACTTTGTAAGGTGGTTCACGGCGTGAACGACTGTAATGTGGTTCAAGGCATGAACCTTTTTTCTGCAGTTTCACGTGGAATGCATAAGATCAAATTTTTGTCATTTTTTCCTTTATGCTCAAGCAGTCAAACATGCACATGATGAGTAAATGATACATTGCTTACCTTGTATCCATTTGTGCAATCATTGGATACCTTTTGTTTATCGTCATGAGAACCAAGGAGTCACCTGAGCATTTGTTGATGCAATCATTTTAGTTCCATGTGGGAGTTTTTTATTGTTCCTTCCACCCAATTGAACAATTTTGTTGCTGTGTCTTGTTGTGGAGGACTTCCATCTGCATCTCCTTGTTGCTGAATTTCTTTGTTTTTACCTTTAAGTTCCCTATTCAGTTCTGTAGCCAAAGTGGGTACTTTCGTTGCTTTGGGAATTCCCAACCCATTTGGCTGGAGTTGCTTTTTCCTCCACACAAGGGTTGGTAAAATGTGAGCCGCGATCACTCACAAATTCTAATGGGCAGCCAAACCTCGAGATGATTTGCTCATATACAAATTTTGTAGTTGTTCACGCATCAGCTCTCTTTGAGGCTCTGGCTTCTACCCATTTCGTGAAGTAATCCGTGGCCCCACGATCACATATCGGGCTTGGGGGATGGGTGTGCCGCTGGACTAATCGGTCCCACAAAATCTATCCCCCATTTCTCAAATGGTTGTCTTACAATAATAGGGGTGAGCGGCATCTTGTCCTTTTGCTGTGGAATAGCGAAACGTTGACATTCTTCGCATCTTTTGACAAATTCTATGGCATCTCCGAATAACGTAGGCCACCATAGTCGTGCTTAAAGCACTTTTTGAGCTGTGATTTTTCCAGCAAAATGCCTACCTGCTATCCCTAAATGAGCTTCTTCTAATATGGTGACGAACTCAACCTCTCTAACGCATCGTCTGAGCACATTATCTTTTCTCAGTTTATATACTTCTCCCACAATCAGTTGATAGCCAGTGTTTGATAGCCGCTGCATTTTATCTTTATTCAAAGGTATTTCTTGCTGCGGAAAACCATTAGCTAGATACTCTGAGATTTCTTCACTCCATTTAGGTACCATGTCAAACTTAAATAAACAAGCATCAGGAAGGTCATCATCAACACCAGTTTTTGGTTCCCCATTTGGAATTCTTGACATGTGGTTGGCCAACACATGCTGTGTTCCCTTCCTTATCGTGACTGTAAAGTCGAATTCCAACAACAATAGTAACCATCGTGTGATTCTCCCCGTGGTGCAAGGTTTATTTACTAGGTATAGTAAGGCTTGATGGTCCACGAAAAATACGAATTTGTTGGCCAAGAGGTAATGTCGATATTTCTTGACAGCGTAAACCATGGCCAATCCTTCTCTCTCTATAATGGTGTAATTCATCTCTGCATCATTCAGCTGATGAGACTAGCAAAGAAAACTGGATAGTCCAATTTGAACTCACCAGGCTGGGCTAGTATGCAACTAATAGCAAAATTTGATGCATCAATATGCACGTGAAATATGAGATCCCAATTGGGGGTCGTAGAATTGGCGCGCTTGCCAATGCTTGCTTTAGTTGATCATATGCTTCCTGTCACTCCTTGGTCCACTCAAAGACAATGAGGAGCTTGTACAAGGGTCTGGCTATTTCAGCATAAAAAATTATGAAGCAGCAATAATACCCCACATGACCCATAACCTTTGCACTCCCTTGTAGTTGGTAGGCGATGGCAGCTCCAATACTAGCTTGACCTTGCTATCACCCATGGATATACCATTCTTTGAGACAATGTGTCCCAATATCACACCATGCTTGACCCAAAACTAACACTTCAAGGGGTTCAGTGATATACGATATAATCGAAACCGCTCGAACACTTTCCTCAAGCAGGCCAGATGGTCTACCCATCGAGAGTGTCCACATAGATCGTCAATGAATACCTCCAACCACTTTTGTAAGTAGTCCTTGAAGGCTGTGCACATCAACTGTTAAAAGGTTGATGGGGCGTTTGTGAGGCCGAACGGCATAACCTTGTATGCAAATGTCCCCCACATTGTGTTGAAAGCTATCTTGTGTTGGTGTGCCCTACTCTCAGAAGCTAATCATTTATTTTGGGGTGAAATTTTACCGATGTACTTGTTCCTCTTGTTCTCAAAGTGTTGTGTTATTTTTTTTTCGTTAAAACAGCTGAATATATTAAAAAAAGGAAAGGTTACAAGTTCCCATGAGGAAGGTCCATGGGTAGACGCCTCGGACTGTTAGACCTTGCAGGTGAAGGGAAGAACTTCAAAACTACTTGCAGCTGGAAACAGAGCTGAGCCAGTAAAACAAAACTTGAACCAGAGTTTGATGAACCGGTAAAAGAAGCTCGACAATATGAACATCCTTTAAAACTGAGATAGACTGGCTTTTATTCACTGAGGGGGGCTGATACAACTTTATGAACAGCAGACTGAGCCCTGGAGGGAATAAGACACTCCTCATAAACTTTCCGACGCCTGGATGTAGTAGTCGGAATGTTGCAGCCTTCTTTGGCATTCGTGAGCCAGCCCTTGAAGCATGCTTTCCTTTCTTTTGCAATGCGCAGAAACGTGAAATTGTCTCCATTTTCTCCATGGTAGGTCCTGCCACAACGATCAACCTCCATAGGAGACCCTCTAGGTTGCAGCTGCTGTACAAGCTTGAGAGTGCTGTCAAGAAAAAGAAAAAAGTGTTGATTAGTTTTAGTAGCGAAAAGAGCTTCATTACGTTGGTTCCAAACATGCCATAAGAGAAGAAATCTGACGGAATGCCAAGTAAAGGGGTCAAGAGTGTGACATTCTCCGAGGAGGACTTCTTTCCAATTGAGAGGGGTGTTCCTGATTTGCGTAAAAGCTTTGTTAAGAACACTTAAGAATTGACTCGTGTCGGAGCAGGAAAAGAACAGATGGGGGACAGTTTCCAACTTGGTTTTGCAGCGGGGACAGAGACCATTTCCATGTCCAATTTTCATAGCCTTGTCGAGGGTCCAGGTCGCTTTATGAATGACCAGCCAGGCCAAGAGGGCATGTTTCCTTTCTTGAGCGAAGGCCCAGATAAGCTTGAAGCGGAAGTGCTTATTCCAACCCAATGACCATCTATTGTTAAGTTTGAGAACAAGTTTGCCTGTATGAAAACCATTAGGCAACTTGCCGAGGTTTCTGGACCACCCCCACAAGATGGCTTTAGAAAAGTTTTTGCAGTCACAAATAGGCCCCGGGGGAATGAAAACACTGAGAGAATTACACCTCTGCATGACAAGCTCAATGCCACCCCGGGGCAGGCTGAATTTGTTACTGATTTGATCCCTGGTTAACATTCCGGAAGAATCACATAAGTCGCCCCACACCTTAATCCCAGCTTTGAAACAAGAAAGGCTGATCTGGACCAGATCATCGGAGATCGGAGCTATAAGATGGCCAAACCAAACCGAGTCAGCAGCATAGGCATACCTCCCTCTCTTAGTGTAAGTTTGGAAACAAAAGATTTTTTTATATTTCATCCAAGACTCCCACATCCTGCAGCAGAGTTTGCTACCTATTGGGGAGAGATCGGCCTTCGAAAACAGAACTTCATTAATCGAGAACCCCTTCCATGATCTCTTGCCTTTGAGCCAAAATTTTCCAACATCTCTTTTGATCAAGTCAGCCCACACATCATTGGAAAATATGGCCCTTTGCACCCACTTAGCCGCGAGCTTTTCAGCCAGCAACCCAATATCAATAATGCCAAGACCCCCTTGCTCTTTATCTAAGCAACAAACCTTGAAAGCAACTTTGCTGATCCTCCTCCTGTCAAGGGAACCTCCCCCCACAGATAATTACCCAAGATGGAGTTTAGGGATTGAAGTTGGGTCTCTGACGGCTTCCAGCAGGCCAGGAAGTAGACGACGGAGGGGATGATGAAGTGATTGAGGACAAAGGCTCTGGAGGCAACCCCTGTGTTAATGTGGCTCCATTTCTTGACCTGCAGCTTAAGTTTATTGAGCACATAGTCCCACCTTTGTTTAGCAGAGATGTTAAAGCCCATCGGGATACCAAGCAGTCTGAACATGACACCCTCGGGGATAATCTTACAGCCACAGCGGCAAGAATCGAAGGAGGGGGCCCTCCTTCTAACACTCTGAAGCTGGTCTTGGAGTGGTTTATTTGGGAACCACTGGCCAGGCAAAAGGTTTCAAGGCAGGACATGAAGTGGGCAGCCGTCTGCACTTCATTCCGAAGCAGCACATTTGTGTCATCAGCAAAAAGTTGAAGGCATAAAGGGTTAGGCCTGTTGGGAATCTCAATACCCTTAATGTTGTTGCTGGCTATTTCCTTGTTAACCAACCAACCAAGAGCATCAGCAACAATGGCAAAAAGAAGGGGGGAGAGGGGATAGCCTTGCCTAATAGATTTCCTAAGAGGAAAGGCATCAGTGAGAGACCCATTGACAGCAACCTTGGAAGACGCATTACCAAGTAAAGTTTGGACATACTTAATGAACTTCCTGTTAAGGCCAATATCCTGAAGGGATTGGAAAAGGAAAGACCAATCAATTCTATCATAGGCTTTATCAAAATCTATTTTGAGGAAGATGTAATTCTGCCCAGAGTTTTCCGCATGCTCCATGCCCTCCCAAAGGCTAATAATAGCATCAAGAATATATCTACCCCTGATGAAACCCTTTTGTTCTTTGAGGATCCATTCGTCCATATAGGGGTTGATTCTACTAGTGAGAATATGAGCATAGACTTTGTAGAGGGAGGTGAGACATGTTATGGGCCTCCAGTTTCCAAGATCTTCTTTCTCATCTTTTTTGTGGATCAGTTTGATGATCCCCATATTGGTCCTTTCAGCCAGACCACCTTTCTTCATGGCTTCCCTCCAGATGTTTAGGATGTGAGGGGTCAGCTCATCTTTAAAAGCAAGAAAGAATTCATTAGGAATCCCATCTTCCCCCGGAGATTTCCTCTTTTTGAGATGAGAGATAGCCTCCTTGACCTCCTTCTCAGAGAACGGAGCGTCAAGCTTAAGAGCTAAAGCTGGGTTGATGACCTTTTTCCTAATGAGAGCAATCTTGGCTCTAGCAGCAGTAACTTCTTGAGAGGGAGGTTGAGCTGTGGAGAACAAGTTAGAAAAGTGCTCCTTGATGACCTGCAAGTTTTCGACATCATCTGCAGCGGAAGAACCATTGGGCTTCTTGACCATAGGAATAAGATCCCTAACTTTTTTCCTTTTGAGGAGGGCAAACATCTTAGGGTGAGGTGTGTCTATTTTCCCAGCCCACACCTCTCTGTACCACAATCTAGTGGCCTTAGCTGCCAACAACTCCTCGAGTCTGAGTTGATTCTTAAGATCGATCGTGGATTGATCTAAAACCCCTTTTTTAGAAAGATATAAGTCCTGGATCTGTTTCCTGATCTGGACTCTCCGATTCAACCGAATCGAATGAGCTTTACGCTTATGATCCTTACAAATAGAATGAACCTTACTGACGAGACATTCCCATCCCTTGGAGAGGGGGAGGAGAAAAGACTGAAGGCCTCAGTAATGGAGCCTTTAATCATTTGCTGGATACACGGAAGACGAAAGAGAGAAGGGTCCAGGTGAGGCCACCCCACCCTCCCTTTGGCCTGGCCAATAAACAGCTTGCAAATCAGAGGGAGGTGATCAGAGATGGTCAGGGAGGAATCCGTCGTGCAATTGATCTTTAAGCACATATCAGACAGGCTACCAGAGGCATACAGTTTGTCCAATCTCGCAGCTCTGTGAAAGGAACCTTTTTGATTGTTAGACCAAGAGAAACCAGTTTTAATAGAAAGGTCCGAAAGATCTTTATCAACTTTGAGTAACTCCCATTGAACCTTTTCCTGCCCATTGATGGTTCTACCCAAAAACCTATTTCTGTCTCCCTGGGATTCAACCATGTTAAAATCACCAACAAGAAGCATGGGACCCTCAATCTCAATGATAGACTGCCAGGTTGACGCCCTTAAGTTAGCCAAGCACGGGGCATAAACGGAAACAAGAGTGCAGTTGAAAGGATTGCCCAGTCTTACCGCGGTCCAACAGTGATTGACATCAGACCAAGCATCTAAAATAGTATGTTCCCACTTCGTGTGAATGCCTATAGCTGCCCCACCTCTCCCAGAGTGATGGTTGGTAAAAAACCACCGAGCATTATTGGAGATTCTTTGAAGGTTCATATGCAGCTGAGGACCCCCAATTTTAAGCTCTTGAAGACAAAGAAGGTCGAATTCAAAGGCTAAGTCCTTTAACCAAATATTGATGGCTACAACCCTTTCCGGGTTGGTAAGCCCTTTACAGTTGAAGGATAGCAATTGACTAGACATCATTTTTTAATGATTTTGGAAGGTTTACCCGCGGACACGGAGGTTCTGAGGGCTTCTTGACTTTTATCCTTTTTCCTCTTCATTTTTGAACCCAAGAGAAGGGGAGAGAAGTCACTCTCCTCGTGATGTTTCATAGGTGAGAGGGACATCCTCTTCATCATAGCAGCATCTTCTTCATCAAGTTGAGCTTTGAAAGCTTCATCAATACGTTGGGTTTTATCAATGAAATCCTCGTCTGATTCCATAGGGGAATCAAGATCTTGGCTGAAAATCACTCGGTCCTTGTTAGGGGCCCTTCCCGGGGAGGGGTGGTCAGCACCTATAGGGGCTGAAATCGGGGCCTCTTTGGCCTGAAACTGAATGCTAAGACCATCTTGAACCTCTGCTAGGAGGGGGGCATATCTGTTGTTGGCTGGGATGTGCCAATTAGCTTTGTTGTTTTTAGCCTTGGAAACATGTTTTTTCTGGGGCAAGACAAAGGCCTCGTCTTTGGCCGGGTTTTTGTCACTAACGGCTGGCTGCTGGAGCTCAGGGCATTCCCTAATCAAATGACCTTGCTTATTGCAGTTGAAACAAGCGTACGGGAGGTTCTTATAGGTCAGGGTTTGCTCATAAATTATCTGGCCCTCACTGTTTTTCAAGGGGACTTTCTCCTTAAGGGGCTTGGCGGTATCTACTTCAATAAGCATTTGATGCGCCCATTGGGGATTGACTACTTGAAACGGTTTTACCGCACCCCCAATCCTCTTGGCCCATATGGAATACTTAGTGGGCATATCAGTCAATTCAACCCAAACGGGGATTTTGGTGGGTTTGGGGCCTTTGGGATCAAAGGAGTCATACCATCGGAAGAACGAAAGGGGCGTGTTTCTTATAATCCACTGCCCGCTGTTTATAACAGAAGACGCACTTAAAATATCCTCAAAGATGAACATATAATACGAGTTAGGAAGATGCTGCACAGAAGCTACCTTAATTCCTTTCTGTTCCCAATTTGATTTTATCCAGAATTTCAAAGTGTCTACAGGGGGTCTGGCCCCATGACAAAGACCAATCAAAGCATGGGAAGACAGATGGTCCTGCCATGCTTCTAACTCATCATTATCACAAATTACAGCGCCATCTGAATCAACATCAAACTCACCAATTTTTTCTTCAAATGTCGGGTTCTGCGACAAATTAATCAGACGATCAAACCTGGAGGGAGTCGAAGCCTGACCAAGACCTGAGATCGACCGTGTGGCTGCAGGGAGTCGGACAACGTCAGCAAAGGATGCAGGATGGCCGTTGACAGCAGGGCCACGATGCCCCTGAGAGGCGACAGCATGATGAGGCTCAACAGAACCTTCAGAATCAAGACGGCCTCCCACACCGTGTAACTGATGGAGAGGCGGAGCAGATGCTCTGTTCACGGAGAGCGAGCCACCGAGGAGCTTCACAGGCGCCTGATGGAGGACAAGAGACGAGGGGCCAGCACCTTCGTGTAATGACTGAGAGGACGAAGCAGCACACCGGCTCGAACAATATCTTGAAGCGACATCTTAGTGCAGAGTTCCCCCCTCTCGGGGGGAGCGGGTACAGAAAGGAAGAGCGCAGCAGTCAGAACCCGATGGAAAACCTCGAAAGGGAGATTGGAGCTGGAGCATGCAGGGCTCAGAGGGCATGAACGACACCTGGGCCAACGGCTCTTACGCGTCGTTCATGCGAGAGCTGTTATGGCCCACTTTCTCACATCCGGAACCAGTCTCGATTCACGACTTGAGAACAAAAAAATCTTGTAGGATTCCAATTTTGGACCCCAAACTGCCAGTTGTGTTATTTTTATTGACCTACTGTGATTGGAGTGGCAGCATCTCTTTCTCTATTATCTAGTTTTTCTCAGTAAGCTAGTTGTTCTCTCTCTCTCTCTCTCTCTCTCTCTCTCTCTCTCTCTCTCTCTCTCTCTCTTTGTTGCTTATCTCTCCCCTCCCCCCTTAAGATGCTTTATTTTAAGTAGTTGGGGAAAACTTGAGTTCATGTCCTTGACCTATATTATGGCTTAAAAACAAACATGAAGACCAAATGTGACCATCTTCACCAATCATAAATTTCGTCTTCTCTAAATTACTATTGAGATTACTAAGGGACATCTTCCTTAACAATAGAAAAAGGAGAATTTAAAGTTGTGCTCAAAGAAATGAGAGTACTTAGGGACACCATAAAAAAAGGAGAATTCAAAGTTGTGCTTAAAGAAATTGCATTTATATTTTTTCCCTTGATATTGGAGATCTCATCTAAAGGTGTGAAACATGATTCAAAGTTCTGATTAAATAAATGACATTTATATTTTTCCTCTTGATATTAGGTAAGCCCACTCTATGAAATCCAATATTGTCTTATAAGAGATAGGATTTCGATACAAGCCAGTAACATGGTGAAGCACCTTACAGTAGGTCAAGCAAATGAAACCATGTTAACCTATGAAGTTGTTATTAGCACACTACGGTGGTAGATTTGAATATGTCCTAGTTTCTCTGGCCTCATACCACCTATCAGGAATGCAAAAATCGATGATAATGTTAACGATGATATTGAAGTTAAGCTCGAAGATGCAATGTAGAAAACGATGACGGCCCTTTATGCAACACCAAATGCTGCTTTGCTCTGTGTACAATACCCAAAATCAAACAAAAATAGTTTGAACTAACACTCCCCTGAGATGCTTGCGAAAAAATTATAGCCTACTGAACGAGACATGAAACGCGCTCGAAATGCTTCAAAACACACACAAACTTTGTTAACGTAGCTAACATCACACTGTAGAGTATACCTTCTCCACCTAAGAGGATAGCTTAATCTGAGACAATCAAAAGAGCAACTCTAGGAGAAGATGACAAGGAGGTGAGGTCCAAGAGAACCTATTGTGATACTAACTCTTGGAGTGGAGATCAAAGTAGCAACACACATATAGATATAAACAAGCAAGAAGAGATAGATGGAAGCATAACACTCAAAAAAATTTCATGAGAATTAGTGAAGTGACATGATAAGGTCACTTACAAACTAATAAGAGTGCGTACATATGCTCGACAAAAAAACATCCTAAAGAGGGAAAAAATGCCACGGCATATTATTAGCCTACATCCACACATCACTACCACATAAATGGCTATATCTCAATGAGAAGAACACAAGGGTGTAGAGTGTAAGAGAATAACTCAATAGGAAAGAGATAGGGGAGAAAGTACAAATGAGAAAAAACCCTAAACAATGGATGTGGTTGCTTATACACTAGCTAAACCTAACATGTCCGTTCACACCTAGATAGCCATGGAAAAAAAAACTTGGTCGGATAAAAGTGTTCATGGCATCACTACATGGCCTCACTTTAGTACTATCATAAATATTTAATATACCTCTACGAAAAGTTAGCGAGATGTATATGGACACCTTCGGGATGACCTTTGAGCATACCTTGTGATCATGGACTTCCAAATTCCTGATGTTATCTTGGGAAGGTCATTCATGAAACAAATGCTTATGATTCATGATTGGGGTACAAATCACATCTATTTGCTAACGAAAAAATAATGAAATGTTGAAGGTGAATTTGGCAAATCATAAGGGTCATCATGTGATCCCTATGATTCATGTGAGTCAAGCTTTGGGTACCATTCCGCACTCATGTAAGTCATCAATCTCTCAAATGTTTGTATAATGAGCCAATGCAAGTTCTTGAAACTAGGAGAGAACGATATTTTTCAAGAAAAATAAAGATGCATCAATGAAGGCTTGGGCATTATTCTTAAAAAAATCAAGGTAGAAATGGAGGAACAAAAAAAGGAAATTGCTTTAGTTCTATATCCCACTTATTGTGAGAACTGAGCTCAAGACTTGGCTACCCTTGATGTGGTCTAACATACAGTAGAACACAAACTTATAAATCCCAAGGGTGAGGAGATTTCCCTTTTTATACGTTAGGTGCTATCTAAAAGAATAACCGGAGGAGAGTGAGTCTGAAAGCTTCCTTTTTTAAAGAATCTTCAAAGCAAAAAAGAAACTCAGAGGGATTAAAAAAAGCATTTGACTATTGGCTCTACCCCCATCCTAATCTTGCAAGAGTGAAGTACATTTCTTAAGGTATGTTGGGAGGGGGGGGGGATCAAAACTCACACTAAGCTTATGGAAACCCTAAGCAAGGATATTGCCAAAATTCTCTCAAGGCAACCTTGGAAACTGTTTGAGAAGTAAAAAGGAAAGCTCTTGTTAGCATGGAAGAGGTTTCTTCATAGAAACTCTCTCGATCTACCATGAGACAAAGGATTAAGCTTTTTCAAAGAAGCTCAAAAAGAGACAAAGACGTTGCCTTGGGAAGAGGAACAACTAGAGAAAGATGTGTCAAAAATTCCCAAACACTTCAGAAACTACAACAATGGAGAGTGTACAATACACCGTGAGAGAGCCAAAGATAAAAAAATTTAGGACCATCTTATGAAGGACTCGCTAAGGTGAAGCAAGTCAATCTTGTGGAACTTGGTGAAGACCCTAAACTTGTGTATATCATAAAATTGTTTTGACTAAGCAAGAAGAAAATGATCTCGTTGATCTCTTAAAGGAGTTTAAGGATGTGTTTGCTTAGAAATACACGGACATAGAGTGCCTCCTTAGGTTTGTAAGCATGCAATCCCCATCATGATTGAGACTAGACCAGTAAGATAGTGATCATGACCCATGAACCTGAATTATGAAAAACTCATGCAGAATGAACTTGATAAGTTTATAACTTCTGAGTTTATTTATAAAATCAAACACACTAAATGGTTTTCACCTTTTATTTTTGTTTCGAAGAGAAGAATGGTAAAATCATAGTGTGTATCGATCTCAAGCGGGTGAACACTGCAACCATGAAAGATTATTATCCTTTCCATCCAAAGAACATGTCTTGGAAAGGGTGACAATAAAAGAAACTTATAACTTCGTAGATGGGTTTTCTGGATAAAATCCAGTTCAAATTGATCTTGCTGACCAGCACACAAGACTACCTTTATTATCCAGTGTAGTACGTCTACTTATAGGGTTATGCATTTTGGTTTAACCAATGCTCCAACTTCCCTTCAGAGGTTGATGTGCACAGCTTGCTTTCAAGGACTATCTAAGGCAATTCTTGGAAATCTTTATGAATGACTTGATTGTGGCCTCTCTTGCTTTACAAATTTCCTTGAACCCTTAAAAGTGTCAATTTATGGTTAAACATGGGATAATTTTGGATCACATAGATTTGAGGAATGACATATCCACTAATGACAGCAAGATTAAGGTTATAATGGAGTATAAACTTCTGATTATCTTTGTGGAAGATCTAGGAGTTCTATAATAAATTAACTAAAGCCATAGAATCCACACACCAATACTAAGAGCTCCAAATTGAGATGTCATCTTCCATGTCCATATTGATGCTTCTACTTTTGCCTTTGGGTGTGTGTTGGCACAGCCTCGTGAACGAACATGGACTTTTTGATCACCTTTGCCAATAAACGACTCAATGATACTGAGAAAAACTATAAAACTACTGTGAGGAAAGGCTTGCTACGGTTTATGCTTTGAAAAAGCTTCTTACACTATTTGTTGGCTAACAAATAGTGTTCGTGTTATTTATCGACCATCAAGCTCTTATTAAATAAACCTTGTATATCACTAGGTGGCTTTAAATTTTTATGGAGTTTGATTTCACAATCACAATTAAAGAATGATCCACCCATGTGCATGTGGACCATTTGTCAAGAATTCTAAATGGCGAACCTCCAATGGAAGTGGATGATGATCTTCCATAAGCTGCTTTGTTTAAAGTGGATATTGTTCCTGAATAAAGCCTTGACATTATCAATTTTTTAATGAAACATGAATTTACAGCAAGGATGTATGAGTTTCATACATGAAAATGATGAGGTTACATTGACCGGAGCTCATGTGCCAAGTATCAAGATGATCAATGCAACACAACTTAAGAGGGAGCTTAAGAAGATGGGATGCATATATAGTACGTTTGTAGATAGGGGAACCTTGGTGGGGGGGCAACCCTGGTCCAAGGTATAACCCATCACCTAGATTACCCTACCATATGCTTCTCTTACACAACATGCTATTCTTTTCATACAGAGTATATTGGCACTTGCATCTTTCAAGTGCATACGTTAGGCACCCTTTATTTATTTTTTACTCGTTCACATGCATTGCACCAACATAAAGATCCTAAACATCAATATCCCCCCATTGCCTTGATAAATATCTTTTAATGACATCACCAATGGTGGTATGTGAGGTGGGACTTCTATCCGAAGGGACTTGGTGCCTTGAGGGTATGCTAGCCCACCCCGAATAGTATGCATCTATATGGGGAGGAGGTGCAAGGAGAGGCAAAGCACGGACCCATGGTAGGCACCCTAGGAACACACTCACGCACCGGGTAGGCACATTAGGCCTTCCCGGGTGCCGTCGAGGTTCCGTGGGTGCCGAGTGCCCCGGGGGTTGCCCTCCCCGCCTTGATGGTGATCGGACCGAAAACGATGATCGGATGGAAAACGGTGGAAAAACGTCCATGATCCGCCGACCGGCCGCGTTTCGGCTGACGTGGCTACCACTTCAAGGCAACCACATTCAAAGAGGCTCCCGTACACGATCTTTTCTAATCTCAACAACAAAAGCTCTTCCAATTGTTTTTCCTTTGGATGGTGTCTAGCCGATTACAATCCCATGATCGGCTGCATCTTTTCACAAGGAACCACCCCTCGACTTTCTATTTCATTATATAGGTCCGAGGACAGACCTACATCAATACAAAGGAAAGAATGTAAAATCGATTCCTTAGTTATTCAACAAGGATGACCACTATGGTTAGTCCCACCAATAATAATTTTCATGGCCAAAAGTGTTTACAAGTGTCAGAGCTTTAAGACTTATTATTTTTTATACTTTGTAATAATATTTAACCGAAGCAGCATGTTAACCAATTCCACGATTAATTGGGTGGATAGCTTCAACAAGTCCATCGCTAAATTCTTGATGAAGTAAAGAATTATAAAGTGATCAACACGAATAAATATTTCATTTTGCATCACTTTGTAATTTATGTCCATTCGATTGGCAATTTTTCACTTTATGCATATTTAATGAATTTTTTCACTCTAATGAGCTCATAACGATGTAAAGAGGAATGGCCAAGATAAGTGCAATGTTGACATCATGTATACTAGTAGTCTAGTTCACACTGTTAAATTACCACCACCCGTGCTTGGGTGCCCGATCATTTGTAAGTTTTGTATAAATAACAATGCAACTAATGAGAAAGGGATTTTTCCCTCGAGTAAAATTGAGAGCTCTTGTGATCGGACTTTCTCCTTGCCTTGTCCTCTCTCTCTCTCTCTCTCTCTCTCTCTCTCTCTCTCTCGTACGTGTGTGAGAGTGAGCACTTCTTCCTTGCAAGTTATCTTATTCACATCACCATGGCATCCTTGTTGTGAGGTGAAAGCAGTCTGAGGAGCAATTTTCTACAAACACCATTAAAGATTGAAATCTTCTCATAAGGACCTATGAGCACCATGTCATCAACGTATAAAACGATAACCACAAAACAACACATGTTTTTCTAGGAAAAATTAATAACTCATGGATTAACTTCTTAGAAGTTTAAGCCATGGAGATTGAGAAAAGAGGTTTAAGGAATGACATCAAGGTGACATTTAGAAAATAAGTAGTAAAGGATACTTGGAAATGAGGGGGAGTATGCACCTTAGAAAAGATATGTTTCTAAGACTAAACAAAAGTCACATAGCTAAATGTTAAGAGACTGTAAATCCTAAAAAGACACTAACTTGGCACTAGAAACAGGCATCCACTTCAAGTGGGCAAGTGAAGTGCACACTCAACATTGGATGAGTCTCAAATAAAGGGTAGGTGGCCTCAAATCAAGGGGGGATTATTCATCATCATTCGATGAGTCTCAAATCAAGGGGAGGTGGCATAAAATCAAGGGAGATGATTTAGGACATGATTAGGCAAAGATTAAGCTATGTCATTAGCTAATGATGATATACTTCAACCAATTTAGAAGACCTCCCATCTAATGGAAAAGTTTTCAATCAACATTAAATGAGTGGAGTGCACAACAGTCTTCAATCAACATTGAGCCTCAAATCAAGGTGCGGTGAACCTAGAATCAAGGGAGATGATTTAAGGACATGCTTATGTAAAGATGAAGCTAAGCCTTTGACTAATAATGATATACTCCAATCTAATTAAAGACCTCCCATTTAATGGAAATTGTGTTGGAACAGCTCTCTTACATTGTCATTGTCAGGTCATTAGTGCTATTTATTTTTCTCTTCCTAGATTATGCCAAAATGTTGAGCGTAATCCATTACTATCCACTCTATCACTTCCAACTTGTAAACCAATCCCTTAGCCATCTATGCACTCTAGGATACCCAATTAGTAAATATCATTAAACCTTAATCACTTTGCTAATCCAATTTTTTCTCTTCTACCCATTCACTCAAATCAAGTGATTGGAGGACTTTCTTCTATCCCAGATGCGAGAGGAGCACTTTTGTAGACTACTTACATCTAGGGAGATAGACACCGAGTAGCACTACCTACTAGTGCCCAATCTACTATGCAACAATATGACACCAAGTAGCACTACCTACTCAAGTGCCCAATCTACTATGCAACAATATGAGGGAGGTTCCATTGCTTCTTCACTCCCCTATCACAATTGATGCACTACAGAGACTAGAGACGCCTTGATCATTTTTTTTGGGGATGTGTGGCCAACCAAAGACTATTGGGGTTGCAAAGAGGGACGCAACTCCAACGTAATACCACCCAAACAGCCACTACTTATTTCTTTGGCTCCCACTTGGTTACAATTAGCACTTCAAGGGTACAACCAACTCATGGAAAGCCCCATAACCCCAACAGGAGAGTGCTCCGCCGCCCTCCTAGTCCACTAACACCACACGCATCCTAAACCCGGTAGATCCAAGAAACCATAAGACTTGTGTGATTTGCCACAGGTTGGCTAAGCTTTATGGATTTGTGCTAGAGTCAAAGCTTGGCTCCTTGGCAGAGATACATGGATACAAGACCAAACAACTTGCAAGCTTTCAACTGACCTACTCCACCTTGAACCACATTTTCACATTGGAAGCTATTACTTTAGGCGGCCACGTCCCAAAGACACGAGGTTTACGACTGCTTTGTGAATTTACACAAAGCTGTCGACAATGTCCCTCAAGCACACCCCCTTGGGTGTTTGAAAGATTTGGGTGTACCCTCAAAGACAATATGGGGCATTTCAACACTTCATGAGTCAGCTACTCCCCATGGAGTATCTCACATGAGATCTCTAGCACAAATGAGGGTGAAACAAGGATGCACCTTCTCTTTGACTCTATTTGGGCTTCACAACAACAAGATCTCCGACTTCATTGATCGACTAGGTGGCACGAGTAGTCCCTCCTTGCAGACAGGTTGATTCCTCTCGTACTACATGCAAATGATATAGTAGTGCTCAGTTCAGATTCAGCTGAAAGATTAGAGATGCATTTGGAGGCATTAAGTACCTTTTGTGTGCATCAGGACATCACGGCCAACCAAGGGAAAAGCAAACCGTGACCTTTAACAACCATCCAAGCATCGGTTCATTTCATGAGAGATCCATACTTCCAGTTGACAATGTCACATCTTCTAATTATCTGGAAGTCACCTTCTCTAGCCAATTTGCACCATGCATCCAACAACCGGACCTAGATTGTCAAAGAGAGATGCAATCTTAATCATCTTCAAGAGACTGTACTTTCAGATAATTCCAAGAAACTTGCACAATGGCATCAGTGATGTATGGGATCCTCTTTTGGGCAGCAGATCTTAGTGAGGACTATTGGTGGACAGTTGAAAGGCTCCACGTGTAATATTCTCCCGCACGATCCATGACAAACCATTGATACCGCAATCATTCATTGTGGTGCCGCTGTGCTATGAATGTGTGACCAGAGAAATGAAAAAGTGTTAAGACATGCACATACCTAATCTAACTTGTATTATATATAGCAAAACTGAAATACAAACAAAAGGTTGCTTTACAAAACTATGTCCCAAAAGGTGGCAACTCTACTATCAGCCCAGACCCATGCTCCACAGCAAAAAACACTGACTGATTTGAGATCCCTACAGTTCCCTCCATAAAAATAATAAGAGTGCTCATTTCAGATTCATCTGAAAGATTAGAGAGACATTTGGAGCCATTAGATACCTTTTGTGTGCATCGGGACCTCATGGTCAACCCAAGGAAAAGCAAAGCCATGATCTTTGAACCTCACTCAGTAGCAGCATCAGTTTACTTACACGAGAGATCCAGACTTCCAGTGGACAGTGTCACATCTTATCATTAGGGGTCACCTTCTCTAACCAATTTTCACCATGCATCCGGCAACCCAACCTAGATTGACAAAGAGATATGCAGCCTTAGTCCTCGAGAGACTGTACTTTCAGATACAATTCCACGAAACGAGCACAGCGGCAGTGATGCATGGGATTCCCTTTTGGAAGCCAGATCTTGGTGAGGACAATTGGACGAGGGTTGAGAGACCACATTGTGATGTTCTCCCACATATCCATCACAAACCATCGATACCAGAATCCATCATTGCGGTACTACTATGCTATGAATGTGTGACCAGAGATAGATGAAACAACGGAAGACTTGGACACATGAGCATACACACAAGTATACCTAATCTAACTTGTATTATGGATAGCAAAACTGAAATGCAGAAGGTTCCTTTTACAAAACTATGTCCCAAATGATCATAACTCTACTCTCAGCCCAGACCCTTGCACCACAGCACAAAAACTGGTGGATTTGTGATCCCTACAGTTCCCTTGATGCTTCTTCTCCTCTCTCCAAACTCCCAGCAATAAGGTAAATGAGCTGCTAAATTTAGCCAAAAGAGTGACCAGCATTTAATAAAAAATCATTTTTAGCCCTTTTTCCAAGAACCAAAGGGTAGTTAATAACAAGCAGCAGGATACAAGTAAAAGAAAGTCTCCCTAGACTTTAGGCCCTTAAGAGATGATCAAAGGAACATTTAGTCCTACAAAGGGAGGATAGTATAAAGAAAGAGGAAAAGAGGAAAGAGATGACAATGGAAGAATTGATTCTCTCAACCTAATCTCCTAAATATTACTTAACTGAATAAATTAAAATATTTACAAATAAATAGGTTAGGTCTCTTAGATGAGATATGGAAGAAACCTTACAACCGCTCCCGAGGCTAATATTCTTCGTCAGCACCAAAACCTGTAAAGTAAACTCCCACCCAATCTCTTGATGCAATACCACATGCTGCCGCACCTGTGCCTTGGACCAACACCTGCTGCCAAAGTACCGGCCCCAGATCCAACACCGCCTACTGAAGTGTGGACCTGTGGTGAGCATCCTTCTGTCGAGAAAACCCAACTGACTCCCTCCTAAAAGTCTGCATATGGAGCACCAACCCTGGCTGACTCCCTCCCAAAAGTCACCAAAAATCCTCCAGTCTTTGGGAAAACTCTGCCTATGGAGTGCCTGCTGACATGTGGACCTGTGGTGAGCATCCTTCTGTATAGAACACCCCAAACTAACTCCATCCCACAAGTCACCAAAAGTCACCAAAACTCTGCCTATGGAGCACCAAACCCTGGACGACACATGCTTGCTGATAACAGTCCAGTGGAACAACCAATCTCTGTAGAACTCCTATATCATCCCTTACCCTCCTGTACCTCCTGGAACCTAGATACTTAGACCATTATCTCCTTGCATGCTGGGTGCCAGTGCCCAATCCTCATGCCGGACACTTTGTATAACTATTTGGCCCTCCTAGCTCTATTTCACATGATGAAACCCATGCCCGGACACCTGATAGGTGGAAGAAGACATGGGGACAGGGTCCATAAGGTTTGATTAAGAAAAAGCACCATTTCTAGTCAAAAAAGCAAGAAAAAGCAAAAAGTCAAACAAGGTTGACCCCAAGCCAAGGGCACCATTGAAAAGAGGAGACTAAGCCGGACCAAAAAGCTAAAAGGCGCTTTCTTAAAAAGCAGCTTTAAGGCCTTAAAGCTAGAAAAGTAGAGCACCAAAAGTTGAGTAATATTTTATTAATAAAAGTAAAAAGAGCAAAAGCAAAGGCAAAAAGGGCAAAGCAAAAGAATGAAGGCTTTTTGGCAAAAAGCAAGGCTTCCTGAAGTATAAAAGAAGCATGAGCCTCTCTTGAGCATCAAGTTGAAGAAGAACCTCTTCATCGTGTTGCCATCTTCGTTGAAGCGTGGAGATCCTCTTCTCCATCATCATCTACTTGATCAAGAACCAAATTATGGAATTTTTCATCGCTGCCTGCTGATTCAGAGCACCTTCATCGGCTATAGCACCACGTCATTATCTGTCCGTACGATTGCACGGATCCGTACAGCTGTATGGACATGTATGGGCCTATCCGGACTGAAATTTCAAAAACCCTAAAATTGCTCTAGAAACCCTAAACTATTTTGTTGCCTGAAAACCATTAAAATAGGTTTTATATCAATTTTCTTGCCAGAAAGAGCTTTTCCATGGTTTTCTTCATCGACAAGGATGTAGGAGTTGTTGAGATTACTCATGGGATGGAGTGATTCTTGGACTCGGATTTGGATCTGGACTTGGACATAGACTTGGATATTAGATTGGACATGGAACATAGAGCTTAGACATGGAGCTTGAAAATGGAGTTTGGACATGAAACTTGGACATGGAGCTTGGACATGAACATGGAGTTTGGACATAGAGCTTGGACATGGAACATAGAGCTTAGACATGGAGCTTGGATTTTGGACTTGGATCTAGAATTGGATCTGGAACTAGAACTTGGATATGAACTTGGATTTGGATTCATTGGAGTTGGATTCATTGGAGTTGGATATTGGATCTGGTACTAGCCTAGTGAGAGATATACTTCTGGGTCATCTCCGTGGTCTGCTCGGCATCAGAGATCTTGTGCCTTGACATCGACATCGACTTGGATATCCTACATCAACATATCTGTTTGTTTTGTATTCATTGATTGTATTGATCCTGGCCAGCGTGCCCGTGGATTGTTCTGAATAAATTCCTGAAAGGGGGCGGGACCTGTTCCCCACTCAATGTTGTGTACTGTGCAAGATCCCTATTCCCTTCTCTCTCTCCCCTCTCTATATATCTCTATCTCTTCATGGTTGAGTCTGTCACGGCATGCCCCTGTATCTCGTTCATTTTCTTTGGTTTCCATGATCATGTCATCTCATGGAACTATTGTAACACCACTTTTAGGTCTTATCGACACTTTGGGTCTTTTGTATACGTTCAATACAACTCTCTCTGAGGTTTAGTTTACTGTTTCTTTTTCTTATTTCATCCATGACGAGATTTCATGGACACCATGTACAAATCATTTTGGTCTCATAGACCCTTTGGGTTTTTGTTAATCTCTCTCTCTCTCTCTCTCTCTCTCTCTCTCTCTCTCTCCCCCGGCCCCTAAAAAGATCTCTTGTTAAGAACAAAAACAATGAACAGAGGCCAACATGGCCAAGCAGAGCATATAAATGTGCTCTGCACAAACTTAAGCAAAGCATATAAATGTGCTGCACAAACTGAAGTGTCCCCCCGCAAAGCAACTTCCACGTAAATCAGTGAACTAGAGTAAAACTATAGCTATGAATCGTAGAGTAATAACATGTCCACAGTGAAAACAGTCAAGTGGGCAGAGACTATTGCAACGATGCAGGGTATTGTTACTTGCTGCATGTCAGACTGCAGTTCAATCTGTTCAAATCATTATAAAGAGCGAAAAGACTTCAGTTATACACACAACATAATGATGACCTACAGACCTGCCATGCACACAACTGATGGGAGATAAAAGGGAAAGGGGGGAAGGGGGGGGACAACAACATCATGAGTCATGCCCTTTTTACTGTTCTGGAATACTAAGCTCCCTAAGTGGATGCAGACAGCCTTAGGCTTCCCGAATCCCAACATCCCAAACATGAACAAGAACAAGAACTCAGCCAATATTTCTACTCATAGTCTTTATCATGTCAATCGTCTAGGCTCAGCACTTGGCAGAAATATTGTGTGCCTGCATGCGCTTGGAAATACTCAGAAACAAGTTGTAAGGCCCATTCTTAAAGGCAACTACCAATTATCAGAACATGTCCTCTGCCTCACTCTTCTTCCGCTAACGTCTCCACCATCTGAAAGCTCGGCCCAAGTACTTTTACTTCCATCCTCTTCCACACCAGCAACTGTGCGAAGAATCTCTGATTGCAAAGAAGGGCAGCTTTCTCGCAGATACTCAAAACCATCAGAAAGTATGACAGCTGCTCACAACACATTAATTGAGGTTAGTCTTAAGAAGGGGACTTACTGCTCAAGGAATGCTAGAATTGGAGTTACATACCTGCGAGATTTGAAGCAGCAAACTTGAGACACACCGTTTTCAGTTGTACAGCATGATGCTGCTCGGCAAGGGCAAGAGTGGTTGCCACATTTTCTACACTGACTTCCTTGCAAAGTCTTGATTCACAAACAAACCTAAGTCTATCTAAGCCGTAACGATCTGCAGCAGCTAGCAGATGCTGTGCCATCATGGTGTCCACTTTGCAGCTGGAAGGGGAAGAAGCACTTGTCATTTCAATGGTATCAGGAAGACTATCTCGGTAGATGAAGTACAGCAGTGCCTGCAAAAGAAAACAGAAATGTTATACCAGTCACAAAAATAAAAAATACACAATGACAGAGAGTAAAGGAAGAAATTTACAAGACAGCTCCAGAGTAGGAGCTGAAGCAGCAGCGACTGTGGAAACCATGAGGGATGGAAGATTGCCATGAATGAGTAGAGAAAGAGTTGATGAAGAGAGAGAAAGCAAACTCAGAATTTGCACCACTCAATACTCTATTTTCATTGATGATTAATCTTGTATCAAGTACATGGTTTTATAGGCTAGAAGGCCCTATCTTTTGACCAAATCATATCTAGTTCATGACATCATTGCTTATGTCATGTACACACAAATATCTAGATATTATGAACCACTATAGAGTGGGTTCACACACTCTTACACTGTAACATGCAGAGGTCGGCGTGTTTCATTTCACACCACGACCTGTTTTCTACTGCCTAACATAGGCGCCTTTGACATTTGTCAACTGGCCACCTCTGCTGTCTGCTCTGGCCGCCTCTGTTATGCTGCCCAGACTGGCCTAGGTTAGCCGCCTTGCTGGGCTGGCTGCCATGGGCTAGCCAGCAGTCTGGCCAAGCCACAAGGCTGGCCGACTGGGCTGCCCAGGCCATAGGTGCTGGCCAACAGGCTGGCCAAGCCTCAAGGGCTGGCCAACCACAGCCTAGCCTCTGCTGGGTCTGTTGGCTAATGGCCACTTGGACCCTTGGGGTTGTTGGAGAATACACACGCGGAAGCATAAACTGAACAAGAGAGAGAGTAGAGAGAGCTTGTGGACAAGATCACCTTTTATAATAGCAAACAGCCTTACAATGGCAATAGCCAGCAAAAGTGTTGAACAATGTGCAAGGGCTTGGATGACATCAAGTGAATATGTGAGGCCCCTTTTATAGCGAAGCAAAGAGGCTGGCCGACTACAACAAGAGCTGGCCGTTTGCTCAAGACTTCCTAAAATGGGAGAAAAATAGATAAAATACCCAATAAATAGGGTAAATGTCACGACCCTGTGTTTTTCTCTGGACAGTATGCAGGTGTGCACGGGGACATGGTGGACAGTGTGAATGGCATCAGATTGGAGTTAAAAAGGAAGTCCATGTGTGGACAACCCCAAGTGTGAAGGGGACAAAGAGACTTTAATTAAAAAGGTTTTATAACCTTTGGTGGCCAAAAATTAAAGTTTAAAAGGTTTTAAAACCTTGGGAGGCCCCTAGGTAATTTATCGAGGCTACTCTACTTTTGGGGGGGGTACACGCCTCTTTCTCTCTCTTGCTTTTTGGGAGAGGTGGTACAAGTTGGCTGCGTTGAGGAGAAGATATAGCAGGCCGCTTGACTGCGTGGAGAGTAGCCGTACGGTACAGCAGCTGTGAGAAGGCTGGTACAGACTGGTACGGGTGCTGCAGGTGCAGGCGCCTACTGTGCAGGTGTAGACTTCTACGAACAGGTACATGCAGGCGGATAAGGACAGTTCTGTCCAACAGGTCTGCAGGAAGGTACTGCTGGCGGGCTGCGCTACAGGGAATACAGGCGCAGCTGAATGTCTTCTTATGCTTGCTTTTTGGGGAGAAAAGGTCAGTTGGCTGCCGTACTACAGAACTGAGACACAGGCGCTGAGCCTTTCTCTCACCACCATACAATCGACACACCTGGACCAACCCTCTCTACCTTCCAAGGGTACTATCCATCTCTGTCATGGATTCCCTGTCCCCTGCCCAATCAGTAGCAAGGCTGTACCAAACATGTGTCCATTCCTGTACCTTCTGCCTGCATGTGACCTATCTCTTGGAGAAACCCAAAAACACGTTTCCTCGAGAAACCTACGACCTGTTTCCACGTGAAACCCTTAGGCCTGTTTCCCTTTGAAACTTCTGTCCTATTTCCATACAGAACCATTCATGGCACCATTCAACAACAGTGCCAACAACGGCATACATCTAGTTAGCTGTTCCCTCATGAAACGCCAGCACTGTATGTATAAACAACAATTCAGCCCGACAGACAACCTCTTGCCAAAAGCCAAGGAGGGAGAGAAATTCAGTAGGCGCCTGTATACACTGCAGCACAGCAACCAGCCAACCCTCCAAAAGCCAAAGATGCTGTGGTGTGATACGAGTTCTCTTTTGAGAGACAATTTGGGAGTCTGTGTTGTGATGCAGAAGCACTGGATGTGTCAGGGTGTGATGCTGTTCATAGTGTGAGAGGCTATGGATGGTTGTGGCAGCCCTGATCATAGGAGAAAGCTGCTGTATGCAGACTCAATGTGAGAGAGTCTTTCGATGTGAACAATGGCTGGACTTGTTTGTGGATGCCGAGTGGACAAGAAGCCATGATGCTGGTTCTTTGCAGGCTTCAGGGGATTCTACTATGAGACGGCCGAGTTTCCAGCCTTATTGTAATCAAAGCTCTTATAATCAATTAAAGAAATACCGCAAGGGACGCCACTGCGTTTTGGGGCCAATTGGTGTCCGTGTACAGTTTGCAGGAGCACTCTAGCTCCCCCTGTTTGTTTTCCTTTTCTTGGTCCTCAATGGCGTTGAAGTGTTTTATGTGCGAGTGTTTGTTTCACCGCCCGTCAGGCCGGTTTCAAGGTTTCGTTGCCGGGACATCGTCGACTTTCTCAAGGAGGTGAGTCCGTGGTTGCTTTGGTCGGGACAATCGCCAACTTTCCTAAGGGGGCGAGCTCGTGGTTGTCTCATGAGAGTCACATCAAAAGCTTCAACATGTGGAAAGTGAAAAGGAAGTGCAGGAAGCAGTGCAGGATTGTGTGTCTTTGCCTATATGAGGTGAAGAGCAAGAGCTGAAGATGAAGCTCAGGAGAAAAGACACCAAGGACAAGAAGTAGTCAGCTAGGAGAACAAGAAGCAGTTGTTGAAGTGTTATGGTGCAAAACATTTGACAGTTTCTCACCGGTCGTATCTTCATAGAGGCTTCATGGGTTCGGAAGACAGTTTCTTTCTATGTTTAGCAGTGGTGATCTACTATGCTTCATCGAGGACTTGTGCTCGCCACTTGGGTGGAGTGCAAGCAAGTTTTGGGTGCCTGAGGACGTATCAGATGAGGCTCAGACGGAAGCGGAGGAACTTGACGAGGTTCTTATTCCCGAGCAGATACTGGCACATAAGGAAAGAAAGGTACAAGGTAAAGTTTCCCGTCGCTATCTTGTGAAGTTCAAGAAACTGTTCACTGATGGATGCGAAGTGGATGGAGGAGGGTGACTTAGCAGATTCACCTCAAGCTTTGCAGCTTTATCTTGATACCTTTGAGTTGGAGTTGACTCTTGTTACGGCTCATTCAAGTTCAGCAGAGCATAGGTCTGGAGCATTGCCTGATGCTCAAGAGGGGGGTAGCACCTCCGCTCCCTTGTTACAGACAGACTCAGTTGTTATCTAGGAGTCACTTGGTGACATCTTTGTATTCACCCGAAGATACTGAGGCTGACAGTACATCTGCTTATGGGACTTCTATGATATTGTGTACTAGTCACATGAGATGGTAAAGTTGGGTATGGTTCACAGTCGGCCGCACCTTGAACTATAACTGCAACTATGGATAACTCTATGGAGGGCATAAGTCTTGCGAGCAGTCCTAGAGTTGGTTTGGTTCAAAAATGGATTGAACTCTATTTGTGCATGTATGCATACACTTTTTGTGGTATTATTGTACTCTGGTGCCATTGGATCCTGGTACCATTGAGAATACATTGGGTAATACTCTGGATTGTGTGGTGTGCTGCATGTATATTGGTATGATACATCAAGTGCTTTATTATGTTCATGGATGCACCACTGGGTGTGACTCCTGCGGGATGGCCATCAGACATATGTGGGAAGTACTTAGTGGATGTAGTGTTTGAATGCATTGAGTGCTTTCATATGCTCATGTTGTACCATCAGTCGTGGGTCCTGCGGGATGCCCATGGGCGTAAGGCTTGCGAGCAGCCCTTAGACTATTACTTTAGAGTAGGTAGAGCAACTTGAGGAGCATATTGTTTGCGAATGCATGTGTGTCTGTAACGGGAGGCGGATGCGTGTATTGGAATCGTATAAATGTGAACAAGATTCTGAGCACTTAACACTTGAGCATTACAACCACAAAGCTGAAATTGACAGTACACCACATAAAGGAGCCGATGATAGGCTGACCCCCCCCCCTTTAGGTTATATTACCAAAAGAGTCTGCAAAGTACAAGATTACGGGTGCCTAGGGATTCACCACCAGCCTGCACCTGATTCTTCCAAATACATCATGAATGAATACATTTCAAACAAGAGAATCTGTAGGTACATCCGCCCTGCACAAGCCTCTTCACAGGTACATCCGCCCTGCACAAGAGTATCACAATCCTCACAGGTACTCCGCCCTGCACAAGATGTAAATGGATCTTTAGGCCCTGTTTCCACGCGAGAAACTGAACCAGAAACTTGTGTTCTCCGCGAGCAAGTGTCCCCAATGCTTGCCCTAAGCACCTGTTATACCAGGAAACCTTGAGACACATCCATGCTCACATATTCCATTGCTGTCCGGCCTGTTTTGTGCAATAACCAGTCCAAAACAGCAACTTTCTATCGCGAGAATTCCACCTGTAAAGGGTCCTACAGCCCTGTGGAGGTCCCTAGAGCTGTCCTGTACTGTCCAAGTTGACTTTGGACACCTGTAACCAGCCCAAAACTCGCAATAACCAGAAATTACAGGTCTGAAATTTACAAACCAGCCCTTTAGAAGAGTGTGGGGATCGTTACCCAAGCTTGTGTGAGTCCGGGAAGCAAGCAACCAGCCCTGTAGCAACTCCCAAAGCTCCAACCAGCTCTCCAATGTGTTGAGTAATGAATAAAACAGCCCAAAAGGCCTCTTGAGGGAGGCGCCTTTTTCCAGTGCCACCTAAGGGGCTTGGTGGGTACACATACAGGCTGACATGTGTCCCCATAAGGTGTCCAGGTAGGTGTCCAGCCCATAGTGCTCCATTTGTCCTGTTTGTATAAGTTTAGGTCCAACCAAATGGGAAATGGCCATAAGCTGTCCGGACTTCATTAATTTTGGTCCAACCAAATGCGAACGCATTATAAGTTGTCCGGCCACTTATTAATGAGTGTGGACCTGCAAACCAATAAACTTTAGTAGTAAATGAAATAAGCTGTAAATTGAGTGTGGACGCACTTACCACCTGCAAAACCCATAAGCCCACAGTTTTAGGCCCAAACAGGAGTGCACACACGTGTCCACAAGGTGCGCGGGCGTCCCCGGTCCCTCGGACTTCACAAGCCAAAATAACAAGCATTGTCCAGGCAGTAAGACAATGTCACACAAAGTAAAATAAAGTTATGGCATGCATCATTTATGCATTGTGCACATGTAAACTTGGAGAACCACCTATAATCATTCTTGTACTTGAAAATATTCCGCCTGCCATCATAACACACCATGTGTGCATGGCCGGAATCCACACGGGCACCGCCCGAAAGTCCACAAATGTCCTGCCATGTCCTTGGACTCATATGCATCCACTCATATGATCCATACACATGCCCAGGTATAATACATACATGCATCCGCATGTTTCTAGGCCTGACACGCATCCGCATGTCCCTAGAATATAGGGGTTTGTGACATCCCCCCGGCTTCTAATCAGTTGACCGCAACTGAAAAGCCTCCAGATAGGCCTTCAAAAGATCTGGGTAATCCTCGAAGTAGGCCTCATCCATCCATTTCGCATCCAAAGCTGAATAATTCTTGAACTTCACAAGGTACCTACGAACAAGTTTGCCTCCCGCAAGCTTTCGTTCCTTGTGAAAAACAATCTGTTCAGGTTGAAGAATCTCTTCCGGCTCATCCACCTCGGGTGGGTCTTCCAAAACCGGCTCAAACGGTGTCGGTCCTACATAAGGCCTCAATAGGCTCACATGAAAAGCATTATGCATGTTCCAATGATCTGGGAGTACAAGCCGAAATGCAACATCATTGATCTTCTCGAAGATTTGAAAAGGTCCATAGTACCTGTTGGAAAGCTTAGGGTACTTTCCCTCTTTCCCTGGCCTCTTCCGAAGGCGTGCCTTTTCAAATTTCAGCAAGACCCAATCACCTTGTTTGAATTGTACATCCCTTCTATGCTTATCAGCTGCCTTTTTATTCTTGGTTTGAGACCTCTCTATGGCTGTCCGTACCTGTGCAAATGCAGTATCCAAGTCTCTGACATACTCATCTGCTGCAAAAATTTCATCCTTTGTACGAAGGATGGGTGGTAGTACCACCTTGCCATAGATAATCTCAAAGGGCGCCTTGCCTGTAGAAGTATGTACCGTATTGTTGTAGGCAAACTCCACAAGTGGTAAATACTTCTCCCAATCCGATTTGCGGTCGAATACATAAGATTTCAGCAAGTCAAGGACGGCTGAATTTGCTATTTCACTTTGGCCATCTGTCTGTGGATGGTAAGCTGATGTGAAGTTCAGCTTTGTACCCATATTATCAAACAATGCACGCCAAAATAAGCTTGTGGTTCTAGGATCTCTATCCCCCACAATAGATTTAGGCATGCCATGGTGTTTGAATATCTGTGCCAAAAACATCCTAGCCATATGATCTGGCTTTATTGTCTTGCGCACGGGAATGAAATGTGCCTGCTTGCTAAACCTGTCAATGATGGTCCAAATAGCATCATTTCCCTGTGGCATCCTTGGCAAATCCATAATGAAATCCATAGCAATGCTTTCCCATGGTTCATTTGGTATAGGCAAAGGCTGAAGCAATCCAGGTGCTTTATGTCGGTCAAACTTGACCTTTTGACATACCATACATTCACGTACATATCCTTCAATATCCTTGCGAATATGTGGCCAAAAGAAATACCTCTCCAAAGCTTGTGCTCTGGCCAAAATGCCTCTATGACCTGCATATGGAGGAGCATGGCACTCATCCATAACCTTATGGCGAAGGTTCTTTACCACACACATACGATTTTGCATCATGAGATATCCATCTCTTATGACATAAGATGGGACAGCAATACCCTCTTGCAAATCAGCCCATACATGTGCAAAATCCTCATCCACATGATAGGTATTACGCATATCCGATAAGTCCTCATGGTATGTGAAGGCAATGAATGCAACAGAGGTGTTAGGGTTAGGGTTTAGAGAAGCTTCAAACAGGCGTGGAAGCCAAGAGAGAGAGAGAGAGAACACGACTTCAGTATTATGCTTGATGAAAAGTGAAGTACAATAGCCACATAATAGTGACCCTAAAGATATGTGTTCACATGTCCGGCCATAAAATGTGCCGGGTGGACCAAAACACCTATAAACTGAATATAAGTGAAACTAGGCTAAATTGGGGGGAAAAACCTCCACTAACTGAAGTAAAAAGTGCCCCAGTAATCTACTGATGATCACTAGCACTCCTCTGGGTGCATACACAGCGTAAAACCCAACAGTATGCAACTGTAATAGCATGAACCTGTGGTCGTCTAGATAAGGCATCTGCCACCACATTCTTTTTCCCTGGAGTGTGTAAAATCTGAAAATGAAACATTGAGAGGAAATTTGCCCATCTCATATGCTTCTCTGAGGGCTTTCTTTGAGTCAAAAAGTATCTCAAACTTTGATGATCAGTTTTGACCATAAAATCAGCCCCTAAAAGATAGTGTTTCCAAATAGTAAGGGCATGAATTACAGCCAACAACTCCTTCTCATAAACCTGTAAGTGAAGCTCTGCATGTTGCAAGCGTCTGCTCTCATAGGCAATGGCATGTCCTTCTTGGTTCAAAACAGGCCCTATGCAGTCCCCACATGCATCACATTCCACCACAAAAGGTTTGTGCAAATCCGGAATAATGAGTACCGGTCCCGAGATGATTGCACTCTTCAACTTTTGAAAGGCATCTCTCTCTTCTTGTGTCCATTTAAAGATTGCTTTCTTCTTCGTTAAGTCATGTAACGGAGCGGCAATGAAAGCAAAATGCTTGACGAACCTCCTGTAGTAAGCACATAAACAAAGGAAGCTCCTCACTTCATGGACTGATTTCAGCTCTGGCCATTCTTGCATGGCTTGTATCTTTGCGGGATCCATGCACACATCATCCTTTGATACAATGTGACCAAGATAGTGAATCTCTGGGAGGAAGAATTCACTCTTTTTTGCATTTATGTAGAGCTGATTTTCCTTAAGCTCTTTAAACACAATAGCCAGGTGCTCACGATGTTGGGCTTCATTCTTTGAGAATACAATAATGTCATCAAAGAATATACCTGTGAACTTTCTATGCTTGAACACCCTATCCATCATCCTGTTGAAGGTAGCGGGTGCATTTGTAAGGCCAAAAGGCACCACCAAAAACTCATAAAGACCAAAGGCTGTCCTAAATACAGTCTTGTGTACATCTTGAGGTGCCACTCTCACTTGATGATACCCACTCTTGAGGTCTATTCGGCTGAAACATGCCGAACCTTCAAGCTTGTCCAAGATGTCATCAATGCGCGGAATCGGAAACCGATTCTTGATGGTTATCTTATTGAGGGCACGGTAATCAACACACATCCTGTAAGTACCATCCTTCTTTTGAACAAGAAGTACCGGCGAGCAATATGGCGAGGAACTAGGTCGAATCAAACCCTTTTCCAAAAGTTCATTCACCTGTGCCATAATCTATTCTTGTTGACTAGCACTCACCCTGTATGGTGGCCTATTAGGTAGAGAGCTACCGCGAATTAGATCTATGCAATGATCTTCCGGCCTCTCTGGTGGCAACCTTGCTGGCAAAGCATTTGCAAAACAATCTTTGAACTCATTCAAAAAGTTAAGCTTGTCTTGATCTAATGCACTAACATCAACATTCTACACGTACCAAAACCAAGTAAGAACAAGCTGATTTCTTTATTGCCTTATTAATTTGTACATGGCTTACAAGAGGTATGGTACTTCCAATAGTACCAGCATCTATAGAGTGCTCACGACCTCTATGTACAAAGCTGATTTTCTTCTCTTTGTAAGCCTTAATAGGCTCTAAACGGTGATGCCAGGGCATCCCCAACAAAACATCACAACCTGTGAGAGGAGCCACTAAAAAGCTCTCATGGTCGAGGTAGTCCTGTATATGTACACGGAGCTTACCAATGACCGGAGTTACATCAACCTGTTTGCCCTCAAAGGCGGCATCTGCATTCATTTACATTCCCATGTCTTCCACATTGAGACCTATGGCGGCAGCCATCTGTACGGATATAAAGTTATCTGTGGAAGCATCATCAAAAAGAAACAAAGCGAGAACAAACTAAAGGGATCTGCGCTCGCTGAAGCTCCCGCCCACCTCTCCCTGCTCGCGTTGCACTGCGCCCTTCACCTTCCCTGCCTGCTCGCCCCCTCGTTTCCTCCTCGCTTCCTCCTTCTCCGCCTTCCCTGCATTGCCCGCCGCCTGCTTTGTCCGCCGCCTTCTTTGACCCCCGCCGC
The DNA here is from genome assembly GCF_041138505.1 of Cibotium barometz. Taxonomy (NCBI): domain Eukaryota; kingdom Viridiplantae; phylum Streptophyta; class Polypodiopsida; order Cyatheales; family Cibotiaceae; genus Cibotium; species Cibotium barometz. The sequence continues at coordinate 64,385,797 of NC_141048.1, forward strand.
CTTTCGTTTAGCCCCCCCCGTCTACATCCGTTACTGCGCCCCCCCCTTCCGCCTGCCTTCGCTGCTGCCCATAGCTCTGCTCGCCGCCTTCCTCTCCCTTACGCCTCCCCCCCCTTGTCTTCGCGCCCTCCTCCTCTCTGCAGCGACTTATTCCCCCCCCTCCGCCAGTTCGTTTTTTCCGCCCATCCCTCTTGCGCGCAGCCCCTGCCCTCCCCCCCCCCCTTAGGTTTTATCTCTTTCGCCTTCTCCCCCCCCCCCTCCCTCCTTTTCTTGCTTCCGCCCCCTGGGGGTTTTGATTTCATTTTTCGCTCCGTATTCCGCCTCTCTGTGTGCAACTCGCTTCCAGCAGGTTCCCGCCTTCGCCTCGCCTTCGCCGCAGCTTCAAACTCTGATGGAGGCTCCTCCCGCCCCGCCTCAGAGGGACTCATCCGCAACCCCCTCGCCCGCCCCTGAGGTCACCCCCATCAGGCTTTCTCTTTCGCCGGAAGAGGAAGCGAGCCTCACCGCAGAGGTGGAACACCTCCAGGCTCATTCCACCATCTGCCGTATAGTCGGCACTCGCCCCAGCAGAGGGGAGATCAGGGATCTTCTTCAGGCCCGCCTTCTTGCAGATGTGGGCAAGATCCTGGATGTACAGCTTCTGGGCCGGGGACATTATCAGATCGAGTTCGAGGCCGCCCAGAGCGTTGCCAAGGTCCTTGCCATGAGTCCCCTTGACATCAGGGGTGCTCGGGCTTTCTTCAGACCTTGGCAGCATGGATTTGACCCAGCAGCGGCGGAGCAGGGAGAGCGCCTCTTCCATGTTACAGTTTGTTTCCCTGGTCTCCGCCGGGAGTATCTTCCGCTCCTCTCCAGGCTCGGAGCATTGGTGGGCTCGGTACTAGAGACGGGTCCCTCAGCAGCTTCAGTGGTGGCCAGAGCAGCTGGGCTACCTTCGGTCAGAGTGTTGGTGTCGGACATCTCCTCCCTTCCTAAGGTCATTCAGTTACCTAGGATAGGGGGGGGGTGGATAGATCAGAGAGTGGAGTTCTCGGGGCTCCCGAACCAGTGCTTCATTTGCAGGCAGGTCGGTCATCTGGCCAAGGCCTGCCCTCGCAGGAGACCTCGACCCTCACCACAGCAGCAGGCTACTGATGGCCCGCCCACAGATTCGGCTCGGCAGGCTGCCTCCGGGACACCTGCTCACGCCATAGAGACCTCGGAGTGGCAGCCTGGACAGGGGCGCCGTCGAGGGAGACAGCCACAGCAGCACGCCCAGAGACCGCTGCAGCAGTAGCAGCCACAGTCTCAGCCTCACCGGGTTCCCGTGAGGAACAGCTTTGCTCCCCTTCAGGAGGAGACGCCGCACATTGGTGTGTTGGGGGAGACTTCAACATGCTTGAGGACCCGGCAGATAGGGTGGGAGGCAGTCATGTTACAGTGCACGGCATGGAGCTTGCAGCTTGGGACCGGTTTTGCATGTCACTGAGGATCACTGATGCATGGCAGCATGGGGCTTTCTCCCGGTCTCAGGACAGTCTTAGTTTCTCTCGGTCGGATCGCCGGCAGGGAGGGACTAATCTATCACGGATTGATCGCTTTTATGTGGGCGATTGGTTAGGGGAGCGAGGGGGCTCCGTCGGCATTCTCGCTGGCACCTCATTTTCAGATCATGCGCCAGTTATATTGACATTGGAGGAGGGGACACGGGAGCCCAGCTTGCAGTTGAGGATCCCAGAGAGGGTACTTGCAGATCCCAGTCTCGCTGAGGACATTGAGAGGATCTGGCATGATAGTCAGTGCTCTGACCAGGATGCAGCGGGCCAGTGTGCCCAGGGACTCATTGATCTTAGCTCTTTTCTGCACGCTGCAGCTTTGACACGACTGGGAGAGATTCGCGAGCGGGAGCAACGGCTGAGACGCAGCCTTGCTTCGCTACAGCGCCTTCAGGAGCAGCAGCCTGCATGTGAGTGGGTGGCGTCCCAGCTGAGCCAGGCACGCCAGGAGGTTAGAGAGGTAGAGGAGCAGAGACATGAGTTTTATTATCGTCGTCAGGCCTCTCAATGGACGCAGCTTGGAGATAGAGTGACTGGGGAGTTTTTTGAGATCACTGGACCCCGTCATGCGCGAGCCGGAGTCCGCCAGCTTGGTAAACCGGATGGATCGGTAGCTACTGAGCTCGGGGAGATCAGAGCCATTGCCACTGCTTTTTATAGTGACCTGCTTTCAGCGGAGCCTGCCACTGAGGATCGAGATGTTTGCAGACAGACTGTGTGGGCCCATGTGCAGAGGAGGGTCACAGACCATATGCGTACAGTTCTAGGTGCGCCTCTGTCAGAGATTGAGCTTGCCGAGGCCTTGAGGGTCCTGCCGCGACATAGTTGCCGAGGGGAGGACGGACTGACGCTGGCCTTTTTTATGCGCTATTGGGACCTTTTGGGGCCAGGCCTCCGCAGGGGCTTTCAGCATGTTTTGGACACTGGGGTGATGCCGCAGAGCTTTTCAGAGGGCTTGATCTATCTTATCCCCAAAGGGGAGGGAGTATCAGATGACATTCGGCATTGGAGGCCTATTACGATCCTCGATACTGTCTACAAGGTCTTAGCAAAGGCCTTGAGTTTGAGGATCCAGCCCTTCCTGGGGGAGTTGATTCATGCTACTCAGACAGGATTTGTCAAGGAGCGCAGTATCCTTGACAACATCTTTACTTTCTGGGAGGCGACGGCCCGAGCTAGATTTCTTGGCGAGGACTTGGTCATGATGCTTCTCGATTTTGAGAAGGCATACGATAGAGTTGATTGGGGATTCTTAGAGGGCACTATGCTTCGCCTGGGCTTTGAGCCAGGATGGATCAGAGGGGTGGCAGCTCTGTATTCCACAGCTCGCAGCCAGGTGCTGATTGCAGGAGGACGGGGGCCGAGTTTTGAGCTGACCAGATCAGTCCGTCAGGGGTGTCCTCTCGCCCCTTTCCTTTTTCTCTTCTTTGCGGAGGCTATGAGTATGTATTTGACGGCAAAGGAGGTTGGTTTGAGAGGACTCCAGCTCCCAGTCCGGGGGGAGGATTTGCTTGATGCTGAGTTTGCAGACGACACGGGCTTATTTTTGCATGGCCAAGAGGCCAATCTTATTCGGGCTGAGCAGTCGCTCCAGGTTTTTAGTGCAGCTTCGGGAGCATTGATCAATTGGCGCAAGACAGTGGCCTTTTGGATCAGTAGTGCTCCCATTCCGGCATGGAGCCTGGACCCCGGTTTTAGATGGATTCCTCCAAGCACAGCAGTGCGGTATTTGGGATGCCAGATTGGCCTCGATTTGTCACCTGAGCAGCAGATTGCCCCGCTTCTTCTGAGCATTCGGAAGAAGCTATTGTATTGGAGTACAGCTCGACTATCCTTGGCTGGGAGGGTGGTGGTGGCAAATCAAGTGCTGTTAGCGACCATGTGGTACATTACGTCTTGCTGGATTTTCTCGAGCTCTTGCATCAGCCAGGTACAGAGGCTGATCAGGAACTTTCTGTGGTCTGGGCGGGACGGTCAGCTAGCTCGGGCAAAGGTTGCATGGGCAGTTATTACACTTCCGCTGGCTCAGGGCGGTTTGGGCATTATAGATCCAGTCGATCAGAACAGAGCCTTTTTGGGGAAGCTTATTGTTCGGGGGTTGCTTCCAGGCGCTGAGCCGTGAAAAGAGCTCCTCTTGCAGCGACTGCAGGCTCGGGCGCCCCCTGCAGGGGGTACTTGGGCACCAGAGATTCGCTGGATCTTCATAGAGATGAGGAGGACAGGCCTCAGTAGAGGATGGGAGGACAGATTTGCTTTGAGTATCCTGAGAGCTTGGGAGCTGCTGAGACCGGGGCTCTCTCAGCGGCCTCCTTCTTGTGTTGAGGAGCGGGCCAGGCAGCCGCTCATCTGGAGCCCAGCGGTTCGCACGGAGCAGGGTCTCATGCTGGGTTCTCGGCCTCGTCTAGCCTGGGGACCTTTAGCAGCGACAGGCCCAGCTCGTAGTTTTGGAGACTGGCAGGCTTTCTGCAGTCTACCAGAGGAGATCCAGGTGGAGAGGCTGAGTCACTTCAGAGGGGGGTTGATTATGAGGGATGATATTCAGGAGGCACATTTCAGAGGAGTGGTTCACACCTCTCGAGCCAGTGGCCCCACGGTGGATGGGAGCCTTTACACAGTTGGAGATCCTGATTGCTGTCAGAGCTAGCACTGAGGATGGCAGATGCCTCTACTATGAGATTCAGGATGAGGGCAGACTCCAGAGAGTGGAGGTGGAGTCGCCTTTAGTTGCAGAGTGCACCTTTCAGAGGATTCGGGTAGTGGCTGCCGCTTCTCGGAAGTGGCATATTGACCCCGACCCTGCTGATGTGCTCTCGGATTGGCGCATATGGGCATATGCAGCGCGCCCCTTGGCCCGACTACAGTGGGACCCCGGGGAGTACGAGTGGCATGATCCTTATGCATCCCTTGAGGCCACAGAGATCACCTTTTTCCAGTATACTGTTCGACTGGGACGGCATATTTTGACGGCGAGGAGGACAGTTTCTCCAGCGGCAACGGGGCATTGGCGATTGCAGGGACTCTCACAGGAGTTCCTGGAGGATTTCTGGGCTCGGCTCTGGGCTAGTCGGCAGGCCCGCAGGATCTCGGCTTTTCAGTGGCTGGTCGCCCACAGGGGCTCAGCAGTTGGCACCTGGCTTGTTTACAGCGGTCTTCCGGCGGCCTGCGTCCGATGCGGCCACCCTATGGAGACACAGAGACATTGCCTTTGGGACTGCCCTCAGGCACAGCAGATTTGGCTGCGGATGCTGCGTATTCTGGCCCCCCTCTCTCCAGAGGGTATGTTTACGTGGGGTGCCGCTGCTTGGTCGACTTCGTCAGGGCCTGCTATGGGCTATGAGATGGAGCAGGGCAGTCAGGCCATCAGATTTTTTTTTTTTCCCGAGAAAAGATCCTTTCATTAGTTATATAAAAACACCCGTAGGGCTACAAAAGATCTCTCCTGCTCCTAAGAGAGAGAAGAGCAGTGAATACATCATGGCAGCCCGGGAGACTCTCCCTAGGTGCTGCAAAATACAAGCATCAGTATAAAGAACTGAGCGGCTAAATCATACAATAGGGGGGGGGAAGAGCCAAACAGGTGGCCTGTAGTGCCAACGGGGGGATCCCGTGTGTAAGGTGTAGAACGGGCCACAGCGCCAAGTGGTGTGAAAGGCCTGGCGCCGTAAGATCGCCTCATCCGAGTCTCCCCGGATGCGGTCGTACTGTCCTCGCAGGGTGTGGATCAACCCCTGCCAAATCCCCCGTACGGTCTCTGCTGGTGGCTCCAATCTCCCCTCAAAGGCCGTAAAGCACCGGGCCCTCTAGGTGAACCAGATGGTGAGGCTGCTGAGGAGCTCCCATCGTAAATCCCTCTCCTGTGTCCAACTGGCGGACGAGAAATCCGGTGCCAAAACCAGGCGAGGCTGGCCCCTAATAAATCTGATGGCCTGACTGCCCTGCTCCATCTCATAGCCCATAGCAGGCCCTGACGAAGTCGACCACGCAGCGGCACCCCACGTAAACACACCCTCTGGAGAGAGGGGGCCCAGAATACGCAGTATCCGCAGCCAAATCTGCTGTGCCTGAGGGCAGTCCCAAAGGCAATGTCTTGTGTCTCCATAGGGTGGCCGCATCGGACGCAGGCCGCCGGAAGACCGCTGTAAACAAGCCAAGTGCCAACTGCTGAGCCCCTGTGGGCGACCAGCCACTGAAAAGCCGAGATCCTGCGGGCCTGCCGACTAGCCCAGTGCCGAGCCCAGAAATCCTCCAGGAACTCCTGTGAGAGTCCCTGCAATCGCCAATGCCCCGCTGCCGCTGGAGAAACTGTCCTCCTCGCCGTCAAAATATGCCGTCCCAGCCGAACAGTATACTGGAAAAAGGTGATCTCTGTGGCCTCAAGGGATGCATAAGGATCATGCCACTCGTACTCCCCGGGGTCCCACTGTAGTCGGGCCAAGGGGCGCGCTGCATATGCCCATATGCGCCAATCCGAGAGCACATCAGCAGGGTCGGGGTCAATATGCCACTTCCGAGAAGCGGCAGCCACTACCCGAATCCTCTGAAAGGTGCACTCTGCAACTAAAGGCGACTCCACCTCCACTCTCTGGAGTCTGCCCTCATCCTGAATCTCATAGTAGAGGCATCTGCCATCCTCAGTGCTAGCTCTGACAGCAATCAGGATCTCCAACTGTGTAAAGGCTCCCATCCACCGTGGGGCCACTGGCTCGAGAGGTGTGAACCACTCCTCTGAAATGTGCCTCCTGAATATCATCCCTCATAATCAACCCCCCTCTGAAGTGACTCAGCCTCTCCACCTGGATCTCCTCTGGTAGACTGCAGAAAGCCTGCCAGTCTCCAAAACTACGAGCTGGGCCTGTCGCTGCTAAAGGTCCCCAGGCTAGACGAGGCCGAGAACCCAGCATGAGACCCTGCTCCGTGCGAACCGCTGGGCTCCAGATGAGCGGCTGCCTGGCCCGCTCCTCAACACAAGAAGGAGGCCGCTGAGAGAGCCCCGGTCTCAGCAGCTCCCAAGCTCTCAGGATACTCAAAGCAAATCTGTCCTCCCATCCTCTACTGAGGCCTGTCCTCCTCATCTCTATGAAGATCCAGCGAATCTCTGGTGCCCAAGTACCCCCTGCAGGGGGCGCCCGAGCCTGCAGTCGCTGCAAGAGGAGCTCTTTTCACGGCTCAGCGCCTGGAAGCAACCCCCGAACAATAAGCTTCCCCAAAAAGGCTCTGTTCTGATCGACTGGATCTATAATGCCCAAACCGCCCTGAGCCAGCGGAAGTGTAATAACTGCCCATGCAACCTTTGCCCGAGCTAGCTGACCGTCCCGCCCAGACCACAGAAAGTTCCTGATCAGCCTCTGTACCTGGCTGATGCAAGAGCTCGAGAAAATCCAGCAAGACGTAATGTACCACATGGTCGCTAACAGCACCTGATTTGCCACCACCACCCTCCCAGCCAAGGATAGTCGAGCTGTACTCCAATACAATAGCTTCTTCCGAATGCTCAGAAGAAGCGGGGCAATCTGCTGCTCAGGTGACAAATCGAGGCCAATCTGGCATCCCAAATACCGCACTGCTGTGCCTGGAGGAATCCATCTAAAACCGGGGTCCGGGCTCCATGCCGGAGTGGGAGCACTACTGATCCAAAAGGCCACTGTCTTGCGCCAATTGATCAATGCTCCCGAAGCTGCACTAAAAACCTGGAGCGACTGCTCAGCTCGAATAAGATTGGCCTCTTGGCCATGCAAAAATAAGCCCGTGTCGTCTGCAAACTCAGCATCAAGCAAATCCTCTCCCCGGACTGGGAGCTGAAGTCCTCTCAAACCAACCTCCTCTGCCGTCAAATACATACTCATAGCCTCCGCAAAGAAGAGAAAAAGGAAAGGGGCGAGAGGACACCCCTGACGGACTGATCTGGTCAGCTCAAAACGCGGTCCCCGTTCTCCTGCAGTCAGCACCTGGCTGCGAGCTGTGGAATACAGAGCTGCCACCCCTCTGATCCATCCTGGCTCAAAGCCCAGGCGAAGCATAGTGCCCTCTAAGAATCCCCAATCAACTCTATCGTATGCCTTCTCAAAATCGAGAAGCATCATGACCAAGTCCTCGCCAAGAAATCTAGCTCGGGCCGTCGCCTCCCAGAGAGTAAAGATGTTGTCAAGGATACTGCGCTCCTTGACAAATCCTGTCTGAGTAGCATGAATCAACTCCCCCAGGAAGGGCTGGATCCTCAAACTCAAGGCCTTTGCTAAGACCTTGTAGACAGTATCGAGGATCGTAAAAGGCCTCCAATGCCGAATGTCATCTGATACTCCCTCCCCTTTGGGGATAAGATAGATCAAGCCCTCTGAAAAGCTCTGCGGCATCACCCCAGTGTCCAAAACATGCTGAAAGCCCCTGCGGAGGCCTGGCCCCAAAAGGTCCCAATAGCGCATAAAAAAGGCCGGCGTCAGTCCGTCCTCCCCTCGGCAACTATGTCGCGGCAGGACCCTCAAGGCCTCGGCAAGCTCAATCTCTGACAGAGGCGCACCTAGAACTGTACGCATATGGTCTGTGACCCTCCTCTGCACATGGGCCCACACAGTCTGTCTGCAAACATCTCGATCCTCAGTGGCAAGCTCCGCTGAAAGCAGGTCACTATAAAAAGCAGTGGCAATGGCTCTGATCTCCCCGAGCTCAGTAGCTACCGATCCATCCGGTTTACCAAGCTAGCGGACTCCTGCTCGCGCATGACGGGGTCCAGTGATCTCAAAAAACTCCCCAGTCACTCTATCTCCAAGCTGCGTCCACTGAGAGGCCTGACGACAATAATAAAACTCATGTCTCTGCTCCTCTACCTCTCTAACCTCGTGGCGTGCCTGGCTCAGCTGGGACGCCACCCACTCACATGCAGGCTGCTGCTCCTGAAGGCGCTGTAGCGAAGCAAGGCTGCGTCTCAGCCGTTGCTCCCGCTCGCGAATCTCTCCCAGTCGTGTCAAAGCTGCAGCGTGCAGAAAAGAGCTAAGATCAATGAGTCCCTGGGCACACTGGCCCGCTGCATCCTGGTCAGAGCACTGACTATCATGCCAGATCCTCTCAATGTCCTCAGCGAGACTGGGATCTGCAAGTACCCTCTCTGGGATCCTCAACTGCAAGCTGGGCTCCCGTGTCCCCTCCTCCAATGTCAATATAACTGGCGCATGATCTGAAAATGAGGTGCCAGCGAGAATGCCGACGGAGCCCCCTCGCTCCCCTAACCAATCGCCCACATAAAAGCGATCAATCCGTGATAGATTAGTCCCTCCCTGCCGGCGATCCGACCGAGAGAAACTAAGACTGTCCTGAGACCGGGAGAAAGCCCCATGCTGCCATGCATCAGTGATCCTCAGTGACATGCAAAACCGGTCCCAAGCTGCAAGCTCCATGCCGTGCACTGTAACATGACTGCCTCCCACCCTATCTCCCGGGTCCTCAAGCATGTTGAAGTCTCCCCCAACACACCAATGTGCGGCCTCTGGCAATGCATCTGTAACCTGAGTCCAGAACTCTGCTCTGGCACTAGCATGATTGGGCGCATAGATGTTGAGCACACCCAATAGCTCATCATGCATCCTCAGAATGACATACTGTGCTCTACCAGGCACAATGACCCCTCGATCCACAATGGCCTGCCGCCATATATCTGCAATAACCATGCATACTCCTCCCTGTCCACCCAAAGGACCAAACCCTGCAGACCAAAAAGTGTCCCATCTACCAGGCATCACCGAACCATATCTCCGGATCCTGCTCTCACCCAAGTGGTGCTCCTGCATCATCAAAATGTCAATGCTGCCACCAACCAGGCACCTCTGAAGCTCCTGCCTCAAGCAACCTCGATAGCGTATAAAGTGTGCTCCGCCAAGGCCCTGTACATTCCATGAGATGATCCTCATGGATGCCCTGCTGAGGTGGATGCTGTCTCAGCCGTACGGCGGGCCTTCGCAAGCGGCTTGGATGGAGAGTAGTCCCCATCCGAGCGGCTGCGAATCTGCCCACCCGGTGTACTGCAAGAATCCCGGATCAGGCGCCAGTGGCTGTGGCCCATGGCGACTGCCTCCTGCTCTGACAGAGAAACCTCGTGTATACTCACATATCCAGGGTCGCGTGCCAAGTCTCCCACTATGCGCACGACCAAATGCCGAATCCCTGAGATATCCACACTCCCGGGATCCAAGAACAAATGAGCGAGCTCCCAAGGTCGACCTATCACATCTGTCACCTCCAGATCGCTCATGTGGTGAGAAAACTCAACTGCTTGAGTCTTCAAAGTGCTGAGAGCGAGCTCAAGAGTCCACTCCCGATCACAAGGTCCACATAGAGGGAACGAGAAGGCCACCGCTGAGTCTAGTGCCTCCTCCCCTCGGGCCGGAGGTATCACTACATGAACTCGAATGGGTGCTGGCTCATGAGGGCCCTCTGCTCCAAAAAGGCGTGTGAAGGTATAGTCAAAGGCCTCCGAGCGCTGTCTAATGCCAAGGCGACTCAGCCGACTGCAGATAGATGAAATCCGTGAGGCCCTAATCGGCATAGGTCTCCTCTGTGATGCTCGAGCGAGGTCAGTGCTCAGCGCTCTCCGGACTGCAGGTGAGCGCCAGGGAACTGCCAGGGTCTCCCAGGAAGGTGAGGCGGGCGGAGGGGGAGGAGGGGGAGGCGAGGGAGGTGGAGAGGGAGCCGCTGCCGAAACCGGAGCGGGGGCGGGAGGAGGCGATGGTGGAAGCGAGGCGGTGGGAGGGGACGGGGGTGGGGGGGTGAAGGAGGGGGAGCTGGCATCTCCTGGTCCTCGGTCGCTGCAGGGGTCTCCTCCTGAAGGGGAGCAAAGCTGTTCCTCACGGGAACCCAGTGAGGCTGAGACTGTGGCTGCTGCTGCAGCGGGAGCCCCGAGAACTCCACTCTCTGATCTATCCACCCCCCCCTATCCTAGGTAGCTGAATACTTAGGAAGGGAGGAGATGTCAGACACCAACACTCTGACCGAGGGTAGCCCAGCTGCTCTGGCCACCACTGAAGCAGCAGAGGGACCCGTCTCTAGTACCGAGCCCACCAATGCTCCGAGCCTGGAGAGGAGCGGAAGATACTCCCGACGGAGACCAGGGAAACAAACTGTAACATGGAAGAGGCGCTCTCCCTGCTCCGCCGCTGCTGGGTCAAATCCATGCTGCCAAGGTCTGAAGAAAGCCCGAGCACCCCTGATGTCCAGAGGACTCATGGCAAGGACCTTGGCAACGCTCTGGGCGGCCTCGAACTCGATCTGATAATGGCCCCGGCCCAGGAGCTGTACATCCAGGATCTTGCCCACATCTGCAAGAAGGTGGGCCTGAAGAAGATCCCTGATCTCCCCTCTGCTGGGGCGAGTGCCGACTATACGGCAGATGGTGGAATGAGCCTGGAGGCGTTCCACCTCTGCGGTGAGGCTCGCTTCCTCTTCCGGCGAAAGAGAAAGCCTGATGGGGATGACCTCGGGGGCGGGCGAGGGGGCTGCGGATGAGTCCCTCTGAGACGAGGCGGGAGGAGTCTCCATCAGAGTCTGAAGCTCAGGCGAAGGCGAGGCGAAAGCGGAAAACCTACAAGAAACGGGCTGCACACAAAGAGGCGGAAGACCGGAGGAAAAGGGAAAAAACACAAAACCCCCTGGGGTGGAAAACAGCGCGAAGGAGGGGGGAGGGAGTGGGCGAAAAGACGAAGGATAAAACCAGGGGGGGCGGGGCGCTGCTGAAGAGAGGCGAAGAGGCTAGGCGGGGGGGGGGGCCAGCAGGCGGAGAGGCTAGGCGGGGGGGGAGGGGGGCGCAACGCGAAAAGAAAAAGAAGGGGGGAGGGCAGCAACGCGCAAGGAAGGGGGGGGGCGGGGCGCTACTGAAGATAGGCGAAGAGGCTAGGCGGGGGGGATGCGAGCAGGCGGAGAGGCTAGACGGGGGGGGGGGGGGCGAGCAGGCGAGGAGGGGGGGGGGGCGCAACAGCGGTCAGGCCATCAGATTTATTAGGGGCCAGCCTCGCCTGGTTCCGGCACCGGATTTCTCGTCCGCCAGCTGGACACAGGAAGGGATTTACGATGGGAGCTCCTCAGTAGCCTCACCATCTGGTTCACCTGGAGGGCCCGGTGTTTCACGGCCTTTGAGGGGAGACTGGAGCCACCAGCAGAGACTGTACGGGGGATTTGGCAGGAGTTGATCCACACCCTGCGAGGACAGTATGACCGCATCTGGGGCGACTCGGACGAGGCAATCTTGCGGCGCCAGGCTTTTCACACCACCTGGCGCAGCGGCCCCTTCTACACCTTACACACGGGATCCCCCCGTTGGCATTACAGGCCACCTGTTTGGCTATTCCCCCCCCCCCTATTGTATGATTTAGCCCCTCAATCCTTAGTACTGATGCTTGTATTTTGCAGCACCTAGGGAGAGTCTCCCGGGCTGCCTTGCTGTATTCACTGCTCTTTTTCTCTTATGAGCAGGAGAGATCTTTTGTAGCCCTACGGGTGTTTTTATATAACTAATGAAAGGATCTTTTCTCGGAAAAAAAAAAAAGAAACAAAGCGAGCTGATCCTTCAATTTGCCCCAAGCCTTGCATATGACTCTACTCTTGGGCTCATGCCCTGTATTACCCTGCACATCGGGTACAACATTCACAAGAGGCTTTTCCACATTAGGCTCAGCATTCTTAGGATTCTGTGGGCATTTAGGATATATATGATCTTTACTGCCACACTTAAAGCATTTTCCAGCCTTCCTGTACTCTTCCAATTGCTGTTTTGAGAGTCCAAAATTGTGGCGTTTACCCCCCGGCTTCTTTTCGGAGTCATCCTTTGCATCTCGGCCATCTTTGGGAGCATTCTTAGGTGGCTGTCCACCCTTTTTCTGGTCATAACCAGCCCTGAATTTGCTCTTGTTTTGACTTGCAAATGGCTTATTTGTGGGTGCTTTTATGTGCAAGTTCTCCGCAATCATGGCTGAGTGTATAAGCTCTTGTATGGTTTTATTTGGGTACACTCCCAAGCTTTGTTGGATGATGTGATGGAGCCCCGATTCAAACTTTCTCTTCTTCTCGTCCTCTCCAATCTTCATGAAGGGAGTAACCTTGAGAAGGACTTTCCAAAACTTTGCTATGTATGAAGCAACGGACTCTCCCTCATCTTGGGACAGCCAATCCCACTCCTTGCGTACATCCTTTGCAAAGTTTGGTGGTAAGAATTGATCATAAAACTGAATTTTGAAAGAAGACCAAGTTGGGGCAGCACTTCCATCAAGTATTTTTGCAAGCCACCAATCACTTGCCGTACCCTTGAGATGCATTCCCACATGCCTGAGCATAGACTTTTCCGAAAAGTCTTCATTGCAAAAAGCTATCTCAAAGTGTCTAATGAAAGCAAGTGCTTTGGTAGAGTCCATCCGTCCCTGAAAGTTTTCAAACTTTACATGCTTGTCACCGGACTTGAACTCTCGAGGCTTCTTCCTTCTATATGCATCCCTATGTACATCCTGTTCATCTACATGATAATGATGCCGCGATGAAGATTCACGATCCCTCTTCGTTCTCTCTTGAGCCACACTCTCCAAATGAGTGGAAAGCTCAACACGAGAATGGATATGTCTTCTTGGAGCAAAGCGGGAATGAGTAGAGGATCCCTCATCCTTACTCTTCTCTTGACCTGCATCAAGCCTAGCACCAGGGACTCTTGTCCTTTCAGCATTTGGCACTTGTTGTGCTCTTTCTGCTTGTTGTGCATCATGTGCATTACCACGGGCAGCCATGAGGGGTGGCTTCTTGAAAGCCAAACTACCATCTGCTTCAGTGTATACATCACCCTTAACCATTAGGTATGCAAGTGCAAGCTCTCGAGGTTTCTCAACATCCATTTCCTTTGCAATTGCTTCAAAAGTGACTTCATGGACCGAAGCCTTTGCCTTCGCAGCCAACACCCTTTGTACATCCGGGTCATTTTTCAATGACCTAAGCTCTTCGGTTTCAGCCCTATAGCGTCGCACTTGACGCCTCAAAGATTCCAAATCAGAATGCATAGTGTCATGAGTACCTGCATCTCCATAGACATCATTGCCTCCAGCATCTCTTGCATCCCTTGTACCATGAAATTCACGGTCCTGTGTATTCTCCACACTGTCAGAAATGTGGCTGTCCATGACACTCAAATCAGATCACCACTTATGATTCCAAGCCTCGGACCGTTTTCCAATGAGGGGAAAAACTGAGCTCTGATACCAATGTAACGGGAGGCGGATGCATGTATTGGAATCGTATAAATGTGAACAAGATTCTGAGCACTTAACACTTGAGCATTACAACCACAAAGCTGAAATTGACAGTACACCACATAAAGGGGCCGATGATAGGCTGACCCCCCCCCCTTTAGGTTATATTACAAAAAGAGTCTGCAAAGTACAAGATTACGGGTGCCTGGGGATTCACCACAAGCCTGCACCTGATTCTTCCAAATACATCATGAATGAATACATTTCAAACAAGAAAATCTGTAGGTACATCCGCCCTGCACAAGCCTCTTCACAGGTACATCCGCCCTGCACAAGACCTCCCAGGTACTCCGCCCTGCACAAGATGTAAATGGATCTTTAGGCCCTGTTTCCACGCGAGAAACTGATCCAGAAACCCGTGTTCTCCGCGAGAAAGTGTCCCTAATGCTTGCCCTAAGCACCTGTTATACCAGGAAACCTTGAGACACATCCATGCTCACATATTCCATTGCTGTCCGGCCTGTTTTGTGCAATAACCAGTCCAAAACAGCAACTTTCTATCGCGAGAATTCCACCTGTAAAGGGTCCTACAGCCCTGTGGAGGTCCCTAGAGATGTCCTGTACTGTCCAAGTTGACTTTGGACACCTGTAACCAGCCCAAAACTCGCAATAACCAGAAATTACAGGTCTGAAATTTACAAACCAGCCCTTTAGAAGAGTGTGGGGATCGTTACCCAAGCTTGTGTGAGTCCGGGAAGCAAGCAACCAGCCCTGTAGCAACTCCCAAAGCTCCAACCAGCTCTCCAATGTGTTGAGTAATGAATAAAACAGCCCAAAAGGCCTCTTGAGGGAGGCGCCTTTTTCCAGTGCCACCTAAGGGGCTTGGTGGGTACACATACAGGCTGACATGTGTCCCCATAAGGTGTCCAGATAGGTGTCCAGCCCATAGTGCTCCATTTGTCCTGTTTGTATAAGTTTAGGTCCAACCAAATGGGAAATGGCCATAAGCTGTCCGGACTTCATTAATTTTGGTCCAACCAAATGTGAACGCATTATAAGTTGTCCGGCCACTTATTAATGAGTGTGGACCTGCAAACCAATAAACTTTAGTAGTAAATGAAATAAGCTGTAAATTGAGTGTGGACGCACTTACCACCTGCAAAACCCATAAGCCCACAGTTTTAGGCCCAAACAGGAGTGCACACACGTGTCCACAAGGTGCCCGGGCGTCCCCGGTCCCTCGGACTTCACAAGCCAAAATAACAAGCATTGTCCAGGCAGTAAGACAATGTCTTACAAAGTAAAATAAAGTTATGGCATGCATCATTTATGCATTGTGCACATGTAAACTTGGAGAACCACCTATCATCATGCTTATACTTGAAAATATTCCGCCTGCCATCATAACACACCATGTGTGCATGGCCGGAATCCACACGGGCACCGCCCGAAAGTCCACAAATGTCCTGCCATGTCCTTGGACTCATATGCATCCACTCATATGATCCATACACATGCCCAGGTATAATACATGCATGCATCCGCATGTTTCTAGGCCTGACACGCATCCGCATGTCCCTAGAATATAGGGGTTTGTGACAGTGTCATGCATATGTGTGCCATATGTAGAATGATGCATGGTTTTGTTTTTGGCTAACACAGTTAACGTGTTTCCACTTGGTTTTAGACTTTTGCTGTAGGTTCTGAAGGAACAAGCAAGAGTTGTTTGTCACTTTGGCGTGACAGTATGGCCATATTGTTCAGGTCCCAGGATGATTGTTTTATCACCCAAATGCATTGGAGGGCCATTGCTTTTGTCGTATAGGGAGTCTTTGCTCATAAGATGCCTTACTGTGCCATTGAGTGCAATCGAGGACGCTTGCTATTTTTCAAGAGAGGGGTTATGTCACGACCCTGTGTTTTTCTCTGGACAGTATGCAGGAGTGCACGGGGACATGGTGGACAGTGTGAATGGCATCAGATTGGAGTTAAAAAGGAAGTCCATGTGTGGACAACCCCAAGTGTGAAGGGAACAAAGAGACTTTAATTAAAAAGGTTTTATAACCTTTGGTGGCCAGAAATTAAAGTTTAAAAGGTTTTAAAACCTTGGGAGGCCCCTAGGTAATTTATTGAGGCTACTCTACTTTTGGGGGGGGGGGGGGGGTACATGCCTCTTTCTCTCTCTTGCTTTTTGGCAGAGGTGGTACAAGTTGGCTGCGTTGAGGAGAAGATATAGCAGGCCGCTTGACTGCGTGGAGAGTAGCCGTACGGTACAGCAGCTGTGAGAAGGCTGGTACAGACTGGTACGGGTGCTGCAGGTGCAGGCGCCTACTGTGCAGGTGTAGACTTGTATGAACAGGTACATGCAAGCGGATAAGGACAGTTCTGTCCAGCAGGTCTGCAGGAAGGTACTGCTGGCGGGCTGCGCTACAGGGAATACAGGCGCAGCTGAATGTCTTCTTATGCTTGCTTTTTGGGGAGAGAAGGTCAGTTGGCTGCCGTACTACAAAATTGAGGCACAGGCGCTGAACCTTTCTCTCACCCTTTGGCTTTTGGAGGGTTGGCTGGTTGCTGTGCTGCAGTGTATTCAGGCGCCTACTGAATTTCTCTCTCCTTGGCTTTTGGCAAGAGGTTATTTGTCGGGCTGAACTGTTGTTTATACATAGAGTGCTGGACATGGAAGCGTGGACTGAAAAAGGGAGTGCAGGGCTGGACATCAGGTTCACCCATAGGTGTTCTCCCTCTCTCGGCTGCAAAAACAAGAGAGCGGGACTGTTTATGGGCTGTTTTTGTTTGGCTGCAAATTCAGCTATGTACTTGGGTTTCTGGCTGCAAGTACAGGTCACTTGGTTATGTTTCTTGGCATGGGAGTGATGCAAGCTCGCACGACTGCGTGCTCATGGAGCAGATTGTTTTCTTCCTGCTAGAAAGGAAGAGAGGGACCTACAGTTATGGGCATCTCTATGTTTCCAGATGTTTCATGAGGGAACAGGTAACTAGATGTATGCCGTTGTTGGCACTGTTGTTGAATGGTGCCATGAATGGTTCTTTATGGAAACATGACAGAAGTTTCAAAGGGAAACAGGCCTAAGGGTTTCATGTGGAAACAGGTCATAGGTTTCTCGAGGAAACATGTTTTTGGGTTTCTCCAGGAGATAGGTCACATGCAGGCAGAAGGTACAAGAATGGACACATGTTTGGTACAACCTTGCTACTGATTGGGCAGGGGACAGGGAATCCATGATAGAGATGGATAGTACCCTTGGAAGGTAGAGAGGGTTGGTACAAGTGTGTCGACTGTATGGTATGCTGTGCTGTGATACGAGTTCTGTTTTGAGAGACAGTTTGGGAGTCTGCCCCTCTCAAATCTGAGAGAGAAAGAGGCTCGACAGCAGCAAAACAATCCTAGAACCACCGGGAACCTTCTACGGGACGGGTAGGGACTTATGGAGGAAGAGGAAGATGTAGTGCCACTTGTCTGCCAACACCTCATGCAAGAAACTCACCACCAATAGATGTTGAAGCAGAAAACGCAGCCACAACTCCACAACCCGCCGTTGTAGAACAAAACGCAGCCTAGAAGGCTGGCCGACAGCAAGAAGATGGTAGCTAGACCAGAAAACGCAGCCAGGTAGTGAAACGCAACCACTGTAGTAGGAGACTGATCTGCAGCCTGGAGAAGCGATGGAAGCAAATGCACAGCACAGAAGAAGACGGCGAGCAAAATGTAGAGTGTTGAAGCAGCCTAAACCTAAGTGAATGATACCATGTTAGAGAATGCATAGGCGGAAACATAAACTGAACAAGAGAGAGAGTAGAGAGAGCTTGTGGACAATATCACCTTTTATAATAGCAAACAGCTTTACAATGGCAATATATATATACCTTCATAAGGTCAGAAAAATCTGAACTTACGAATTGAGAGATTTGAGAAAGAAGGACAAAGACAAAAACAAAGCATTTGAAAGATGAAAAATAAATAAACTAACAAACCCAGCTACTAAGGAGAGGAAATCAAAAGATAATATCAAACGAAGACTTTTAATTAAGACATTAACCAAAAAAAACAAAAAATAAAAAATAAAAACAAACCAACCCAAAAAAAAAACAAACAAAAAACAAAATAGCAAAACAGAGAACTGTAAACTCTAGAACTAAAGCACTAAGAACTAGAACCAAACATTAAGCTAAACTTTAAAAAAGACTTCGACTCAAAAGTGCAACCATTAACTCCAATGTCTGTCCGAACATGAAGTGTAGGTTCATCAACTCTATCATGCATAGCGTGGACAATAAGCTATTATGTTATCCCTGCTCACGTCATCAGTGCCCAAGAGTACGTGCAAGTTTGTATAAGGTTAGTCCAAAAGAACATGCTTTATAAAACCAACGAACTGCGTTTCTATCACTCTCCGAAGGTGATGGGCATACTCAGCCAAGATAGAGACTAGCACTCAAAGTCTGCTCTAAGGTATAACAACAAACAATTACAAAACATAGGAAAGAACCAAACTAAGTCTATATTAAGCTAGAGCAAGAAAGAAAAGACTAAGTCTATCTTAAGCTAGAGCAAGAAAGAAAAGACTAAGCAAGGCCTACTCTAAGTTAAAACAACAAACCCTACTCTAAGCTAGAACAAGCCACTTTTACAAAAAAGAGCATTGAATTATGAATTAAGTGGGCTTTTCAGCTCCCCACTTCTATAAAAGTTACTCCTTATCATTTTAAACATTCCAAAAGCTGAAATACCAAAGATAAACTTACTACGATTCATGAAAGAACGAACCTTTTTCAAAATCTTATTGAAACTATAACCTTTTTCGATAAGCAGCAAAAAGATGGCATGATTGAGAGATAAAGGCAAATTTCGCAGAGCAAAGACGAGAGAATCTAAAAAGTTGAGAGCAGATAACACCATACTTAGCTGTATCAAAAATATTGGAAGAAAAGTGTGGCATCCGAATGACCTTTAAGTTAGCATATTCAGGTTGTAAGCATTTGTCATAAATATCTACTATGAAGCCTGAAGATGATTGAGTGATCTTAAGGCCTAAAAAAGCACAACTATCGCTATTCGAGGTGCGGTTAAGTTCGCAAAATTCCTTGGGATAGATCCCTCCACCTAAGGAATTTGGATTGATATACAAAAACTCTTGAAAGGAAGGAATGTCGGGAACGAAGAGGTCATCTACAAAACGTCTTAAGACCTTAGACACATTCCGGCTAATCTAGAAAGTGTGCCTGTTGCAATCGATATCTGGCTAGAACTTGTGAAAGCACTGAATTCATGCCTGCTCCTACAAGAGAAGCATCCATAAAATGTCGCACAAACTCTGTCTTAAATGACTAACTTAGCACCTTGAGCTTCAAACTTGATGCTCCTTGTCATGCATGTGCTAAAACCCTCAACTTTCTTGTCCACCGTGGTCGAGACGAAACAGGCTCGCCGAGCAGCCTGTTCTGTGTCCACATCCTCCGTGCTGCAACTATCACAAGCCAGCAACTCTCTTGTAGCCAAAGATCTTGAGCAATTCGTTGCACTCATATTCATAGTCTTAGGTGTCCTTCTTCTTATCTTCGAGCTCCCGGCTAATGATTTCCCCAATCGAAGCACTAGGATCCGAAGAACTGGGGACAATCGTTGGGGTTTGTGTGGGAGCTGGGCTCACCATGGAAGCCATGGAGGCTGGGGTGGTTGTCTGTGGAGTGGTAGTCTTCTTAGGACACTCCCTAGAAATGTGTCCTTTTGTACGACAAAACTGTTGGGTTACAGGCCTAAATGACCCCTCTATCATTTGTATAACTTGTACATAGCCTTTTTAAAGGCTTTATGAAGGTTTTAAAACCTTGGGCCAAGTTCACATTGAACTTGCCCAAGGGACCATTTTTAAGGGTCAAAGTGACCCCCCAAATAATAAAGGGAAAAGGGCTCAATTCTTGGGCTCTTACGAATTCCCCCCAGCCAGCGTATCTTCTTCTCTCTATCTCTGATGTTCGAGTGGCTCCACGCCTACACTTCCCTCTCTCTCACGCCATTGCTCAAGGCTCTACACGAGTGCTCCTTGACATGCCTTTTACCTGGTGTAGCCCACATGCCCTTTCAACTGGTATCAGAGCATGAATTAGGGTTTGCTCCAAAACCTGCAAACTCTGATTTTCAGCCAAGATGATCATCTTTCACGCGAAGTTTTGCAAATTCATCGCCAAAGGGCTCGTCCCCGGACACTTGAGGGCTCCGGACTTGCAAAGTTGACCTAAAACAGGCTGAAAACAGGCCCAAATCAGCAAATTACAGGTTCTAACAGCAAAATACAGGTTTTGCAAATCATGTATTAACTTGTGGGAACACAGGTACTTGGTCCACATTACCCGAAAACACTGAAATTGCTGAAAACAGGTCTCCAAAACAGGTCAATTCAGCAAATTTCAGATTTACGCAGGTTTTTGCAAGTGTGCGCTTGATGTATTTAAATTGAGGAAAGTGCAAATTGCTGTAATTTATGCACATTGAGTGAGTTTTGCCTATGTATGACCATTTGTGGCTCAATTCTCTGCATTTTTGATGCTACAAATTGGGGCTTTTGCTCCTACATGCTTCTAAAGGCTGTGCATTAGCCTTATGTATGTCTCTTGAGGGTAAAAACAACTAAAATTGTTGTTTTTGGGCACAAATTCGCTTGCTGAAATTTTCTGCGCAAAAAAAATTCAGAACTTTGTTTTTGTGCCTAAACTGACCCCTTTTGGCTCAAATTGCTCCTGTGACCACTTGGAGCTGTAGTGCACGTTTCTGTGAGGTTATACTTTGTTTTTGGTGCATTTTGCCCCAAATTTCAGCACGATAGTCCTCTCGTTTGTGCGACTATGGCATCATCTTCCTCAGACGTAAAGAATCTCTTTGAGATCCGGCGCTTTGAGGGTACAGGTTTCGACCTTTGGAAGGAAAGGATTCAAGGAATCCTCTTCCTTAAGGATTGTGACAGGGCATTGGAGGCAGAGAAGCCAGTGGACATGACTGAGGATGCATGGCTTACTTTGAGCAAGAAGGCCATTACTTACATTAAGATGGCCGTTTCCGACGAGATCTTGGTAGATCTCAAGGGGCTTGTTACTGCTTTTGAGTTGTGGGCAAAGCTAAAGGCGACGTATGAGAATACAACGCCAGTCAATCAGGTGCATCTAATGCGGAAACTGGTTGGCATGCAGCTAGATGAGTCCAAGAGTGCTGCAGAGCACTTGTCATTGTTTACAGGTACCTTATCGCAGTTGCAGGATTCAGGCATGCCTCCCTTTGATGATAAGCTGAAAGCTATCTTCTTGCTTATGACCTTACCTGATTCGTGGGAGACATTGGTGGTCTCACTGTCAAATAACCCCAATCTGACCTTTGATGGTGTTAGGGGTTCTATACTGCTCAGCCAACATGGTTAGAGGCAGGACAGATAAGAAGACTCCTTATGCACAGAGAAGTAAGAGTAAGAGTAAGGAAAGGGGAAATGCCAGCAAAGGCAAGGGTGAGGTGACTTGCTATCAATGTGGCAAGAAAGGTCACAAGAAACCCGAATGCAGGTACTACAAGGCAAAGTTAGAAAGGAAGAAGAATGGCGGAGACAAAAAGAAAGAGAAGAAGGAAGTCAAGACTAACGCACAGGACAGCTCAAAGGACAAGGAGAAGGCCAATGTGGCCTCTAGTGTCGTTATTGAGGAGTTGTCAGATGTAGAGGACATCCTATGTGCCACTTTGTCAGCTGACGATGCTCATGCTTTTGATGCCTCTCTATGTTCACACACAGGATATGCAGATCACTCTTGGTGATCTTATTGATGCTTTGTTGACTGTAAATGATGCATTATCCCAGACTTGGATTGTTGATTCCGGTGCCTCGTTTCATGTGACTCCTATCAAGGAGTGTTTCTCTACTTTTACTGCAGGCAGCCATGGCCATGTATACCTTGGAAACAATCATGCATGTTCCATTGAGGGTATTGGCACTGTGCATCTTTCCACAGATGGCACGAATGAGCTTGTTCTGCATGATGTTAGATATGTGCCGGGAATCAAGAAGAGTTTGCTTTCTGTTGGTCAGATGGATATGCATGGTTATAGCATCTTGTTTGAGAGAGGATCATGGAAGATGACCAAAGGCTCAAGGATGATTGTGAAAGGCACAAAGAAAGGAACACTTTACTGCTTACATGGAAAGGCTTTGTTGGGCAAGTTTATTGCGTTGGCTGAAATTAACTCTCACATGGAGTTGTGGCATAAGCGGCTTGGCCATATGAGCCAAAAAGGCCTTACTAAGCTTTGTAATTTGAATAAGCTTGATGCTAAAGGCACAAAGCTTGACTTTTGTAATGAATGTCAATATGGTAAGCAAGTGAAGAGTTCTTATTACTCCGGTGTCTCTCGCAAATCTAATGTGCTTGATCTTGTACATTCTGATGTTTGTAGCATGCCTACCAAATCTATGGGGGGTGCACACTACTTTGTTTCTTTTGTTGATGATCATTCTAGAAAAATTTGGGTTCATTTGCTCAGATCTAAGGATGAAGCCTTTGCTGCGTTTAAGAAGTTTCATGCATTTGTGACCACCCAAACAGGTAAAAAGCTGAAATGCTTGCGTACGGATAATGGGGGTGAGTTCACAAGTGCTGAATTTAAGAAGTTTTGTGAAAATTTGGGCATGAAGGGGGAGCTTACTGTTCCATAGAGCCCCTCTTCTAATGGTGTGGCTGAAAGATATAATAGGACTCTATGTGAGAGGGTGAGATGCATGCTGTCCACAGCTAATCTCCCTCATGGATTTTGGGGAGAAGCTCTAAAAACTGCAATGCATATATGTAATCGATCCCCCCCTCACATGTCTTTGAAAGGTGACATCCCTGAGGAGGTTTGGTCTGGCAAACCTGCTTCATATGATCACTTACGCGTCTTTGGTTGCGAAGCGTTTGTGCATATAAGACCTGAGTTGAGGAGTAAGTTGGATGCAAAGTCCATTAAAGGCCTCTTCATGGGATATGGTGAAGAAGGTGAAATGGGCTACAGGATTTGGTTACCTCAGCTCAAAAAGGTTGTGCGCAGCCGGGATGTTGTTTTTAATGAGGCAAGGCTGCTTCAAAACAATTGTGCCTCAAAGCATGACCATAAAAAGGTCAAATTTCAGCATGACCAGCCACCTATTAGGCCTATTTTTGACCCTCAGGATGCACCACATATGACTGAAAATGTTGATGAGCCAGTGGTTTTTGAGCCAGATGATGTTGGACAGCAAAATGAGGCTCCTGAAGGGCATTTGCAGCCACATAACAATGCTGAAAATGGTGCTGAAAATGATGGACAGCAGCCCATAGTTGATGATGTTGTCATCCCACCTGATGTAGACCCATTTCCGGATAATGTGGATCATTGGGTGAGGCGTTCTACTCGTCCAAGACGGAATGTGAGTAGATATGATCCCTCTTTGCATTACATTATGTTGACAGATGAGGGTGAGCCTCTTACTTACAAAGAGGCAAAGACATGTGAGCACAGCAACAAGTGGGAGCTTGCTATGCAGGAAGAGATTAAAGCTTTGCATGCTAATGATACTTGGGACTTGGTTGAATTGCCCAAAGGTAGGAAGGCCATTCCTAACAAATGGGTGTATAAAATCAAGACAGTTGATGCAAAACCCAAGTATAAAAAGAAAAGTACATTGAAAAAGTGCTGGACAGGTTTAACATGGCTGATGCAAAGCTCTTGGTGTGCCATTACAGCCATATGTTAAATTCTCCAAGGAAGATTGCCCCAAGTCTGATCAAGCAACCAATGAAATGCAAAGTGTTCCTTATGCATCAGCTTGTGGTTCACTTATGTATGCTATGGTTGCTACTAGGCCTGACATAGCCCATGCAGTGGGAGTTGTGAGCCGGTTTATGGCTAATCCAAGCAAATTGCATTGGGATGCAGTAAAGTCCATTATGAGGTACTTGAAAGGGACTAAAAACAAATGCCTCTGTTATGGTAAGGGTCCTTTGGAATTGAAGGGATTTTGTGACTCAGACATGGCTGGTGATGTGGATACACGCAAATCCACAAGTGGTTATGTATTTACTCTTGCAGGAGGTGCTGTCTCATGGTGCTCTAGACTACAAAAGATAGTTGCACTGTCTACTACAGAGGCTGAATATATTTCAGCCACTAAGGCTTCCAAAGAAGCCATATGGTTGGCACGTTTATGCAGTGAGTTTGGTTTGCCTGACAAGGCACCTATGCTTGGTTGTGATAGCCAGAGTGCCATATGTCTGGCAAAGAATGCCATGTTTCATGCGCGCACAAAGCATATTGATGTGCGGTATCACTTCATTCGAGAAGTGCTTGAGGATGGCCTTATCACCATGGTTAAGGTCCATACGTCACAAACCCTGCAGATGCTCTCACCAAGTGCTTACCCAAAGCACAACATCAGCTATGCATACAGATGGTGGGAGTTACTTAACTTAAAGGCGCCATTTATGCCTTTAAGTGGGAGGTTGTTGGGTTACAGGCCTAAATGACCCCTCTATCATTTGTATAACTTGTACATAGCCTTTTTAAAGGCTTTATGAAGGTTTTAAAACCTTGGGCCAAGTTCACATTGAACTTGCCCAAGGGACCATTTTTAAGGGTCAAAGTGACCCCCCAAATAATAAAGGGAAAAGGGCTCAATTCTTGGGCTCTTACGAATTCCCCCCAGCCAGCGTATCTTCTTCTCTCTATCTCTGATTTTCGAGTGGCTCCACGCCTACACTTCCCTCTCTCTCACGCCATTGCTCAAGGCTCTACACGAGTGCTCCTTGACATGCCTTTTACCTGGTGTAGCCCACATGCCCTTTCAAAAGAAACACCTACCCTCCTTGCACTAAGCTGTCTCCTCAGCAATCAATTGGCCACCGGTCTTGCCTGCCTTAGCTTTTTGGTCTGGAGTAAGCTTTGGCG
Organism: Cibotium barometz; assembly: GCF_041138505.1. Taxonomy (NCBI): domain Eukaryota; kingdom Viridiplantae; phylum Streptophyta; class Polypodiopsida; order Cyatheales; family Cibotiaceae; genus Cibotium; species Cibotium barometz. Next base: position 64,410,492 of record NC_141048.1, read on the forward strand.
CATTGGTCGAGTTCTGGGAGCCAAAGGCTCTCCTGCTCTATCCTGGGGAAGACCCCGTCTAATTCTAGCCTTTTCCACTCGAGACAATTGCCTTAGGAGTTGCAAGCTAGGAAGTCTTAGGCTTTCCACCATTGTACTTCATTTCAAAACTCTTTGCAAGCGAGAGTGCGTCTTCGAAGGTGGCTGGCCTAAACATACGCACCTCCCACTGGAATCCTGGATCTGCGTGTCCATGCCATACAAGAACTGCCCTTTCTTATCCTTGTTAGATAAGCCTAATTGCAAACATAACTTCGAAATTTTATTAGCAAACTCAAGGACTGGCTGCGCATTTTTGTCGCGCTCCCCTAAACTCGTCTTTGAGTCACTCAAGATAATGAGGCAGTAGAAACCGCCACTTAAGGTTGAGAACAAACTCGTTCCAAACATAAGCCACCATACCTAATATGGTGTGGGTGCACTGGGTCCACCAAGGAACGGTCCCACCTTCCAAGTACCAACTAGCCAAGATCACCTTGTCAGTATCAAAATTTTTTCTAATTGCAGCAAAATAAGCTTCAAACTAATGCAACCAAGAATAGAGAGTTGTGGGGTCGAGTGCAGCATGGCTGCGTTTTCTTCCAGAGGAGGAGGTGCTGGGCAGCATGGCTGCGCTTCTTTCCTGGAGGAGGTGCTGGGCAGCATGGCTGTGTTTCTTTCCTGAAGGAGGTGCTGGGCAGCATGGCTGCGTTTTTCTCTGGAGATGGTGCTGTCGGCAGCCCCTAAAGCTAAGTGTTGGGACCTTGTGAAGAGGTGGAGGGCAGCCCCCTATGGCTGCGTTTTTCCACAGATATGGGGCAGCGAGTATGGAAGATACACGTGCTGCGCTTTCTGCAGATATGGGGCAGCGGGTAGGGGAGATACACGTGCTGCGTTTTTCTGCAGATATGGGGCAGCGAGTATGGAAGATACACATGCTGCGTGGGCAGCCAGAGGAGGTGCTGAAGGTGCTGTGTTTTCCTCTTCCCTCTCTTCTTCTTGGTACACGTGCTGCCGGCTGTTTACAGCAGCGTTTTTTTGCATTATCTCATCTGCGTTTCTGGAGGCAGGTGTTCTTTTCAGGAATGGTGCCTTCCCACATGGCCTTGAGCCCTTGCTCGGCCAATCTTTGCTTTGTCAGAGTTTTCAGACTCATGGGTGCACACTTGGATTCACATCCTCGAGGTGTGTGTGGAAGACAGTTAGTCCTTTCTCGATAGGAGAGGGGGTCTATGTGTTTGTGCCAATTCAGCATAGTCTTGCTGGTGTACAGGTGTTTCCTTTAGCTTCTCAGGGTGGTCACCTTGAGAGGGGGATGTGGTTACTTGGCAAGGTGAGCCACTCCTATTCCCCAGGCAGATGGCCTTCTGGATTACAGGGTGCAGGCACATGAGTCTTCATCCCTAGGATGAGCATTGATTTGGGAGCTTGGTGTGCAGGTTGATATCGGCATTCATGCAGAGGCAGGCTAGGTCACTTGGTGACGAGAGCTGTTGTCGAGGTTCACAGGTACTTGCTCAGTTGCAGGATTGAAACAAGATGCATGGTAGGTGTACAGGTTCATTGGGTACAGGTAGGTACCAGTGGAGCAGCAGTTTGGAGCAGATGATTGACATCAGATTGTGCTTTGGGATGATGAGTTGTGGATGGTTGGTTCCACATAGACACGTGACTAGTTGGTTGGGAGCTTGCCAACTGGGGATGTCAGGTTTTGGCATGAGAGCTTTCTTGAGCTCAGTGCCATTGTTAACACCAAAGAGCTCAGGGGGTGTTGCCATGTGATTGGGTGACTCATAGGGGTGTGAGTAGTAGTCCCATCACGCGACGGTGAGTTATGTAATATGGATACAGGTTTTAAAGGTCAGGTGCCAGCAAGATTGTCAGCTACAGTGCTGGAGGTAAGTTTCTTCCACTTGGAGTGTTAGCAGGACAGAGAGGCATTCTTGGACCGAGGGATACATGGAGATCCCGAAACCTTATATCTGGAGATTGGTGCTAAACAAGCTCAGAGTTGGAGGCTTGAATACCAGGGCTGAGGTAGACATTGTGGGCCTCTAGGGTGTCTAGAGGGGGTGCCAACAGGGAGACAGTTTGGCGCTGTTCTCTAAGGAGCAGATTTTTTCTTGGAGGTCAGACGACATCCTTTCTTGGGCTAAAGAGGGAGCACATTGTGTGGACTGGTGTGCTACAAATTGGGTGGAGATATGGACATTTGGTGGTTCATTTTTTGGATTTTGCTGGACTTTTGACAGTTTCTTGGAGCAAGTGGAAGAGGCGGGAGCAGATCGACCTCTCGACTTGCTTTGGAGGTTTCCTTTTCCAACTCCTTGGACCAGTTTCTCTCCAAGGATCTGAGAGGGGGTGTTAGCATTATTCATCTCCTGGTAGTGTGCCCAAGTTGTGTATCGTGTGAAACCGGCCTTCAAAAACTTTACGGGCAGTGGGCACAACTTAATAACACTTAAAACTCTTTATGCACTGGAATAATTAAACTTGGAAGAAGAAGAAGAAAAATAAGTGGAGCTAGAGTGCTCCTACAAAAAAAGACCAATTGGCCCCAAAGCATGGCGCCCCCACAGGTATTTATTTATCACTCGAAGTCGGCGTAGCCCTTGTACAATTCCCGAGAAGATGCCTCCTTGCTTCACGTGGAGGAGATCTCCTTGAAACTTTCACCCAGTTTGTGTTGTGGGATACAAGAGCCTTGGCCCCCTTTTAATACAAGTTTGGGGGTGAAAAGCATAGCTTTTCCCCCTTTTAAAAAAACTACTACAAGAGCTTTTCAAAAAAATAAACTCTTCGAATAGTCTCTCTCTCTTTTTTTCCTTTTTTTGTTTTTAATACATGGCGATTCGCGTTTTTTCGAAAATCCCACGCAGCTTTTTTTTCTCTTGCGCGTTTTTGGGCTGCCCTGCTTTTTCTTCTGCGCTTTTCCTTACTGCCTGTCACCTTCGCGCTTAGCTGCTGCCCGTCGCCTCTCTTGCGCTAAGTGCACCTGCCCGCCTATGTGGCAGCGCTTGCATCAGCCGCACGACAGCGCCTGCAGTCCAGCCCACACTGTGCCATGTGGCATTGCCACGTCACCTGTTAGCCGCTGACTGACTGTGCTTGCAGGGCTAATAAAACCGGTCTATGGACACATAAAGCGGTAATTCATTCACAAACAACCTAGACTTACTCAGACACACAATCACGGAATCCTCGCTCCCTCGCTCAACAACACATTGGCCCCGAAGTCCGGCGCCCCTTGCGGTATTTCTTTATTGTTAAAAGGTTGGAAATTACAAAGCACAAGTGCAACAAAGCACTCTACTTGCATCAGCTGAGTTTTACAAATTCTGGGAGAAATTTGCCAGCATAACTGCACTAAAACTGTTCCATAACATCTCAGAATGAGTCCCAACTGACAGGCTCACTTCCATAGGCATTAGACTACCCAATGGAGTCCAAAACATCACAATTCAGCTTGCTGTAATTTTTTGCACAGACCTGTTTTCAGCTCTGTTTTCAGCCCAAAATAACCCTTGTACTGTCCTGGAGGACTTTAGCAAAGTCCTACTGCATTTTGGCATCAACCGGGCAACATAACAGCCCAAAAACAGCACCTAAACAGTGCTGAAACAGCATTGTATTGAAGAGGTTATTACCCTCTTCCGTCCCTGCTTTGGTGTAGGAACTAACTACACCGGTTCCTGTTCAAGGAGGCAACTAGCCTTTGCATATAAGCATGAAATTCACACAACTGTACCTGATTTTATCTGATGAGAGCATTTCCATAGTCTGCAAGAGAGAGAAAGAGAGAGAGAGAGGCTGTGGGGAGCAAGCTCAACCCTCAATTCATGAGTTGTAGGGCAAGGGAGTGCACCACAAATGCTGGTTTTCCTGCAACAATCCACCATGATGGCTGCAAATGAGCCTCATTTTTTTCCCGAATTCCCACGCTTCCCTCTTCTCTATGAGGAAAATGCACCAAAATTTGACACTTGGCACATTTATAAGCCTTTTCCACATGCAATCTTCCAGGCTAAAAATCTCGTGACTGGTTCACATTCTCACAACAGTCCTTTGTCAGCTTTTGGTCCCCTTGACATTCCGCACAAACTGACGCGAACACTTTTCAATTCCGACACTGCCAAAAATAGCAGTTTCCTAGATTTTAGGGATGATGTCATCTGCATTCCTTCTGGTCTCTTGACCATCTTTGACCACTATGGTCACTTCAGAATTTGCTTAGAATTCAAGATACATTCACATTTCGGTGGCAGCCACTTACTAGTGTAAACTAGCCTACACCCTCATTCAGTGGCCATGTCCTAGACACTGTCATTCATCTTTCAGTGCAATTCTTAGGCTTAGCCAACCACTGGTCCAAAGTCCCACTGGTTGACCCATTCTGACATTGCAATGGTCCAAGCCCTTCCAAGAGATCCCGGGGGAAAACAACAGCAACCAAAGAGAAAGAAAGAAAAATATATATATTTATAAAGAAATGTAAATAAGGAAAACAACTGCAAAAAGTTTCACCTCCTGGTGACAGCTAACCAACAAGTTGCCTTGAGAGAGAAGAAAACTACTACAACTATAACAAGGTAAGAGAAGGACCCAAAAATACATGCACATGAACAAACATATGAGCATGCACACACATGTACACACACACACACCAAACATGTATCTGCATCCACACACGTGTACGAACTTACACATGCGCATACAGAATAAAACATGATCAATGAATGTTAAACATGCTTAAACATAATCACAGTGCTTAAGAAAAAGAGGTAAAATACTCAGTCCTGTAACATACCCCCCTCTTAAAACAAAGCAATCGTCCTCGATTGTTCATTCAAAGGATCTGCCAAACTGAAATAGAACCTAACAGACCAATGAGAAAGCTATGTCCTGCCAACTGAAACAGAACATCTGAATAACATAAATCAAGAGCATCCACCTCGTGAATAGTCATGTCCCCCTGGATGCTTTACCTGCTCCGCTCATGGCCATCCCATAGGACCCACGATCAGCAGTACATCATGAACATGAGTAAACACTGATGCATATCAAATGAAAGTCTAGAATAGGCGTCCCCATTCTCTCAAAAAGATCCGTATATCCATGAATCAAACCATGTGACTAGTACACATATATCATAGAAGTCCCATAGGCAGATATACTGTCAGTTCAGTATCTCGGGTGTGCTGATAAGAACACCAAGCAACTTCCAGATCTCATCCAAGTGAACTCTATGACAAAGGAGCGGAGTCACCCCCCTCTTGAGTAACAAGTAGTACTCAAGAATCCACAGTTGAACCTGTTGAAGCACTTTCTAAGGTAGGCTCCAAACCAAAAGCCTCGAGGTAAAGTTGTAGTATCCTCGGTGAATCTGCCAAGTCACCCTCCTCCATCCACTTCGAATCCATAGGTGAATAGTTCACAAACTTCACCAGATATCGACGTGAAACTTTTCCTCCGACTTTTCTTTCTTTATGTGCCAAAATCTATTCCAGTTGAAGAATCTCATCTAGTTCTTCGACTTCTGGTTGTGGCTCATAAACCTGATCTGTAGGTACCTCACCTCTGAAAGGTTTAAGAAGACTCACATGGAATGCATTATGAATCCTCCAATGATCCGGTAGCTGAAGACGATAAGAAACATCACTCATCTTCTCAATCACCTGAAAAGGCCCATAGTACCGCATACTCAGTTTAGGATATAAGTGCTGTTTACCCTTCATTTTCCTGAGTCTAGCCTTCTCAAATCTCAGAAGCACCCAATCACCCAAATCAAAAACCAATGATCGACGGTGAAGGTTTGCTGCTTTCCTCTGTTTCTCTTGAGTCCTTTGAAGAGCCAACTTAACCTTCTTGAAAGCCTCATCCATATTCTCCACAAAACGATCTGCCTCGAAGATATGATCTTTTGTATGCCAGATCGGAGATATTTTCTTCTCGCCTTCCACAATCTCGAAAGGTGCCTTACATGTCGAAGTGTGAATGTTGTTGTTGTAAGCAAACTCTACCAAAGGAAGATACTTTTCCCACTGCTCCTCATGATCCGAAACATAACACTTTAGAAGATCCAATACAACTGAGTTGGCAATTTTCGATTGCCCATCTGTTTGTGGATGAAAAGACGATGAGAACTTCAACGAAGTCTTCATGTTCTCAAATAATGCTCTCCAAAATAAACTCGTCATTCGAGGATCTCGGTCACTAACAATAGATGTGGGCATCCCATGGTACTTAAAGATTCTAACATGCGGAAGCTCTAGGGAGTCTTCTTTCAGCCCTAAACACTACTGGAAACATGCTGATGCAAAACGTAGACATGAAGAGAGAGTAGAGAGAGAGAGAGAGAGAGAGAGAGAGAGATGCTGAAAATTCAGTATATTTCATATAGTACAAAGAGGTACTCCTAATCTACAGTCATAGGCTGCCTTCATAAAAAGGTGGGAAACACCCAAAATCTGTCCTAGTCTAAGACCCTACGGATCCACTCCATAAAGGAATGAATGATTTACAATGAGGAGCAAACTACCTATTTATAGGCCTTCTGGACAAATGAAACGCTGGCCGACTGCTGTCGGACCAGCCGACTGGACATTATCTTCAGTAACTACTGGTCGGGCTGCATTCTCTCCATAACATGAAGTACTTGCCGCCCGCCTCGGAACTGGTACAGCCGACAGTCTCCTATCTCAGCCATCAACACTTCCCATGCTTTTCCATGCCCTGCTCCAAGTCCATACTACACCTTGTGCTCCAAATCCTAGCTTTAATGATCTTTTTCTTGTCTGCCCCTTCTGGATTAGCCCTGAGAATGTCCATGAGCATGTCATGCACATGACATCCCCCTCTGCTAAACTTGATGACGGGAATCCAACCTGTTCTTGGATGACTTTCATCATCCCAATCCTTTCCCGAAGTCCCTCTGTCATCCATCCAACTCTGGCAACCCTTTTCATTGAAAACCTGGCCCGGTTTCCAAAACCACTCTGCCTCTGAATAAGATCTATGCATATGTTCCATCTAGTCCCCAATCCATTCTTGCCCTGACTCTAAACACTGTCTTGGTCTTCATTCCTAAGAACTGAGTCTAGCACTCTCACATCACCCCTTAGAGGATAATCCTCCCTTGGGACCGTTGCCCGAGAACCTATCTGGCTCATAGGACTGCCATCCCCTCTGGCTTTGTGGAACACCACCAACAAACCTCCTGGGAGCTCTTCCCGACTCTATGTTCCTTGCCTTGGGCTTCGTATCCGTGTACTTTCCTGTACCTTGGACCTGCACACCATCATATGGGACTGATTCAGTGTTTAGCTTTGTTGAGCCTGATGCTCTGATACCAATGTAACATGCGGAAGCTCTGGGGGTCTTCTTTCAGCCCTAAACACTACTGGAAACATGCTGATGCAAAACGCAGACATGAAGAGAGAGTAGAGAGAGAAAGATATGCTAGAAATTCAGTATATTTCATATAGTACAAAAAGGTACTCCTAATCTACAGCCATAGGCTGCCTTCATAAAAAGGTGGGAAACACCCAAAATCTGTCCTAGTCTAAGATCCTAAGGATCCACTCCATAAAGGAATGAATGATTTACAATGAGGAGCAAACTACCTATTTGTAGGCCTTCTGGACAAATGAAACGCTAGCCGACTACTGTCGGACCAGCCGACTGGACATTATCTTCAATAACTGCTGGTCAGGCTGCGTTCTCTCCATAACCTGAAGCGCCTGCTACCCGCCTCAGAACTGGTACGGCCGACAGTCTCCTGTCTCAACCGACAGCACTTCCAATGCTTTTCCATGCCTTGCTCCAAGTCCATACTGCACCTTGAGCTCCAAATCCTAGCTTTAATGGTCTTTTTCTTGGATGTCCCTTCTGGATTAGTCCTGAGAATGTCCATGAGCATGTCATGCACATGACAAAGATATTTGTCAAAAATATCCTCACCATTTGCTCTGCATTAATATTCTTCCTGACTGGAATGAAATGGACCTGCTTGCTGAAACGATCCACGATAGTCCAGATGCCATCATTCCCACTCTTTGTCCTAGGAAGATCAAAGATAAAATCCATAGCAATGCTCTCCCATAGTCTATCTGGAATAGGCAAAGGATGAAGTAACCCAAGAGTCTTTTGACGGTCATACTTCATCTTCTGACAAATGATACAATCACGAACAAAAGCATCAGCTTCCCTGCGCATAGTAGGCCAATAAAAGAATGCCTCCAAAGCTTTTACTGTAGCCTCAATACCACGATGGCTTGCATAAGGCGGAGCATGGCATTCTGTCAAAACCTTCTACCTCAACTAAGATGTGACACACAATTTGTCATGCATCATCAAAAATCCTTCCTTGAGAGAATAATGATCAGCTCGCTCTCCTTCAGTCAAACGATCAAAAATCCGCTCAAAATCTGTCATGAGCATACTGTTCTCGCATATCATCAAGTTCATGATGAAAGATAATAGAGATGGCGGCCACATGTGGTTTCCTAGACAAGGCATCCGCAACCACATTCTTTTTGCCATCCACATGAACAATCTAAAAGTGAAACATGGATATAAAGTTTGCCCATCTCATATGCTTCTCTGAGAGCTTCGTTTGAATAAGGAAGTATAGTAGAGTCTGATAATCACTCTGAACAATGAAATCAGCCCCAAGAAGGTAATGCTTCCAAGTAGAAAGAGCATGAATAACCGCAAGAAGCTCCTTCTCATATACTTGTAGATTCCTTTCTGCTGGTGACAAAGTTCTACTCTCATAAGCAATAACATGTCCATCCTGCATAAGAACCGCTCCAATGCTATTCCCACATGCATCACACTGTACCACAAAAGGCTTATGTAGATCTGGTAGAACCAAAACTGGACGAGTGGTTAGCTTTTCCTTGAGCTTGTTGAAAGCTTCCACTTCCTTCTCTGTCCATCGAAATTTTACATCCTTTTGGGTCAAGTGATGTAAAGGTGAAGCAATCTCTGCAAAGAATCGAATAAACCTCCTGTAATATAAACAAAGTCCTAAGAAACTTTGCACATCATGTATAGTCTGCAAATCCGGCCAATTCTTTATCGCTTCAATTTTCGCTGGATCCATCCTGACACCATGTGCCCAAGAAAATGAATCTCCTCATGAAAAATTCACTCTTCTTTCCATTGACAACCAACCTAAGCTTTCTGAGTTCTTCAAACACTTTGGTCAAATGCTCCCGATGCTCCTTTTCTGAATGAGAGAACACAATCATATCATCAAAGAAGGTGCCCACAAAAGCACGGTGGGGTCAAAAAATCCGATCCATCATCCTATTAAAAGTTGCTGGAGCATTCGTAAGACCAAAAGGCATGACCAAAAACTCATAAAGTCCAAAAGTTGTCCTGAAGGCTGTCTTGTGCCCATCTTCTGGTCTGATGCGAATTTGATGGTATCCACTCTTCAGATCAATGCGACCGAAGTAAGCTGCTCCCTGTAACCGATCCAAAACATCATCGATTCGTGGTATAGGGAATCTGTTCTTGATGGTAATCTTATTCAATGCCCTGTAATCAATGCACATCTGCCAAGAACCATCTTTCTTTTGTACCAAAAGCACTGGTGAACAATAGGGCGAAGAGCTTGGCTGAATCAACCCTTTGTCCAACAGATCACACACTTGGCTCATAATCTCTTCTTATTGGGCTGCACTCACCCTAAAAGGTGGCTTATTCGGTGGTGAACTTCCAAGAATCAAATCAATCCCATGATCCTCAGCCTAGCAAGCAACAACTGTCATGTGCACAGTGCGTATCTACCGTGTGCTATACGCATGCAAGACTAGTTTCGAGGCTTGGGAAAGCTTGGAACCAGGCAGGCTGATTGACGAGCTGAGTTAGGGAAATACTAACGGGCGGGCACCCAAGTATGGACGGACGGGCGACCAAGTGTGGACGCCCGATGATCGGCCAAGAGCCTATAAAAGGGTGGCCAAGGTTAGTTATTCTAATATAGAGAGTCTCGTGAGTTTGTGAGAGCTCTATGGTCTTGGAGCCTGAATCTAGTGCAGACGTGCACCTGCTTTGTGCAGCCGAGGCCGACAGCAGTCTCGAGGCCCGCGAGGGCAGCTTCGTGGCGGTATGGGACGTCACGAGGAGGAGATTGGTCGGTACGTCATCCTAGTTAGCTCAGCTCGTGGCTCGGTGGGGACAGCCAAGTCTGTTTGTTCGTTTGTTTGCAGGATTCGAGTTTGAACCAAGATCGATCACGAGGGGATCCGTGGGGATTTGACAATGGTATCAGAGCATACCTCGTGAACGAGCAAGTCGGTAGGTAGAGAAGAAGAGGTCGAAGAACGGTATGTGTTAAAAAGCTTGCTGTTTTTTTTGTGCATACTGCAGTTTTCAGATTTACTATGTGTTTTTCCTTCATCAAAGAAACCCATGTTGATGGGGGGAGATGGTAGTTTTGGTAGGGTCGATTGCTTTTGCAAAGAAGAGGCCTGTTTTGTTGTGCATAGGCATGAACTGCAGGGAGAGAAAACAGAAAAAAAAGAGAGAGAAAAAGCACGTTTGCTTTTGATGAACGTGTGAGAGAGAGAGTGAAGTATGCGAGGCGTTGTATTAGCTGTTGGTTGGCGTGTTGCAGGTGGCCAAGCTTGCAACCGGCCAAGCATGCGAAGGCGCCCACGGCTGGGTAGGCAGGCGGCTTAGGCCGTGTAGGTAGCCAGGCAGCTTGCGCAGCCAGCCCATGCAGCGCTGGAGCGCCTACGCCAAGCAGCCATGCTAGCGCAGCCAGCCCAGGCGGCGCCCAGACCAGGCCGGCAAGCGCCCAGGCCACGCACAGCAGGCCAGCGCTCATGCCAGGCAGGCCAGCGCCAGGCCAGGCCAGGCCGGCGCTCATGCCACGATGCCCGGCCCATACAGGCGCAAGCGCAGGTTGGTGCAAGAAAGCAAGCGACGTCAAGCACCTCACCGACGGGGTAATCCAGGAGAGGAAAAAAAAACAAAAGTAAAGCTTACGTTTTTTTTAACAAGCTTTCGTTTTTTTTTAGTTTAAATTTTTTATAAAAATTTAAAAGTCATCTCCTCTCCAAGGTTTGAAAGTGTGTAATTTTTTTTAAGACTTTAGAATATATATATCCATATATATATATATATATATATATATAAAAGAAAAAAAACACAAAAGCAAAGAAAAAGCCAAGTATAGCTTTTGGGGGCTTTTAGTTTTTTGGGAAACCTTTATAACCCCCCTGAAGTGGGCTTCTTGCCACACATCTCTCAAGTTCTCAAGCTCTCAAGCTCTCAAGTTCGCTCGCACTTTTGTTGTGCAAAGATCGAATTTTCTCTCCACGTACCCTCTTCACGATGTCAACCCAAGAATCAGAGTTGGAGCTCCTCGTGGAACGCGAAGGCTTGCCGGCTACGGAAGGTACCGATGCCGATCTTTTTGACGATTTTGTGTCAAAATCAAATTTCCAAGAGTTCAAAGTAGCCCTCGAAGCTTCTTCGACGGAACGTCAGGCACAAATCGCAGCCCAGATGCAAGCTTTGCAGAACTCCATCGCTCTATTGACCACTACCCTCTCTACTTTCTCGGGTATGGATACCTTGGCTTCTGCTTTAGGCCCCAACATTACTCCGGAACCGTTCGGGAGCGAGCAAAAGCAGCGAACCAATGAGATCGTGGACACGTGGCTACATAAGTGGCAAGTTCACTTTCAGTTTCATCCATATGATGATGGAAAGAAGATCCAGTTAGCAGCAGGTTTCCTGTCCGGCAAAGCTTTACTTTGGTGGAAGGAACTCAACCCTAAGCCAACGACTTGGGCACAATTTGAAGATATCATCAAGAAAGAATTCCTCAAGAAAGAGGATGATTACAATGTTGTTGCCCGGTTTTAAGCTTTGACCATGACCTCGCAGCACCTCACTTATGAGGTCTACCTCCAGAAGTTTCGTGACTTGCAGATGAAAGCTACAAAGATGGATCCCACTACTCTTTTGGGGTTTTTCGTAGCTGGTTTACCCGACTCGTACCGATTACAGGTTAAAAATAACAAATGTAAAACTTTGGACGAGGCCATTCATTCAGCTCGTATCTATGATGATACGATGGTCTCTTCCAAGTCGAAACCCGTTACCGAGCAGGGGAACAAGCATAAAAGAAAGTTCTCCGCACCTATGGCTAACACGACAGAGGGAAAGTCTTCGGACCAACCTTCGAAGAATTCTAGTTCGACACCAACGAAGAAGAAACGACTCCTTAGGGCTTTGAAGCTCAAGAAGGAAGGACGTTGTTTTATCTGCGAAGAAAAGGGACACATGCGTAACGAGTGCCCAAAGCAAAAGGGTACCAAGTCAAACGCAAGACCCAAGCCAAAGGCAGCTAACCAGTTGTCTTTGACAGGTAAGTCAATTACTGTACTTTCTCGCCCTAGTACTTGTTCTAATTGTCTGTTCAATTCTAAGGTATTTGGCATGCATGATCTTCTCCGAGTTTATGGAGAAGTGAATGGCCATAAAATTCACATTCTTTTAGACCCTGGCAGTTCGCATAACTTTGTTAACTACAAACTTGTGCAAAAATTGAGTCTTGATACGACACTCAGCGACCATACCTATGAGGTACGCCTACCTGCGGGAAGGCAAGTTTGGGATCGCAAGGTGGAGATGCTTCCAATACAGATTCAGGACTACAAAGATACTCTGGAATGCTATGTTATGCATCTGGAAAATGTAGACTTGTTATTAGGGATTGAGTGGTTTCAGACTCTTGACGTCCAGATAGATTGGTCTAGTCATATTTTTTCTTTTCAGCATAGGGACACCAAGTATAGTATTTTAGGTGATTGTATCCATCCCTCTCAGGGACCTCTTGTAAATACAATTGATTTTGGAAATATAATGGATTCTTCTTTGTATACCGCTTTCCAGTGTGTTTTGATTCCACTTTCTTCTTTTCACATCCCTTCTATGGATGTAAATGAATTAAGTGTGTTTGAAAGCAAAGAATTACAGAAGATACTTGATTCGTTTCAAGACGTATTTCCTAAGGAACTGCCATCGGGTTTACCACCTGAACGGACAGTAGATCATCGTATTGACTTGATCCCTGGTGCTCATCCCGTCAGTATTCCACCTTATAGGATGAGCCAAGCTGAGGAAGATGAGTTGGCTAAACACACTCGAAGATTATTTGAGGATGGGCCAAATCCGTCCAAGTAAATCACCTTGGGGTGCACCTGTGTTGCTTAGGAGAAAGAAGGACAATACTTGGAGGATGTGTATAGATTACAAGAGATTGAACAAGCTGACAATTAAGAACCGTTATCCTCTCCCTAGATCAGATGACCTGATTGACCGGTTAGCAGGAGCGAAATATTTCACGAAGATAGATTTACGTACTGGCTATCACCAGATACGTATTCATGAAAGGCATGTCGAAAGAACCGCCTTTCCGACTAGGTATGGCCATTACGAGTTTCTCATCTTACCTTTTGGGTTAACCAATGCTCCAACCACTTTCCAGCAAATGATGAACGATCTTTTTCGTGTACATTTGGAGAAATTTGTGGTGGTGTTCCTGGACGATATTTTGATATATAGCCGTACTCTTGAGGATCCTGTCAGACACCTCACAATTGTCTTATCTATTTTAAGACAAAATCGACTATATGCTAAATTGAGTAAATGTGAGTTCTTTATGACCGACATCATTTACTTGGGACACAAGATCACTAGAGATGGATTGAGCATTGACTATGACCGAGTTCAGCAAGTTTTGGACTGGCCTATACCGCGAACAGTGAAACAACTTCGTTCTTTTCTCAGTTTTGTTGTTTTTCTTCGGAAATCTATACGGGAGTAGCAGGAAAGCTCGTTGGGCGGAGTTAATGCAAGATTTTGATTTTGAGATCCGTTATCGAAAAGGGTCCATGAATAGTATTGCAGATGCGCTTAGTCGGATTAGAGAGGTGAATACCTTGTCGTTCACCGAGATTTCTACTGACTTATTTCAGTCATTGAGAGGGCTTTGCAGGACTGATAGTTATTTTGGTCCATTTTAGCGGAAGATCCAGGACGGGAGCTCATTGATTGACCAAGACTCGATGACTGAGCAGTCTACTATTCAGGCTGCAGTAGGCCAGTGGATGATTCGGAATGGTTTGCTATTCCGTAATGACAAAATTTGTGTACCACAGATCCCGGACATTAGGTCCAAGATTCTAAAGGAGTGTCACGACGCCCCTTCTGCTGGACACCCTAGGGTACACAGGACGCTATCCTTAGTGAAACACACTTTTTATTGGCCGAAGATGAAAGGGTATGTAGAAGATTATGTTCTCAAGTGTCAGATTTGTCAGGCAAATAAAGCTGAACGCTTTAGACAGGCTGGGTTGTTGCATCCTTTGCAAATCCCAGGTAATAAATAGGAAAGTATTTCCATGGATTTTATTACCAGATTACCAAGAACACATCAAGGCCACGATTCTATTTGGGTTGTGGTAGATCGCTTGACAAAAATGGCTAGATTTTTATCGACCCGGAAGACTATTACAGCTACGCAATTAGCTCGGCAGTTTATCGAGCGATTGTTTAGACTGTACGGATTACCGCAGGACATAGTCAGTGATAGGGACTCTAAGTTTACGAGTGATTTTTGGAAACTTGTTTTTGAGAAGTTGGAAACAACTTTGAATTTGTGTTCCTCTGATCATCCTCAATCTGATGGCCAGACTGAAAGAGTGAATCAGATTTTGGAGGATATGCTTCGAGCATATGTATCCAAAAGACAGAGTTCATGGAAGGATTATCTTCCTATGTTAGAATTTGCATATAACAATACTAAGCATACGAGTACAGGGTTTAGTCCTTTCATGCTTATGTATGGTTTTCAACCTAGATCACCTGTTACAATAGGATTCTCAGGACTTCAGCATGATGCAACACGTAATTTTTTACAAGATATGCACGAAATGTTACAAGTTGCAAAGGAATCTATTAGAAGTGCTCAAGACCAAGACAGTATTCTAATAGACATTGTTCACCTGAAGGAACGATGGTGTATTTGCGAGTTCCGAAAGATTCCGAGACTTTACGGACAGGCAGATCTCCGAAATTATTCCCTAGATACTGTGGACCATTTCGCGTTACACAACGGATTGGTTCAGTTGCATATGAATTGGATTTGCCTTCTCCTGTGAAAGTTCATCTGGTATTTCATGTCAGTAGACTTAAGGAAGTACTGGGTGGAGCAGATCAGTTAGTTACTCCTCAAGAAATTATAGATGTCGAGGACATGACATTTGTTTCGCACGAACCTAAAAAGATTCTTGGATTTCGTGAAAGAAGATTGCGTAATACGCTTATCACGAAATACAAGATCAAGTGGAAGGATCGTGTGGAGGAGGACGCTACACGAAAGACATTGACTACTCTTCAGAGAGATTACCTTGGCTTTTTAGTGAGCTCAAGAGTGAGCTCTTAGAGGAAAGGGAGTATGTCATGTGCACAGTGCGTATCTACCATGTGCTATACGCATGCAAGACTAGTTTCGAGGCTTGGGAAAGCTTGGAACTAGGCAGGCTGATTGACGAGCTGAGTTATGGAAATACTAACGGGCGAGCACCCAAGTATGGACAGGCGGGCGGCCAAGTGTGGACGCCCGATGACCGGCCAAGAGCCTATAAAAGGGTGGCCAAGGTTAGTTATTCTACTATAGAGAGTCTCGCAAGTTTGTGAGAGCTCTATGGTCTTGGAGCTTGGATCTAGTGCAGACGTGCACCTGCTTTGTGCAGCCGAGACCGACAACAGTCTCGAGGCCCGCGAGGGCAGCTTCGTGGCGGTATGGGACGTCGCGAGGAGGAGATTGGTCGGTACGTCATCCTAGTTAGCTCAGCTCGTGGCTCGGTGGGGACAGCCAAGACTGTGGGCTTGCCCACGGCTATCATGGTTGGGAGGTGAGTCAGGCCTGCACCCCCTTGCTTGTTTGTTTGTTCGTTTGTTTGCAGGATTCGAGTTTGAACCAAGATCGATCACGAGGGGATCCGTGGGGATTTGACAACAACTCCTCTGGCAAAGCCTCTGAAAAACAATCTTGAACAAACACTAAGTAAACAGAAAGATGTTTCTTTATTAAACAAAAAATGACTGAGGCTGATACAACAGGAATAGATTCTCCTTTAAGCTTTACATCAAGAGTGTGTTCCTTATTCTTATGAGTGAGAGTGATTTTCCTATTGAAAGTATCCACCACCGCTTTACCTTTATGGCACCAAGGCATACCCAACAAAACATCACAAACCTCCAACAGCATAATGTAGAAATCATCCTCTCTGTTCGTGTAAGTCTGCACACTGAGATGCAGTTTCCCAATGATCAGTGTAACCTCAACCGAATGTCCAGGACAAGCCAAAGTAGCCTCATGCAACACAACCATCTCTTCTGGTTTGATGCCCAACTTTGCCGAAGCTCGGGGGTGATGAAGTTTGCACGAGCCCCAGGATCGAAAAAGACCAAAACCTCCTAATCTCGAAGTCTTCCCCATGCTCTGCACAACTCTGAAGATGCATCTCCTTGCTTCAACCCTATCAAGTTAGGTACTAGTCCAGTAGATGGTTTTTGTTTTGCTATAGGCTCACCCTGTGAGTCATCTGCATTTTTAAGTACTCTCTTCGGACACCTGTAGTACCGATGTCCCTCTTCTCCACAAGAGAAACATTTGTTGGCAGCTAAAAAGTTCTTTCTTTTCTTCATTTGTTCTTTGAGATAAGGGCTGAAATTTTCTCTTCTTGGATTGCCCCTTCTCTCGTGGTTCAGTGTCTTTGTTGTCCTTAGACTCCTTTGCCTCTTTAAATGATTTCTTTGAGAAGATACGTTGATCCTTAAATCCTGACATCTAACCAATAAGCATGGCATATCCAGTCTGAGCATTTTCTATCATTTGAGTCATATTGATGACCTTTGTTTTAATGCAATAGTCACGAAGCTCCTTGGGTAACCCACAGCAATATCTACTTGCTCAACCAGTGACACGAGCCTAAAGGATGTGACCGGTAGCAGAGCATCCCAAAATTTCTTGTTATATTCTTCGAGATTACTACAATCTCTGGAATCGAATAGATGCCAGGCCGTCATAACATCCACCTCAAAAGTCAGTGTCAACCATAAAGAAGAGAAGATTTGCTTGAACTCCACCCAAGTGCTAGGTGCTATATCCTAATGAAGAAGTGTCGCCCACCATTGAAGAGCATTTCCCTTTAGGAAAGAAGCTGCCTTCCGTACCTTAGATGCCTCTGTGAAGTTACCACCAGAAAATGCTGCATCAAACTGTTGAATGAAGGTGAGAGCCTTCTAACGATCCTTTGCACCACTAAAAGTATCAAACTTTACTGCAACACCACCCTCTTTATAATCTTTTGGCTTCTCGTCCGAAACAAGATTATCATAGGGACGTGGTTTGAGAAAAGAATTGCCCACAACATTAGATCCCATGCCCATCATACCACCTCCCATACCCGGCATACGAAAAGTACTTCTGCCACCACCACCATAAGTTCCATACATACCTCCTGGCATACCTCCATACATACCTCCTGGCATACCTGGCTGCATACCATAGCTCCCAGTCATGCCCATGTTGGGTACACCCGTCAGGAATGAAAGACAAAGCCTCCGCCAAAGTAACCAAGATGAGAAGTATTAAAAGGGTTTCCATGGGTAGGTGGGGGAAAAGAAGAAGAAGAATCGAGGTATGGCTGAAAATTTGGGTAGATGGGAGCCAAATGTTGAGGCTTGGCTTTCTTCTCATACCCTTGCTTCCGTGGTTTAGAATCAACTTTGAAGTTTTGTGGAAAACGTGAATCCTTCGCGAGTTCCATTAATCCCTCCATCAAGCTTTGCATCTTTGCTTCATAGGTGGCATCATCATCTTCAAATTCTCGCATATCGGGAGGTATTTCTTGCTCGCTTTCCTCATCTTCTTCAAAGTAGTCATCCTCTTCTAAAGATCTCCGCACTAGTTCCAGCCATAGTATTAAATGTGTCGACCACACGCTCGCCCTCTTGAAAAAGTTGACCATGAATCCCGGCAATGGAAACTTAAAACCGGCCTTCAGAAACTTTACGGGCGATGGGCACAACTTAATCACACTTAAAACTCTTTATGCACTGGAATAATTAAACTTGGAAGAAGAAGAAGAAAAATAAGTGGAGCTAGAGTGCTCCTGCAAAAAAAGACCAATTGGCCCCAAAGCATGGGACCCCCGCAGGTATTTATTTATCACTCGAAGTCGACATAGCCCTTGTACAATTCCCGAGAAGATGCCTCCTTGCTTCATGTGGAGGAGATCTTGAAACTTTCACCCAGTTTGTGTTGTGGAATACAAGAGCCTTCGCCCCCTTTTTATACAAGTTTGGGGTTGAAAAGCATAGCTTTTCCCCCTTTAAAAAAAACTACTACAAGAGCTTTTCCAAAAAAAAAACTCTTCGAATAGTCTCTCTTTTTTTTTCTTTTTTTTTAAAAAAAAAATACATGGCGATTAGCGTTTTTTCGAAAATCCCACGCAGCTTTTTTTTCTCTTGCACGTTTTTGGATTGCCCGGCTTTTTCTTCGGCGCTTTTCCTTGCTGCCCGTCGCCTCTCTCTTGCACTGAGTGCACCTGCCCGCCTATGTGGCAACGCTTGCATCAGCCGCACGACAGCGCCTGCAGTCCAGCCCACACTATGCCACATGTTATCGCCTACAGCCATAGTTCATAACATATGTTTAGCAAACGCATACGCATTCGGGTATGTAAGAATGTTTCAAGTATGTTTCAGTCCCGGGCCGAGTAACATACGTGACCAATATAAAGTTACAACTTACAAGTTACATAAAATTCGGTGACCTTTGCATGGAAAAATTACTATGTGTGATACCTCAAATCGGTGACCTTCACACATACCAATGCCAAATACCAAAATAAACTGAGAATCGTGTGATACCTCAAATCGGTGACCTTTACACATATCAATATGAAATACCAAAATAAACTTCCAATCGTGTGATACCTCAAATCGGTGACCTTCACACGATTACACTGGTCTCAATACCAAGTGTAAAATTCACTGCAACTGTTTGTAAGACAAGAGTCGATCAGGGCATAGTGTGTAGACGTGTGCTACATGTGCCATGTGTGCCACGTCACCTGTTGGCTACTGACCGACTGTACCCACAAGTTGCCCTGAGAGAGAAGGAAACTACTACACCTGTAATAACAAGGTAAGAGAAGGACCCAAAAATACATGCACATGAACAAACATATGAGTATGCACACATGTACACACACACACACACACACACACACACACACACCAAACATGTATCTGCATCCACACGTGTACGAACTTACACATGCACATACAGAATAAAACATGATCAGTGAATGTTAAACATGCTTAAACATAATCACACAATGCATAAGAAAAAGAGGTAAAATACTCAGTCCTGTAACATCATGGGTGCCCAGATTTATCTCAGGCAACACCATATTTTTCCCTATGTTTAGGGCCCTTGGTTGTTGAGTTGGCCACCCATTGTTCACATGTTTATTTTGTCTAGTCGTGGGTCTTTTTCTAGAGCAAGTCGGCCAGCTCTAGTAGGGGCTATATAAGGCCCGGCTCTTACTCATTTGTAGACACCTTGACAGGGGCTTCCAGGCCCGGGTCCTCCCTCAGGGGAGTTGCTCATCATGCCCTCACTTACGGGGACCACCCCTTGCACAGGGTTGTTTGTATCATTGCTTCTTCATCATTATGCAGATTTGTTTTCTTTCTCTCTGTGCCTATGTCTCACGCTTTCTGCTATACACTTTTGACATATACTTACTAAAGTTCATTTTCTTGAGAAAATGACTGGAGGAAGCCGCTTCTGTCATTCTTGCATCCAAAGCCCCAAGGTATCTTTTGTGTTCCACGCGTCGCATAGCATCTTCTTGTGCAACAGCATGAGATGTTGTTGCACGGTCTTCTGTTAGTACAATTTGTTAGCACATTTATCCCCAGATTCTGCTCATCATTGGTGTCCCCTTTTGGTCCCTTTTCATGGCCCTTGGTTGTGGGCTGGCCACCCTATTTTGTATATTTTTCTAGCATTTTTCCCACGTCAAGTGCCTTTTTCCCAGTCGGCCAACTGCCCGATGTCCAATCAGCCAGGTTCAAATGTCCAGTCGGCCAACCCCTCTTACCTATAAATAGGTGGACTTGCCTCCCATCTTTTCTCATAGTCTAGTCTTCCTATTGCTCCCTCACTTATGAGACTCTTCATGTCTCTTGCTTGGGAATGTATCACTTCAGTATATTCAACATAGTTGCTTCATCTCTCTCTCTTGCACTCTCTCTCTCAACACACTAGTGTGTTTGTTTGCTTCCGCACTGTGCACTCATTCAGAATCTCCATTGCTCGCATCTGCAACTCGAGCGTCCAACTCGGCTATGATCGTAACCCTTCACAAGGGTCATTCAATAGAGATCTACTATCGGGATCTAGGAAACGGAAGGAGAGGGAAGAGGAGGAGAGAAAGAAGGGCTGGAAAATGGGTGCGCTCTTCACAGGCCAAGATCTGCACCTTCGGCTCTTCCAATTTGGTACTCTCTTCTGCAATTGCTCACATCATCTACCAGAACATCTCCCACACACTCATGTCTGCCAGTGTACTTTGTTCCCAAGTTCATCGTTCTCTCTCTTGGTCGTAGCTCACCATAGCAGGAAAATGCACTTCCTTTCCAGAGCGCAATCTGACCATCCACTATAAGTATGGGAGACTTCCAAGGGCTTCCGAAGACTGAAAACCAACCATCCTTCGAGGGACAGGAGTCACACCGAAAGGGGTGCTCCACCAAAGTCTAGAGAGCTGAAACCAACCACCCCCACCAAAAAAAAAAAAAAACTTTTTTTCTTGTTTTTCTATCTGAATCTTCACTTGAAAAAGGCTCTTATACCAATGTAACATGCGGAAGCTTCATGGTCGAATCGGTAACTTCGATGCTCAGAATTCAGCAATCATTCACGATGAATATGATGCACAATACTGAAGAAGATGTGCAAAAAATAGAGAGTGAGAGAGAGAGGGAGAAGAGAACACAGTCTTGGGTCCCAAATACCCCTTGTACGTCCCCACCACAGATGGTGTATTTGCTTTATTAGAATGATGTAAATCTGAAAATAAAGACTGAATCTTGACCTGCACTTTTCACCTTGTTTGGAGCACTCCCCTTGGCTGTCCTGGCCCTTGGAACACGGCAACCCTTCGTGAATAATGAGATGCTAGAACTGAATCCCACTTTGGGTTTTTTAACCCTCTTCGAGCTCTGGTCGGCCACCTCTAGATATATATATATATATATATATATGTATGTATGTATGTATGTATATACATATATATATATATATGTATATATGTATATATATACATATATATACAGATATATATATGTAGATATGTAGATATGTATATATATACATATATATATATAGATATATGTATATATGTATATATGTAGATATGTATATATGTAGATATGTATATATATACATATATATATACATATATATATATATGTGTGTATATATATACATATCTACATATATACATATGTATATATATATATATATATGTATGTATATATATACACACATATATATGTATATATATACATATCTATATATATATATATATATATATATATATATATATATATATAGATATGTATATATATACATATATATGTGTGTATATATATACATATCTACATATATATATAGATATATGTATATATATGTATATATTATGTATATATATACATATCTACATATATATATCTATATATGTGTATATATATATACATATCTACATATATACATATATATATCTATATATATATAGATAGATATATATATGTATATATATAGATATGTATATATGTAGATATGTATATATATATATACATATCTACATATATAGATATATATATATCTATATATGTAGATATCTACATATATACATATATATATCTATGTAGATATGTAGATATGTATACATATCTACATATCTACATATATATATATATAGATATATATATGTAGATATGTAGATATGTATACATATCTACATATCTACATATATATATATATATATATAGATATAGATATAGATATAGATATAGATATAGATATATGTAGATATGTATATATATACATAATATATACATATCTACATATATACATATATATATCTATATCTATATATATATATATATATAGATATATATGTATATATG